>NC_088649.1:26340604-26513104 GCF_964019385.1 Sycon ciliatum
GCCCCCGTTTTCTTTCGACGCGTTTGCGGTGCAGTGAAGCCGAGACCCTACGTCGGTGGAGCACATCAGACCCCGTCACCACGTCCACGATTCATGCCTGTGATGCTGCACAGCTGCTTTGCATGTCATGATTGGAAGCTGTGGCCTTAGTAAAAAAAAAGGGGGGGGGGGGCACCAACCTGCACCAACCTCCACCAGCAACGTACACGGGATAACATGGCTAACAGAACAAGCAATGATGCCAACATCGGTATCTCGTGTTCTTATCAGAACGGTCTCATACCCACTGACAGCTGCATGCCTTGCATGAAGGAGCAGTCTGGTGTCAGCCTCTTCCTGAGTTAACAGCAACTCCTCCACAGCAGTAGACGCCATGCTTGCACCAGCTGACTTGACAATAATTATTATGCACTCTTGGCCCGCAGTGACAACCAGTTCCTTGCCTGGGGGCACCTTGTTCAGGTTGTCCGGGAGCTGCCACTTCACCACCAAAGAATGCCACAAGATCCTCTTTGTTGCTACCAACTGATAGGTACTTAGAGAGAACTGCTTTGGCGTGCTCTGTTTCCCTCTACATTTTCCTCTTCGCCATACATACATGTACATTGTACATGTATATCCATTAGATCTATCCATTAGATCACCATTGGTCACAGATTGCTCTATTCATTTCTAACTTTTTCTAAAAGGCTTTATAGATGTCACATGTACACTGGTCACCAATATATTTGTACAATTGTCGGTGTATGCATGCATATTTAATTACGTATGTACAGTGATGTATAGTTGCAGTAGATCCGATTTTATAATTCACCTTTGAGGCCCTGAAGTTTATTTGTTTTCAGTCAAACTTGGCCAACCAGTCATACGTATTGGATATGTTTATATCCAGCAGGAATGTTGTCAAAATATTGCATGGTTCTCCTGTAAATTTGAATTAACTGATTTGTTGCCATGGCAACCATCATCAATTCTTTCTACCTTCATTGTATGACCTTCCCGATGGAAATTTTGATTGAATGGCATACCATCTTGCAGCATTTTGAAGATACTTGACACTCAAATCGCAAAAACTTGGTGCCCTCTCACTCGGAACGAAATCTATTAGACGTGACTTTTTCCTAACTTGGCCCCCGGACTAGTGAGTTGGATGTTGTCGTACTTGTATTTGTGCTGCCTGGCGGCGTTCCGGGGTGCACGGTCGTGCTGGTTGCCGACATGGGCGATGCGATGTCGTGTTCGTACGACTCGTTCTGGTTGTTGACTGGGTCGTTTGGGTGCGAGCTCGAGAGCACGTCTGCTTTCGGCGTGGTGTTGGCACCATCGGAGGCCGTTTGGGATACGCCGCTGGCGTGGGTCAAACTCGGGGACGCTTTTGGTGCCGAATCGGTACGGTGAGACTCCGCTTCAGCTCCGCTGTTCATGTTCCGCTCTGTGCTGCCAGTGCTGCTGCCTTCTCTGCCGGCATGCGTCGAGGTGTGTGCACTGCGACGGTTTTGGCAGGTACGCGCGATGTGACCTAGCTGGCCACATAGCCTGCACGTGCCTACCTGGCCGTCGTAGATGATGCGGAGCTCGTGAGAACCTTCTGTCGTACGCAGGTACAACGGGATCGAACTGCCTGGTTTGAGTTCAAACGTGGCGAATCGCACACCAGTTGCTGTTTGGGTGCCGTTTGAAAGTTTGATTTTGCCGTGTCGTATCTCACCGATAAGCTTTCCGTACGGTGAGAGCGCAGCTTTTAGGACACCGTCTGAGATCCAGATCGGAGCATCGTGGATGTGTATCTGTGTTGTTGGTGCGGAAACGAAGCGTGGTGAAACCCGTTCGCCCTTGCAATCGAAGCCATTGAGCACCAACAATTTTGCTTTTTCATATGACTCAACGGTAAGTCTACATTGACCCCTGCTTGTTGTCTGCATCGAAATGATGCCGGTGATACCTTGCTCTTCTAGGAGCTTTTTGTAGGCCCCCACGCTTACCTGGGCTTGCGAGGGGAATACAACAGTGTTCTTCTTCAGTGTCGAAGACGAGAGCTGTCGCCAGGGCTCCGTATCAGCTCCGTTTCCGGCCATGCCGCATGGCGGTTGTAGTGAATCAGCACTCTAGGTGATCTAGTTTGCTACCTGTGCATCCACAGCCATACGGGCTGGGAGCGGACTATTATGCTAAAAAAACTACGGAGCTCCAAAAACTGCTTCCGCTCTCCAGCTAGTTGATTTGTTGTTGTTGTTGTTGTTGTTGTTGTTGTTGTTGTTGTTGTTGTTGTTGTTGTTGTTGTTGTTGTTGTTGTTGTTGTTGTTGTTGTTGTTGCTGCTGCTGCTGCTGCTGCTGCTGCTGCTGCTGCTGCTGCTGCTGCTGCTGCTGCTGCTGCTGCTGCTGCTGCTGCTGCTGCTGCTGCTGCTGCTGCTGCTGCTGCTGCTGCTGCTGCTGCTGCTGCTGCTGCTGCTAGCCAGTGCAGGCTAAATTTTATTTTTCAAGGAAACCCTTCGAAAATGGTACCAATCGATTCAGCATGGCATTTGCATTCCTCCTGCAAAGTTTCAGCTGATTTGGAGTCATGACAAGGACGCTATGGCGATTTGAAGATCGAAAAACTTCACTTTTGTTTGTCAAGAAGAAAGACCATGATCGCACACAAATCATACAACCCGTGTCACGGCGTGTGGCACAATGATTTTTGAACGAAGTTGATCCGCGGACCCCGTGCTTCGCGCATGCATGCATGCATACTGCATGCACACACACAGTATACTGCTAGTATAGTACAGAGGCTTTTTTGAACGTGGATATGTAGTTCTTCGTCTTCTTCGAAATGTCTCATGCGTGGTGCTGGTGTTGTTCTCAGCTTCGTCAAGGCAGAATGCAGCTGCATGTGATGCTCCTGTGTGTTCATGCATGTTCTCTTTTCGCGTCTCGACATTGTAGCGTCCAGACTCAGCTCGACTGGAGAAGATTGAGGAGACTATGCTTTGATCCACATGGAAAATCGATGAAATTTGGTTATTATCGTCGGGCGCTAAAAAGCGCTGGGGAGCATGGGGCTGAAACTTCGTAGCAGTCATCCCTACCATGACAGGCATCGACTGGTATATGTTCCATTCTGTTCCCAACCACTACGGGTAGTCAGCGAAGCTTTCTTCTTCGCCGATTTTTGGACAGATCGTACGTCTTCGCACTGTATCTCTTAGCTCCCTCAACGGATCAAAACACGGTTTTCGCCAGGACGAACACAAACCCCCAGATTTCGCGGCGGCAACAACTTCGAGTAGGGAAAAGCTAGCAGCTAACCAGGAATCACCAAAAAACACGTGTAATACTCAGTGTGATTTGCGACAGCTGTCATTGTGCCGTCGCACCATGCATGTACAATGCACGGGAATGGAACACGGATGAGTCGTTTTATTACGACAGCCTGCACTGGCTACTGCTGCTGCTGCTGCTGCTGCTGCTGCTGCTGCTGCTGCTGTTGTTGTTGTTGTTGTTTCAAATCTATATTCTCACGATAGCCAGTGGCCAATAAGAGATAAAAGTGTAAGAAAGGAGAAAGAGTGAGGAAGAATTGTGTTTGAAGAACAATTGGGTGGCCAGGGCCAAGGGGTTAATGACTACTCAAGTGTACGGGCAGGGGTGGTCGCTACACAAGCATACCGAGTTGTGTACTTAAGTGTACGGGCAGGTGTGGTCGCTACACGAGCATACAGAGTTGTGCAACAGCAGGGATATCTGGGATTGGAAGGGAGTACGAGAAGGGATTTTGCGAAGCTGGATGGGCAAGCAATTAAAGTAATTAATGGCCTTGCACAGGGGAGAATGGAGACAGCGGACAGACCGCGGAGTTTGCAAGTGCCAAGTACGAGAGCGATGTAAATTATACGAAGGTTGCACATTGCTAGCAGTATGCAGCGAGAGTATATGTGATGGGGCATAGTTGTGGCGAAGAGTATAATATTATGTTTAACTTTAAAGCGTGAAAATAATGTTGGCCATTTGATGCGATGCAAAAGGTGGGAGTGTTCTAAGTGTGTGTAAAGGGGAAGGTGGAGACATTCTGGCGGCTTTCCGCTGGAGTCGTTCTAGCCTGTCAAGGGAAGTGTGTGACAACGGTTTGAGAGCATTGCTCGCATATGAGAATATAGGTAGTATGTATGTCTGATAGATGTGAGGGTGATCTGGGGTAGCTGTTCAGGGGGGCGGTTATTGTGGTAGAACGGGAGGATGACTGTTTTCTTTGTGTTAACCAGCAGGTGCCATCTTTGAAGCCAGTCTCCAGCTGCTGTGACACTCTGTTGTAGGTTTCGCGTTCAGTCTTGAAGAGTTCTCGCTATGGAAATCAGAGCGGTGTCATCTGCAAATTGGCTACAGGTGGTGCCGGGATTCTCACATGCGTGTGGAAGGTCTATGGTGTAGACGAGGAATAGAAGCGGGCCAAGAACAGATCCTTGAGGGACGCCGGCAGGGATCTCGAGGAAAGGCGATAGGTCGCCATCCACCTGGACACTCTGCAACAGGTACCGTCGGATCCACTTCAGGGCGTACACCATAGTGGGAGAGTTTTGCTAGAAGGCCTGCATGCCACACACGATCGAAGGCCTTGCTTAGATCAAAAAAGCAGGCATTGACGTGTTTCCCGTCGTGTAGAGTGTATGGACGAGACGGGCAAGCTGCTGCTCGGTGCCGTCTTTCTCTTTCTCACAGATTACGGACTGCTGGTTGTGTAGGTGGGGTGTGATGTGCTTGTAGAGGAGTTGATGTGCAATTTTTTCTTGGATTTTTGATGTAGTGCTCAAGAGAGAGATCGGTCTATAGTTTGTTGGTTGGGTTGGGTCACCAGGCTTGGGTTCTGGAGTAATGGTGGCATCTTTCTACTCCTGTGGGATTTCTCCGGTTTGGAATGAACGATTAAAGAGGGAGGATAACGACGGTGCAAGTTCCTTAGCCGCTTCTTTGAGTAAGCGGTTTGGAATAGAGTTGAACCCGGGGCTTTGTTGGTATCAACTCCGCGGAGGAGTTTTTCGACCTCAGCTTGGGAAGTCAAGATTTCTTGAAGGGGACTGAGGATGTCAGGGGTGGTGTTGATGGCTGGAGTTTGCTCATCCGCATTGGCCACGGACAGCTTGCTCTGTAAAATAATGAAATTCGTTGAGGGCAGCGGCTTTTTGTGCTGGTGTCGTTGCAGAAGTTGCTTGGCTGACAAGTTCGGGTATGCGTTGTTTTGTAGCTGTAGTTAGGTGCTTCATAAGGCGGTGTAGGGAAGAAGAGGAGGCTGTTGAGTTGTTTACGAAATCCGATTTTGCATGACGCAGGAGAGTGGTGACACGGTTTATTTGGGCAGTGAACGTGTTCCAGTCGTCGGGCGAGCGTGAGTGAAGGTATATTCTGTGTTTTCTGCGTTTATCCTTGATCTCTTTCAAGAGGCCCTTTGATATCCATGGTCGTGCTGGCACGTTCTTCCTGTCCCAAAGGGGGGGGGGGGTGAGTGCGAGTAACTTGGCAGTGTTCTTGGGCGATGGTCAGGACTTTGTCGCCAGAAGGTGTCAACTGGGCATGGGTCGTGTTGGTTTGGATGGTGGTTGAGATTTGTGCGTGGAAGGGCTTCTCGAAGAAGGTGGATAGTGCTGTCTGTCCATGACCAGAATGTGGTGCTTCTGGCTCGTGGAGGGGAGTTGTTAATTATGGGGGGGGGGGGGGGCAGTTGATTATTGATGTGGCCACTGATAGTAGTGTGATCGGATGCGCCAAACGGTGGAAGTGATTGGATATGAACATCATTGCAGTGGGGTGAGGAGATAGCAAGGTCTAGACATGAGAGAGGTGTTTGTCGGTGGGTGTAAGTAGGGAATCTGACATGTTGTGTGAGGCCGTATGTGTGCAGAAGAGTTTGTATGTCGTCCCCAAGGCGATTTGTTCTGTCTGTCACCACACACTGTTCTTGGCATTGAAGTCTCCAAGTAGTAGGAGGTCGTCACCTTCGGCTCTAGCGGTTTTAATGCTTCTTTCCAGTTCCGCAGTTGTTGTTGTTGTTGTTGTTGTTATTGTCGTTGTTTTTGTTTTTGTTGTTGTTTAGTTTACTTCTCAAATTCTAATGGGCAATAACAAGAAAGCGAAGGATAAGAAAACAATTAGAATTGAAATTAAGGGCTAAAGATAATGAATTATAGGCGAAAAAATGAAAAAGAAAAGAGCGGGGTGGTACAGCCGTTTTCCTATTCTGATTTCCCTGACCGAACTATCACACAGCAGCACCGTAGCAAGAGAGCTACCTCCGTCAACATCAGTGGACGTTGACTAACTAGACTATGAGTGGATGTGACAGCAAAAGTGACTGTGTGTAGGAGGCGTGGTTGTGCGGGTGTGGCAATGATGACAACAAAATTAATGGAATAATGGCTGATACGTTTCATGGAGCAAGTGCATGGAGATGACTGACCTCTTGAAAACACTGCGTTTGGGGATGGTACGAATATCGCTGGGTAGTGGCAACAGAGAACCTAGTCTGACCAGCGCCGCTTGCAGCGGGTGGTACATGCGCTTCGATGTCCTTCTACAAGCGGGTACCGCCATCCTGGTGACTTTGAAATCAGTGCGTAACTGAGCAGGCTCCCCGCAAAGCCGTGGATGCATCGCCCGGTGAACAATAGCAACTTTTGTTTGTCCAGCTCTGCGATTCGGCAGAGTTCTACACATTGCTCAGCAGATCTACAGTCCGACTGCGCCCACCCCTGCAATGCAATCTTCATTAGCATCGTGACTATTTCCAACGCCGGGGTAAACTTTGATTTCTCTTTATCAGATCCCCATGATTGTATGTATATATTATACCTCACTCCATATACACCCGCACTCATATACCAGATCTCCCATGAAGTTTATAAATTTCCATATACACTGTTCATTATACACCACTAAGGAGGTATATACACCACTAAGGAGGAATATAAACCATCAGAAAAAAACCCACTGAGGAGCTTTCTTTCTCTAAAAAGGAGTGTATATAGCTTTCTTTCTCTAAAGCTATATTCACTTCTTTTTAGGGAAAGAAAGCTATATTCACTCCTTTTTGCTCTTGAGCTTGCGCATGGAGAGGTATAAATATTATTATAACAAGGGACCTCGTGTATATCGAGAAATATCGACCAGTTATAAAAACCTCGGCTTCGCCTCGGTTTTTTTACTGGTCTATATTTCTCGATATACACTCGGTCCCTTGTTATAATTATACTTATAACACGGAACCGAGTGTATATGTATAGGATATTGACCAAGACGAGGTCTATATGGGAAATATAGGCCGCGTAAAAGACCTCGGCGGACCTCGGTCTTTTACGCGGCCTATATTTCCCATATAGACCTCGTCTTGGTCAATATCCTATTTATCACGATTCCTTCGCCATAACCCCAAAATTTGAACCTTTAGGAGCTATTTTAACCTTTTTAGTATAGCATTTGTACTATAGTGTACATAGGATGTTGCCAAGTTTGGGTAGAAGACTGTAAGAACAACAGAGTTCAGCATCTGCAGCACAGTGGCTGGGTGGTATAAGGGGTTGCTTAAGATTCATACTGTTGTGAGTTCGAATCCTGCTTGTTCTCTTCCTTTGTCTTCTTTCTTTCAATTTTTCTTTTTGAAGTGGAGAGAAAAATTCTAAGTCCATACAAAGTCGAAAGATTACAATGCCTAAGTGGTCGATACAAGCGGTCGATACAAGCGGTCGATAAGCGGTCAATATTGCGGCGATATGGGTAATATAGGACCAGTCAAGGATCACGAGAATTAGTGGAGGTCGATATAGAAGAGTGATAACGAGATATATACACCAGTATGAAAACCGAGGCGAAGCCGAGGTTTTTATAACTGGTGTATATATCTCGATATACACGGGTTTTTTTGTTATAATATATTTATACCTCTCCATATTCACCGTGTGTGACCTCCTAATGGCTTGTTCCTCGCTGACAACTACTGCTAATCCCCTTAGCGGTGTATATGGAGATATATACACCACTAAGGGAGAGCACGCCTAAGACTGTAAGTGGAGATTTATACCTCACTCCATATACACTTCAGTCTTAGGCATGCTCTCCCTTAGTGGTGTATATGTATATAATATAACCTAACCAGTTGATTATATGGGAAATATAAACATGTATACAAACCGAGGCGAAGCCGAAGTTTGTATATTGGTTTATATTTCCCATAGAATCAACTGAGTAGGTTATATTATGCTTATACTGAGCTGATATACAAACTCCCCTCTCCCCCACAAAGGAAGAGATTGGAATTCCAACCCACAACCATGGCTCGACGAGTCTTCCTTTCACCAACCTGTGCGGAGCAAGAACAAGACTACCACTGACTCTGTGCAGTGCATGCAGTGCAGTACCATATACCACCACACACTCTTTGTGACTTCAGTTTAGTACCGGTAGTTACATCGGAAGTAACAGCTATGCGCCAAGTAAGTAGTTAGTTTGAACCTCACAGTTACAGTGACCGTTACGGCGCGCAGATCTCACCGCGGGCTCTGTAAAAGAACCGCTATTGTTTATTGTCTGGTCATTAGAGACATAGAGTTCGTCTCCTTTCCAAAGTAAGAGTAAAATGAATCAGCACGAGCCTGTTGAATCGACTCCCAAACGTTTCTTTGGTTCTTCTGAGGACGACCACGAATCTCGATGCCATTATTCAAGCAGCAGTTCCCAAGAACACTGGCAGTGCCACGGATTATGGCTGCGCATGTTCCGTCCGCTCTGCGAGGGACGCGGAAAGGAGAACATCGATTGGAAAACCGTCAGTAGTGAAGTTCCGTCGCCCCTGCTATCTGCGTTCCACGTCGATGCAAAAACGCAGGAGGGCTCGCCTTTCTCCAAGAATTGTCTCAAAGTAGCGGCACGCGGGGTCTTCAGCCGCACATGTCGAGTGCTGCGCTTGACAGACGGAGTGCTGAAACAGCGAAAGAAGGACGGCCTCGAACGTCAGGTGCAGCACAAGGCACCCGCTACACGATTATTTCAGCGACATCGACGACACCAATGGCAACGACGCAGTAAAACTTACCTATTACGAATGGTTCTATCTGATATTGCGCTTTGTCTTCGTGGAGGCGAAATGTAAGCCTCCATCAAAAAGGACAACGTTGTGTTCTTCGTCCGCGTTGACGGGAAAAAGATCCTGAAGTTGGGACCGTCGTGCATGTCGAAAAACCATCAAGGCGGATTGCGGGGCACTAGTGTGATTCTAAAAAAAAAGGAGTTTATATGTATAGATTATAGACCGGTTAGGAGGTCTATACAGGATATATAGACCGAGTAAAAGACCGAGGTCCCCCGAGGTCTTTTACGAGGTCTATATATCCTGTATAGACCAACTATGAGGTCTATAATCTATTTATCGTGTTCTCCACGCAATAGTTTCTCTTCATATACGACATATCCTTGTAATTCTAGTATTATACTTTAGCCTATACCGCATTGTACGGCATTGAAAGTCAAGGTCATTGTTTAAACTAGGTTCAGCATCGGTAGCACAGTGGCTGGGTGGTAAGGAAGAGTGACTGAGATTTACAAGGTTGTGGGTTCAAATCCCATATTGTGTATTTCTGCTTTCTTCAAAAAATTCTTTTTCTAAGTTGGAGTGAAACTTTCTAAGTCCAAGAAATTCTAAGGAGTCAAATATAAGTAGTCAAATATATCGCGTATTTGACTGCTTAGTCAAATACGCGATATATTTGACCGCTTAGGTATCAGGGAAATTAGTGGGGTCAAATACTAAGAAGGCGATAAACCAGTTTATACACCAGTTTATATACCAGTTTATATACTGTATTTTACCGGTTGTAAGTCGACCCCGGTTATAGGTCGACCCCCCGTGTCCGGAGGTCTCAATTCTGCGTTTTAAAGTTTTCACCCACCGAAGCACTACCAACCACGCCCTGCTACGAATACATCAACAGATCATGTAAACATTCCCTATTGGAGGGTATAACGTCCCAATCCTTGAAAAAGGCCAATAAACTGGCAAACATGTGTACACATGGTGCACTCATGCATGCAGGGCAGGTCATTTTTTGTAAGATTCTGATAGTTCCCGGTTATAAGTCGAATCCCGGTTGTAAGTCGACCCCCACCCTTTCTGCTTCTATTTTTAGTCGTAAAAGGTCGACTTACAACCGGAAAAATACGGTACCAGTTTATATTCTCGTCATCGAAGTACCTGTTATATGCAAAATACAAGTCTGGAGTGTTGTGTGGGGAGAGATGGGAGTTTGTATACAAGCTCAGTATAAATCTCCATATACACCGCTAAGGGGATTAGCAGTAGTTGTCAGCGAGGAACAAGCCATTAGGAGGTCACACACGGTGAATATGGAGAGGTATAAATATATTATAACAAAGGAACCTCGTGTATATCGAGATATATACACACCAGTATAAAAACCTCGGCTTCGCCTCAGTTTTCATACTGGTGTATATGTATCTATTATTGCACGATTAAAGAGGTCAATATATGAAATATAGAACGAGTAAAAGACCGAGGTCCCCCGAGGTCTTTTACGAGGTCTATATTTCATATATTGACCGATTATGAGGGCAATAATAGATTTATCACGACATAGCATACCTAAAACTGTTTTTGCTTTGCAATAGGAAGAAAGGAATACTATTGTAATAGTATAATAGTATGTACATATGCCGTTTACATTGGACATTACTTCTGTGTAAACCGAAGTTTTCAGTTGTCTCTTGTAGTATGTTCCCCAAGTTCTTTGACTGAGAATCTGACAGTTTGGGTTCAAATCCCAGCATTTGGCTTCAGATTTTTCTTCTTTCAGTTCTGATTTTTTTCTAAGTTGAGGAAAAAGTTCTAAGTCCTCGGGCTAAGTGGTCAATAATAAGTGGTCAATATAAGCGGTCAATATATGCTGATATTTGACCGCTTAGAGATCACAAGTTTCTGTGGGGGTCAATAATAAGAGAGTGGTAAGTATAAATATATTATAACAAGGGACCGAGTGTATATCGAGAAATATAGACCAGTATAGAAACCGAGGCGAAGCCGAGGTTGAGAGGTGTGGAGAACACGATAAATAGATTATAGACCTCATAGTTGGTCTATACAGGATATATAGACCTCGTAAAAGACCTCGGGGATCCTCGGTCTTTTACTCGGTCTATATATCCTGTATAGACCTCCTAACCGGTCTATAATCTATACGTATAGACCTCCTAACCGGTCTATAATCTATACATATACACCAAACAGAACTTGAACTTTCTGTAATAGACTGCCACTTGGCTACGTTCGTAGCCCCATGTTTCATTCATTCAGTAGCGGTCGTGCAGATGGTCATGGTGCGAGTTTTCAGTCTCTGGGAGCAAGACCTCTGTCACACTCGTGCATCGCTATGGTTGGTTTCATCTCCAATTTCGTTCTATAGCATTCACATATACACTAGAAGAAGGGGATGTTTTGCCTATTTCCTAATCACGTAAAAGATGCGAACTGCATGAAAGGGGATCGGTCATGTTAGGGTGCGCTATGCTGGAACAACCTGCCTACAAAAATAACAGTATTCGCTCCATCTCCATTCCTTTTCAGTTCTGTGGGGCAGCAGTCCCGTTTCTACTATGAACTGTGGCTGGCAGTGTACATGTGTGTGTTTGTGTGTGTGTGTGTGTGTGTGTGTGTGTGCACGTGTGCGAATGTCTCCGAGTGTGTGGATGTGCATGAATGTGTGTGAATTTGTGTGTGTGTGGGCGCGTGCGCGTGTGTATGTGCGTGTATGTGTATGTGTGTGTAGGTGTGTGGGTAGGTGTGGGTAGGTGTGTGTGTATGTTCATGTATGTATGTATGGTGTGTGTGTGTGTGTGTGTGTGTGTGTGTGTGTGTGTGTGTGTGTGTGTGTGTGTGTGTGTGTGTGTGGCTTCGATTTCTCTCTCTTCTCTTCTCTCTTCCTGTCGGTGTCTCCCACTTGTGCGCGGCATGGCCCATGCTTCATGCATGCTTGTTCTTGTTGTTGTGGTATGTAAGCCCAGGTACGTGTATATTGTGTCCTGCCGCTACTTGGGCTTTGGCCGTGACCACGATTTATCTTCTCGTTTTCCCCTTTCTTTTCCTTTTCTAAGAGCCGTGACCACGATTTACCTTTTCCTTTTTTCTCCTTTATTTCTTTTTTTTGGCATATATTCTTTTCATCTGTTTCTCTTTCCACATTTTCCCATGTCTGGGTTCCTTGGACCTCATTCGCTTCCTTGTCATCGGACATGTCAGTCCGTTAGGTTTTGCGAATTCAAATAAAAACACAACCAGCAAACCAATGTTGTTTTTGAAAGACCGTAAAGTATTAGTCAGACTGTTGTGAACCCTGCAAGATTCTCTAAATTGTCAGGATCGTACGACCACACGGCACGAGGACAACTCTTTTCCTTTACACAGTATATTTCACTTCATCTGATAATTAACAATGAACACTAATAACACCAGCTATTTATAGCATGCAGAAACAGCGTACATGCAAAACATAAGCATATAAAACTGGACATAACGCATATAGCGTATGCCATGCAGCAACATCAGCGGTACGGCGGAGTCGAAATACAACATTTCAACGAATACAATGCCATAAGCGCGAAGGCCTTTCCCAATTGAGAACTGGTGGTTTACAACATTCTCCCCACCAAAGGGCTTCTCACCGCCGTACAACAATGCACACAAGTCAAAAACGATCCGGGGCTCTGACTACGCGCCCAGAACGCGTCATCTCCTGCTGCCGTGGTGGTGGTAACGGTGCTGGCGGTTCATACGCTGGCTGCTGAGGGACGATAGCAGGTTGAGCGGTATCGGCAAGCCCAGGAGCCACGTCCTGTGACGATACTTCTAATGGCACTAACCTTTGGATCGGCCTCAACAGGGTACTGGTACTCAACTTAACCTTGGCAACACGACGCTTGCCATCTCGACCAGGGAATAACTCGATGATCCGTCCCAAACGCCAGAACTGTTTGCGCTTGGTATCATCGAGAACAAAGACAACATCACCCACAGCTAAAGGGCGCGACATGGTCTGTTGGTGCTTGTTCAGCTGACTTAGGTACTCCACCTCCCAACGATTCTTGACATGCTTCAGTGTCTGACTGAGGTAACGCAATCTCGCTGACATATGCGTAGCGTCCGGGGTACCTGCTGGCTTCGCTGACGACATCCAAATGTTACCCATCATCATTGCAGGGGTTACTGGTGGCTCATCCAGGCTATCAGACACATAAGTTAACGGACGACTATTCACCACTGATTCAACCTCATACAAGATGGTCTCAAGCTCCTGAACCTTCAGAAACGCTGTTCCCATTACCTTTTTCAAGGCACTCTTCACTGTACCAACCATTCGCTCATAGAAGCCTCCATGCCATGGTGCAGCTGGAGGATTGAACATCCATGGCACACTCAGTTTGTCAGATGCCGCCTTGAACGTTGTAGCATTGTCAGACCTGATCCGAGACGGCAAACTACGTCTCGCGACAAACTTCCGAAATACCATCAAGAATGACTCGGTACTTAAACTATCGACCACCTCCAAGTGAACTGCTCTGGTGGTGGCACACACAAACAATGCTATCCATACCTTCGGAGATGACTCACCACGGCGCACGTACAACGGACCAGCATAGTCGATGCCGGTAGTTGCGAACGGCCTCTCGTGAACAACTCGGTCTTCTGGCAGCGGCGGGCAGACTTCTGAGGCAGCCTTAGCCTTGTAGCGGCGGCATGTAACACATCGCTGAGTAATGTTGCGTAGCGCTCGTCGACCACCGATAATCCAGAATTTCTGACGGATAAACGACAAGACTCCTTCTACACCTTGGTGCATCCTTTCAACATGCATTTTCTCCAACTGCAAATCGGTCAGATGATGTTTGCCTAACAGGACTGGGTGCTTGGCTCCATACGCCAACTCGCTGTGCTGAAGTCGTCCCCCGGCTCTGAGCACTCCATGCTCATCCAGAAACGGTGCAAGCTGATACACCTTCGACCCGGGCTTCACTGGTTGACCTTGCTTAATCAGCTCAAGATCCTCAGCGAAACATGCGGCTTGAACGATGCGGTACAATACGTTGTCTGCTGCAAAATAGAGTTCAGCACGAGGCTCAGTGTGCTTCCACTGCAACATCCGAGTCACCATGCCCTGTGCCCTCGACCATTTACTGAATCGGAGCCACCATTCCTTATCAGATTCTCGACTACAGGTGGTGGCTGACACTCGTACTTCTACACTGGACTCATCTGTAGCTGCGGTTGAGGATGCGGTGGGCCAGTCATTGGGCTCCGTGATCCAGGTTGGTCCGCCCCTCCAGAACGGACTACGGATCTGCTGTGCACTACTCCCACGCGACGGTAAATCTGCTGGGTTGTGAAGGCCCGGGCAATGGTTCCACACAATGCCGACCTTCTTCGATATCTCTTGGACTTGACTGACGCGGTTAGCCACAAATGTTTTCCATTTGTACGATGGATTACTGATCCAATGAACGGTAGTGAGACTGTCAGTCCAGCCATAGACTTGCGTGACGGTAACACGCAGCTCCTTCACCACAAACTCAGCGTAGCGAGCCGCTAAACATACTGCTTGTAACTCAAGGCGGGCTAACGTGGGCGGAGACACAGGTGACACTTTGGCCTTGGCAAATACCAAGTGCGACTGTCCATTGACAACTGCATACAAACAACATCCAAACGCTTTCTCACTGGCATCGGCGAAGGCATGAAGCGCAATCGGCGTGTCAAGATTGCAGCAAATCCAACGTGGTATGTCAATGCTCACCACTTCGGCCAACTCTCCCCACCATTCCGCACATGCGGCTGCGATGCCATCAGGCAACATATCATCCCAGTCGCCTCCGACTTTCCAGGCTTGCTGTAGCAGTATCTTTCCCGGCACAACTGTAGGTGCTGCTAGACCTAGCGGATCAAACACTGATGCAACACACTTGAGGAGGGCTCGCCGGGTCCAAACAGACGGCCTATCGGACTCGCCTAGCGCTGCTATGCTGAGCAAGTCATCACTGGTTTTCCATTTCAGACCGAGGACTTTATCTCCGGCCTCTGGATCGCACGGGATTTCGTTGCCTCGCCACTTGCGTAACTCCATGCCAGCATCCGTAAGCACACGCACACTGAACTCTTGCATCTCCTTGGCTTCCGAGGCATTTGACACACTAGAGACCAAATCGTCAACGTAGAAACTCGTGAGCAAGAGATCAATACGATCTCGCTCTTTGGGTGCAGACAACGCCCGTAGCTCCTTCAAGTGATGCTGAATCACCGCAGTAAGCATGTACGGCGAGCAGTTTACGCCAAATGGCAGTTTCGTTAGCCTCCAGGTTAACAGTTCATCGCTGTCGCTTCGACCGGGCCACAAGAAACGCAGGTACGGACGGTCTTCGGGATTAACCGCGACCATGAAGAAAGCCTTGCGGATGTCCGCTTGCAGCGCGCTCTTATATTCACGGAACCGTAATAGCATACCTGCGAGACTCGGCAATAGCGACGGTCCAGGGTCAACCATGTCGTTCAACGACTTGCCATCTGGAGCCGTCGCCGAGGCATTGAACACCACTCTTAACTTCGTGGTTGCAGCGTGCTCGCGGAATACACCATGATGCGGTACATAGTACCCGGCATCGCTCTCACATGGCTCCAACTCAATTGCTCCAAGCTCGCGGTACTCCCTGATCAGCACATCATCGTAGAGCGCACGCTTCCCATTCCTCTTCAGCTTTTCAAGAAGCCGCGTTGCGATGACTCTAGCTTGAGCAAAGTTATCCGTTGGGCGACGCTCATTTCGCCACAAGAGACCCACTTGGTACCCGCTGCCCTGGCGACATAGCGGGAAAGATGGCAGGTGCTGATGTTGTTCTGGAGGTTCATCCAACTGCCATAGTTGTTCAATGTGGGCTGTGACACATGACACGGTCACCGGCTGACTGTTTCGACTTGGTGCAGACGCTGGACCAGATAATACATTACCTATCTCTGTGTTCCACACCGTCTCACCATTAACTTCCTTCTTGCTGTGCAGTACCGCGTTGATATAGTCTGCACCAATCAGCATATGTATTTCGTCTGATGTCCCTTGTTGAGGCTTGTCACTCAGCTCTACTCCCCAACTGTGCCACTGGGCAATGGTCTGCGGACTTGCGCACTTCAGGTCCATCTCAAGCGTTGGTTTCACGAACGCGCGTACCCGAATGCTAGCGGAGCTACCCTGGATCGTGATGGCGTACTTATCCATGCGCTGTTGGGTTGGTTCCGCGCCGAACGGCTTCACCTCTACATTTTCAACCCCAACGTGTTCTGCATCGATTACTGACACCAACGCTGCAGTCACGAATGACGCCTCAGCACCCGAGTCCAGGAACACGCGAACCTTCGCGTTTCGAGTTCTTCCCTCAACTCGTGCCACTCCGGTCATCAGCCGCACACTTGGCGAGTGTAGACAGCACGACCCAACATTCTTCTCCGTAACTATCTCAGTCGGTTTCTCCCGGCTGTAACCTGCTCTATCCAACACCTCATGTATTAGCAGGTGGTGTTTCCTCTGGCATTTCGTGCATCTCGAGCCTGACCGACATTCTCTGGCCATATGGCCATACTTAAGGCAGTTCCAGCAGAGTCTCTCTCGCTGCAGAAAACCCTTTCTCCCTTCCAGTGGCAGCGACTTTACCTGCTTCTCTGCATCTGCGACCGATATCGCCATGCACTGTGCCGACGCCGTGGGCCTTGGCACGGATCGTTCTACTATCTTCCTGGCAGTATCACCCTGTCGTCCGTGCGCGACCTGGTAAGACGCGCCGTGCTCCTGTACCTGGCGCAGTGACATCCCGTAGCACTGCCGTTCGACCAGGTACGTCTTCATCTCAGGTCCGCATTGCTCCAAGATTACCTGCTTTGCCATTGCTTGCAGCACCGGTGACATTTTACCTATATCGGCGCTATACTTGGTGTCCACCTCGCCATCTTCTGTCATAGCGAGTGTGGCCCACACTTCTACTTCTCGGCACACACGGACAACGTATTGGTGAAACGACTCATCTGACCGCTGCTTGCCTGTCAGCAATGTCTTCCACGCTTTATCCGGAGTCTTTCCGAGCGAGGCGAGCAACTCTCGCTTCGCTTCCTCGTAATTATTGCATCCAATACATATCCTCTCCGCGTTGCTACCCGCTAGCGCGATGCGCAGTCGCAGCAGCCATTCGCTTTCTTCAAACTCGTTCTTGGAGCAGATGTCCTCGAACAGGTCAAGATAACGCTCCAATGGCTGCGTTCCATCATATGAGGGGATTTTCATCAACGGTTGACGCCCCCCGCTGTTCCTGGGAGCTTCCTCTGTACCTCCCATCGCGGCTTTACCATCACCCTCATACGCATTGGCGATGCGCTCGTTAATGTCCTTTAGTGTTTTGTCAAACTCGGTGCGGAGCGCCTCCTCTCGCCGTCTGGCACTGCGCTCCTCACGCTCCTCGTACTGTTGGAGCCTCTGCTCCACATGTTCCATCAACAACTCGCCTTCTAATCCTAACCGAACTCCATTGGCGATAAAGCTCGCTTCCAAATTGTGTAGTTGCTCTGCCATGCTCGCTCCTATCCTGGCGTGGTCGCCAAATGTTGTGAACCCTGCAAGATTCTCTAAATTGTCAGGATCGTACGACCACACGGCACGAGGACAACTCTTTTCCTTTACACAGTATATTTCACTTCATCTGATAATTAACAATGAACACTAATAACACCAGCTATTTATAGCATGCAGAAACAGCGTACATGCAAAACATAAGCATATAAAACTGGACATAACAGCGTATACAGCAAAACGCACACAACGCATATAGCGTATGCCATGCAGCAACATCAGCGGTACGGCGGAGTCGAAATACAACATTTCAACGAATACAATGCCATAAGCGCGAAGGCCTTTCCCAATTGAGAACTGGTGGTTTACAACACAGACAAAACCTCCCCCCTTTTGTTCCTAGTATGGTTGCAACCTGCTATACATCATGAACATGTAAAACATATTATCAGATATTCCAAGTGATATGATGTTGATGAGTGATCTGCAGACCTACGAAAACACCTGGTCTCTTCTGTTTAAAAGATCAGGCTTATATAAACAGATTCGGGCAGCTTCTAGAACATTTAACTGCCTTAAATAACTAGCACGAGAAAGAACAGGGAATTGAGCGTCACCCAAACGAGATAACAACTGATTGTTTTGTCTTCTTTCACATAGATTTGACTGAGGCCAATTGCCGGCAACACTGTAGCATCATTTCCGACCTGGACAAATGCGATTTGTGTTCTGGTTATCCGTACAACTACACTTGCCTAGGTGAGTAGTGGTATTCGACTTGTACGTACTCCACTCAGACCATGCCAGCAAAGTGCTGAAAGTGCTTTTCCAGGGTCGTCAGGGCACAATTCCTGGATTTGCCTTTCTTTTCGGGAAATTGTTTTGTCGTGTGTAGAAGCCTGTGGCATCATTTCCTCACTGGACAAATGCTCTTCGTGTACCGGTTATCTGTTCAAATACACTTGCCTAGATGAGTACTCCAATCAGACCATGCCAGCAAAGTGCTGACAGTGCTTTTTCTGGGTCGTCAGGCGGGTTCAGAGGCAACTTGACAATGTGCATTCCTTGCTGGAGGTTCGACAATGTGTAGTTTTTCTCCCTTTTTGTCTAAAATCGAGAGCAGTATATCCCTTTCTAAGGGCGAGAATTGAAGTTGCGTTGCAACTCCGAGTTTCCAGCGATCAGGATCACACGTTGCCTAATGATCCTGACTGCGTGAGACTCGGAGTTGCAACACAGCTAGGCATTTTCCAAATCGGCCGGCCGAAAAATTCGCCAGAAACATTGGCTATGAAAAGAATTCAACTATCTTTTTTGCCGAATATGCAATTTTCGAACTAAAATCGCCGCAAATCGATGCTTTAGTGCCTCAGCAGAATGCAAACAGAATTTCTGTATCCATTATCTGCAATAGGTGACTGCAACTTTAGGCATTTCCCGGAACCGTCATCGGGAAAAGACCCCGAAATCAATGGAAATCGCCAATAATTGCGCCGAATTTACAAATTTGCATGTATATTGTTATTTGAATTTGCAAGTAAACATGGGCTACAAGCCCAATTACATTGAACCCAAAGTGATAATGGGTTAAGAAAAAGCGTGGAGAAAGGAGGAGGACGGTAGCAAAGCTACAAGGAGGGCACTTCAGGACCAAAATTGACAATTGCACAAGATTATGAGAGTACCTGAGATCGAGAGTACCTGTGGAGCGATAAAATGCTAAAAGCAAAAAGAAGAAAGGAAATCATACGCCAATACCGGTACGCGCTAAACTGCACTTGAGTTTTAATGAAGGGGGAAAAATGGGCGCTCAAGAAAATTATAACATACAAAGTTTTTTTTTACAAAATACACAACTCACCGGCACGCACATGGGGCTAGCATGGGGTGAGATGGTGCTGGTGGGGGTTGCCATGCTCAACCGACCAGAGGTCTCAGCATCTTCACATGGCGCACCAAGTGAGGGAGGGAAGCATAAGCATAAGCATGAGGGGAAAAGCACGGGAGAAAATGGAAGATTTAGAACCAAGGAGAGGATCTCATTTGGAACACAGCAGAACATAGCAAAAAATCAAGCAGATAATAGGAGTGAAAGAAGAGTGTCAAATGAAAGGTGCAATAGGGTAGCAGTGGAGATTGGCTACTCACGATTGGCGACAATTAGGCTTGGGGTGGGAGAAGCAGGGGCAAAAGCCCTGAGGAGGCTAGAGGTGGTCGGTTGCCCAGTCCCAGTCAGACTGCCTCAAGTGGTCATCGACCTTCTTCTTGAAGGTCTGCATCGCCTTCTGGAAGGGGCGAGCACTGAGGATAGAGGCTGTGAGGCAATTCCAGCTGTCAATCATACAGGGGGGGGGGGGGGGGGACCGAATGACATTGTTCCGAGACTGAGGTGGTACTGAGGTCTTGGTCAGCTGGAATGGACGGTGGTTCGCAACTCTGCGCACGCTGGCTCGGGTGCGGGCCCGGGCTGGAGCTGGCGGGGGTAGGAGGGCTGTGATCATGGCATGGCCAGTCAGATAGTGGAGCTTGAACAGGTAGCAAAGGGTCGCAACAGAGCGACGAATGTCCAGGCTAGGCAGGTACCAGCCATCACCGATAACGTGCAATGCCCTACGTTAGCGATGTCAAAATGCCGTGCCACGTGACCTCCACGCTTGTCGCTGGATTCCCTAGCAACCAGCTGAAATGATGGCACAAAAGGTCAGTACGGCAGAATGCCAGTCGCGGCCAGAGCGTGCAGTGCACGCGGGATATTCAAATGTGACCTGAAGACGTCAGTGACAAGCTTGGTCGTGACTATTGCCACGAAATAGAAGATGAACTTTCGTATCCGCGTTTGTGCGGGCGCGCTGCGCCTACGGAGCTGGGAGTATAGCCGCCGACAAGTTAGCGTATGTTCAGTCGCCTTTTTCATCTCTTGCGCTTCCTGATACAGGTTTGATTTTAGTTCCATCGTGTTCCCCGTCGTCCAATTTAGTTTGCTGCCAAGTTTCACCGGCGTATCAAGCCGCGCACCAGACTTGTAGTATTTTTCGCGACAGGTACTCCATTGCTGGATACACCGCCATCATGAGTGTTCGTCCAGCAAAGGGACCGGCGGTGAAGATGTTTTGTCGAGTCTTGGACTCAAGGAGGAGCAGCTATTGCAGGATAAGCCCCTGCCTAGCATGATCGGAAACGTTTCAAATGCATTGGTGTTAGAACTGATGAAGTTCAAAGCGGACCACCACCAGGATCATAATCTACTTGTCGAACTCTTCTTGTCTCGGAGAATGGCCAAATCACAACTCATACTTCGGCTACTCTTCAACAGTCTTCTTGAATTTCTCCAACAGTTTGCAGCAACAAAAAAACAAAACAGTACAGCTACGGTATGTACATTTTGTACAGTGCACAAGATTATTCATGAGCCGCGATCCCTGTTGTCAAGACCGATTTTGTGCCGTGGTGAGATCTGGCTTGTGTACAGTGCGGCATGGTGCTTTTCGACAATGGCGGCGCTTACCCCGCGCACTCTAAACTGGAATGAGTCCACTATGTTTGCTCCGGTTTGCTTCAAACTTTGCCAGTATACTCTACTTGTCTTCAGGAATCGGATGGTATTACAATATTTGCCCGATTCTCAAAACAGAAATTTACCCTGACATCGCTACCTACGTTGGATGGCTGGGAGCTGGGCTAGTGTGAAGGGTGCTGCGCTCAACCATACCAGCATCCCAAACTCCAGGATCGGCCGAACAAACCCACGGTATGCTACAACACGGCATTATGGGTTGAGAGCCATGGCAGCCTTGCGGACGAAGCCGAGTCGCTGCGCACCGCGTATTGCGAGAGACCATAATGTCCTGCTTGAAGCATAGCTGGCTGTCAAATGTTACTCCTAAGAGGCGGCGCTGATCCACCTCAGGTACGTCCGTCCCCTGGAATGTGGTAGAGGGAACTGGGTGGTGGGATCGTCGGTGGGTGATCGTGAGGGCTTACGACTTTGTCGGGTCAAACCTAATTCGCCAGAGGGTGCCCCAGTCGGCAAGTGCATCAACAGCCTGCTTGAGCGTTGCGACTCCATCTGGGATATTGTCTCGCGTTGTGATACACTTATATACCGTGGTGTCGTCGGCATATACTGCGAGTTTAGCCTCTTCAGGTAGGTGGTCCTATGCTTTGTTGATGTAGATCAGGTACAGCGTTGGGCCGAGGACTGGATTTCACGGGTAGTGGAGGCCTGGCCACCTACGACTGCTTTGATCTTGAGACTAGGAGATAACTCTGCAGGTAACAGAGCAGGAACCCTTTGACACCGTATTGCTCTGCCTTGCGAAGAGCTCCTGGGCGTGAGACCTCGTAGAAGGCCCCAGCGATGTCCACTGCAAGCACCCTGACAAGGCCTCCCTGGGCAGCTGTCTGGTGCCACTAATGCTGGAGTGCGAACAGAAGCCGAATTGCCGCAGTGACAGGGTAGAATTCTTCTCCAGGAAGTTGGACAGACCACAGTTGATTATCGACTCCATGCATTTGGATATGATAGACAACAGGGGGATCGGTCGGTAATTCTTGGGAGTGGACTTTGACCCTTTTTTGTGAACAGGCACAAAATTTGCAAGTTTCTAGGTTACAGGCTGATAGCCATTGCGGAAGCACGGGGCAAATAGCCGGTAAAGTGGGAGAGCGAACGGTTCGGCGCAGATCTTCACCATGGCAGGTATTTAGTCAGGTCCAGTGGCCTTCCTGGGGTTGAAAGAAAGCAGGGTGCGGCGCACTGTGGCTGGGCGGAAGTGGATTGTAGTGAGCAAGTTCTGGGAGCGTAGGCGAACAGAGAGCATTATGCAGGAGGCGTCAAAGTCATTCTCAAGGCTGCATTTATCAGCGAAGTACTGGCATATGAGTTCGGCCTTCTCGGTATTCCTGGTGTGCTCATTGCCATGGCTGTTGATGAGAACTGGGATAGAGCTGTCTCTACCGAGCCCTCCGGAGTGCTTGCTCAGGCTCCACTACTCCTAATCCTGGAGACTTCCTGTTGCAGGCTTCGCTCCGGTGTACTGGAGATGTGCTTGCTTAGCGCTGGATAATCGCGCACAGAAGCCAAGCATGCCCATCTCTACTCTGCCTGAAGAAGATTAGTCGAGTGCTTGCGGAGTCAGCGTCCCATGCCCACAAAACTACACTTAGTTACATTACTGCAGGAGGAGTCAGGATCATCAGTGATCAGTTCGTTCCACGCGGTTGCTTGGTAGAAGGGTGTGAGCAGAGGCCAATCAGCATGTTGGTAACGCCAAACGGTCCGGGTGTCTGGAATATCATGGGATGGAGTTAGCTGGAAGTTGGTGGCGATTACTGCATGGTCTGATCGACCAAAGGTTGGGTACATGGTGGGTTTAACCGCACCGGGGACATCCGACATGACTAAGTCAAGGGTGTTCCCGCCTCGAGTGGGCTCTGACACATGCTTGCAAGGTTGTGGATGAAGCAAAGGTCTTCGGCGGCTTCTCTGGCTGCTGTTGTGCGAATGCTACCAAGCCATTCATGGCAGTAGACATTAGAATCGCCTGCCACAAACATGTGGCAGCAAGACTGACGGGCAATGTCACTATCAGATTCGAGCTGTGTGAACATAGTCATTTCATGGTCAGGGCAGGTTCCAGGCCGGTAAGCTGCATATACTGCCATTCGTGTTCCTGTGTGGATGGTGATACTTACCCATAGGACCTCCTCGCCCGCAATGTTTATATTACAATTTTAAAGTTCATCCGCGCCTTTGATCCTAGAGGGTGTAGGCGTTCCCACGGCGGATGCGGAAAACTCGGCTTCCAGCCGAGTCTCACGCGAACCGTGAAATTTCTATATATTTATTTTTAGTGGATACGAATCTTCAGCCAGATTTTTTTGTATTTTATTATATTTAAGGATTTGCCAAAGGTTTGGTGCCTGCCCAGGGGATCTCCTGCAAGAAGAAAGAAATGACAACTTTACATGTATGTAGAGGGAGCAGTCAATCGAAGATAGGCTAAGGAAATAGATCGAGGCATACACAATCTGGTAATTAAGGAGTTGGGATACCGTCAGTGTAATGAATATATCAGCAAAATGCTGATAGGGAGAATTACTGAATTCGGGGAGGCTGGTTATAGAGGTAGGAGAAGGCGGTAGACAATTCCATAGCATTGCAGCTTTGTTGGAAAAGAGGGAAGAAAAACGCACACCGTGATAATTGATGTTAAGTTTATTTGGACTTCTTGCGCATGAAAACAGTGAAAGGTGAAAAATTGGAGGTGTTCTGGAGATATAGTTATGTACAAGTTTACTCAATCTGCGGACAGCATGCTGTTTCGTTCCTTGTGAACTCATCATATGTATAAGTTTAAATAGAGTAACAAGAGCTGATACTTGTCTACGAAAGTGCAAGGACTCTAAAGCTGCGTTCACAACTGGCGCGTGTATGCGGTACGCTTGCGGTTCATGCGTGTCCAAACTCACGCTCAGGCTTTGCCAAAAATAGCAATTCGAGTCGTATTTAGCGCGTGCGCCACCTTCAAGTACTAATTTGTTGACCCCACCAGTCAAGGTGACTGGCTTGTACGCTGTATGCGTCTGATACGCGCTGAAAATTCCAACATGTCGGAAGTTCCATTTCGGCTTGTTTCCGTATGCATGGCTCCCCAAAAGCCAGCAAAATACACACAAACATGTGGTTTCACGCGTACAGGCGTCAGTTGTGAACACAGCTTAAGTCCCAAAGGGCGTTAAACTGGGATTTCGTTTCGCATCTATTTACATTGACTTTTCATGTAGCAAATGCTTCCTAGCTACTCTGGCTTGTAAAACATTTAAACGCTCCAGCTCAGCTCTGGTGATGGCATAGGTCCAGGCCGAGGTGGCGTGTTCCAGGGCGGGTCGGACAAAACTTTTTTTAAAGTAGTAGAAAGGCTGTGGGGGAAAGATGCCGTCCCATGAAGCATAGCAGATTAACACGATGGATGCCGTCCCATGAAGCATAGCAGATTAACACGATGTTGGAAGGTTTCCAGGATGGTCTGAAGGTGGATGGTGTTTGACTGATCGGGTGTTAAATACACTCCAAGATGCTTCACAGCTTCAACGATGGTGATAGATTGGGAAAAGAGCTGGACAGGGTGTTCGTTGCTGTAGTTACGGATCTGAGTCGTTTTGGCTGGTAAGAACTCTCCACCGACGTTACTGGCCAATAGTTGGCCGGCAGAAAGGTCGCTCTCTAGACGAGATTGGTTCCACTGCAGGGAATTCTTGTTATCATGTACATACAGGAGGGTGACATCGTCAGTGAATAAGTATGGGGTGTAGTAGGTGATTGATGAGGGCAGGGAATTAACAAATAATAAGAAGAGGGTTGGAGCAAGATTAGATCCCTGCGGGACTCCACAGGTGAGGACCTTGGCCTCGGAATACTGTCCTTCCAACCTTACAGACAGCTTCCGCTCTAAGAAGCTTCGGAGCCAGTCGACTGCTGGCCTGTCAGCAATTCCTTCGAATGTATTTAGCAATGGTGGGGGATCTACACGATCATAAGCTTTCTTAAAGTCGAGGAAAACACAGTCGAACTTCAGCTTCTTGTCATTGCACTCAGCCATTTGAAATTGGCCTGCTACGGTGAGTTCTACCCTGGTGCAATGGTCACTCAACATGAATCATGACAAAATGGAGTACACTCATTTTGTTCTCTCTTTTTGCTTTGACTCTTCCTTCATGGTTTTACGCGACTGGCCCAACTGGTGTTGTGAATAAACCCGTTTGTTACAAAACCACCAGTTCTCCTGTGGGAAAGGCATTCTCGCTTATGACATTGTATTCGTTGCAATGTTGTAACTCGACTCCGCCGTACCGCTGATTTTTGCTGCATGGTATACGCTATATGCGCTATGTGTGATTCACTGTAAATACTATCATGTCATGTTATATATGTGTACGCTTTTCTGATATACACTGTCTTTTGCATGCTATAAATACCTGGTGATCTTAGTGTTAGTTATTATGTTCGAACAAGTGAAATACACCGTTAAGGGTCAATAGTTGTCCTCGTGCCGTGTGCAGTGTGGTCGTTCGTTCCTGACACTTTAGAGAATCAGACGGTTCACAACACCGTTCTCAAAGCATGTAAATGTACATATCTGTACTCAGTATACTGTATGAGGTGACTTCAAGAGTTCAAGTACCGCTTTGAGCCAAATTCTGACTTTGGGGCTCATAGTATGGCCGAATTTGGACATTGTCTTAGCCGATAAAAAAGCCGATTAGGCGAGAAAATCGGGCCGATTTTGGAAATGACAAAACACAGCTTCCCCATCACTACCTCTCTCTCTCTCCCTCTTGTGTGTGCCTCTGCCCCTATATGGGTATTGAGCACTCTTCGGACAATTGAGCACGCTCCTTGATTACATTTAATCAGCATTATAATTAGAGAGGTTTTGCATTCCGAATTTCGGAATTATTTTCGGAATGTCGCGGCAGCAGTCGAAAAAGTAGTCGAACTTTCGGAAGTATGGTGGCGAAAGTGCATGGTTTTCCGAAAATGGATTTTCGGCTCTTTCATGTTTGGGAGTGCATATTTGAATACAAAAAAGTGTATTTTTCATGTTTGTATTTTTGCTTTCTGCTGCTCTCGATTATTTGAAAAAATTTCCATGTACAGTACATATGTAGTTTTGATTTTTGCTGCTCTCGCTGATTTCGCCATGTTGACTAATCTTCTCACACTCCATCACACTCTATCTTCCTTTGCCATGGAGCCTACTGACAGTACAAGACAGTAGTTCGCCAACGTTTTCAACCTCGTCTTCAGCTGTTGGATCACTTGGTCCACCATCAGTCCGTCCTCGTCTTCGAACCGCACCCAAATTCAGTTTGACCTGCGCACATGGATTTGATCCTGCTCAACCCCTTCAACGCTCTCCATTTTGTTTTGCATGGCAAACCTTGGAAACGAAGTCGAATCTGATTTTCGGAATGCAAAACACTGAAAATACCGTTTTTCGGAACGCGCTTTTTTCGGAAAAGCACAGTCGAAAATCATTCCGAAATTCGGAATGCAAAACCTCTCTAATAATCACTCAGAAAGTGGTGGGCATCGCGCAACTGCATCGTAAAAAAAGGGGTTTGTCAACTGGCAACCGCTCTATTCAGTTGCTATTCACTCTTGGCGCAAGCGCTGGATGAAAAATTATCATTTATAGAGTAGCTTTTGGAGCATTATGACTAGAACTATACAAACCATTTTCGGAGCATTATCCGCTGGATCCGAGCACTGGACGGGACAACAACAAATACAACAATGGAACCGAGAAGCACTCAAACGCCAGCTTAGCAGATTTCATGACTTCCTAGAATTAGTGTCAATCATTACCGGCAGTGTATTAGTGTTAACTGTGTCCATTACGTGAGTTTGATTTGTCCCTCCTACATTTTAGAGCCCCGGGCTAAGAAAAGGGTGCTATTGGCCTCACTCGCACAACTGAGAAAAGGGCACTTGAAAGCAGGGTACAGACCTTCGCTCTGTAAAGTTGCCTTCACATCTGTGGCCGTTACTAATAAATACTTCGAGATTTTTCAACACGGTTTTCCGCATATGAATCAGTGAGATTTTGAGTTTTAAGTATGCTATCTAACTCAATTTGACCAAAAATAACAATAGCACCCTTTTCTCAGCCCGAGGCTCATTACATTTTATGTACTCCTTGTGTTTCAACCTGGCTGGTGGTCTAGAGCGAGATGAATGTCTACATCAGATTCATAATTGCGACTCCAATGCTGCGTGTACCAACACGGTTAGGTCCTACAACTGCACGTGTAACTCTGGGTTTTACGGTGACGGCATATCCTGCAAAGGTATGTTACAATTGTTATCGGTATGATAATGTGTTATGCCAAATAGAGCTTCAACGGAATGGTTTTGTTCTGGCAACTTCAGTTGCGCTCCGTGAAATCCAGCCCATAGTGCACATTTGGCACCCTCAACTTGTACGGCCTTTGACGCTCTGAAAGCGGCATGAATGCATCTGGATGTACAAAGGGTCCAGCGGATAATGCCGGAATTTTGCTCGGCGTTATGAGACTATCCGAGCATCAGAGCATTATGAAGCATTAGATTCAAACAAAACGAGCATTGTGTGATGTTTTAGCGGCATTACAAATTGCTTAGTAGATAATTATTTTGAAATCCCTGTTCTTTTTCTCAACAATCTGCTATATGCAGTCATGAGTTCCAACCCTCGTCGTGCCTGAAATGCGTAGATCTACGGTTGCAGCACATTCTACCATGTACCTGTAGCCGTACATGACTTTGTGGACAAGTAACACTTTTAGCACTTTGTTCGCTGTAAGTAGCAATGCAGTCAGGTACGTACCGGTAAATGTACAGTCATGTACGTACAGTCGGAGTCAAAGAAATATGGCGCATGATAAAAGCCAAAGGCAGCACCCATGGGGCCCTAGGATGTTTTTAAACGGTTTTTGGACGGTGCAAGATGTATTGTAATAGAGTTTGGACTTGAAATGAGCCGAGGCACTACAACCAAAGATGTTCCACAAATTCGAAACGATGATTTACATGGAGTAGATGTTTGTTTAGAAATATTGGAGAGCCATGGATCATGGAGAAGACAGACGAAGAGGAGTTTTCTCGTTGTGCCTCAGACCCTGGCGATGGTGTCTCCACCAGGATGAAGGAACGGCTATGAACAGAAAGCGGAGAGCGTTCCAAAGAACTGTCTTTGCTATGTCCAGCCGAGGCCAGGAGGCTCGAAGAAAAACTAGAATTACCCGTACTCAAGGACTCAGTTACAAATCCATATGAGCTCTCAGCATTGCGTGCCCGACTTTTCTAGTGAAGCAGGTACTGGTAGTTGTGGACGGTTGTAATGCCAAGCCTGCAGTCAAATGCTATAAAAAAAGAGGAGTATATTGGTCCTGCATTTATCTACACAAGACCAAGGGGAGAAGAAACCACCACAAGCAAAGGCTGTAGAATGGTACAATAACTTCCTACCACGTGTTTTCCCAAAGTTGGAGGGATCTCAATTCATGATCATCTCTCACGAACTGACGTAATGTCTCCTGTTTAGGATAAGGCACTTTTCACACAGTGGGATCAGTGACAGGTTGTCTGCAGGCAGGAATACCACTTGCCAAGATAAGCTTCCAGCATCCATATGATCGGCGCCACGCCGCCGAGCATGGTAACAAATCGGCCGTGAGTAAGTTCACAAAGGAACTGGAGCATTCCGTGAACGAAAGCAACATCCGGAATTGCAAGCGCCTCTACCTGGGACGCTTGAAAGACTTGAAGAGTCCCGACTTGGTGACGACTCTCCCTCATGCAGCTGGGGGTCACTCACTGCTGCTTGGCGACCTGGACGGTGAAGTTGCTGAATACGTAAAAGCTTTGCGACAAGCTGGTGGCTGCGTCAGCACAAGTATCATCATCGCTGGCGCGAAGGGAATCGTCGCGCACCGTAAAAAAAAGAACCACCTGAAAAGACCAAATCGCTAAAATTTCCCGTCGTTAACAGGGGCGTTTTTTCAAAACGCTAAAGTTGCACGCCGCAAAAGTTTCCCGGTTTACAGTAGCCCTGCCCCCAGTGAAGGTAATACTTGCTACTAGTGTGGGTGGCTAAATCAGATGGCGGGGAGACTTGGCTGAAGTGGTAGGCTTTGACATGCCACGTTGGTTTTGCTGAAATCTTGACACGCCTATTGCGCTTCATGCCTTCGCGGACGCCAGTGAGAAGGCGTTTCGATGCTCTTTGTGTGCAGTGATCAATGGAGAGTCACACTTGGTATTTGCCAAGGTCAAAGTGGCAACGGTGTCTCCGCCCACGTTAGCCCGCCTTGAGTTACATGCAGTATGTCTAGCGGCTTGCTATGCGGAGTTTGTGGTGAAGCAGCTGCGAGTGACCTTCACGCAAGTCTATGGCTGAACTGACAGTCTCACTACCGTTCATTGGATCGGTAATCCATCGAACGAATGGAAAACATTTGTGGTGAACCACGTCTGTCAAGACCAAGAGATATCGAAGAAGGTCGGCATTGTGTGGAACCATTGCCCGGGCCTTCACAACCCGGCAGATTTTCCGTCACGTGGGAGTAATGCACAGCAGATCCGTAGTCCGTTCTTGTTGGGCGGGCCAACCTGGATCACGGAGCCCAATGACTGGCCCACCGCATCCCCAACCGCTGGTACTGATGAGTCCAGTGTAGAAGTGCGAGTGTCACCCACCACCTGTAGTCGAGAATCTGATAATGAATGGTGGCTCCGATTCAGTAAGTGGTCGTGGGCAGGGCATGGCGACTCGGATGTGGTTGGATACATTGGTGATGGCCAAGCTGGAAACTGCCGCAGTTAGTACCAATAGTACAGTCGGTGGATATTTCCACTTGATGATGGTGTGCTGTGTTTGCGAACCAAACCATTTCCTGTTTTCTTGTGTGGTATTGAAAGCTGGTCAGAGTTCCTTTTTGTGTTTGTTCTTTTTTTGCCGCATTGCGGCTTCGCCATAGCTACGGGAATTAAAGTTATGTTATATATATGCATTGCGGCTTCGCCATAGCTACGGGAACGAGAGAGCTTGGAAGCTCAGGGCCCTACGCTATGCTTTGTTACTTAGCTCATCGTGCATGTTGTGGGAACTGATGGAAATGTTTCCTTGGAAGGCGCTGACTCTGCCGAGCACGCGCAATCTGGAGTCGACGGGATCACTCTGCCGACGTTTCCTGTGACCGGCGCTGACTCACCCGTTCACGCCTATTTTGGAGACGACGGGATCTCTCTTCCAAAGTATGTCTTTGCTGACGCATCCTATCACCTATTCGGCAACTAACATCCATTGTAATTTCATTTCCTCCTCGTCTCCCTATTTCTTTCCAGAAAGTCTCTCTATACATCAGGGAGTCGTACTGTATTGGCAGCTACCCTAACGGGTCACGCCGCCCACCACCCAAGCATGGGTATGATGAGGGACAGTGGCAACAAAAACAAAACTGAAACAGCAAGCAGGGAGAGAAAGCAAGAGAAAGACGGCGATGGTAGTACATCTGGTGTGCGACGTATAGAAAAGAGAGATGACAAGAGATGCGCACAAAATAGGAAACAATAATTATTTTTGCAGTTCCGAAACAATCAACCAGGTGATGGAGTGTGGGCACCCGAAGTCCCACCTGGACTCCACTGGAAGAACATCCTACGCAGGGATATCAGCGATAGGCCAAGCGTTGAAAAACAGCCATGAGGACACATCGTCTAGAAGTCCACCGCGCTCGAACTGAAATTGCAGGTTCAAACAATTTCCCACGCGGCATCAGGCAGCGTAATTCTTCTCCCTGCATCACCATCCATCTCCAGCAACCGTCTCCACTCACAGCTCATGCCTCTGCCACCACTGTACTCCTCCGAGCTTCGCAGTTTGAAACCATTCGGGGGTCAGCTACACCTCCGCGAATGGAGAGACGAGGACGACAATGGTCGTGACTGAAAAGACACTGCCTTGGCGACCGCGTCGCGGAACCCTCGCCCCAGCAAATTCAGAAATACGCCAGGGGCAACTCTGGTGGACCCAGAGCCAACCCCTTGGCAAGATTAGTAAGAGGAACGACTGAAAACTCAGATATAACGGAGCTACAAAAAGTTCAACCGTCCCCTTCAAGCACAGTTGCAGCACACAGGGAGTCGTATACATGTACATAATATTGTGGCCAGCTGTTTGTAGCCAGCTGTGTTTGATGGTACGGTACGGTACGGAACAGATATGCGAGCCAGCAAATGGCCAGCTGTGCGACACTGTACGGGACAGATACGGGATAGTGCCAGGCGTGACACAAACAAACAAACAAACAAACAAACAAACAAACACCAAATTAAAGCTGTGTGGACCCTGGCTAGCGCCAGACGTTACTGAAGTAACGTCTTCTGCATAGCTACGGGAATTAAAGTTATGTTATTATCTTGTTACAGTTGTGTACATTTGCTTCATAACTCGTTTCCAAGTGATTTCCCTGGGCTAACCCTTTCGAACGTTGGAGTATTCGTTCATCTCTAGTTGCTGCCAACAGCGATAATTGCTGTGCCATTGTGATCACGTGTGCCAGTAATGACTGTTATTTTGTTTGTGTCTTGTCTGATTTTTCAATTGCAGTTGTTACATGCGCTACTCCATTAGCGCCTACATTTGGCAGTTTCTCTCTACCGGCTGGTGTATCAAGCTTTGTCTATAACACACTGGGAACATTTGCCTGCAATCCCGGCCATCACCTTGTCGGCCATGCCACCACACAGTGTTTAGCCAATGGTGATGTCAGCAGCACACCGCCCATGTGCCAGAACGTCAATGAGTGTGCAAGTCCCACTTTGCATACATGCGATCAAAATGCGTTGTGTAGTGATGTGATTGGAACGTTCAGCTGCAAGTGTATGGTTGGGTACACTGGCGATGGACAAGCTGGAAACTGCCACAGTTAGTACCAATAGTAAAGTCAGTGGATATTTCCACTTGATGATGGTGTGCAATGCATGCAAACCAAACCATTTCCTGTTTTCTTGTGTGGTATTGAAAGCTGGTCAGAGCTCCTTTTTGTGTTTGTTAGTTCTTTGCCGCATTTTCTGCTGCTTCTGCCATAACACCCCAGAGTGCCCACTGTCCGCTGAAATGATCTGTGCAGCAGCAGTTTGCATGATGTATCGGTACACATGTTCTGCTGGTTTCAGAATTTGGACAAGTATAGATTATACCAGAGTTTGTAGAATCAATCGACAGCGACACGGGTGTTCCTAATCCCGAGAAAAGATCAAATGGGCCAGTGCATGCAATACCATGTCTAAGGGCTAATTTTTGGAAATTTTTTCTTTCTTGAAAATCAATCACAGGGGTCTAGAGAACACCTCTGTGGAAGATAAAGTTGGATATCGCATTTGAAAGTACATAGAGACCATGATTTCTATGCCATTGTCCAACATAGAATATGCCTTGTATAATGCATTATCTACAGTGTCGCTGAAAGCAGCAACAGTTTTGCGTATCAGCCTTTAGCATTGGCCAAGACATTCAATGAAGGCTGCCTTGTTCTCCAGTCAAAACCGGGCAACATTGTCCAGCAAGTGCTTGCGGTGTTGAGCTAACAAGAACTCGAGTTCTTTTTGTGCAAAGACAACATGGTCACAGAGTGGTTCCCCTCAATATTGGCCCAATATTGGCAAGATTTATGGGTCTACAAACGAGCCACGGCACAGCGTACAAGAACAAGCTACGAACAAAACTACATCAAGCCAACATTACCGCACCTTAGAAGAGTTCTTGGGGCAGCACCACTTATCCACGCCAGCATCCCAGAAGACGAGGGCAATCATCCCTGGACGCCACAAATGATCGTCTTGAAAAAAGGCAAATTACAAGCGCTGATAAAACAGCGAGCTACGTCCTCAATTAGCAAACACTATACACCGGCAGATAGTAGAACACCTCTCAGTCTAGCACTGAGGACATGTCCCCCATCATCCTTTTTGGGTTTTTGTGAAATAAACAATTTTGAATTTTTCCACTCGACCATTCTGAAATATGTCCCAACTCATACCTGCGCAGGAAAGCTCGCCCATCCGCGACGTCTAGTCAGCAATTTCTACTCCAACACCACTCCCAACGCTGCAGAACAAAGTGTATTGTTGACTCTGACAAGAAAAAGCAGCGGTGATCACTTGTCACTCCAAACGACAAGCTTCTCCTTGCGCCACCAACATTTTTCGGTGCAACAGTTGATGCAAAAGTGACTGAATTTTTGCGTGTAGTTTTTGGATTTTACTGCAAGAGGAATAATGAAATCACGTGCTTTGTGACACAAGAATGCCAGGTCTCGTAGATCACGGTTCAGCAGTTGTTCCGAGTCATCAGGGTATCCGTCCTGGGATCCAACTGCACTTACTGTAAACCGGGAAACTTTCGCGAGCGGATAATTTTCGCGAGTTTCGCGATCACCGGCAAAACGCGAATTGGAATCGCCGCGAACTGAAGAATTTGAACGGAAGTAGTGCATCGCGTACTACGCTGGTCAGTACTACAGTCAGTGTACAAGACTGTCTGTAGCTGTGTGCATGCCTTGTCTATGTGACTGTACTATCATGTACATGACTGTGCTGAGCTGTTTCGCGAAAGGTGCGCGCGGAACTAGCTGTTCGTTCAGATCCGTCAAATGACATGACTGTTGTTGTTTGCCGGTTGAATCTGAAATTATCGCGGATAATCTTTCGTAACTTTGTCACTTCTTTCAAGTTCTTTGCCGAAGTTGGAGTTGTTCGTTTATGCTTTTACTGTTGTAAATTGTCAAGAGTCATGTCGCTTTTTCAGTGGATCAGCTCTCAGAAGAAAGCATCTGGGTCAACCAATGCGCCTGTGCCTGCTTACTTACCGCCGGCGGAGAAAAGCAGCGCAACAGAGGCAGCCAACACTGCTGAAATGGAGGAGCTCGCTTCGACCGATAAGAAGCGAAAACTAGGCAGTTATCACCATTACTCTGACGAAGTCCGAGCTCGTATGGGGCGCCACGCCGCCGAGCATGGTAACAAATCGGCCGTGAGTAAGTTCACAAAGGAACTGGAGCATTCCGTGAACGAAAGCACCATCCGGAATTGCAAGCGCCTCTACCTGGTACGCTTGAAAGACTTGAAGAGTACCGACTTGGTGACGACTCTCCCTCATGCAGCTGGGGGTCACTCACTGCTGCTTGGCGACCTGGACGGTGAAGTCGCTGAATACGTAAAGGCTTTGCGACAAGCTGGTGGCTGCGTTAGCACAAGTATCATCATCGCTGGCGCGAAGGGAATCATCGTGCACCGTAAAAAAAAGAACCACCTGAAAAGACCAAATCGCTAAAACTTCCCGTCGTTAACAGGGGCGTTTTTTCAAAACGCTAAAGTTGCACGCCGCAAAAGTTTCCCGGTTTACAGTAGCCCTGCCCCCAGTGAAGGTAATACTTGCTACTAGTGTGGGTGGCTAAATCAGATGGCGGGGAGACTTGGCTGAAGTGGTAGGCTTTGACATACCACTTTGGTTTTGCTGAAATCTTGACATGCCTATTGCGCTTCATGCCTTCGCGGACGCCAGTGAGAAAGCGTTTCGATGCTCTTTGTATGCAGTTATTAATGGAGAGTCACTCTTGGTATTTGCCAAGGTCAAAGTGGCAACGGTGTCTCCGCCCACGTTAGCCCGCCTTGAGTTACATGCAGTATGTCTAGCGGCTTGCTATGCTGAGTTTGTGGTGAAGCAGCTGCGTGTGACCTTCACGCAAGTCTATGGCTGAACTGACAGTCTCACTACCGTTCATTGGATCGGTAATCCATCGTACAAATGGAAAACATTTGTGGTGAACCACGTCTGTCAAGACCAAGAGATATCGAAGAAGGTCGGCATTGTGTGGAACCATTGCCCGGGCCTTCACAACCCAGTAGATTTTCCGTCACGTGGGAGTAATGCACAGCAGATTCGTAGTCCGTTCTTGTTGGGCGGGCCAACCTGGATCACAGAGCCCAATGACTGGCCCACCGCATCCCCAACCGCTGGTACTGATGAGTCCAGTGTAGAAGTGCGAGTGTCACCCACCACCTGTAGTCGAGAATCTGATAATGAATGGTGGCTCCGATTCAGTAAGTGGTCGTGGGCACAGGGCATGGCGACTCGTATGTGGTTGGATACATTGGCGATGGCCAAGCTGGAAACTGCCGCAGTTAGTACCAATAGTAAAGTAGGTGGATATTTCCACTTGATGATGGTGTGCTGTGTTTGGAAACCAAACCATTTCCTGTTTTCTTGTGTGGTATTGAAAGCTGGTCAGAGTTCCTTTTTGTGTTTGTTCTTTTTTTGCCGCATTGCGGCTTCGCCATAGCTACGAGAATTAAAGTTATGTTATTATCTTGTTACAGTTGTGTACATTTGCTTCATAACTCGTTTCCAAGTGATTTCCCTGGGCTAACCCTTTCGAACGTTGGAGTATTCGTTCATCTCTAGTTGCTGCCAACAGCGATAATTGCTGTGCCATTGTGATCACGTGTGCCAGTAATGACTGTTATTTTGTTTGTGTCTTGTCTGATTTTTCAATTGCAGTTGTTACATGCGCTACTCCATTAGCGCCTACATTTGGCAGTTTCTCTCTACCGGCTGGTGTATCAAGCTTTATCTATAACACACTGGGAACATTTGCCTGCGATCCCGGCCATCGGCTTGTCGGCCATGCCACCACACAGTGTTTAGCCAATGGTGATGTCAGCAGCACACCGCCCATGTGCCAGAACGTCAATGAGTGTGCAAATACCACTTTGCATACATGCGATCAAAATGCGTTGTGTAGTGATGTGATTGGAACGTTCAGCTGCAAGTGTATGGTTGGGTACACTGGCGATGGACAAGCTGGAAACTGCCACAGTTAGTACCAATAGTAAAGTCAGTGGATATTTCCACTTGATGATGGTGTGCAATGCATGCAAACCAAACCATTTCCTGTTTTCTTGTGTGGTATTGAAAGCTGGTCAGAGCTCCTTTTTGTGTTTGTTAGTTCTTTGCCGCATTTTCTGCTGCTTCTGCCATAACACCCCAGAGTGCCCACTGTCCGCTGAAATGGTCTGTGCAGCAGCAGTTGGCATGATGTATCGGTACACATGTTCTGCTGGTTTCAGAATTTGGACAAGTATAGATTATACCAGAGTTTGTAGAATCAATCGACAGCGACACGGGTGTTCATAATCCCGAGAAAAGATCAAATGGGCCAGTGCATGCAATACCATGTCTAAGGGCTAATTTTTGGAAATTTTTTCTTTCTTGAAAATCAATCACAGGGGTCTAGAGAACACATCTGTGGAAGATAAAGTTGGATATCGCATTTGAAAGTACATAGAGACCATGATTTCTATGCCATTGTCCAACATAGAATATGCCTTGTATAATGCATTATCTACAGTGTCGCTGAAAGCAGCAACAGTTTTGCGTATCTGCCTTTAGCATTGGCCAAGACATTTAATGAATGCTGCCTTGTTCTCCAGTCAAAACCGGGCAACATTGTCCAGCAAGTGCTTGCGGTGTTGAGCTAACAAGAACTCGAGTTCTTTTTGTGCAAAGACAACATGGTCACAGAGTGGTTCCCCTCAATATTGGCCCAATATTGGCAAGATTTATGGGTCTACAAACGAGCCACGGCACAGCGTACAAGAACAAGCTACGAACAAAACTACATCAAGCCGACATTACCGCACCTTAGAAGAGTTCTTGGGGCAGCAACACTTATCCACGCCAGCATCCCAGAAGACGAGGGCAATCATCCCTTGACGCCACAAATGACCGTCTTGAAAAAAGCCAAATTATAAGCGCCAATAAAACAGCGAGCTACGTCCTCAATTAGCAAACACTATACACCGGCAGATAGTAGAACACCTCTCAGTCTAGCACTAAGGACATGTCCCCCATCATCCTTTTTGGGTTTTCGTGAAATAAACAATTTTGAATTTTTCCACTCGACCATTCTGAAATATGTCCCAACTCATACCTGCGCAGGAAAGCTCGCCCATCCGCGACGTCTAGTCAGCAATTTCTACTCCAACACCACTCCCAACGCTGCAGAACAAAGTGTATTGTTGACTTTGACAAGAAAAAGCAGCGGTGATCACTTGTCACTCCAAACGATAAGCTTCTCCTTGCGCCACCAACATTTTTCGGTGCAACAGTTGATGCAAAAGTGACTGAATTTCTGCGTGTAGTTTTTGGATTTTACTGCAAGAGGAATAATGAAATCACGTGCTTTGTGACACAAGAATGCCAGGTCTCGTAGATCACGGTTCAGCAGTTGTTCCGAGTCATCAGGGTATCCGTCCTGGGATCCAACTGCACTTACTGTAAACCGGGAAACTTTCGCGAGCGGATAATTTTCGCGAGTTTCGCGATCACCGGCAAAACGCGAATTGGAATCGCCGCGAACTGAAGAATTTGAACGGAAGTAGTGCATCGCGTACTACGCTGGTCAGTACTACAGTCAGTGTACAAGACTGTCTGTAGCTGTGTGCATGCCTTGTCTATGTGACTGTACTATCATGTACATGACTGTGCTGAGCTGTTTCGCGAAAGGTGCACGCGGAACTAGCTGTTCGTTCAGATCCGTCAAATGACATGACTGTTGTTGTTTGCCGGTTGAATCTGAAATTATCACGGATAGTCTTTCGCAACTTTGTCACTTCTTTCAAGTTCTTTGCCGAAACTGGAGTTGTTCGTTTATGCTTTTACTGTTGTAAATTGTCAAGAGTCATGTCGCTTTTTCAGTGGATCAGCTCTCAGAAGAAAGCATCTGGGTCAACCAATGCGCCTGTGCCTGCTTACTTACCGCCGGCGGAGAAAAGCAGCGCAACAGAGGAAGCCAACACTGCTGATATGGAGGAGCTCGCTTCGACCGATAAGAAGCGAAAACTAGGCAGTTATCACCATTACTCTGACGAAGTCCGAGCTCGTATGGGGCGCCACGCCGCCGAGCATGGTAACAAATCGGCCGTGAGTAAGTTCACAAAGGAACTGGAGCATTCCGTGAACGAAAGCATCATCCGGAATTGCAAGCGCCTCTACCTGGGACGCTTGAAAGACTTGAAGAGTCCCGACTTGGTGACGACTCTCCCTCATGCAGCTTGGGGTCACTCACTGCTGCTTGGCGACCTGGACGGTGAAGTCGTTGAATACGTAAAGGCTTTGCGACAAGCTGGTGGCTGCGTCAGCACAAGTATCATCATCGCTGGCGCGAAGGGAATCATCGCGCACCGTAAAAAAAAGAACCACCTGAAAAGACCAAATCGCTAAAATTTCCCGTCGTTAACAGGGGCGTTTTTTCAAAACGCTAAAGTTGCACGCCGCAAAAGTTTCCCGGTTTACAGTAGCCCTGCCCCCAGTGAAGGTAATACTTGCTACTAGTGTGCGTGGCTAAATCAGATGGCGGGGAGACTTGGCTGAAGTGGTAGGCTTTGACATGCCACGTTGGTTTTGCTGAAATCTTGACACGCCTATTGCGCTTCATGCCTTCGCGGACGCCAGTGAGAAAGCGTTTCGATGCTCTTTGTATGCAGTCATCAATGGAGAGTCACACTTGGTATTTGACAAGGCCAAAGTGGCAGCGGTGTCTCCGCCCACGTTAGCCCGCCTTGAGTTGCATGCAGTATGTCTAGCGTCTTGCTATGCTGAGTTTGTGGTGAAGCAGCTGCGTGTGACCTTCATGCAAGTCTATGGCTGGACTGACAGTCTCACTACCGTTCATTGGATCGGTAATCCATCGTACAAATGGAAAACATTTGTGGTGAACCACGTCTGTCAAGACCAAGAGATATCGAAGAAGGTCGGCATGGTGTGGAACCATTGCCCGGGCCTTCACAACCCGGCAGATTTTCCGTCACGTGGGAGTAATGCACAGCAGATCCGTAGTCCGTTCTTGTTGGGCGGGCCAACCTAGATCACGGAGCCCAATGACTTGCCCACCGCATCCCCAACCGCTTGTTCTGATGAGTCCAGTGTAGAAGTGCGAGTGTCACCCACCACCTGTAGTCGAGAATCTGATAATGAATGGTGGCTCCGATTCAGTAAGTGGTCGTGGGCACAGGGCATGGCGACTCGGATGTGGTTGGATACATTGGCGATGGCCAAGCTTAGTACCAATAGTAAAGTCCGTGGATATTTCCACTTGATGATGTGTAATGTTCTCCCGACGTCCTTAGTACGTATCGAGAGCACACCAAAATACCAACTCAACACGGTCTCGTTGTGAGGCAAAGAACCCTTTTCATTATCAGTGCAAGAACACAAATCATAGTGAAAGAAAACATAATACAGCAAGGCAGTCGCGGGTACTCCATGTCTGGATCTAGTAGAGTACTTGAGGGTACGCTGCGGTGCATGAGACATCTAGATATGGGATGAATCATGAAAGGGATACTGTAATTGATAGTCTACAAGAGAAGAGTACAAATAAGAGAAACAAGCATGCACAATGGGTACACACACACATACAAGATAACACTACATCTCCCCTTCTTCAAAAAGGAGAAAGAGCATAGCAGTGAAAGTTGGAAAGAGAAAGACAAGACGAGAAGACCAAATAATGCAAAACATTTATGTATAATCCTATCCCTCCCTTCCGCAAAAGAAGAAGAACACACACATACACACATACACGCATACGCATGAGAAAAGCGTAGAGAAGAGTAGAGCAACAGAGCAAGAGATGAAAGAGGTAATGGTGATGCGAGTTCAGTGGTAGATCAGAGCAAGAGTTCAGTCAGAGAAACCATAACGATCAGGAGGCATCACTGTACGACCACTACGAGTAATGGTTGTGCCTGCTGATGTTGTACTGGATGTAGGAACGGCTGAGTGTGTAGAAGAGTTTGTAGACGATGTGGTACTTGTTGTCGTAGGTTGTTGTGGACGCGGTGGTGTTGTATCTGGTGCTGAAGCTGCTTTCGGAACCTGCGCAACCGGAGGTGCGGACGGCAAAGCAACAATGTGTCGACGGTTGCGACGATATTCACCCGAGGGTGTAGACACAACATATGAGCGAATGGCGGGTTGACGGAGTACTGCACCAGTCTCATGGCGATCCGTTAGATAGACTGGTTGCTCAGCTTGTAGAGGCGGCAGAGAACGAGTACGGTGCCGATCGTTGTAGTTGCTTGTTTGCCGGGCTTTGAGAGCTGCATCGGCGGCGGCAAAGTCAGATGTCGAAATCAACTGAGGTTGCAGTTGCGAGCTAGACACGGGGACACGTGAACGGAGCTGTGCAGGACTGTAAGGAGCCGTGCAGGACTGTAACCGGATTCCAGAGGAGTATTGCGATACGTGAGCAACGCACTGCACCAATCTGGAGAGGCAGTGAATAGATGCTTGACGGTTTTAACGGATCTTTCGGCGAGACCATTTGCCTGCGGATATAGCGGAGAACTGGTTACGTGCAGGAATGAGAACTCCTCGGCAAATCGACGGAACTCCTCCGACGCAAACTGTGGACAGTTGTCCGACATCAATGTCTCGGGAATACCGTGACGGGCAAAGATACTTTGCAGGTGCGTAATTACAGCCTTGGATGATGTTGACGTCAGCTGGACGACTTCGATGTAGCGAGAGTAGTAGTCTACTAGTAGGAGAAAGTCACCCGAACCAAAGTGGAACAGGTCAGCAGCTAGACGTTGCCATGGTAGTTCAGGGAGTGTTGTTGGGATGAGCGGTTCAGCTGGTAGAGTGTGCATGTGGGCGCACGTCGAGCAATTTGCAACATACAGCTGAATATCCGAATTGATGGAGGGCCACCAGACAGAGTTGCGGGCAAGACGGCGTCACTTGGCTATGCCCTGGTGTCCAGTGTGGAGCCGTGACAGAATTTTGTCGCGATGAGATGCGGGAATGATCAACCTGTCGTTGTAGAGCAGCAGACCGTCATCGGTAAGTGTGATGTGTGCCCGGTGTTCTACGTATGGTCGAACATCAGAAGGAGCGTCGGATGAGTGTGGCCAGCCGTCAGCGCAGTAGCGAGCAAGCGACTCACACACTTGATCAGATTCTTGCCACTCGGCGATGTCATCGAGGCGTTTAGTTGTTGCAGGCAGACAATCAACGGCGTAGTCGACGAGCGCTGCTGTCTCAGCTGCGAGGAGATCAACATCTTGGCTGTCGACTTGTTCTGATGAAACAGGTGCTCTGGAGAGAGCGTCAGCAATGGCGAGATCCTTGCCTGGCACGTGAACAATGCGGAAATTGAAACGAAGGAGCCTCAGACGGAAACGGACAATTCTAGGCGGTAGGTCGTCTAGAGCACGGCTGCCTAGAAGCGGGATGAGCGGCTTGTGGTCGGCCTGGATCGTAAACGGCTTGCCAAGTACGAAATGTTCGAAACGATCGCATGCCCAAGTAGAAGCAAGAGCCTCTTTCTCGATTTGAGAATAGCGGGTCTCAGCTGGTGTCAGAGAACGGGACTGATATGCAACTGGACGAATGGAGCCGTCAGACTGCACCTGGAGGAGGACTGCTCCCACGCCGAATGATGAGGCGTCGGCAGATATGATCGTATCCAGGGTAGTCGAGTACATCGCCAGTACTGGATGCGAACTGAGGGCTGACTTGATCGCGTCGAATGCTGCTTGGTGCTCCTCGGTCTAGGACCATTCCTGGCCTTTGACCAGGAGAGCACGCAGTGGCTGAGACATCGTTGCCAGATCAGGTACGAACTTTCCCAGCTGATTCGCCATGCCGAGGAAACGACGTACTGCTGGGACATCCGTGCAGGGTTTCAGCTCCTGAACGCCGCGCACTTTCTGGGGATCAGGGTGGATGCCGTTGTCGTCGAGGATGTGGACCACCGATTCATGCAATCCCTCCCAGCACATGCTGCTTTTCAGTAATGCCACTGCCCGCTGTACTATTATTTCCTTTACTGGCCTAACTGGCTTTAACAAAGTAATACTTTACTACCCACTCTACTCAGTGTCATTACCTTCATTGGCCTTTTATAATTTATTCTCCTTTTTAGTCGATATCATGTAATTAGGCAAATTTGCCTGTTTGTTCTTCGACTCTAAATAAACAAACAAACAAACAAAAAATGTGTCCCAGGAACTTGACTGAACGTTGGTGGAAAGCACACTTGTCTGGGTTGAGTGTGATTCCGGCTGATGAGAGACGTTTGCAGGACTGCATGCAGATTCTTCTCCTCCTCGTGTTCGTTGTCACCGAAGGTTAGAACGTCGTCAATCATGCACATTGTGCCTGGCAGGTCGCTCAGCAGGTCAGACATCTGCTTCTGGAAGTACTCAGGTGCAGAGGAGATGCCAAACGGGAGTCGTCGAAAGCAGAAACGACCGATGGGCGTAATGAATGTTGTTAGCAGTTGAGATTCCAGCGAGAAGGGGATCTGGTGAAAGCCCTTGTTCGCGTCCAGCTTCGAGAAGACCTTGACTGTGCCGAGGCGAGCAAGCAGGTGATCGGTTGTTGGCATGATGTGACGTTCCCGTCGGATAGCCTGGTTGAGTCCGGTAAAGTCGCCACATATGCGCACGTTACCGTTGGGTTTAGGAACCACTACCATACCGGCACACCAATCGGTTGGCTCAGTTACCTTGCGAATGACACCACTCTGTTCGAGGGCCTGCAGTTCTTCGATATCTTTGGCTTCCATCGGTAGAGAGATACGGCGTGGTGTAGGCAGAGAGTAAGGCTGTGCATTATCGACCAGGCGAATCGCGTGCTCGCTGCCAAACGAACCAACTCCCGCAAAGAGCTCAGGGTACTGCGATTTGACGGAGGACTGCTCAGAAGTACCGGTAGTTGCGCTGAGCAAATCTGCTGGCGGACTGAAGATATGTAGGGCTTCGATGGCTGGCCGGCCGAGCAGAGGTGTTTTCAGGTGCGGTACAACGTACACTGTCGTGTCTACTGCAAAGTCGGAAAATGCAGCACGGCAGATACTGAGTGTGACGCGGCCTGAAACAGCTAGAGTTGCGTTGTCTGGACATTTCAGCGTACGGTCGGATTCCTGGAGGTTGAGCTGATGGTGAGCAGATATGTCGTCATATAAGCTGGCTGGGATGGCAGTTACGTCTGCACAAGTGTTGACCTTCATTGTAACTGGCACTGACTGCAGCAGCATGGGCATAGACCACCCAGTATCAGCGGACAATGCACCTAGGTAGGCTGGAGGATAGTGCCACTGGTCAGCAGACTGTAATGGACCAGAGCTAGCAGCAGAGGACTGCAGACTATGCATGTGACTGGTGTTGGAGGCAGACTGAGAGCTACTACTAGTGTGCATTCTGCATACAAACAACAGCAAAGTGTCCAATCTTGCTGCAAAATGAACACTTGGCCTGACGAGCTGGGCATTGAGTGCGTGCATGGCGTTCCTTACCACACCAGTGACAGGTACTAGATTGATCAACGCCAGAGCTGTGCCTGGGTGCAGACTGACTTGAGCGAGGATGACCACTGTAACTGTGTGTACTGCGGGGCTGTGAAGCATGACCAGTTGAATCGCGGTTGTACTGGGCGGGATGTTTCACACCTTGGTGAGATTGTGGTCGCATGCTAAGTGCATTCAGCTCCAGTGCACAGGTACACGACTCACATGCAGAGTGATGCTGCTGTTCGAAAGCGTGGACTTGGTGAAGAGTTGCACCAGCTGATGAACTGTGACGGACAGTGGACTGTTGTGTTCGAACAGTCTCTTTCTGGCGAGCTTGTGCCAGAGCTTTGTCCAGTGTAAGAGATGGGTCCAGTTGCAGTTTCTGGGACAGGGCAGTGTCTGCAACTCCTGCAACAAGGCGATCACGGATCATCTCGTCGTGGAGCTGCTTGAAGTTGCAACGTTCTGCCAAACGAAACAAATCAGTTATGTAGCCATCAATCGACTCTCCGGACTGTTGGGACCTCTGGTGGAATTTCGCACGCTCGTACACCAGATTGCGTTTCCTGCCATAATGGTCTGCCAATTTCGGGAATACAATGTCGTAGTTGTCCGCATCCTGGTGTGATAAATGGAAACTCAGTAGGAGGTCGTCAGCCTCGTCGCCCATCGAATATAACAAAGAGTTTACTTGCACGGACTGTGCCTGCATATGAAGACCCGAGGCGAGCCTGTATCTCGTAAATCGCTTGCTCCACTTCTCCCACACATCAGCGGACTTGAAGTCGAATGGGGCTGGAGGAGCTACCTGGGTAAGGTGGATCATCGACGGAACCTGAGGTGCCACGGGACCCAGAGATGATACCGTGGGGAGGGATAGCCCAGCCGCGGAGGAAACGACAGAGGGTGCAGCTTGACCAACACTCGAGACAGTGACTGCTCCTGACGAGCCAGCATTACTAGTAGTCGTGGTATTACTCGGACCTGAGGAAACCGTGATGGAGGTAGTTGTGGGAGTGGAAAAAGGGTTGTTTGAAACGCCTGTCGCCATCCTGTCAAAGAGGAAATCCCAGCGCTGCCACCATGTAATGTTCTCCCGACGTCCTTAGTACGTGTCGAGAGCACACCAAAATACCAACTCAACACGGTCTCGTTGTGAGGCAAAGAACCCTTTTCATTTTCAGTGCAAGAACACAAATCGTAGTGAAAGAAAACATAATACAGCAAGGCAGTCGCGGGTACTCCATATCTGGATCTAGTAGAGTACTTGAGGGTACGCTGCGGTGCATGAGACATCTAGATATGGGATGAATCATGAAAGGGATACTGTAATTGATAGTCTACAAGAGAAGAGTACAAATAAGAGAAACAAGCATGCACAATGGGTACACACACACATACAAGATAAAACTACATGATGGTGTGCTATGTTTGCAAACCAAACCATTTCCTGTTTTCTTGTGTGGTATTGAAAGCTGGTCAGAGTTCCTTTTTGTGTTTGTTCTTTTTTTGCCGCATTGCGGCTTTGCCATAGCTACGAGAATTAAAGTTATGTTATTATCTTGTTACAGTTGTGTACATTTGCTTCATAACTCGTTTCCAAGTGATTTCCCTGGGCTAACCCTTTCGAACGTTGGAGTATTCGTTCATCTCTAGTTCCTGCCAACAGCGATAATTGCTCTGCCATTGTGATCACGTGTGCCAGTAATGACTGTTATTTGTTTGTGTCTTGTCTGATTTTTCAATTGCAGTTGTTACATGCGCTACTCCATTAGCGCCTACTTTTGGCAGTTTCTCTCTACCGGCTGGTGTATCAAGCTTTGTCTATAACACACTGGGAACATTTGTCTGCAATCCCGGCCATCGCCTTGTCGGACATGCCACCACACAGTGTTTAGCCCATGGTGATGTCAGCAGCACACCGCCCATGTGCCAGAACGTCAACGAGTGTGATAATTCCACATTGCATACATGCGATCAAAATGCGTTGTGTAGTGATGTGATTGGCACATTCAGCTGCAAGTGTATGGGTGGGTACACTGGTGACGGCCAAGCTGGAAACTGCCACAGTTAGTACCAATAGTAAATTCGGTGGATATTTCCACTTGATGATGGTGTGCAGTGTTTGCAAACCAAACCATTTCCTGTTTTCTTGTGTGGTATTGAAAGCTGGTCAGAGTTCCTTTTTGTGTTGGTTCGTTCTTAGCCGCATTCTCTGCTGCTTCTGCCATAACACCCCAGAGTGTCCACTGTCCGCTGAAATGATCTGTGCAGCAGCAGTTTGCATGATTTATCTGTGCACATGTTCTGCTGGTTTCAGAATTTGGACAAGTATAGATTATAGCAGAGTTTGTAGAATCAATCGACAGCGACACGGGTGTTTATAATCTCGAGAAAAGATCAATTATTTTTCACAGCAATTGAGATTGAGGCTTTTTGAGCTGTCTGATGAATTTGAATTGTTTTTGTTGTGCCTATATGACGCTGGCCGTGGTTGCAATGCAGAATGTAATCAGTTAGTAACCCCTTGCATTCTGCTTACCTACTGTTGTTCAGACATTGATGAATGTTTGCCGGCTAGCCCATGCCATGAGGATGCTAGCTGCATTGATAATGATGGCGGATTCATGTGTCTGTGCAAGTCAGGTTACCACGGAAATGGAACTCAATGTCAAGGTCAGTCAGCAATTTGTAATGAGTACAGAGGTGTCGGCACAGTCAAATTGTTCGGGATGTGGAAACTCCAAAGTTATGCTCATTGCGCCAATTTCCAGAGACCAATTTTGTTGGCAGCACTTTACATTTAGCTGATAGAGGCCTGCCAATGTCATGCGTTACGGAGCGCCTTTATTTTTTCCGGCTAGGTACGAGGTGATTCGCAATTTTTGGACATGTCGCAATTTTTGGACAAATCAGTTAAATATGGAAGTAGAGTCCTCCCGAGTCGTTGTCCTTTCCTTGGTGGACAAATCTTTGACAAGAGTGTCTTCGTGTGGTCCTCAAGTTTCTTTGTGCCAATTTTTAGCGGTGAAGGCCGTTTCTTTCTGGGCGTTTTCTTTATTATTCTTAGGTAATGTAATGAGTAATTTCGAAAATTTCGATTAAATAATAAATGATTGAGGATTCCGTTGACTCTACGTCGCATAACGGAGAGAATGTCGACATGGGGGATGTTGTATCCCTTCCATCAACTCCAGGGACTACGTCTTCCAGCTCGAATCCGCCTGGAAGAGTCTCCTCGCCTTCTCAACCGGTGCGTTTGTGGAGGGGTTCTGGTCAGGAGAAATCTCTTTTAGCAGTGCGAGCGTTCCACTCACCTGGCACCAGTGAACACTTCCTAACCAAGAAGGACGCAGCGGCTAGTTTCGGCGCTAGCCCTCCACTCTTTGCGAAATGTGAGAAGGAGATGGGCCACACTGGAGTGCTCCCCTCTGTTCTTGAATATGACGTCCATGAAAACCCTTGAGTGACCCTTTAAATTGTGTGTCATATTGAAAAGCCTTGAAAAGCTTGCTATGAACGGCCTGTCATTAGAACTCATATCAGCCGGTCTCATAGGCATAGCCTTACCCCATTTTAATGTCCTGTGCAAGTTTTACTTGTTCACACCATTGCAGACTGCTGCTAGATGCTATTTAATTCCCGTAGCTATGCAGAAGACGTTACTTCAGTAACGTCTGGCGCTAGCCAGGGTCCACACAGCTTTAATTTGGTGTTTGTTTGTGTGTTTGTTTGTGTCACGCCTGGCGCTATCCGTATCTGACGGCAAAAAAGCATAGGATGTTATAAATTTTTCAATTCCCCTTTTTTTTCAGGCATATCCTGGGATTCGAACCCGCACTATCGCCCTACATGCATTCCCCCATACACTTCGCATTCATACCCATTCTTCCAAGTTGCTTTACGTTATTATCTTGCATTTGAAAGCCCTATTTGAATATTGCGGGCAGCTGTATGTGGCCAGCTGTGTTTGATGGTACGGTACGGGAGACGGTGTCGTATTACCCTCGATCGTACCTGTCCCGTACCTATCCCCTACCGTACCGTGCCATCAAAGACGGCTGGCCACAATGCATATTCAAATAGGGCTTTCAAATGCAAGATCACAATGTGAAACAACTTGGAAGAATTAGTATGTATGCGAAGTGTATCGGGGGATGCATGCAGGGAGCGCGATAGTGCGGGTTCGAATCCTAGGTTATGTCTTAAAAAAAGGATTTTTTTAAAGAATTTATAACATCCCTATGCTTTTTTTTGTCTAGGTCATCAAGGCAAAAAAGCATAGCGTAGGGCCCTGAGCTTCCAAGCTCTCTTGTTTAGTTGTCCAATAATTGCTCGCATTGAAAAAGCAGTAGAAAAAGACACCTTCAATCAGGTCAAGTTGTGGCCGCATGCTTCAACTCTATGCCTTCAGGTGTGTGTGGTGGTGGTAAAGCATAAATGTGCCAGTAGAAAATCAAGAAAGAAATTTAATTTATCTTACAAACCAACATAATGGGGTGCTATTTAATTTGAGTGTCCAAAAATAGCAAATGACCTCGTACTTGTGATGTCTACCTCCACAGTCATGCACAAACACTCAAGGACACAGGTTGAGGTTTGGAAGAATACAATTAGATACAAGTGTGAAGAAGACAGGTAAGAACAGACAACCAGGTCAAGCAAAGCATGCACTTCTGGCGACTAGTCCAAAATGGCGCATGCTGGTTGTGACGTAATACACAGGCAAAATATACGACGTATTATACCTCACTCCATATACACTTACAGTCTTAGGCATGCTCTCCCTTAGTGGTGTATATATCTCCATATACACCGCTAAGGGAAATTAGCAGTAGTTGTCAGCAAGGAACAAGCCATTAGGAGGTCACACACGGTGAATATGGAGAGGTATAAATATATTATAACAAAGGAACCTCGTGTGTATCGAGATATATACACCAGTTATAAAAACCTTGGCTTCGCCTCGGTTTTCATACTGGTGTATATATCTCTATATACACTCGGTTCCTTGTTATCATATATAGTACTAGGGGTGAAACGAACATCGAATTTTGAATACGAACGAACGGTCACACTAACGAACGAACTCGAACGAACATTCTCCATTATGCATTTCATGGATGAATTTTTTTGAAGACCATACAGTCGTCTGCCAGTACAGGCTGACAGGCGTTCTCTGTACTTGGCTGGCCACAGTTCAGTATTGACGGTGTACGATACACTGCCAGAACAGAAATATTTTTTTATCGCGTCCGCCTGAGCTGAATCACAGGGTTTTGCAGCTAGCTGCAAAGTCCATCACCATTGTCCGGACGAGAGTTTTCTTCTCATCGCTAGCTCAGGTCGTCAGAGCAGGAGAACGGCACTTCTTGAGGTGGGTACGAAGATTGCTCGTCGTCGCTCTGCTGTGTGATAGAACCTTTTTGAAATTGAGAAAAGGACTTCGTCTTTCCCAACCACTTTATCAAAGTCCGCTCCAACTCCGGATCGCGATGAAAGGCTCGAATGTTTTGACATGATTGCAACGAGTGAACGTTTGCTTTCGGGAACAGATGTCACAAGCGACTCAAATCCTTTCACTACGAGTACAAATCTAACTCAAACGGACACACAGAAATATTTCAAGAAACTTTGTCCCGACGCGACACTCAACTCCTTCAACTTGCTTCAAGTGATCATCAAGGCAAACTCAGTCGATCAGCGTGCAAGCTCGCGATCTCCTAACCTCCGCGGCTCCTTCGTGATCTAGTCACAAGCGATCTTTATGCTTGCTTGCTGTGTTCGTTTATCAATCTTGCGAGTTCGTTTTCAATTTTTTCGAACGAATATTCGAACTTTCGTTCGTTCCTTTCACCCCTAATATATACTTAACCCGACTGCTGCGTGGACGATAAGTGCTGGGAATAGTGATCATGCACCCTGGCCTGAGTAGCTCGCTTGGCTAATTGAAAGTCTGCCGGCCTGGGCCACATTATGTTGCTAATACATGCACAACCCCAGTCACAGCGCACAAGTAGTTGGTTGAGTTTGGCCGTCAGGAGGCCAGCGCAAGGTATCCGGGGCGCGGGTCTGATTCCAGCGAGGGGCAATTATGTGGTACCCCGCAGCGCAAGGGTAGCGTGATACCCTAAGCCAACGTGCGTGCTGCATGAGTAGCGTGATACTCGCCGAGCGCTTTTGCTGTTGCCTAGCAACGCGTTTCTGTCTTTCCTGGGCCCCCAAATGCATGTTGGGTGGCCCTGCGCATGACTGCACGTTGTCATAGCAACCTTGGAAATCTCAAGCCGGTTACCAACAAGCTGGGAATCAGACCAAGCCGCCGAATGCCCCCGCCGGCCCCCGGCGCTTCATTGCAATTGAATTAATATTTTGTCCAGAATAGTGAGCTAGGACAGATCCAATACAATGTAGCTTGGAGTACCATCATGCTGAGTGGCACTCATTGTGAGACGTAGGATAGTGTAGAGCGATAATAAATACCAGGAGGCGTGGGTGGGAGGGAGAAATTGCAAAACAGTTGGATGCACGCAGCAGCACAGCTAGCAAGGGAAAGAGCCGTGGATGGGTTTGTTCCTGTTTTTGATGGCTGTGGTCATCCGTTCGCCCAACGCTCGTGTGAGTACGGCGTTTGTTTGTGCTGCCAGCTCGGGCCCGGTGCGCGAGTGAAACCGAACCGTGACAAAGGCTTTCGCTCTTTAGTGCTATTGACTGGCTTTTCATACGATGCCTATTGATGTCTAGAGACATGCTGTCTAGCCTTCCCCTGGTACGCATTCACGGGGCTTTGTTGAAGTTCGTGCCGTGAACTGCCAAAGGGAATTGTTTGAATGGTGCTGGGGCGAGTGCGACATTACGGCGTCCCTGCAGCCGGCCTAATCGCGTTTGTTGCCACAACCGATTTTATACCTCACTCCATATACACCCACACTCATATACCAGATCTCCCATGAAGTTTATAAATTTCCATATACACTGTTCAATATACACCTTTAAGGAGGTATATACACCACTGAGGAGGTATATACACCACTGAGGAAAACCATCAGAAAAAAGGACACACTGAGGAGCTTTCTTTCTCTAAGAAGGAGTGTATATAGCTTTCTTTCTCTAAAGCTATATTCACTCCTTTTTAGGGAAAGAAAGGTATATTCACTCATTTTTGCTCTTGAGCTTGCGTATGGAGAGGTATAAATATATTATAACAAGGGACCTCGTGTATATCGAGAAATATCGACCAGTTATAAAAACCTCGGCTTCGCCTCGGTTTTTATACTGGTCTATATTTCTCGATATACACTCGGTCCTTTGTTATAATATATACATAGTCACGTGATAAGACATGAGCATCATATCACATCAGTACTCAAGATCCAGCTGTGTTTTTTCCTGCATCTATCAGGGTGTGTTTAGAGTATGTTTACAGTCTACTCATGCCAATTAAAACCATGCAATAGCATTCAGGTACCTAGGATGGGGTCCCGGCTTCAGACCAGCAATGTTCTTGTTTTCCAGATTTCAGCTTCTTGTTCTTATTGTATTCCGCTATTGTCCGAGAGTAGATGCAGGGGCGTAGCAGCCGCTCCGGCCGGTCCGGCTTTGGCCGGACCACTTTTTCGCCCGACCACGATCACCATAGTAAAACAATGCCAAAAGTGCCCAGAATGCAGGATTTTACACCCTAATTTCAAAAAAATTCCGCTGGGACATTCCCCCGGACCCCGTGGCCGGACCACCGCCAACGGCGGTGCTACGCTCCTGAGATGTGAACTGTACAATGTAACTTTACATGAAACCCCGTTATTCCTGAGTTTAGTGTTCAGCCTGTTTCATTACAAAAATTGTAATCTTTTTGTTCTTCAAGAGGAAGGCGTTTGAGCTGATGAGCTTGTTACCAGCTCTCGGCAAAACATTGAATGTTATTTTTTGCTTTTTGCCGTCGTCAGGTGAAAGTTCAAGCTGGGCAAAGGAGAGTTGTTCTTGGGCACTCAATGTGATTGTACATAATGAGTACTTTCTCACCTAGTCGCAGATGCAGAGAAGCAGCTAAAATCGCTGCCACAGGAAGAGAGAAAGGTTTTTCTGCAGCGAGAGAGACTGTGCTGGAACTGCCTCAAGTATGGCCATGTGGCAAGGGACTATCGGTCAGGCTCGAGGTGCACAAAATGCCAGGGGAAGCACCATCTGCTAATACATGATGTGTTGGACGGAGCAGGTTACAGCCGGGAGAAACCGACTGAGATAGTAACAGAGAAGAAGGTTGGATCGTGCTGTCTACACTCATCAAGTGTGCGGCTGATGACTGGAGTGGCATGAGTTGAGGGAAGAACTCGAAAGGCGAAGGTTCGCGTGTTCCTGGACTCCGGTGCTGAGGCGTCATTTCTGACTGCAGCGTTGGTGTCAACAACACACGTTGGTGTCAACAACACACGTTGGTGTCAACAACACACGTTGGTGTTGTAAATGTACAGGTGAAGCCGTTCGGCGAGGAACCAACCCAACAGCGCATGGATAAGTACGCCATCACAATCCAAGGTAGCTGGGCTATGCTAGCATTCCGGTACGTGCGTTCGTGCTCCCTCCATCGCGCTCTCTCTCTCTTCTCTCACCTCTCTCTCTCTCTCCCTCTCTCTTTCTCTCTCTCTCTTTCTCCTGGGCCTGTATTACGCACCACGTGCTTGGCCTTGTCCCGTAGCGCTGGACCAGGACGTTACACGTATACACCTGGAGGCACGACAACCTACTCGGGGTCATCGACAGGAACATGCGTGAGGAGATTCGAATCCGCGCTGATGCAAACACCGTACAAACTGATAATTCAAATGAGCTTGACTTCATCTCGTTTTGCAAGGCGGGAGAGAAGCCAGTTCGTGTTCATCCCAGACGAAAGTTGGTTACGACTGATCTCCTGTCAGCGGTCTCAGACTGGAAACTTTTTGTCTACTCAGTTTAATAGTGCAAAGATTTCTTTCCCTAGCTGTGTTGCACTTACCACCCTAAGACCAGATATAGTTCTGTGCTCAACGAGTTGTAGGATTGTATTCTGGATGGAGTTGACAGTTTGTGCTGAGGACAGATTCAGTGTCAGTAACTCGCGGAAGGATAGGCGGTATGCGGATCTGGCCGATCAATGCCGAGCCAACGGGTGGCAGGTCGTTTCGTTTTCAGTTGAGGTAGGTGTGCGTGGTTTCATCCCGGACTCTCTTCGGAGGGCTCTGAAAGCGCTTGGATTTTCTAATTGAAGAATAAAATTTATTTGTAATTTGTGCATTAAGACGTCTCTGTGAAGCAGCTACATCATCTGGTTGCGACGTCAACAAAAACACTGGTCGGAAGATCCACTTTTCTGAGGTACTGTATGTGGGGCTCCGTTTATTGAGGTCCGTTGAAATTTATTCTCTTTATCTTATTATTTCTTTTCTATAATTTCCCCATATGAGCTCCTGCTTGCGTCTGCGGCTGTACAACACTTTTATTATTCCAGTACTGACGTACAGTTGCGCTCGGTGAAATCCGGCCCGAAGTGCATAACTGGCGCCCAGTACTGATGCGGCCCTTGACGCCCTCAAAGTTGTGCAAGACTAGTGTGCACGTGTGCCGTATGAACTGTGCATGTGCTGTACTCATACGCATGCGCGCTTACACCAAAGTGTAAAAAAACCGCGCCAAACAAAGACAAGTGTAACATTCATTTCAGTTCAGCACAAGTAAAGAAGACGGAGATCGGTTCGAAGCAGTTTATTTCATACACAGAGCAGCAGGGCTTCCATATTTTGTGTGGCCACCGTCTGCTTCGATTAGGGCTTCAACACGACGTGGCATTGACTCCACGTATGGGGAAACCGTGTCAGGAGCCAACGTGTCCCACTCCAGGTGCAGTGCCTGCACCAGCTGGTCAGCATTCTCGCAGCGATGTGGAATTACTCTCTTCTTGAGAAGAGCCCACACATTGGGAATGGCCATGTCCTTCTTCTCTATCTCTTCTTGATCTTGAGCTGTACTTCGTGAAGTGAATGAAAGAAATATTGAACTGTTTTTAGCATGCAACACGTGCACTCCGAACTTTTACACGAGGTGCGTACAGTTGAGTTCATACACACAAATCGCCAGTGATGTAATGGGAGCTGGCTTCGCGGCGCCGGCTTTGCACTTCGGGCCGGATTTCACCGAGCGCAACTGTACTTTCAAGTACAACTCGGGTACGTGGGGGGTCAGTGTGACCGTTCTGTCTCGCCTGGATTCCTTCCACCGCCGTCAGCTAAGGTCATTCATCGGTGTGAAATGGCCACAAATAATACCGAATGATGCTCTCTATGCCAGATGCGAAGCTGAACCCTCGAGTATCATGGTCAAGAGATCACGCTGGAGGCTGTTTGGCCACATCCTACGGATGGCAGATGAATTCCCAGCTGTTATGGCTATGTTCGCGTACTTCGCCAATCAGCAACAGCATTGCTGGAGGGGTAGACCGCGGACGACCCTGCCGCAGGCGTTGGTGGGAGATCTGCGCCAAGCCAATGCCGGATTGCTCGGGAATCTAGACGCTCTGCAGAGCCTGCGAGCCATTGCCCATGACCGACCCGCATGGCGAGATTTATGTATGAAGATCTGTACATCGTGATATTTATTCCGACAGATCCTGAAACAGTCAAACTCAAGAAATAGCACTATTATTATCACTTAGGCTGCAAAATTCAATGACATATAGACATATTCATAAAATTTACATATCTTCAATGCCCATGAGCTACATTGTATATGATAATTATATCATTATATCATCGTTCTAGCTCAATTTCTTTCCCCTGTCATAGTCCTGTTTATCATGTTCTGCATAAGCGAAGTTGTGGATCATGCTTGCATGGTTGACTCCAACGCGTACATGCAAATAATAATAATAATAATAATAATAATAATAATAATAATAATAATAATAATCCCGTTTGTCTCTTTCCCTCAAACCAGTTAATATTTTATGACTTGGGGCTCCCCGCGTGCTAGTTTGTACGTGAAGTGTGTGGGTTACAGTGAGGGCTGCGTCCCACCCGCCTGTGTGGATTCACAGGAAGTGTGAGTTACGAAGTCTGAAGAAAATGTTGAACGGCCTCTGCTGGGATGACGACTACACCATAGCTCAGTGGTTAGAGCATCGCTGGCTACAAGCGAGGGTCCCTGGTTCGAGTCCTGGTGGTGACAGTCAATTTTTTTCTTCAGACTTTTCCCGTTTGTCTCTTTCCCTCAAACCAGTTAATATTTTATGACTTGGGGCTCCCCGCGTGCTAGTTTGTACGTGAAGTGTGTGGGTTACAGTGAGGGCTGCGTCCCACCCGCCTGTGTGGATTCACAGGAAGTGTGAGTTACGAAGTCTGAAGAAAATGTTGAACGGCCTCTGCTGGGATGACGACTACACCATAGCTCAGTGGTTAGAGCATCGCTGGCTACAAGCGAGGGTCCCTGGTTCGAGTCCTGGTGGTGACAGTCAATTTTTTCTTCAGACTTTTCCCGTTTGTCTCTTTCCCTCAAACCAGTTAATAATAATAATAATAATAATAATAATAATAATGCAGAAGCAAGTTTGAAAAATAGGAGCTCTGGCAGAGTGGGCTTCTCCACATACTGCCCGCTCCTATTCCTTTTCGCTTTTCCCACTGTTGCATTCCTCGTGTCAAGTAGCCCTTGTCTATCATTTTGTGTAGTATTTGCCGTTAGTGTATGTCCGAGCCAGCCAACAGGAGGTTGAAATGGAGCCGACAGGACAACGAAGATGTTGCAAGATGTTATCTTATAGCCTCGGTCGGCGGTACGGTACGTGTGTACGGAGACCGGATGCTGATGGAATGGACTCAGCTGCGCCCCGACCGACCGTTGTCTAAGCAGCACCTCATGGACCAGCTAAGGTTTGTGAAAAGAACAAAAAAGATTACCGACATCGAATTTGATGAGATAAAGGCTCGGCTCGGAAGGGACGGATTGCTCGTGACGGCTGGCACTGATAACGCTGTGCCTGCGGAGCTGCCGCAGGCGAATGCTTTGGGTGAGTCTGGTGCGTCGATCTTGGTGCCTGGTTCGTGTGACGGCATTGTGACTAGCCCAGACGTTGCTGAGGCCAGCCACAGTGAGTTGCTGGACGCTTCTGTTGATTTAGGTTTGCGTGGAGCTAGTCCTGACACCTCAGTTACATCAGGTGGTTTGGGTGATGGCACTGGCGCAGCAATGCAAACTGGCACCAACGCTAGTGACACCCTGGGTGCGTTCGAGCCAGACAGTACACCACTTTACGCCAAACTTGTTGAAATCTACGAACAGTGCGGTGCAACTACTCCAGAGTCCAGGTCGAGCCTACCAGTACCTAGGCACGTGGCCAGGAAGTCTCTGGCCTCTGCCACTGCCCGTGTGAACAAGATACTCCCTAGACTTCTGGAGTGTGACCGTGGGTTGCGAGATGACACCACCTCGCTTGGCCAGATCAGTGACATGGTCTATGCTGGGGCCAAGCTTGTACTCTCACTGCTGGATATCAATACCGATGGTACCCCTGACACAGCTAGAGAAAAACGCTCCTTGCCTGCCTGGCGACAACGCCTTGAAAAACGTGTTTGTGCACTGAGGGCTGACGTCTCCCGGCTGACCAGCTTCATGCGTGATGGATCCCTCTCTAACACCAACATCAAGCAGCACAGGATCCACCGGCAATATAAAGTCCAGACTTTGGATCAGGCCCGCCAGCTACTGGAGCATACGAAAATGCAGCTAGAAGCAACAGCCGCACGGATCCGGCGCTATAAGCTAGAGGCAACACGCAGGTCGGAGAATCGTGTTTTCGTCACGAATGAGCGTCAGTTCTACCGCAATATGACCAAGTCTACGGAAATGCCTGGGCAGCCACCTGTCGACCAGGCTGCTGCGCATCCATCGGCTGAGGCTGTTACTGAGTTCTGGTCATCTATACTGGAAGAACCCGTGGAGCCGCGTGGCGGTGCTTGGCTTGATAATTTGGAGAGGGACTGTGAGGAGATTCAACAACAAGACCGTGTCATTCTTCAACTGGAGGACCTCAGGGACATCTTGAAGAAATCAAACAACTGGAAAGCCCCAGGACGGGACAAGATCCATGCATTTTGGTGGAAGAAGTTTTCGTCTATCCACGAGCGTATTGTGGTCTCCTTTCAATCAATCCTGGATGCAGAGACAGAGTCGCCGGCCTGGTTCTCGTTTGGTATCACCACTCTACTGCCTAAGAAAGGAGACCTTTCTAGGCCCGAGAATTATCGCCCAATAACATGCCTGCCAACGATTAGCAAGATATTCACATCCTTACTCGCTGCTGCCATGTGGCGCCATTTATCTTCAGAGGATATCTTTGCAGATGAGCAAGTAGGCTGTACTCCAGGGCGTGGTGGATGCCTTGACCAACTAATGATCGACAAGATGGTTCTAGAGGATGCAGCATCCCGTAGTCGGAATCTTTCGACGTGCTGGGTGGACTTCCGCAAAGCCTTCGATAGCCTGTCTCACCAGTGGATCCGGAGATGCCTGTTGATCTACCGCTTTGCAGACAATCTTGTCTCATGCATCTCAAGCATGATGGATCATTGGAGAACGCAAATGGTACTGCCTGGTCAAACACCCCGTGCATTCAGTCGCCCAATATCTATCCACCGTGGCATTTTCCAGGGCGATTCCCTTTCTCCACTGCTATTTTGCCTGTCTCTAAATCCGATCAGTGGCGAGTTGACCAGGACGGGTCTTGGCTACCGCTGTGGCCCACCGGCCCAGGTGTGCCCTGTATCGCACCTGTGGTACATGGACGACATGAAGCTCTTCGCCCGAAACGACAATAATCTGCTCTCCATGACCACTGTTGTGGAGTCAATGGGCGACTGCATTGGTATGCGATTCAACCCATCAAAGTCTAGCTGGCTCACCATGAAACGGGGAAGAGCCCAGAGCGATCAGCAGTCTGCTCTCCAGACACTCCAGGGTCACGCCATTGCTAAGCTGCAGGCGGAGGAGTCCTACAGGTACCTTGGTGTCCCGGAATCAGCACATTTTCACGCCACCGAATTGAAGACCACAGCAAAGGCTGAGTTCGGCCGCCGCCTTCAATTGATATGCTCGTCTCAATTGAACGCCAGGAACTTGGTCAAAGCCATCAACACCTTTGCCATTCCAGTCATCCTCTACTCTCTGTGCATCGTTGAGTGGACAAAGGCAGAGATAGAGGAACTCGACCGACAGACCCGCCAAGCACTGTTTAAAGCACACGCCCGCCACCCCAAGGACTCTGCCGCCAGGGTCCACCTGCCTCGTGACATGGGTGGTCGAGGAATTCTATCATTCCGGGATCTCCTGGATAGAACCCGTGTCCGGGTGGCGCGGTACCTACAAGCCCACCCAAACGTGCCACTGTTGGCTGCTGTTATGCGCCATCACGACAATGATGTGGCACCGTCAAAATCAGTTACACGTCAAGCCTCCAGACTTCTGGGTGAACTTGACCTACCCGACTTGGAGACTGCCACAAAAGTAATTGTCAAGAAGGCCGTTGCTCTCCGGTGCCTGGCCGTTATCCAAGGTAAGCCTCTCCATGGCCAGTTCTGGAGACGAGCTTCTGATGCTGGCTTGGACCTGGGCTTGAGCTTTCGCTGGCTGAAATCGCCAACGATCAGGCCTGCGACAGAGGGACTCTTGCTGGCTGTACAGGATCAGGCCATTGCGACCAGGCACTATCAGGTCACGGTCATTGGACGGGGAGACGTTGTGGACATTTGTCGAGTTTGCGGCACTCGCGGAGAAACAGTTGATCACATTGTGGCCTGTTGCCCAGCTCTAGCCAAAACACTGTATATTCAACGGCATGACACGCTTGTCAAGTTGGTGCATTGGGCACTATGCAAGCGGCATGGTCTGGGTCAGCCGGGAAGCAACCCGCTGAAGCATCATCTTGTGCCTGTCACGGAAAATCCTGACATGAAGCTCCTGTGGGAGTTCAATATCCCAACGGATACGCAAGTGCGCCACAACCGCCCAGACCTGGTGTTGCGGTCCAGCACACAGGTGCTGCTGATGGATGTCAGTGTTCCACTGGACCAGAATGTGCCCACAAAAATCGCCGAAAAAATAACAAAGTACGCTCCCCTTTGCCAAGAGCTGCGGCGCATCTGGCATGTGGATGATGTCCGCGTTGTGCCCCTGGTTGTTGGGGCGCTTGGTGGACTGACTGGTGTGTCCCTGTCACACTTTGTGTTGGCATTGGCAGGCACTCTGCGCATTGAAAGGGCTCAGCAATGTGCTATCCTGGGCACGCTGAACATCATCAAGTCGGTTCTTGGCATTCGGCATTAGGCCCCTCATGTTACGGGTAGAGCTAGTCTGTATAAACCTCCAATACCGCATTTGCTTTGACATCCATGAATGTGCAGTATGACGGTTCTCACAGCCTGATTTTTCTCTTGCCATTTGAGTATGTCCGGCATTCATCTCTTCCTCTATTTCTACAGGTCTATTCCTGTACTGGTAGTCCATTTTTGTGATTACTCTTTTTGTATTCGAATATGTCCTGCCCTCCTCCATCTTTTTGTATTCGAATATGTCCTGGCATCCTCCATCGTACTGCTTATTTCTGTCTGTCTCTCAGTTTCTGCGTCGGCTTTCAATATTTTTGCTTTGGTTTTTACAATCCTTTTTGCTTCGGTCTTCATTGCGTTGGCCATTTATCTATTTTTTTCTCTCTCATTACCCTTGGTCTCTTTTGGCCCGGTGATGGGGTTCTTACCTCATGTCATGACAACGTGAGTGAAATAAAGCCAACTCCATAATAATAATAATAATAATAATAATAATAATAATAATAATAATAATATGAGTTCCTATCAGTTGCTGTGAACACCTTGAGTGGAGAGCGCTTGCTCGAGCGTTGAACCGGGTTCTTAATCCACCATACCCAGTTCGCAAGGCTGGACGGGGTTGTGCGCAGGCTTTCATTTCATCTTTTCTTATTATTTCTGGTTCTTCATCTCATTACAAACATTTTGCGCATTTTTTCTCCATCTGCGCATAAAATCTAGACTGACAACCTGCTTGTTAAATCATGCACCTGCTTTCAGGCGTAAAAACCCTGTTGTACAGGTCTCAGTCCTCATTTGTTAGACTTAGAGGGGGACAAAGGGTAGGAGTCACAGTTCTGCGAGGAAGTGGACATTTGGATCCGCAATGGATGGTTGGTACCCCATGACCAAGCAGTCCATGGTGAGCCTGGTGCTGTGTTGCCCTTGTTGGCGGTGGCCCAGACGCACAAGGAGTCCACCCCTGTCCGCCCGTGTTTGGACTACCGGCAACTCAACAAGTTGATTGTGTCGCATCCAGGTTTGGATGCGCCTGTTTGTCAAGAGAAGTTGCGTCAGTGGAGGTCTATTGGCGACGTCGACAGCCACGTGTTGCCAGGCATCAGCAAGACTTACCTCAACATCCGCATCGCGCGAGCTCTCGCCAAGTTCCAAACAGTCGTCTGGAAGGGCCAGCTGTTCCCAATGGAGAGGATGGGCTTCGGGCTATCGATTGCGCCCAAATTCATGGACATAATCATCAAGTGCATCCTCCGTGCGTATGCTGATGTGGACAACTATGTCGACGATTTGTATGTTCCGAAGCCTTGTCTGCGTGCTGTCACCGATCAGTTGTCGCAGTATGGGTTGCCCACCAAGCCAGCGGAGCCAGTCGTCTCTGCTAGAGTACTCGGTCTGCAGCTGTCAGAGTCTGCAGATGGCCAAGTGAGGTGGAAGCGTTGTGGTGACGTCATGCAGACCTGTTAGCCCGATGCCATCACACGGCGCGAGATTTTCAAGTGGTGGGGCAAGCTGACCAGCCACTATCCCGTCAGCTCCTGGCTGCGCCCGGGGTGCAGTTATCTGAAGCGTCTGTCTAGCCTTAAGCCTGGATGGGCCAATCCAGTGTCTCATGAAGTCGTCGCTTGTTGTGCGGAAGTCATTCACCGTCTGCAGACCGATGACCCTGCGCAAGGTGTGTGGTCAGTTCCTGAAGACACGCAGTGGTCGTTGTGGTGTGATGCTTCGGACATCGCACATGATGCTGTCATTCAGGCCAATAGTATGATTGTCGAGGATGGCTGCTGGCTGCGGCAGAAGGACGACCGGCGACACATTAACATCGCTGAGCTTGACGCCGTGATCAAGGGGTTGCACCTTGCCAGGCAGTGGCAAGTGAAGGAGCTCACGCTATTCACCGATTCCAAGACTGTGGCTGCTTGGTTGCAATCGGTGCTTGGCAAGGTGTCTCGTGTTCGCGTCAGGGGCCTGCAGCAGGTACTTGTACAGGGCCGTCTCCAGATTATCACTGATCTCGTCGCTGTCACGGGCTTGACAGTCAAGGTCCAGTGGATCAGCAGTCAGCAGAACACGGCGGATCAATATTTATTGACCCGTGTTCCCAGCAGCTGGATCCGATGTGGCAAGACGCTCCTTGCTCGGATTGCACCGTCCGTCACCGCTGCGGTGGTGACCGTTGGTCCATTCTCATTGAACAGAGTATCTGCTGCTCAGAATGCAGATCCTCGGATTGATGCGACTCGCCAGCAAGTCGTCGATGGTGACCCAGTTACTGATCCTGCGTTTGTCAAGGTCAAGTCACAGCTCGTAGTCCATGATGGTATGCTGTGTCGAAGTGTAAAGTTGCCGCCCAATGATGCAGCCGTCATGCCTGTTATTTCTAGTTCACTCGAGTCCGATGTCGTTCGTGCTGCTCATGTGAACTGTGGTCACGCGTCTTGGGAGGGTACATGGCGCTTCCTCCGCTCGAAGTGCTATTTCCCGAACATGCCCAATGTCAGCAGTTTGTGCGCCACTGTTCGCTGTGTGCTGCTGCCAGCCCAACCAAGGGCGTTTCGGCGGATGCCAGTCACCTTGTGGTGGCTGATGGTCCATGGAGTGTTGTAGTAATAGATACTCTGGAACTGGGCGTCAATCAGAGTGGAGAGTACCATTGTGTTCTCGTTTGCATGGATACTTTCACCAAGTGGGTGGAAGTGGTTCTGCTCCGTCAGCATGACGCGGCATCAGTGGCCGAGGCATTTGTCGGCATGTGTAGGCGGTGGGCCCGCCCCGAGTGGTCTGCTGTGATAATGGCACGGAATTCATCAACGCCGTGATGTCATCGCTGTTTGACACGTTTGGTGTGACAGTGCTCAACGGTGCCGTGAGTCATCCCCTATTACAGGGATCTGTTGAGATATTTAACCGCACTCTCCTCACCTTAATTCGGAAGGTGTTTGGATGAGGCTGGTGATTGGCGATCTCAGCTGGACGTGTTACTGTATTTCGACCGTATTCGTCCGCACTCTGTCCTCAAGATTTCTCCTATGCGTGCGATGCTTGGCTGGGAGCCCACTGGTGTGCTCTTCTCAGCTACTCCTGGGCTGGGCCTGACTCCATCTGATTTTGAACGCCAGGCTGCTCGGATCCGTGATTTTGTGGAAGCTGAGCTGTCCTCCGAGGACTTTGTTGAGTCTGAAGCTGATAACTGTCTGTTCGCCGTTGGTGATGCCGTTCTTCTACGTCGTGAAGTAGAGTAACCCTCTTGCGCATGTGGTACGTAATGCAATGATTGATACGTACTTTCGATATTGATTTCGCTGGTGCACATGTTGGTGCTGCGCTGGTGCACTCGCTGGTGCACGCGCTGATGCACGCGCTGGTGCAGCCAGTTGTTTTGCGTTGTACGTGATGCAGCTTGTTGAGGAGAAGGGTTTTCAATATCTTGTGTTCAGTTCTTCTTGCTTCTGGCCTGGTCGAGTTCTAGCTTTTTCTTCTGTACACCTCTTGTGCATTTGGGATTTGAAATTAATATTTATAGTCCAACTTATATCCTTGCGCTGGTCTGGTGGTGGATAATTCCACAACACTCTCGTTTTGTCTGTGCATTTTTGTGAATGGCTGATCAGCTCTCTCATTTTGTCTTCTCTGTGTGTGATATGTAATGCAGTTGTGTGCACAAATCCCTGGGTGAAAAAGAACAAAGCATGTGAATGTAAACCGAGACCAGACGGACCCATCTGCACAGAAGGTAAGGGCTAAAGAAGGCTGCTGTCATTTTAGCCCGCGTGTCAAAGAATATATGACCCATGCATACCCGCGTGCTGGACTGTTGTATTTGAAGACAAGAACAAGTATTTCCCAGCGTTTATGCCTGGTTCTCCAGCTTATTAGCTAAACGTGTGTTCTATTCAAGTGGAAGGCATGATTATAAGTTGGATATACCTGGGATTGGTGAATGGGGGTTATTGTTAGTGTTAGTGTTTGTGGCGATGTTGAGGTCTATACAATGTCATGATGATCAAGATACATGCGACAACGACTTGAGAATCCAATAGGTTATTCAAGTTCTATCCCTATTTGTGTGTTTTGGGAAATACGTGAATGCACCCAATCTCTACTGCAGTGTGCAATTGCTTGAATGATGGTCAGTGTTCTGAAGACGGCACCTGCAACTGCCGGAAAGGTTTCCATGGAGACCAGTGTCAACATGGTAAGTAACTGCTAAATGAAGTGAATACTCGTGTTTCTTTGATTCACATGCCCCTGGGAATTGTGACCATACATGTACATGCATACATCAACAATTATTCTTAAGTTATGAATCGGTTCGGAACCAAATTTGGGTTCCGAACCGATTCATACCTGTGTTTTACCACCCCCCCCCTTCTTTGGGACACAGGAAGCTAGTGCTTGAAGACAGCATGCTTTTCTGGACACCATGCTCGAGATCTCTCTGACTTCCTAAGAGGCGATTTACATGACGGCAGTGCATCCAGCCGGGAAGAGAAGCACTTGATCCCGAGAGCTTGCAAAACAGACCACGGAATGTCACGATATGCATTTCCAACCACCGCCCCCCTCCCCCCAGCCCCCTCATGGCGCCGGGACCATACCGGGATAGCCGGCGGGATACGTTCGCGCCAAAATATGAGCACATGGGACTAAATCTCCATGGTAGCATCAATCAGGCACGGGATGAATCCTGCCGTCGTGTAAATCACCTCTAAAGCACTTGATTGTTACAGAAATTGTCTCAACTGTCAAAAAAAATGCCTCCCGCCCCTCCTTCCCTCACTACCTATGAATTAACCATGGCTCAGCTCTCCAAACCCGGTGCAAAGACAGTCACCACGAAATTATTCAATAGCCTCAGGCTTGCATATACGCCTAATCAGAGTAACGTTACTCAAGTAGATAATCAAGCAAGATACGGAGGGCTTGATGGCTGATCGAAGCCCAAGGGACCAGCCTGAGGGCTTTGATCAGTCATCAAGCCCGACTTTTCCTCGCTTGACTATGCTTCAGACAATCCCCTACCAATATTTCATCGGAAATAACATGGATCTTAACCTCTCTATTATTTGAACTGAATTCCGGTATCCATCTGACAAAGTCGGTGTACGTCGTGTTAGGGTGTGCTGCAGTTGTGTTCTACTTCGCCTGGCTGTGTCTTGCATGTGTACTGTGTTATGCTCAGCTTTCAAGACAAAGTGCCTGGGCACAAATAATGCAATATACACCTGGATTGCTCTTGCCAGCTTGCCATGTTATCCACATCTCGACTATGGCAGCTGCCAGAAGAAAACGAACTTTGTGCACGCCCGCGAGATGTGCATGAGAAGAGGATACAACGTCGTAGACTATAATTCCTTCACTGAGCTTGGCTTGATGCTGGGTGTTAGCGACTGCATAAAATCATTGGTGAGCGAGATGATGGCTAGACGTAACAGCAGTTACAGCACCCCTCTCAAGATATGGACATCGTACATGTACTTTGGTCAGCATGTTATTTACAAGCAAGGCAAGGACAACTCGAGCGACGCACTATTTGACAGGGATGGAAGAGGGAATCATGATGTCATCTGTGAAGGTAGGCTGTTGCGTTTTAACCCCTTTAAGGCTATAGACCATGGCACCCAGGCTCTGCACTTTTTATTTGGCAATGAAAAAGATGTATAATCTATACCGGTTTATACCTCACTCCATATACACCCACACTCATATACCAGATCTCCCATGAAGTTTATAAATTTCCATATACACTGTTTAATATACACCACTAAGGAGGTATACCATACGCCCATGAAAATTTGCTGCAAAAAAAGAGTTTCTGCTGTGTGAACATGTCCGGGTAGACGCCCATACGCTTATATGTGCAATAAAGGTTTGTCTGTGTTCTAAACAACGGTGTTATCACAATGCTTAGCAGTATATTCAGCTCCCGGGATTTTCACCAATAGTGTTGACATTATAAGCGCATTAGGAAACCAGAGGCCACATGCCACGTACTGCTCTTTTCTCTCCGAAACTCAAAACTTGCAAGCCAGATATGAAAGAAAGAAAAAATCATCAGTCACGCCACCGAGACTCGAACCAGGGACCTTGCTATTCGCGAGCAATGCTCTAACCAACTGACCTACAGTATGACTCTTATCCACAGTGATGGTCAATCTACCCTTCTCTGATCAATCCATATCTTGTACTCCGAGTTTCTTGAGTTCTTTTCAATCGTCAGGCAACTTTTATAATTCTCTGCGCAATGTCCGCTACTTTTTGTAGTTTGAGCACTCTGGCGCTAGAGCGACGAGCTATCTTAATGTCTGTGGTGCCTCCTTTGCACCATGGCTGGTAGCTCGGCCTATTTAGCTCGTAGCTGTACTGATGAGGCCTTTATGGCCGAAACAGCTTGCTGTCTACAGCATTGGGTAATTCTCTATATATAGTTAGGAAGCTTGGGAGCAACCACTCATATATATACGTCCTCAGCGCCTGGGCATCATTTTCAATGACGTATATATATATAGCGGTTAGTGGGTTAAAGGGTGTGTCCAATGATAGTAGTGGGACAGGAGGAATGAAACAGAGACGGCGAGAGTAGTGAATGCTACCGAGGTTTCCCTCTTCAATGAGAAACCTACCGCTCTAGCCAGGGTCATATCCACACATGAGTAACCAATTAGTTTCATCTGCGAAGACACATTTTATGTGTATGCTTGTGCCATAACCCGGTGTTATACGAGGTGAATTGCTATTTCTGGACATTGGACATTTCTGGACATTTCGAGTAAAATAATTTTTCGTCGCATGTAGAGTCCAGTCAGTCAGGTTGATGAAGTTTTTTCTTGCCGTAGTTGACAGCTGGGTTGCTGTAGTTTCTCCTCGTGTCGATGCCTTGTTGATAGCCTTTACTTGTGAGGCATTTCAACGAGTTTTGTGGGACTATGTCGCATGAGAATTTTGAATTTTGAGTAAAATAAAAAGTAATGGACGAATCGTTGGCTTCCCCATGTGCACTCCACTTCAGACGCTGTATAGTCTTGGACCTGTTGGCTGGAAGTGTGAAGAGGCCAACTGCAGTCCAGCAATAGAAAAAATAACCAAAATGGTACGATATAGGATGCCTTTTGACTCTATTTTACTTTCATGTCCAGAATTCCATACACTGAAATTTAGGCCAAAAAATTGGCCTGTCGAAAACGTCCTGCTATAAAGTCTCTGGGATCACGGCATGAGCAATTGTCACATATTTGAAAAGATGAAGGATTAGGCCATACAATAGATACAAAAAGATATGAAAAATGTAAAACACACAGCCTGTGGGGCTCTATTTTATTTTCATGTCCAGAAATTGCTATTCACCTCGTACTACTCCTTTGGCAGAACCGCTGCATGATTTGCAAATGTGACACGGTGCTGCTCTATGAAGTCTGGCGAGCCCCAGGCCTGTGAACATTGAACTACTCACTAGCTCTGGGCACTTCCGTATCCATGAGATCAGGTGTCATGATTTCAAGCCCCCCTTATTCGTAGATTTGTTTCATGATGTGTTTCTACCCGCAACTGTATTTTTCCTTGCTTTGCAGCCAAATGGCTCCAGGCCAACGGTTCTGTACACGCCGCAGCAAGTCCAGCACACAGACCCAGTGTGACTGAGCAGTTCGCAGAGGCCGCATGTCAGGAGTACGGATATCATCTCATTACCAAGGAGTGGCTAGAAGAACATGGCTATGTGTTAACAGAGCGCTGGCTAGAGAAGTTGGCCTTATTGCATAAGCACCAGCAAGCACCTTACCACGTCGCGTCAATCCGAGTCAATGGCCGTTCCCTTTACAGAACCGTAATGTTTAGCGCGCAAAAGCAGACGTTTCAGAACGCCACAAGCAAAACTCAAGCCCAGATTCTCTGTGTCAGTAAGTGAGACAAGGCTCCTTAACTTGAAAGGCTGACCATGCGCAAGTAGTGCTCTTACCATGCGCAAGTAGTGCTCTGCCCTTGTGTGTGACATCAGCACGATGAGTATACTGTTGTGCATTTGTGCATTTGTCTAACATGTGTCCTGTGCCACCGTTAACTGTGTGAACAGGGCTTGTGCTAATAATGTGCCACTATGTACGATGTGACCTTGCAACGTGCAAACATGTCGCATCCAAGCATTCCTTGCACGCACAATGGATCCCAATATAGAGAGCCCTTCCTGAACTGAGGATCAGGTTGTGTTTCTTCCCGTAATTTTGAAGTTTTGATTGCGACTTGCTTGTTTGGCACAAGCAACTTTATTTGTTGGAAGAAAGTCTGTGCAGCGTAGCGTGGCGATTGTCCGCAACCCTGGGAGCGCAGGCCATATCCAGGTGTTCGCATGAGGGGTATGATGGGATATTATTTTACAGTCAAACACCGTTTGTGCGGACGTTAACTATCCGGACAATCGGTTATCCGGATCTCCTGGTCGGGCTGGACAACATACAAAATTGGCAGCTTTTTTTTGCCACTCGGAGCACCACTCAAGCGATGCCCAAGATGTTTTACAGCAGGTTGTTCAGTCAAAATGTACAACGATGAGAAGCTGGAGTACACCTAGGTCCTGTTGTACTACCGAAGAGAATTAAAAATGGTGAAAATTTGCTAGAATATGCATGTGATAGATGTATGAGTGGTCCCATAACCAACCATTCTTCTCCTCTGATCACCGTGGAAATGGCCAGTGCCCCGAAGGGTGGCTGACAATTGGCACCCTCCTGTATTTTAACGGCAACTGTCAAATGCACTATGCTTTAGCTCATTGGCAGATCCTATGAGGGTAAATACTGAAAAAATCCCTGGTCTCACACATCAGTTCCTATAATTTTTTGCTGCATGATAAGGTTTCTTGGACCATCATTTTGGATTATCAAAAATGTCAAGTGTTCGGGACTGTAAAGGCCGATTCACAATACAAATTCTTGCGACGCGACATGCAACTTTACAACACCTGCGACGAGCTGCGACAGCGACACACAGTTCACAATAGATGATATCCCAAATAACGTGCTACTAGACTTGAGGGGGCATTGCACACAAGTTGCATACAAATTATACTACAATGTGTACACGGTAGGCCCTGAGCTCTGCATGAGGACAAGTCACAGGTAACTGTACAACTTTGAACTTTGTATGCAACTACTTACTCTGCAATGCCCTCCCAAGTCTAGTTGCACGTTATATGGCATATCATCTATCGTTTTCATGTTTGCGACATCCTTATGCGCTAGTAGTACTATGCACGTGCACTGCACGTGCACCCAGGGTCGAAACAGTACTCCATTTTGTGTATGTCGTACAACATTCTTCAACTTCTGTGACAGGTGCCTTGCAACAGCTTGCGACAGCTCGCGACAGGCAGATTCTTGTCGCAACTGTCGCAAATCGTGTGTCACGTCGCAGAAAGTTGTACTGTGAATCGACCTTTAGAGTGTAATGCAATTGACATTTTGTTGTCCTGTTCTGCACAGAAACATGTGAGACCGGTGTTCTTGGACCAAACCTGAGTTGTGTGTGTAACCGCACCTCAACCTATGGTCAATATTGTGAAAAGGGTAAGACACCGAGCCATTCTTTTTTTTGGTTTATCTGAGAACACGCAGCAAGACTGCTGGAGATCATCCGGTATCATGATCTATGCAAGCGGAGAGACCGGCCCAATTTACCTAGACCACTTAGTTATTGTGAAAGACATGGAAAGCCTTGTACCTCGGATGAAGCATTTGCTGGAGATGGCTGACATTGCCACGGCTAAATGGGTAATTAACTCGTGCTCAAGGGTGTCATCGATTGGCGAAACTGGATTGAGTGCGAGCAGGTAGTGACATTCGAGCAACGCTGGCCAAATCTAACAAAGCAAGGGTGTGGTACGCAAAATGCACGCATGTCGTACAAAGATTCTGTGAAGGCTTCCAAAAAACTTCAACGTCCATTTCCACTCCAGCGACTCCCGGGTTGGGGGCCGGTGTGGTCGGATTCCACTCCAAGTACACCTACTCCGGATTCGGCCAGATTAGGCCAATTGATCACGCACTTGCTCGGAACGCACTTGCTCGGGATTCGCCCTATCGATCATGCCCATCCCAGTCAAATGTTGTTGTTGTTTCAAATCTTTATTCTCACGATAGCCAGTGGCCAATAAGTGATAATACGGAGCATCAGCAAATCGAATTTTCGATTTGATTATTCGAATGGCAAAAAGAAAATCAGAGAGAAAATTCGAATGAAAAAGAGGTTCAGCATATAGCGCAGTCCAGTATTTTCGAATCGAGTTTTTTTAGCTTGAGCAGTTGAGGACTGGGATTTTGAGATGTGCAATGAACGGAGTTGCTGTTGTTTCTCATTGCATTTGGGGATGACGCGAAGCGGCGGATGCTTCATCCGATTCAGGCTATTGGCGATAGGATCTCTCTTGGAGACCCCTTGAAAAGGCGGATCTCGGCCTAGCTCCTCCGCTATCCCTTGCATATCAGGAGACACGCGGACGAATAGGTGAGGGTGGGCCCTACACTGCCTCAGCAGAATGAGATCCATGGTAAGGTCGACTCTCAAATATTTGGCACACTTTGAGTTGCCCTCTCCCTGCGGGGAACTCACCATAGACGCAGATGCCGAGACAACGCCAGCAAGGCTACTGCAGTACTGGGAGCAGGAGGCATACCGGGCTGGTAGTTGGTGACAAAGCCATGATTCCAGGATACTTGAAATGAAACAAAATGCACACTTGATAAAACTTTTCACAGTTCGAGAGAGAGGAAAGCGTCAAGATTGACAAGAAGTCCGGACTAGTACTTTAGTAAGAACTAGTAGCTACATGCGCAAGAATGAGTACTCGTAGTGCGCCGTGTACTAGAGCACGCGCGGAGCATTCGAAAAGTATTCGAAAAGTATTTTCTGTTTGCGGGCATTTTTCAGTCGAACAAAGCCCTAGTTTCGACTGATTGAGTGCTTTTCGTGACGATTCTCGAATTTCATTCGAATATTCGATTTGCTGATGCTCCGTATTAGTGTAAGAAAGGAGAAAGAGTGAGAAAGAATTGGGTGGGCAAGGCCTAGGGGTTAATGACTACTTAAGTGTACGGGCAGGGGTGGTCGCCACACGAGCATACAGAGTTGTGCAACAGCAGGGATATCTCGGATTTGAAGGGAAAACGAGAAGGGATTTCGCGAAGCTGGGTGGGCAAGCAATTAAAGTAATTAAGGGCTTTGTACAAGGAAGAATGGAGACAGCGGTCAGTCCGCGGAGTTGGCAATGCCAAGTACGAGAGCGACGTAAATTATACGAAGGTTGCACGTTGCTAGCAGTATGCAGCGAGAGTATATGTGGTGGGGCATAATTGTGGCGCAGAGAATGCGCGAAGAGTATATGTTTAACTTAAAAGTGTGAAAATAATGTTGGCCATTTGATGCGATGCAAAAGGTGGGGGTGTTCTAAGTGTGTGTAAAGGGGAAGGTGGAGACATATTCTGGCGGCTTTCCGCTGGAGTCGTTCTAGCCTGTCAAGGGAAGTGTGTGACAACGGTGTGAGAGCATTGCTCGCATATGAGAATATAGGTAGTATGTATGTCTGATAGATGTGAGATAAAGAATCACTGGTGAGTGTAGACCTTAGTCTAAAAAGAATATTGAAAGACTTGAGTGATTTTTAGACTATGTATTCAACATGCTCCGTCCGACGGAGGTCATGCTTAAAGATTATTCCGAGGTGTTTGTGTTTTTGTGCTACGGTAAGCGGAATATTCCTGAGGGTGATCTGGGGTAGCTGTTCAGGGGGGCGGTTATTGTGGTAGAACGGGAGGATGACTGTTTTCTTTGGGTTAACCAGCAGGTGCCATCTTTGAAGCCAGTTTCCAGCTGCTGTGACACTCTGTAGTTTCGGGTGCAGTCTTGAAGAGTTCTCGGTTTGGAAATCAGAGCGGTGTCATCTGCAAATTGGCTACAGGTGGTGCCGGGATTCTCACTTGCGTGTGGAAGGTCTATGTTGTAGACAAGGAATAGAAGCGGCCCAAGAAAAAATCCCTGAGGGACGCCGACAGGGATCTCGAGGAAAGGCGATAGGTCGCCATTGACCTGGACCCTCTGCCGACGCCCCAACAGGTACTGTCGGAACCACTTCAGGGCGTTGCCCTGGACACCATAGTGGGAGAGTTTTGCTGGAAGGCCGGCATGCCACACACGATCGAAGGCCTTGCTTAGATCAAAAAAGCAGGCATTGACGTGTTTCCCGTCGTCTCTCGCAGTGGAGAGGGTCTGGACAAGACGGGCGATCTGCTGCTCAGTGCCGTCTTTCTCGCGGAATCCGGACTGCTGGTTGGGCAGGTGGGGTGTGATGTGCTTGTAGAGGAGTTGTCGTGCAATTTTTTCTTGGATTTTTGATGTAGTGCTCAAGAGAGAGATGGGTCTATAATTTGTTGGTTGGGTTGGGTCACCAGGCTTGAGTACTGGAGTAATGGTGGCATCTTTCCACTCCTGTGGGATTTCTCCGGTTTGGAACGATAGATTAAAGAGGTACGATAACGACGGTGCAAGTTCCTTAGCCGTTTCTTTGAGTAGGCGGTTTGGAATAGAGTCAAACCCGGGGCTTTTGTTGGTATCAACTCCGCGGAGGAGTTTTTCTACCTCAGCTTGGGAAGTCGAGATTTCTTGAAGGGGACTGAGGATGTCAGGGGTGGTGTTCATGGCTGGAGTTTGCTCATCCGCATTGGCCACGGACAGCTTGCTCTGTGAAATGAAGAATTCGTTGTTGTTGTTGTTGTTGTTGTTGTTGTTGTTGTTGTTGTTGTTGTTGTTGTTTATTTTTATTTTACTTCACCAAGTGAACAGGCATTTCTGCCTTCTCACCAGGTCAGCGGAGACAAGACTAAATGATAAATGTCTCGATTTCCACTAAGCATAGAGTAACACCCCGTGCATTTTTCTATGCCACTCCGTGCATGCCTTTATTGATGGGCGTTGCAGCATGCAAGTGCTTGAATCAGGGTCAGTGTGACAACAAAGGTGAATGCAGCTGCCCGAAAGGATTTACCGGAGACAAGTGCCAACTCGGTAAGTAGAAGAGATTTAGTTTTCTTCAAGTATTCTTTTTCAGTTCCCTTGGGATTTTTTAATCATGCACTGACAAGTACTTTGACTCGCTATTGAAGGAGTCCACGCTTTTTGGACATGATCGTACGAGGCATAATAAGAAATTCTATGTCAACAGTCCATGGTAGCCATGGAAACAGAGTGTGGAATTTTGCATTCCACTGCCATGGCAATCAATATGCCATGGTCGAAATTCACTTTGGACGCAGTTGCAAGCGCTTTGACAGGAACATGGGCGCGCATTTTGAAAATTGATAAAATTGCACATATGCAATGCCCTGGATGTAGTCTTGCCTTTTGCGCCATTACTTTGTACTACAAGAACCTCATCTCGCCCATTGTTTTCAACAAGATTCTCAAGCAACAGCACTTTTGCAGCGCGATTTCTTGGGTTCTACCGGTAGGACCCGTGGTCTTACTGGTAGGACGGCATGCTAGCTATCATTAACAATCCAGAATCACGGGTGGTCAATATCATTCTGGAATTGCCCAACCAAATGCAACTTTAGTCTGTCTGACTTCGTGTCTGGCTGATTTACTCTCTTCCTCTTCTTCCCCTTCCTTGCGATGTGTGATGCAGTTGTGTGTACACATCCCTGGGTGAAAAAGAACAAATTATGCGAATGTACGACCGGACTAGATGGACCTAACTGCACAGAAGGTAAGGGCTGAAGAAAGCTGCTGTAATGTATGTAGGCATGTCAGAGAATGTATGATCTTGAATGTTGTATTTTGAAGACAAGAAAACAACTCCCGAGTCCTCATGCGGGCTTCTCCGACCTATTCTGCAACATATGCTTTGTAGCCGGAATGTAATAATTTTAAACTGATTGGGAGAGCATATGTCGGCTACAAGAATTCTGGCTAATCTGAACACTGCAACTAGAATACACCAAAAGGGGCGAAGAAGCTAAAATATTGTGTTGCCTTGTAAAAAAACTGATCTAAAAAATAAGAAAAGAAGAAGCTACAAATTAATACATCTCTGCACTTGAAGTGTAAAGCGTGAAGTGTGCAAAGCAGCGTGCACGGAAGTCAATGCTGCGCCCCTACCCCTTCGGCAAAAATATTGATATGGGGAGTTGGACACCCTCGTAAGTGGTTAAAAAAGCTGGTTTGAGGCGTCCATGATGATGGGCAAGGACATGTGAACAATTTCCCGACAGTCCGTTATTCTATTCCTTTTCGTGTGCTTTGGAAATGCGTGAATATTCCCAATCACTGCTGCAGCATGCAAATGCTTGAATGACGGCCAGTGCACCGAAGATGGCACCTGCATCTGCCGGAAAGGTTTCCATGGAGATCAGTGTCAGAACAGTAAGTATATGGCGTATGAAGTAAACCCGTGTTTTGTTCATGTTTCTGGAATACTGTAAAATGACGCAAATATTAACCATCGTGAAATCAAGCTTCAACAGTGGGTGTATGTAGGTGTCCACCGTGCTTCGCAACCTTTTGCCATCGCAAACTTGTTGGTTCTAAGAAATCGCGAAAATTTAGTGACGCGGATATTGGGCGATTTACTGTAGTCGAAAGCGCGGCTGCTGTTGGCTGTGAGCTGCGCTTGGTGGGTCTTTACATTTGTGGCATTCTCCGTCCGCACTATGTACATGCCAGTGTCCGAGTTTACAAGGCCCACGGGCACCATACAACAGGACAGCTAGCTCCATGGACCTGCAGGCGGGGAAGATCATTGGACATGCATTCGTAGTGCGTTTGTACGTGCGGCTGTTCATAGTCCCATAGGTCTGTCCATGTGGCTCTGCAACAAGATACCTGGCCACGTCACGTGCACTTGCAGCATTACGAACCAATGCGAGTTCGATTATGAAGATATTAGAGTTCATTCTTGTAGGCAGCATATTCTTGTACACGACCGCACTATAACCGATATGTACTGTAACAGTTTAGGGCAAGGAACAAAGCAAATAGCGCCTCACGTAGGTGTTTTGTTCGGAAGTTTGAGGAAAGTTGAGGGCGAAAAAGTCTGATTAAAAAATTGACTGCCATCACCAGAACTACCGTAAAACTTGGTTTCAGCGACCACTCCAAGGTGCAAGCAAAAGCGGTCGTTAAAGCCAGGTGGTCTTTAGAACCAGGTCCCACAGTGTCTGTGTAGAACTGTCAGTCCATGGAAAAAATGGTCCGTGTTAAGAGCAGGTGGTCGCTAAACCCAGAGGTCGCTTACACCAGGTTTTACTGTATAGCTGTGATGATCCGATGATATTTGGGATCATTTTAGTAAACAAATTCTGAAATGGACTGCGGTATCCCTACTGAGCAAGTGTACGTCTTGTTAGGCTGTGGTCCAGTTGTGTTCTACTTCGCCTGACCGTGTCTTGCATGTGCACTGTGTTATGTTAAGGTTTCAAGACAAAGTGCCTGGGTACAGATAAGGCAATGTACACCTGGATGGCTCTCGCCGCCTTGCCGTGTCATCCACACCTCGACGGTGACAGCTGCCAGAAGAAGACGAACTTGACGCATGCCCGACAGATGTGCAAGAGAAGAGGATACGACGTGGTAGACTATAATGCCTTCACAACCCTGTCTCTGGGCGTGCGGGACTGCATGGAAGCATTGCTCAACAAGATGATGGCAAGCAATTTCAACAACCCTATCACAATATGGACATCTTTCTTGAGGGATGGCAAGCATGTCATTTACAAGGAGGGCAAGAACAACTTAAGAGAAGAGTTACATGATAGTAGTGGAGCAAGCCATCTTGATTTCGAGATGATGGCGAGCGGTGACAGCAACCCTTTCTCCCTATCATCAGGGCAAGGACAAGTTAAGAACAAGTTGAGAGAAGAGTTATATGATGATGGTAGTGGAGCAAGCCATCTTGATGTCAAGATGATGGCGAGCGGTGACAGCAACTCTATCTCCCTATCGTCAGGGCAAGGACAAGTTAAGAACAAGTTGAGAGGAGAGTTACATGATGATGGTAGTGGAGCAAGCCATCTTGATGTCAAGATGATGGCGAGCGGTGACAGCAACTCTATCTCAATATCGGCATCGCTCGAGGAGGATGACCAAAATATCATGTACCAGCAGGGCAAGAACGATTTAAGAGAAGAGTTACTTGATAGTAATGGAGCAAGCCATCATGATGTCATCTGCGAAGGTAGGCTGTTGCATTGTGATCATATGAACGAGTGAGAGAAAAATGTTGAGTAGCCAGGGACGAATGGATAGGGTAGGCACGGCAAGAGTTATTACAACCGAGGTTTCTGAGTTCAATTGGAAACTGATCGGTATAGCCAGATTCAGACCCACACGCACGGAAGCAATCAAAACACTTCTGTCATATGCTTATGTAACCCGGCATCATACTACTCCCTTCGTTTGACCACCGAGTAATCCGCAACTATGGCATGGTTCTGCTCAATGAAGTCTCCCCAGCCCCATAATTAATGACGTCAACTTGAAAGTCTGTCGGGAGAGCAGAGTATGTGGAAGTTGCACACTCTCGGGGGTTATGTACTCTTGGTATAACCGCTGGGTGATTCCCAACTATGGCACGGTGCTGCTCAATGAAGTCCACCCAGCCCCATGCCTGCAAATATAGGCCGACACCTGAACCTGTCTCAGAATAGGGGTGAAATGGTAGCATTGACCTTTCCGTTAGACCGGGTTTTATTGAGCATGACTAGATTGTGGGCACCCGTTATTTAGATTTATTTCGTGACTTTTGTCAAAAAGGCAGAAGAGACCAGAGAGAATCGGTTAAATAATTGTTGTAATGCTTCGGCAGTCCTTTGTTGGATCGCTCCATCCTGGTGGTGTTGAGTACTCTAAGCCATCTGGGAATGCTCACTGTTGTCATTGCGTTTGTTATACATACAGTCGTTCCTCTCTAATCCGGCACCTTTTGCAATGGAATTTTCTGCTGGATAAAGAAGGGTGCCGCGAGTGGATTATCAAATCCTGCCCTCCAACCCGGCCCACATGTTACCATACATGTTTGTGTCGTATATCAAAACATAGGGATCTTCTGTGTCAAACAAAGTACTTTGTGGAATCATGGAATGCATGTCTATAACATGCGCTTGGGAATATCTTATGTACTAGCATAGGATATTTATTCCCAAATGTATGTTACATGTGTTGTGTATGTTACAATGGTCCCTGACAGTATGCGATGTACAACTGCTGGATTAGAAAATCAAATTATGTTCAGTTTGAGTGATTTGTTGCAGAAAATCGCTGCTGGAGGCGGAATTCAAGTGCCGGATTAAAGGGTAGAAAAAGAACTGAAAAATCCGTTTTGCCAGAAAGTGTGCTGGTTTGCAAGGGTGCTGGATAAACAAGTGCCGGATTAGAGAGGGACGACTGTATTCCCTATTGCCTACTGTATGTGCCCTTGTTTTGCAGCCAAGTGGCTTCACGCCAACTCCTCAGTATACACCACAGCAACGCCAGCGCTGAGGCCCAACGTCACTGAGCAATTCGCAGAGGAGGCATGTGAGCAGTACGGACTTCACCTCATAACCGGGGCCTGGCTGCAAGCACATGGCCATGTACTAAGAGAGAGCTTCCTAGAGAGATTGGCTATTCGGCAAGCACCTTACCACGTCAAACCAATCGTGGTGAACGGCAACTCCCTTTTCAGGACCGTAACGTTTAGCGAGGGAAAACAGAGGTTTGTGAACACCACAAGCAATCACCGAGCCCAAATCCTCTGTGTCAGTAAGTGAGATGTCTTGAACTTTTAAAAGCAATACGATAAAATTATAGCATGTGCCTAACAAACTCGGCAACCTGCACCACTGTGACTGTTTATGCAACTTTTCACCGTACCTGTGGCTTACCATGAGGTCAGAAATGACGTATTGCACGAATTACGCTCCCACAGGAACCACCCTGAGTTGCACACTCTGGTTTATGTAAACTTGTCGTTAGTGTTTGGCACAAAACGCATAACTTGTAAACCTTGTGTCCTCTCTATTTTAATCCTTGCCTTTACATCCGAGTCTGACCTATTATTATTATTATTATTCAACGCAATAAATAGAGTAAGCTGCGCACTCAGTACAAACACCATAAGCAAAACTTGTTTTCATGTAAATAAAGAAGCTTGTTCCTAAACGTTTTCGTCGCCATCTCATCAGAGGATTACTGGCAAATCAACAAAAGCTCTTAACTCAATATATATACCTGATATCGTTGAATGGTGTAATGTTTCTTCAGCTTTCATTTTATCGCGCTAGTTAGGGTCTAAATTATTACTTGCATTGTGCGTATATATATATTGAGTTAAGAGCTTTTGTTGATTTGCCAGTAATCCTCTGATGAAATGGCGACGAAAACGTTTAGGAACAAGCTTCTTTATTTACATGAAAACAAGTTTTGCTTATGGTGTTTGTACTGAGTGCGCAGCTTACTCTATTTATTGCGTCGATTACATTTTTATCTCCACGTAAGCTTTTTAATTATTATTATTCTTATTATTTAAATTTTTAAATGGGCAATCCCCACAGGCGAATTGTATCATATTTGTTTATGAATGGCTGTTACGAGTAGATCTACTAACGGTTATATGTGTTGTCTTAGTACTATTTTCGAGTGCTGGCTTCAGTGCTTCAACAGTGTTCACGCCCCAGTTTGCTTGCAAGCAGAAGTTGCCTGGTAACTTTGTGTAGTCTACTTTCTCTATCTCCACTGCTCATTGCGTAACCAAACCGTGTATTTTCTCTGTTTCACGCCATGTTGCGTGTATGCGGTGGCTGCTGCAGTGTGCAAGTGTTTGAACCAGGGTCAGTGTGACGACAAAGGCAAATGCATCTGCCCGAAGGGATTCACCGGAGACAATTGCCAGAAGGGTAAGTAGAAGCAGGCGTCCATACCCCCAAGAGTTTGCAACTCTGTACATGGGGTCCGCGCGGCGGAATTCCAATATTACGTCAAAAATGACGTACACGTTCGTTGCGCTTGTACTACTCCCTGGTGCCAAACAAAAAATCCAAGCACCGCGGAATGCAGAGTTTTGTCCTCTGTGCCTCAGTGGCATGACGTTATGTTGGAATTTCGCCGCGTAGTGGGCCTACAGCAGCCAGACAACCAGTTGCACACCCTTGGGGTTATGGACTTTTGGTAGAAGTGAATTTCCTTACCGATCTGAACACTTCTGCTTCTTTTTACATGTACATTTCACATTCCCATTTCTCTCGCATGTTTGTCACTATTGTAATAATGCATGGTTAGTACTCTTGGTTGGCATATTAAAGTTGCTGTCTCCGAATTGCTTGTTTGAATTTGTTTACTTCAAGTGTTTCCTTTACATTGTATGCAATTCTCAAAGTATACCTTTGGTGTGAACATGGCCTCCCCTGACTGTGTGTAGGCTTTGGAGTTGTTCCGGTTGGCCCTGATTATGCAGGCCTTGTTCTAGTTTCTATTTTGAGTGAAAGTCGACAGAACAAGTATTCCGTTTCATCAAGCTCTTGCTAGGAATAAGAACATGTGCATCACCAAACCTGCTATTTTTGTGCGGTCGAAACGCTCATTCGTCCCCAATGAGTTACAACTTCCTGGTCAATTGTCCAGTCTCTTGCCTCTTGGAGCTGAATGGGAGCCTTGACCCTTGAGGGGTGGGGTATTCCAATAGATGTGGAAAACTCGGCCTCTAGCCGAGTCGCACGCAAACTGTACATGTTTTCCTCTTATACTAGTAAAAGAAATAATTTGATAACCGCAATCAGTAATACAAGCTGGATCGACATTTATGTACACTTTATTCATGCAATGTAAAACTGTGGAGACAATGTGCAATAAAACGATGAACATGTGAAGAAATTGTGTAGAGAAAAAAAATGGAAAGGGATTCAAACAAGTTTTCGTACAACACTCATCAGGAATCTTCGTTGTACTAAAGGACACTGAAATCTAAATTGAACTTGTAATAGAAAATCTAAGTTAGAGAAATAACACTAAGAACAACAGCAGTGAAATTTACAACAACAACAAAGAGCGAAGCGAGGGCGACCTAGAAAACAACCGTTACCTACACAACTTGCGGATCCTGGCTCACAGACTGTGCTTGCTCCGCCGTCGCTGGTGGCTGTGGTGGAGGAGGGTGGTCGTGGTGGCTCATCGGGCCGGCTTGTGTCGCCGCCTTTGCTACTGCCGTCGGTGGTTCCTTCGTCGGTGCACCCGGCGGCTTTGGCTGGGGAGGTGCCGCTTGCGGTCCCGGTCCCACTGCCTCCTCCTGATGCTCCGCCGTTGGCTCTTGCTGCGGTGGAGCTTGCCAGTGACAGACCGCGAGCAACACCGGCAGTGGCGTTACCACTACAATTGCCAACCCCAAAAATCCCACCTTGCGTATCAGCAGCTCCCACACCATCACCAACATTGCAATCTACAGCAACCACAACTAATCCACCATCCAAGCCCACTATTTAAAGACCAAGATGATCAACAGCCAACTACAACAAAAGCTACGCACTCAACGGACAATGGCGTAAGGAGGGACGTGACAGCAGGGTGACGGCCGAGTCCCGTTCAATGGACCAAGTCAGGCGGTATAACAGAGAGAGCGCAGAGGAAGCGGATGATGGGACGGACGGTGAAGGGAGCAGAGAGTCGGAGAGCAACTATTGTAGTGATCGTGAGAGTGCCGGTGAGAATGTTAGTGTTGTGCGTAGGTTTCGTGGTAGCAAGTCTTCAGTGTACAATCATCTGTTGGCTAGTCCTGATTGTTACAATTCGTATTCCGACTCTTCTTTCACTCTATTGTACCGTGGTCGTCATGGTTATGGACTACAGTTAAAAGTTTTTAGAAGCCATCTGTCAGCGTCTGTATAAGCCTTATTTGTGTGTACAGGAAGATAGTATAATTGGGTAGAAATTTTTCAAGTAATGTGTCATGTTTGGTGCAGTCAAGCTTGGCCGTTAATGTTCTAGGTGTGATGTACTGCTGTTATTTGTTATCATTTTGTCCTTCCTTCTTTCTTTCTCTTCTGTGTTCATATTTCAGCTGCAAGTTTAGTGTTGGTACACACATTCGTCATTGCTCTCGCTTCCATTGTTAAAATTCACTTTTGTAAATTTCACTGCTGTTCTTCTTAGTGTTATTTCTCTAACTTAGATTTTCTATAAAAATTCAATTTTGTTTTCAGTGTCCTTTAGTACAACGAAGATTCCTGATGAGTGTTGTACGAAAACTTGTTTGAATCCCTTTCCTTTTTTCTCTCCACAATTTCTTCACATTTTCATCGTTTTATTGCACATTGTCTCCACAGTTTTACATTACATGAATAAAGTGTACACAAATGTCGATCCAGGCTTTTATTGCTGATTGCGGTTATCAAATTGTTGTCTCCTCGTCGTTTGTTCAAAATAAATAATAATAGATTGTTTTTCCCTCTGTCCACTTGTCTGTCCTTCTTGTGTCTGGCTAATCTCTGGCTGTTCTCCCTCTTTCTTGTGATATGCGATGCAGTTGTGTGCACACATCCCTGGGTGAAAAAGAACAAAGTATGCGAATGTAAACCCAGACTAAATGGACCTAACTGCACAGAAGGTAAGGGCTGAAGAAAGCTGCTGTAATATAGTATGTGCCAGCGTGTCAAAGAATGTATGACCCATGGGAACATACATGCCGTTATATTGTATTTGAAGCCAAAGATACACTTCCGAGTTTGTATGCCGGATTGCCCAACGTACTGTGACCTTAAAAGTGGGTGGAATTTTGTCCTATCCACGTGCAATAAATGATACAGTCATATGGGCATCAGTTGGATATACGTGGGAGTGTTGTAATCTGGCTGTTCATGTAGCTATGTACTGGTGGGTACAGTGTCATGATGAGCAAGATACATGTAACAATGTCTCGAGAGTCCCATTTGCTATGTTGTTCTGCCACTATTCGTTTGCTTTTGGAAAATATGTGCATCCAATCACTGCTGCAGCATGCAATTGCCTGAATAATGGTCAGTGTACTGAAGACGGCACCTGCGTCTGTCCGACCGGATTCCGGGGAGACCAATGTCAGGACAGTAAGTGTCTCTGATTGGTTTTGTTTAGCTATATTTTTCTTCACCAGAAGTACAGGCAAAATCTGCCTTCTCACTGGGCGTGTTGCCACAGTTCTCGCAAAATGATGAAGATAGTGATAATGATAAGAAAAAGAGAAAGAGGAAAATGCCATCATGAACAAAGCCCAAAGAGAAGACGGAAACAAATCAATGAGGGTATCTGCAATGTGAAGTGAGTATGTAACACCACACCTGCACACATTCACTAAAAAACACACACACCCACACACACACACATACACACACACACACACACACACACACACACACACACACACACACACACACACACACACACACACACACACACACACACACAAATACACACCGGCACATGCACATGCACAATTACTCTACCCGAGCAGAGCAGTAGTGCTGGACTACAAGTATTGCTTTTCAGCAAACTCACAGTCAAAGCCGTTTTCTATTTTTTTTTAAGAACAATGGCTTTGCCACCTCTCTGTAGATGCTTGGAGCAAAAGGTTCCTTCCTAAGGGCATGCAGACTCCATTGTAGGAACTTCATATTCCACACAGTTAGTATCATAAAGTAATGCTAAAATGATGTGACGTTATTGGACTCATTTACCCACTGTTTACAGAAAAATGGGATTAATTTATCCCAGTGCGTTTGTCTCCCCAGCATTTGATCATAGTGGTCCAGAATTCCAGAAAGAGAATTGATATGTACTCTCCGTAGTGTCGTGTATTACCGCCGAGCGTATTCCTGTGGAAGCCAATTTCAGGGCTAGGCTTCTATTCAGTATTCACATCAAGCTTCTATTCAAACCAGGTATTTATATGTTGGACTCAGTAGAGCGTCCAGCCCCTATATGATGTCCAACCCCTATATAGAGTCCATTGGTCCAAAATCCACTGTACAGAGTCCAAAATCCACCGTACAGAGTCCAAACTTGGAATCAACTGTGAGCTCAAAGTTTAGATGGACATCACTCCCTGTATAGAGTCCAGCCAATTGGCTTCACCCCTATATAGAGTCCATTTGTCCAAAATCAACTGTATGGAGTCCAAACTTTGAAATCAACTACATGTATAAGGAGTCTTTATGTGGACAACACTCCCTGTATAAAGTCCAGCCAACTAGGCATCCCCTATCCAAAGTTCGAAATTAGACATAGGATCTGCTGTAAGCAGTGAATATTAACCAGAAAACGCCTCTCCCTTTAATCCTTTACATCATTCACTTCTCAAGATAAAAAATAAGTATTGAGGCGCCCCTGTAGCCACTTCATTACATGAAAAACCCTACAAACACCATCCTCAAATCAAGTGGTCTCTTCGCAGACGCTGCAAATTACAATATCTCAATCATGTAGTGTTGCCAAATATTGTGCACGCACACACACACACACATGCACACACACACACACACACCGCCAAGAAAATACCTAGAAACAACCAAGAATCGAAAGAGAATAATGGAGAGCCAAGGATTAATTATTTGTTTTCAAATTATTGTGCGCGCGCGCGCACGCACACACACACACACACAAACTTATACAACGCCAAGAAAACACCAAGAAAAGAGTAGAGACACAATACAAGTAGGAATGGACGAGCGGGTTCTGGGCCAGGGGGCGCCCGGGTCCCAAAAAATGGGGTATTATTGAAAAATGGGGTACTAATAGTACCCCATTTTTGCGGTGAAAATTATTTTTGGCCCGGTTTTTTTGCGGATAAAAATATGTGCCAGGGGGTGCCCCTACCTCAAAAAAAAAAGGGGGTATTATTGAAAATATGTATTGGGGTGTTATGCTCTACCCTAAACAATAAGGTAATATGGTGTCATGATTATGTAAGTATAAAAGGTGTGTTCTTGAATGATGATCCAGTCAGTTTCAAGTTGTTGTGGTGCAGTGAAAATGGATTCTGAATTTGAGATCCTGTATGCTTATGTTCGTTCAAAGAAGCAATGTGCGCTGGAGGAAAAGAAGAAGAAGAAGAAGAAGAAGGAGATAGAGGAAAGTGAAGAAGTGTGTTATCATCGTGAAGAACAAGTTGAGCATGCTGGTCATAGAGTTTGTTCTCAGTGTGGATTGGTAATGGCTGACATTTACATGCCCGAGGTAAAGTGGAGAGAGCGTTGTACTAGCATAAAGACCTACACGGATTCCGATCGCATTCAAGGTGTGAATCGTCATCTTGTACATTTTCTCAACAAGATCGACTTCACTTTACCGCATGCACAGTTTCACCCTGTTCAAGAGGCACTGCAAGCAATGAAGAAGTCCAGCAGCTATAAAAGCATGAACTATGCAATAGCATTATCGTGTATACTTCATGAGGATCATGATGCAGTGCGCACACTGCGTTCTTCTTTACCGCGCAGTAATGTATCATGGTTGAGAAGCAGCCGCATTACACAACCTCTTCCATCATGTTTTCCACTGATGTTTCTTCTACATCTCATGGAACACATCAAGGGTCCTCTGTCCGCTAGACAGCTGAACACTCTGAAAGTTAATTTGTCCTTGATGTCACCTGCAGACCTGTCCATGATGCATCTTCTAATAGATGCCTATTGTTGGCATGACTACAGTCTGGATTATTTAGTAGATCACGTGACCTCTCTCCCACCTGATCTTGCCAACATACTCTATCAATTTACCAAGACTGCAGTACGTCATCGATGTTAGCAATGCGTTGGAGATTTACACTCTCGGGAACCTGTTCTGAGACATGGTCGAGACACGTTCAGTCATGACCGAGACATGTTCCGACAGGTCAAGTGCAAGTCGTGCTGTGATTGGTTAAATCTTATCATCTGCTCACCGTGTCCTCTGATTGGTTGATTCTTGAACAATTTCACCGTGTTCTCCAAGGTCGTCACCTCCCATAGGATGTTATTTCAAACTCGGCGGCGGTCAAAAGGGTATATATGTGCAAGCACAGTCCTCCATTCACTCACAACTGCCTTTGTTGTTTCGTTGCTCAAGCCTTCTCTCTCTCTCTCTCTCCCTCTGGATCTCACTGGATCTCTCGTGACTGATATCATGATGGCCACTGATGCTGTTGTTGCTGGTGAAGATGTTGTGGACTGTTTGGGTATTGACCCGTTCGCTATCAAGACGATAAAGAAACCCGGTCTCTACAAGCGACGTGCTAGCCGTAATCCGAATCTGGAGCCTCTGCCTAAGATCAAGATGCCATCTCCTCGTCCTACCATACTACCAGGTGTCGCCACCATTATTACGGATGGGGCAGCAGAGTGTGTTCAAGCAATGTACAGCAAGACCGCCCACGACTATCATGTTGCTCCTGGCACCGATTTCTACTATACGCGCGGTGATTTACCGGGCATGCTTGTCAATGGCACGGTATGTGAAGGACGCTTTGGTCAACTTAAGCTGTACGTCCAGGCTTCACAAGACGATCTCATTCAATTCTTCCTGAAGACCTCAACACCTTTGAGACGTGCCGTGAGATCTCCACATATCAACAGGATACGGAGTAACATCTTCCCTGCAATGTACCAAGGGAAGAGTGTGACTGCTTTGTATCTCAAGCCAACCAAGGGTGTGCCCAACTTCCCGATGAACGAAGAGTGTCAGCTCTATCTGCATCCTTCCACTATATCTTTCAACAGGGAGAAGTGCGAATTCAAGGCATGGCTTTCGGCAATCCCCCTGATGTTTGTAGACTCACGGCTTTGTGAAAGGGATCACGACACCGTGCAAGACCTTCCCGAGGCTGAATTGACTCGACTGGTGATTGCATTCCTCAAGAAGTGGAGCACTGCTGACAACGTGACTGCTGACATTGCGTTTGACACAACGGTGGCGGCGGCAGCGTCTCTCCCTGACACCCTACCGGACAATTCACTGGACTTGAATCTGCTAAATGCTTAGTCTATCTTACCACATTGATTGATCAGAAAGACTTTATATCCTAACCCTTTTTTTTTTTTTTTTTTTTTTTTTTTTTTTTTTCATGCTCTCTCACTCTCTCTCTCTCTCTCTCTCTCTCTCTCTCTCTCTCTTGCTAACATATCATCGCTTCATTAGATTACCACTAGCACACATGAGTATCATAATGATTTATTTGAGAAAGAAAATATTTCCTATCATAATTAGAACAGTGTGTGTGTGTGTGTGTGTGTGTGTGTGTGTGAAGATGGCGTACTGGGCTACGCATTTCCATAGGAGTGATGGGGAGGAGACTTCCCTCAAGCACATGCAAAGCATGCGGAATGATATTACCGAAATACAATCAGTTGTGGGGAACGATGACACCGAAAACACCTTGGTTCATGATGTGGAGAAACTGAAAGAGGTGAAAGCCGATGAGAGCAAAGTGGAAGATGTGGAAAACAGATCTACGCGCTACACAGATCAAGCCATAGCAGCTGATGAGCTGCACGTGAAAACAGATGGATCCGTGTCCATGGATGCTAACCTCAACATGAACGAGCATTCCATCTGTAATTTGGCGTACGATGATAGTTCTTTGACATGTGCTGTCCCTGCCGGTTGGGTCAAGAATGAAATCCAACAAGCATCATCGAGATTGCAAACTGGTATGGACACTGTGCGCAAGATGAAAGGACCTCGTGGTGATCGGGGATTGGGATGGCTTAGCGGAGGTGGCATGCCACTGAACTCTGTAGGGAGAAATGGTGACTTCTATCTCGATGCAACCACGCTCATCGTGTACAAGAAATTCAGCTCGAAATGGAAGGCGTTTGGTCGGCTTCATGGATCAAGAGGTGAAGCTGGTCCACGTGGAGAACGTGGATTGACCGGTCCTGAAGGTGAGACTGGACCTAGAGGAGCTGATGGGCAAGGCGGTGAACGCGGTCAAAAAGGTGATCAAGGAATACCTGGTCCAGAAGGTCCCAGAGGTGAAGTTGGACCACGTGGAGAACGTGGATTGGTCGGGCCTGAAGGTGAGATTGGACCTAGAGGAGAAGATGGGCAAGACGGCCCACAAGGTGAACGTGGTGTGCAAGGTGATCAAGGAACCACAGGTCCCATGGGTCCCCAAGGAACCATCGGTCCAACCGGTCCTCCAGGAAACAGAGGTCCCGTGGGTCTCCAAGGAATCATCGGCCCCATAGGTCCTCAAGGAACCAGAGGCCCCATGGGTCCGCAATCAAATCAGAACCTATCCGATCCGTTTCATCTACTACCTCTCATTCGGAGAAACGCCTACCTCTACATATACTCTCATCCTAGCAGATTTGAATCCGTCACCAGGGTGAGCAGAAACAGATACAGAGGGATAAATCTCGTTGACATGAAGGACAAGAGAATCAACGTGAACAGCATCGACATGTTCCGAGACGATCACTTCTACCTCAACATTACACAACCCAGCGAAGTTTCCATTAGAGAACGATTCGTCAATCTGTTTCACGACAACATGTCTTTTGCAATGTTCCAAGTAATTCAAGTGGACGCACCTGACCCTAGAAACATGGCATTGAAGGCATTCGATATCGATACTGTCGGAAATTTCAGCTTGGATAGTTTGTACGTGTTGTTCACTGCCACCCACATAAGTGGCAACTACTTCACGCGTCCCGGCCATTCATCATTCAACATACCCGTTTCGTCTGTAGTCAGCCAATTATCGGCGGCTTTGGATAAACCTGTGTCGAGTATGACGGATCTCTTGGGTACAAAGTGTGTCATAAGTTACGCTCGGAATTCAGAAGGCCTATTCACTCTATACGTAAACTCCATTTTGATACATTCCAACTTAGACACTGTCCCATTTTCCAGGACCAATGGAATCGAAGATTGCAATTATAGTATTGGTGGTACTCAATTCTTCAACGGCACTTCATCAAAGTTGTTCTGTCATTTGCACTTTGCAGAGAGTTTATCTTCTCACACAATCCAGCGCATCCACACAGAACTCATGGCACACTACGATATATGAAAGTGCTACTTTGATTGTACATAATATATAGCACACATGCTACACTACATTCTTGAGATGAAAATGAAAAATAAAACCTATCTATAGTGAGTGTCATCACAACACCAGAATGTCTGTGATATTGACAGTGGCGAACAACACGTCGGGCGTGAGCAGGGGATTGCACAAACCGAACTTTACTCTAAATGTGAAGGAGCTCGATACGCGTGATAAAGTCCTGCATGTTGAATCGGCTCAGTTTGAAGTACACTTTGAGAACATAGACGAGGCAACGAACAAACTCTATGTGGTACATGGTGTAGAAGAAGAAGAAGAAGAGGATAGACTTTCCATCAAGACGGGAACATACAGCGATGTAGACGATTTGGTGTCTATTATCAATGCCACTCTGAAACGAGCAGGACACGGAGACATTGTGTTTTCCTACTCTCGTCACACCAGCCGCATAAGTGTCTCGGTACCCAGGAATAAACGGTGCTTGTTGAAGAAGGACTCACCCGCATTGGTGCTGGGTGTGGGCACTATTCTCAAGCCATACACGATCGAGGGATCTCACACGTTCCCGTTCGCTGTGGATCTGACGAAAGGCAGAAGACTTGTCCTGCTCTACACCGACCTCATTGGACCTGCTGTGGAGTACGAAGACAATACTGATTCGAGGGTGCTGAAGACTTTTCTTATTCAAACCCTCAACGGTTTGAATAACTACGTGTTCGGGAAAGAAGACAAACGACTGCTGCTTCCACACGAAAACGTGACTAGCATTTCGTTCTGGTTGAAATTCAACACCGGTGAACACATTACTTTCGGATATCCCGTCTACCTTGATCTTCGGATCACCAACACGACTTAGATGGATCTTCCAGATGTTCGTGTCCGTCACGTGCGTGACATGGTGGAGGATATAGCAAAACGAAAGAAATTGGAGAGCGAAAAGGTGCGTTGCCGGGAGAAGTACGTGATTTACAACACTGCAATCTTGTCCTTTCTCATACTCATTCAAACCATTCTCAACATTCTTCAAGGGAGTGGTGCCGTATCTGGAGAACATCGCATTCGAATCATCGCCATCAGTAGCACGATTATCGGCGTGATCATGGCATGCATTGGTAAACACGTTCTCGACACCAAACGTCAACTTATCACGTGTATCGAACAACTGCAGCAGATGGAGAGAGCTGAAGACTCGTTCATGTTGGAATTGGGCATTACTCTTGAAGATGGGAAGCTCACTAACGAGGAGCATCAACGATTGATATCGATGATGAACGACTTTCGCAAGACACTGGATATTGGATCTTTGAAAAAAATTCACCCCTATTATAATGTGACTCACAAGAATGGCACAGGAGATATACTCACCACAAGCTCCGGAGTCCTTCACGGGACTCCTGACCAACACGAAGATCGTTCAGAAGAACATCCTCGACAGGACGGAGAAGAAACTCTCGTTGCTTGAGGGTAGACGCGGAGTACGACTCTTTTCCACAGCAGATCGATCACCACCATCCCTGAACAATGAACTAGACATCTCGTCGCCGAATTTCATTGCTCTGGGGGAGAGCTATTTCATCGTGAAAATGCGCTATAGTGTCAAAAACAATCTCAATAACCAGCCTGGAGACTACACGCGATGGGTGTGCACCACGTCACCAGCCTTTTCGTGGTTCAAGAACATTCGAGTGGAGATCAACGGAACAGAGGTCACGCAATCGAGTAAAGTTGCCGACATGCAAATGGTTCAGCATATCCTCAGTCTAATGGAAAGCAGCAGCGAACGCCTTCAGTACGTGGACTCGGATCTCTACGGTCTACAGAAACTGGATCCGCAAAGAGCATTGAGAGGTGTGGATTTAACACCCTATCAACTTGGTGTGAAGCGTAAGCATGGCTATGCCTTCGAAACAAACGCTGCAAACGCTAATGCAGCACAAGCACCGGATTTCGTCGATGATTTCACACTCAGGCGTGCACCCACCGTCGAGCTTGTCACCAACGAAGGCTTCTCCAACACGGTTCAGGAAAATGCACTTCGTGCAGCTGTTGGACGGTTTCAGTACAAGCTGAGACCCTTCCTACCGTTTTTCAATCAGGACGATGCTTGGTTACCCCCGGGTACACAGGTGAAGCTTCGCTTTGATCTGCCACAATCCGAGCTTTCCAGATACATCATGCTTAGCGATCAAGGCGGTGGTGCCAACAGTGCTCTGAGCGTCGGTGATATTGAGATCGATCTACTCCAATTGGACTTTGTGTACACTACCTATCGCATGGAACCCAATCTCACCGATCGTGTACGCCTTCCCAAACAACTCTATTTCCACACGTGGTGCCCTCGTCTCATACAAAAGAGCATTTCAGATGATGCTGGTACACTGGAACTGCTTCACAATGCGGACATTCCACGCAGGATGATCCTGTTCTTCACAGATTTGACTCATGGTACACAGCCAGCATTGGCTGGAGGCCAAGCATCGCATTCTTCGAACAGACTGGCCATGATTCATGCAAATCTCAGTCAACTTCGTGTCACTGTCAACGACCAGACGCTCTTTGACAACCCGCTCAAGTTCCAGTGGGATGTGAGTCGTAATACTGAAGGGCAATACTTCTACGATTACAACAAATCCTCCTACCTGCGTGGCTACAATCTGGTTCAAGACTTTTTCGGCAAGACGTATGGAACGCAAATCCCCATCACCGCTGCAGATTACTGCAATCACTACTTTATGGTGCCTATCAACTTGAATCTGGATCGGACCACAGACAATCCAAGATCGAGAGGAAATCTGTCCATCGACTATCAATTTAGCGACGTGACAAACGCCCCCGTGAGGAGACCTAGCGAAAATGGTGCCTCAATCAAAGTCAACCTTCTCTGCATGGACAAGTACTTGTACACCATGAGCAAAGATGAAGGTATCAAAGCCGAAGTTGTATGAATTAATTCCGACCTAGTAGTAAAAGGGCATCATGGAAGGTGGTGACCTGGAGACCAGACATCGTGTCTACGGTGGTGATTTGAAAACATCGAGTCGACAACACGGTGGATTCTTCTGGAAAAAGAGCTTCTGGAAAAACCTAATCGGTGCTGGACCGGATGAGATGGAAAAACAGATGGCGGAACCCACGACAAAACAAGATGCAATGCAACGCGGTGGACTTGGACCCCTGGCTGCCATGGCAGGAATGACACTTCTTCCCATGCTTTTGGGGAGAGGAGAGTCCGGAGACATTGTGGAAACGCAAATGAAAACAGCTTACAACCCTGCCATGCACCGAGGAGGTCTAGCCATTCCACCAGGATTAGCCGCCAAGGCCATACCACTCCTGACGAACCTGGCTGCTCCCTTGGCCATGGGTACCATGGCATCACTGGGTGACAACGTAATGGATAAAATATTCGGCAGAGGAGTAAGGAAGGGAAGCTCAGCAGGTGCCATGAAGCGCACTAAAAGTCGTCGTCGTCGGCATGCACCGAAGAAGATTCGGCAACGAGCATCTCGAAAAACCAAGAAACCAGCTCGTCAAGTTCGCTCCAAAGGCCGCAGGGCACGAGGAATAAAGAAACAAGGAAGGGCCTTGTTCAAAAAACTAGGACATCGTGCCCTCGACGAAGCTTCATCGTTCCTGTCTGCACCTCGTAGATCCCTAACCCGTCCTGAAACTCCATTTGCTCAAAAAATTCGACAGAACATTAACAGTGCAGGACCGTCTTCTATGAGTTCCGCTCACATCGGTCCATCCTACAACATCTGATCATGGACTTTATCTCGCTCCTTGGACAGGAAATCGGGAGGAAGAAAAAGACTAGTCCCGTAAGGAACGACGATGTTCCGACCACGACCACTGCTCGACACGGGCTGCACATTCCTGGTCTTCAGTTCGAGTCTAAGGATTGGTTCACGGAAATCATTCCTGCTCTGAAATCCTGGGGTCAAAACGTATTGTTTCTGGGACAGAGCAACATGGGTAAATCCTACTTTCTCATCAAGCTCCTGAAACGTGTGCAACCTGAGCGTATAGTTGTCATCTCCAACACGCCGGCCGATCAGTATCGTTTCCCAAGCCTCAAATCCTTCAAGCATTACAGCACCATGCCCGAGTGTATCGAAGACATGGATCTCCAGCCTAACACCTATGTGATCATTGATGACATCAGAGTGATGGGTTTGAAGCACGGCAGCCAAAGAGAGTGTCTCTACAAGTTCTTCACCATGTACAGTCATCATCATAAGTTGAACGTGTTCTTTCTCTCTCAGAGCTTTGATAACATTAAGGACATGAAGATCAATGCAAACTTTATGTATCTATTTCGCTTCACTGATAAAAGCAATATCAAGCGTTATCTCAATACTCTGTTTGGTGGTCTGTGCACGAAGTCATCCATTATCTTTAGATTGTATGAGAAGTTATTGGCGGTGTGTCGCAGACCTATCCTAACCATTGATTGCTCTTCTAATCAGTACTACACGTATTGCGAAGACACTGCATTAAAGGTGACTTTTGAATAAAAACCTCGTTGATGTGCGTGTTTAGCCGAAAAGTTAGCCGAAAAGTTAGCCGAAAAGTTAGCCGAAAAGTTAGCCGAAAAGTTAGCCGAAAAGTTAGCCGAAACATTGAAAAAAAATTCCAATAATGAATAAGAATGGAGCATCTTACGGTGAAATTCTCAAATGGGCTACCGAGCAGTATACAGAGGGTGGGGTCCAGAAAGGGATCCTTCTCGATACCCAAGCGTAAAAGGTTGCAAACCTTGCAGTTTATGTCGAAACATCCTCAACACATCCTCAAGAAGAGAGTAAATTCGTGGGAAGTTCTCGGTATACCACCACTCATGCGGCAAAAAGGAGGTAATAACTACAATACCTACTTGAAAAGCGTCAAGAAAGTTCTTTCCCAAGTGCCAGATCACAGTTTGAGCACCTCCACCCTGTTGGAACTGCAAGCTGATCCGCGAGTAAAGCGTCTATATGACACCCACTTCAAAAACAATCCCGATCACATCAGTTACCCGTCTGTGAGAAATGTGATTGCATCCAACATACTCAACTATGATTCCACTACCGATCAAGTTCGCGATTCCGTTGCAGATGTCAGGAAGAAGAGAAAGGCACCTTTAACATCAGTGCCTTTCAATCTATTACAAGACCACGAATTTGACCGATGGATCCTACAAATCCTGGACAGTTTCCTCCGACATACAAATATACCGGCAACCTTTTTGAAGAGCAACTATTTCACAAGCCGATCACAACTGCTGCAACTCTACGATGAAGATCGACTGAGGTTCAGGAGTCGGGTGGAAGCGGCTGCGGATGCCCTGAAGACGCAGACGATGAACGACTACACTACTCTGGTCAACGAGACGAATCGCATCTACATGTCCAGGTACCCGTTTGCAACCATAGCGGGTGCGGTGGGAATCCACAAACATGTCGATGGATTCCTTCGATCAGAACGAAAGATTCATGAACTAGCCACCCTAGTGCTAGCTGTACCGGGATCGCAGCTCAAGTTTCAAGATCTCAATGATATGACTTCTACGTATGGTAGAACAACTGAAGCAAAATTGATCCATCCCGAGCATTTCATGATCAGAGCACAAAAGGTGATGGTGGACGATGCATCATTCATTCAAGAGGTTCTGAAGGATAAAAGCAGGATCACTCGTATCATCAAGGATATCCTGAGTGGACGTTCAATGTGATCACGTGCGCGAAAATTTTCAGGCTATGAACAAGAATGGACTACCCTCTCAGCAGTGCCGACATCAAAGGAAGATTGAATGGTGTCGGAGGGTTCGTGGGGTGTACAAGTTACGATCTCTTACCACCCTTGAACAATGGAGACTTTTGTATCGTCAACACCGACAACGTTCTACCGGTGTACGATGCACCGGAAGGTGGACATCATTGGTTGACCGTGTGTCGCGAGCAAAACGTGATCCTGGTTTTTGACAGTTTCGGACGCAGTCTATACACTATGGAGCAAGATTACACTGAACCTGCACTGTGCGATTTCTTTAAAGAAGCCTATGTAGACTGTAAGATCATCACCAACACCCAAGCCGTTCAAGACAGAAGCACAGCAGTATGTGGATGGTATGCCATATTGATGGGAAAGCTATTTTCCAAATATGGTCTGGATGAAGCACTTCGAATTTTCCGAAGAGTCTTCGATGAGGATGAAAAGCTGGAAAACGATCAACTGGTTCTCAGTTTAGGTGCCTTGCGAGGTGGTGGAGCCTTGTGGGATACGAAAGTGCAAAAAGCACTTCATGATGGAAGACAGAAGAAGAAGTCGCAGTCCACACCATTCCACACGCAACTGGCTAACGAATTGCACAAACCCAGACGAGTGCATTTCAAAAGACGCAAGGTGAAGAGCAGGTCTGTGGATCACATCTGGAGTGCCGATCTAGTGGATATGCAACGGTTTGCCCGAAGCAACAAGAACTACAAATTCCTGCTGACCGTCATCGATCTGTACAGTCGCTATGCCTGGGCAGTACCCCTGAAAACCAAAACTGGCTCTGCTGTCAGGGATGCATTCGACCTGATCCTGAAAACATCGAACAGGGTACCACAAAAACTATGGGTAGACGAAGGCAAGGAGTTCTACAATGCAACAATGAAGCAATGGGTCAAGGATCACAACATCATCATGTACAGCACCCACAACGAAGGAAAAGCCGTGGTGGTGGAACGCTTCAATAGAACACTGAAAGGCAGAATGTGGCGCCATTTCACGGAGAAAGCTACGACACAGTATCTTGACGTCCTTCCTCAGCTTATGGTCAAGTACAACAGCTCGAAACATCGCAGTATCGGCATGAGTCCCACGAAAGCTTCTCTTGATGGAAAACCAAAAGATGCAGACGTACACTCGAAGCAATCACCAGCTAAATTCAAAGTGGGTGATGATGTGCGTTTGGCTGTGGCTAAACGTCATTTCGAGAAAGGGTACACGCCCAACTGGACAGAGGAAGTGTTCGTGGTAAACGATGTCCTACCCACTGTACCTCACACCTATCGTGTTCAAGACCTGATGGGAGAAGTCATTCAAGGACAGTTCTATGGAGCTGAGCTACAACATGCCAGACACACAGGATTGAGATTCGATAAGGTGTTGAAATACAACAAGAACAGTCGGCTCGTCAAATGGAAGGGTTATCAAGACGAAAAATTCCATACCTGGTTAACAAAGAAGGATGTGAATGATCTCAAAAAGTATTAGCATTTCATATGTACAATGTAGCTCATGCTTTGGATTAACGTGAATATTATGAATCGCATAGTATTTACAATGTATTTCATGAGAAGATATGACATATGCTCTAGTATGTGTGGAAATCCCTCAGTGCTTTGGAATATCCTTGTGTCCGAATGCCAGGGTGTTGATACCATCCTCCAGAATGTAACGCTTACTGTCGAATCCACAGAGGGCAATCTTGTGTAGCTCCTCTCCGTGAATGCAATGTCGTCGACTTCGAAGAACATTCATTGTTCTCTTCAGCTGAGACTCCTCGACGAGACATGTTCGATAATCATCGACGGTTATGGTGTTTTTCAACACGCTTCTCTGCACACCTTTGGCACGCTTGCCATTGTCGTCGTTGTCTTCACAGCGGTATGCGTACATCTTGCTCCGCAAACCAATGAACTCCTTGATGGGTTTGCCACCTAGTTCGTCCTTGAACTTCCCTACCACCTTCTTGTTGACCGTGCTGTACAGGTGGTGGGATGGTGAATAGTTGGATGTGTCATAGGCTGTTATGTTGTTTGACATATCGGTGTACAGATCATCCGTTTGAATATGTACGATCAGACTATCAGTATCAGTGTAGAGCAAACGTACATTTTGTCCATAGCGGGGTAGGAGAACTTCATAGTAAAAGGAATACATCAAGTGCTTCGACAGATCGAGGATGGCTGTACCCACATAAATGGGTTTATTGAGAGTCACCTTTGTCTTGGCAAACTCGATTGCTATCAGATCGTTCTCAAAGGCTACACTGCGGATGTACGAAGGTTTGTTGATGCTTTTCTGGAGACGTGGTTTTTCATCCTGTTCACGAATGAGCTTGATGTTTACTCTGTTTCGAACGTTTTCCATGGTCTTGCCATATACAGCATTGTTCATCAACTACGATAAACAGGCATACAAAGAAAAGACAAGAAAAACAACAATAAGAAAACTGTTATCTTCAGGTCATTCACACTTCCAGTACATACTAGATCCCACACTATCGCTAAATACACACACACACACACACATGATGTGGAGTACCCACCTTATAGAAGTCTTTCTCGAAATCAGAAGTTGATAGCTTTCTCAGGTCAGTATTAGTGTCGATGTATGGCTTCATCCATGGGTGTTGTGTGAAGGAGAGCACACGATGCACATCTGTAATCTCCACACCCAAGGACACATACTGCTGCAAGTTTCTGTAGTGCAGAACATAGTGCTCTTTCGGTAGTAGATTTGGTACCAGTTTCTTCGCTTCCAAACCGGTCACCTACAAGAGTACAGTATAGATATACACAAACCTTAGAAGATTAATACAAGCATATCCACCAGATAGACCATGACTTACCATTAGTTTCTCTGCCATGTGGGTCTGATATGGAGAAAGCATATCTCGTGTCACCTTCATCTTCTCAGGAGCCAACGGATAGTCATTCATCATGTCATGCACACCATCTGGAATCCTTAAATCGCACTCCACCATGTATCCCGTCGAAGAGTCCATTGGATGATCGAGTACCGTCTCCAGAAGATCATCCGTCACTGCTTCAAAGCAGAAGTCCGACACGGGCAAGGGTTGAGACATGGCCCATCCATATAGATTGTTCGCATCTAAATATTGGATGAAGCTTGACGGCTCGTCTGGATTGTACTCCGATAGATATCTGTTGTTGGCGGTGGCGTGTCTAGCGGACACCATGCTTATGCCACCTCTTTTGCCATGCTCAATGAAGTTGAACATGTCAATGTCGGAAATGAGATGAAGGGACACCTTCGTCATTTTCAGCAGCGAATCCCAGGCAAATCCCGGTAAGGTGAGGTAATTAGCGGGATCCAATCCATAGGTTGCGTGAGCAGTTCTTCTGAAGTTTTCGAAAACGTCAGCCAACAGCAGCACATCAGTCTCCAGGTAGAGGTCGTGATAGTCTCCTAGATCTTCACAGTCAAACACAGTCCATACTGTTTGCGCATAGGCATAGTCTTCATCACTGATACCCTAGGGAATAGAAAATGTACACCAAAAAGAAAAACAAATCAACGAACTTATTTTAGTAGTTCGCCCACACAATCAATTATTTAGTATGAAGCTGTAGGAAGCGTTCAAACACATCTTGGCTTATTTTAGTACTTCGAAGTAAGATGGTGAAAAAAGAAAGAGAGAAAGATCTACTATATCTATCACACTACTTACCGTGTTCGTTAGCGTTGAGTGGAATGCATCCTTGGGTGGTAGACGCGTTTCTTCGAATTGGTCGTACGACCCCATATATTCATACGGGTAGACACCCTTTCGTGTCAACAGTTTGCGTTCATCCTCGTCTGGAAATCGTGCGGATAGAAGGGCGAATGCATCTGGTGGTGTGGCCGAAACCAACCGGTCTAGGGAGGTGTTCAAGAATGCCAGGCTGTCGATGAACTGGAACTGTCTCCATCCGAATGTGACATATTTTTCACTGTTGATGGGAATCACTTTGATAGCACCGAGACGCTTGGTCTGAGAAGAAAGAAAAAGAGGAGACACAGTTTTAAGGTGCAGCTGTAAAGATGAATATCAATCATATAAACGTGAATATGAGTACCAACATAGTAATGATCTTCCTTCTTAGAAAAACATCATGATCCACGCACACGCACACACACACACACACACACACACACACACACACACACACACACCACGCATATGTAACGTACCCGTTCTTGTCCTTTCTCGTTCACATACGTAATCTCATCAGTGGACGTTCTCCCAATGGCAGATATGATGTGATGAGAATCGTATCCCTTCAAGTTATGAAAGATCACAGGAATCTTGATCTTGAACGGCTCAATCCGCATGTTCAGGTTACAATGGTTGTGTGCTGCACCACGGTAAGCACCGGTGATGTGACAGTGGTCACGTACACGATCGCTACCCAACGCTTCACCACAGATCCAACAGGAGACTACCGTTTCAAATTCACGTTGCTGACTTTCTGAAATGATCATTTGACCAGCATTACATGCTAGAAGCTCATCACGGATAGTCTCCTCCTCTTGCTCAAGTGACAGCAGAAAACAGAACATAGAATCTTCTCCACGGTAGAAGAAACGGTTCGTGACGACGCCATCAGATCGTACTACAATGTACGAACAGGAACAGGCTACATGCTTGTTCTTTTGGAATGTCGAATGACCGATTTTCTTGTCAGCGGACAGAGGTTCTATGAAGGCCTCACAATCGGCATAGATCACCTGCATTTGAGAGAGAGAGAGAGAGAGAGAGAAGTAGGAATAGCAGCAGGGACAACATCGAGTAAAACAGCGGAAAAGACAGATAGAGAATTAGGAATAGCTGCAGAGACAACACCGAGTAAAACAGCAGAAAGGTGAACAATCAGAGTCAAGAAACATGTGCAGGAAAGAAAAGAAAAGAAAAAAAAAAAAAAAAAAAAAAAAAAAAAAAAAAAACAGACCACAGTGTGTTCACCTTGATTAAATGTTCTACTTACAAATGGGGCTTGAAGCTGCTTGTTCACATTCCTGAACATCACTCTATCGCCAGCCTTTGGCATCTTCACCGTGGCTTCAGGATGTTCACTGCAGTACATCATATGATTATTCAATGCCTTCTCCGTGACGTGTGTTGAGAGACATCTGAAGCAGACGAAATGTGCTCGACGTGCTCCAGTAGCAACAAGACGACTGAATGATTTTATCCACACCCAGTGCTGCACCTCCACGTCATTGCGTTCGTCTTGGATGAGCAATACATTGATGGCGGACTGCGGATGCTGAGAAATTCTTAACGGATATATGACTTTCTCTTCATATCCGAAGACGTTGATGTAAAGACCGTCGTTCAGTCTTTCGATGACTGGTATGTCTTCCAGTTTTGCTGGAAACTCGATGCCGCTCACATCCACAGTATCCGCATGTTCTGCGTACGACGATTGACGACATGGATGAGACTTGTCTGCCGAAAATTTAGCAGCCAGTATTGACCATCTAAAGTACGGATGACATAAGACATGGACAGACGTCATACAGTTCAATCCATACACCGTATCACCACACTGAAACCCCACTGCTATACTTACAGTAAACACTTGTTGTCAGTGTTCTGCACGTTAACAATGGCCTTCTTCGACTTCAACTCCGGTGGCAAGGGGATGTACGAACTTCCTCCAAGTACACAGTAGCGTGACATTTCGATGTGTAAACAGGAAATCCGTTCAACTACCCAACCTGATCCATGACGAACGAAATCATCAAGACGAGCGTTGATCTGAGCAATCATCCTACTGAGAAGGTCCTTCAGCTCCATGGTGTTGAGCACCAGCGTTGTACTCGATCGGAAGAAGAATGTGTTGGAAACCATTTGTCCTGTAGCAGGATTCAGCTTCTGCATCACCACCTGAACTACCAAAGAACACTTGTACTGACCCCATTGCTCAATATTCTCTTCAAGAAGCAGCTCCAGCGACGGTAGAACATGAGAGAAAAACTTTAGTACATCTGCAAACTCTTGATCAGGACAATAACTAAAGAATTGCAACAGATCAGATGATCTCACTACATCAAAAGACTGACGAGGTTTCTTCCGAATGGGTTCCATCCTGAGCAGGGGTGGTGGCGGACAACCACACAATGGCTTGACAAGGTACCGAGGATCTATTTTTATAGGGTTTTCGTAATAGTTGAATTCGGAATAACTGGTTGTTTTTCAATTAACCAATCCACTCATCTCCCGCTGGAAACAATTAACCACTTACCGCACTTCCCGCTGAAAACATGTGACCAATTAGCGCACTTCCCGCTGAAATCACATTCATCCTTTTATCGCGCATTGACCCATGTTCCACACTTCACAGTGAAATCAGTGCTGCAATGATGTACTGTGACGTCAATGCATGGATGCATGATCTGTGCATCTGAGGTCAAGATGAATCCGGTATTCCAGCAGCTAAAAGTTCGAGAAAGAATTGTTGTATGTCGAAAAGAATTATACGAGAGGAAAGCTAGAAAAATTCTACACCTCATGGACCTTTCGATTACGGACATAGATGGAAAACTAATTGACTTATGTCAATGGAAAGATTCCAAACCCGAACCAAAAAAGACACGACATGTCGCGAGCAACGTTTTGGTTTTTGGCGCGCACCGTGTTCACCGTGTTCTCCAAGGTCGTCACCTTCCCGGAGGCGGGACCCGGCGGGACGGGACTTGGCGGGACCTATAAAACCTGATATAATTTCATTTTTGGTTCACAATTCATTTTTGAGTCCATTGGATGATCGAGTACCGTCTCCAGAATTTCTCTCTCTACCAGATCAAAGATGTCGGCCTGGTCAACATCCGAACCGTATGTAGAGAAGTTTTATTTATTTTCTTGTAGTAATAAAGATGAATTAACCGTTCGGTTACTCACCGATCTGGGTACAGCTTACGAGCTAAGACCCATGCTTCTTCACCCGGATCGGACGGACTTGACTCCCATGGAGATTGCACAGTATCTGTGCAGGGTGTCGACGCGCGTTCTCGTGAGCGGTGAGAAACACCAGCGTCTACCGAAGATCGTTGTTGATGGTGTAGAGGATTATGGATCATCATCATGGAGAGATACGGGCAGACTGCTCCGCTGCTGGGACGACGGACGAAGATCGATGTACAACGTGATGAAGGTTGCAGGTGTTCTGGATATTGTCGAAGAGACGTTTGCAAATGGAGAGCAGATCGAAGCTCAGGAACTCATCCGTGTCATCAAGGATCTCAACGATCGCAAGGTCTTTCGAAAAGACGGGGATTCACAAGCGTCGACGAAATCTGTCCGCCTCTCAGTGATGTCGACGAGGATAACCCGTGTTGTTGCGCGTGTCGGCACGATCGACATCGACGATGAAGGATATCCTAAGAAGATGCCGGAAGTCTCGTGTGATTATGTAGTAAGCCGGAAGCGTAAGGCCGATGATGACCTGGATGAACCAATTGTGACGATTCAGGCTTCGAATACAGCTCCAATCATCGAAGTTTCCAGGAAGCGCTCCTGGGTAGTACCTTCTCAAGATATCTTTGATTGCTAGACTCTCTCTCTCTCTCTCTCTCTCTCTCTCTCTCTCTCTCTTCCTACCAGGCGTGAGCCCATCCCCTGGGTGAACAAAATGGGTGCTATCTTCTCTCTCTCTCTCTCTCTCTCTCTCTCTCTCTCTCTCTCTCTCTCTCTCTCTCTCTTCCTACCAGGCGTGAGCCATCCCCTGGGTGAACAAAATGGGTGCTATCTTCTCTCTCTCTCTCTCTCTCTCTCTCTCTCTCTCTCTCTCTCTCTCTCTCTCTCTCTCTCTTCCTACCAGGCGTGAGCCATCCCCTGGGTGAACAAAATGGGTGCTATCTTCTCTCTCTCTCTCTCTCTCTCTCTCTCTCGCTCTCTCTCTTCCTACCAGGCGTGAGCCATCCCCTGGGTGAACAAAATGGGTGCTATCTTCTCTCTCTCTCTCTCTCTCTCTCTCTCTCTCTCTCTCTCTCTCTCTCTCTCTCTCTCTCTTTCATTGTATCTCTTTGCTCGTAGAGAGCAAGCTGTTATCTTATTATCGTCATGTGTCAACCGTGAGGCATATTGTTAATACAAGTATTTTAAACATCTGACTCTCCCATGTTTGTGAACACGAGCTACTTGTGAGAAATACCTGGGGGAGGTGGAGGGGAGTCGGGGTGGGGTGGGTGGGGTCCGGAAAATGATCCGAAAAATTGAAATTACAAGTCAAAATACTGCAAAACTATGAGTTCTGATTAATATAAAATTGGAAAAAGTGAGATAACATTGACATTTGAAATAGTAATATTTTAGACATCGGAATGCAATATTATGATGTAGGGTAGGACATATTACCCACACCCTAAAAATCAAAATTAATGATACATGTAGAATTCCAAATCATGACACCATATTACCTTATTGTTTAGGGTAGAGCATAACACCCCAATACATATTTTCAATAATACCCCCCTTTTTTTTTTTGAGGTAGGGGCACCCCCTGGCACATATTTTTATCCGCAAAAAAACCGGGCCAAAAATAATTTTCACCGCAAAAATGGGGTACTATTAGTACCCCATTTTTCAATAATACCCCATTTTTTGGGACCCGGGCGCCCCCTGGCCCAGAACCCGCTCGTCCATTCCTACTAATACACACGCAACTCCAACAGCCATGCTAACGTCCACCCATTGACACGTAAAGTCAAGAGGGATAACAAATAATTATACGAAACGAATGCATACATGGACGGGTGCACGCACCTATTAGTGTAAGAGAGTAACATAGTGTAGTAGTCAGCATAGTACTAGCACATGCTGGAGTGCAATAGCAAGCTTCACCATTGCTCATGGCCATGCAAATGTTCAGCAGAACTCAGTTCCGCAAGCTTCTGAAGATCAGCACACCTGCAAAAAGTAGATAGCACAAGGATACACGCTTATTACCGTTATGATTTGTGGGAGCACACAACTACCAAGTGCTTAACGAATGTGATGCTCAATGAAAATCCATCCACACAAAGACCTGTAAACAGGTGACGGTGGGGACAATAATCTATTAGTAATACGAGGAATAAGATCGTTTGTGCACACTCAAGACGCACAGACACACCACCATACATGTAGTGTACAGTGTTTCACTTCACTGCAACTAAATTGAAATGAGATGATTTAAACAATCTGTACAGTGTTGCAGTCAGTCAGTCTTCCCCAAGATGGAAATGCAATGATTTGTTGTCACGAGGCAGTTTCACTGACACAATGTCATGTTTGTGACATCAAAATGGTTACTTCTGGGAATACGAGTACATGTACTAGCTTGAAGCTTTTTCTTGTCATCGGCATACAAGAAATCCTCCTACTACTACTACTAGTACACTGGCACTGCGTTTGTGGATCCCATTGTATTTGACATCATACTAGAGCCTAGAAGAGGAAGAGTGTCGTGGAGTTCACATAATTATCACAGGGATAAAATACTTTTCTCATGAAATAAAATAATAATAATATTGATGATAGCTAGACGATCGTATACGATTGATGCAAAGTCCTTGCAGTCCTTGAGGACTATTACGAAGTGGTTGATTACTTTTTAGGGCATTCATTCAAGCAACATCAAACAAACGCGATACGATCCTTGAAAATGGAAAAAAATTCAAGCATAACGACAGAACAGCAGACCAATCGAAACGAGTAAAAGCTTCCTTACCTCAGTCATCGTCCTGCCATGTAGTTGGACAGCCTTTTGACACGGTGGTACAGGCAGCTCCTGTCCAGTCAAACAGGGTATCCTTGTGGCGTCGAACGAAAGCGAGTGTCAGTGTATCTGACTCGTCAGATTGGAACTGTGCTGAACTTTTCTCGTTCTCCGCTTTCTGCTTTCATCCCTCGCTCTGATGAAACCGTTCAAACGCCTTCCTGGCAGCAATGCAATTAATGGCCAGCCAAACAGGGGATCCTTGTGGCGTCGAACGAAAGAGAGTGTCAGTGTACCTGACTCGTCAGATTTGAACTGTGCTGAACTTTTCTCGTTCTGCAATTTCTGCTTTCATCCCGCGCACGGATGAAACGTCTTCAGAGAACCACAAGACGCATTCCAGATTTGATTTTGAACGTCTCCTTATCCTCCTTGGTTACCTCGAGACAGATTACTGTCATCAACTGCACAGCAGAACTGGCAGCCATGGCTGAAGTGAAGAAAGGAATGCGCTGCCATGAGGCAAGCAAAACTGAAAAGGTGTTTTCTCTTTCGGGCACAACACACAGGACGGCGTGATTGGATAAACTGGACTCCTGGACCGTGAATAGGGGACTTGTAGAAAAAGTGTACTGCTTATAGGGGATTGCGCGGCAGGATGAAGCTGATCAAAACTGAGTGGACTCCTGGACTCTGTATAGTGGATTTTGGACCAATGGACTCTATATAGGGTGCTGGACATCATATAGTGCATGGACTCTATACTGAGTCCTACATATATGTGCGTCAACACTAAACCAGGCTTGTGTGCCAACAGTGTATTCTGAAAATCAGACCTCTATTCAAAACAGGCTTCTATATGATAACCGCTATCAATAAAATTAACTGAACCGACATTTTTGTATTTTATTCATGCAATGTAAAAAAACGGTGGAGACGATGTGCAATAAAATGATGAAAATATGAAGAAATGGTGTGGAGAAAAAAATGGATTCAAACAAGTTTTCGTACAACACTCATCAGGATTCGTCGTTGTACTAAAGGACATTGAAACAAAATTGAACTCTTATAGAAAATCTAGGTTAGAGAAATAACACTAAGAACAACAGCAATGAAATTTACTAGTGTGAATTTTAACAATCAAAGCGAGAAATTAACAAACAAGAGAAAGAAAGAAGGAAGGACAAAGTGATAACACATACAAGCAGAACATTTCACCTAGAGTTCATGAAAACAAGAGTGTGCAGCTCGGATGGGTGGCTGTCACTGCAGAATTCCGTGATTACATCATTTTAGTGATGTAGCAGGATTCAAGCAGGTCTCTTTCTGCACAACTGCAGCTCAGTTGTACGCACTACGCCATTTCCCGCCTCAGATCTGGGCCAAATATGATGTAATCACGGAATTTCGCCGTGACAGACACCCATAGCAGAAAAGGCCCCAAGCTGCACACTCTGGTTTTCATGTACTCTTGATTTCACTTAGAACATTAACGGCCAAGCTTGCCTGAACCAAACACGACACGTTACTTGAACAATTTCAACCCAATTATACTATCTTTCTGTACACACAAATTTGGCTTATACAGACGCTGATAGATAGCTTCCAACACTTGTAAATTGTTTCAGTGAATAAAATACACAAATTTCGTTTCAGCTAATTTTTTTATTGCGGTTATCAAATTATTGTCTCCCCGCCGTTTGCTTCTATATGATATAGGCTACAAGACACTACGGTATATCATAATTAGTACAAGCCTTCATCCTGTTGGTAAAAGCGCATAAATGAGAATGTCTGGGTGTGACTTTCACAGGCCCAAAATATAGAGAAGGATCCGTTACCCACTAGCAAAATAATGGGATTAACAGCTTGTCCTTATAGTGCTTCAACCTTGAAAATTTGAACACAAGTCGGACAGAAAGGGTTTTTTGGCCACCGTAATATTTTTCTCCTGTACCTGAGTATGTTGTACATGTCTGTGTACTGTGCTGTGTTCAGATTTCAGGACAAAGTGCCTGGGTACGGACAAGGTGATGTACACCTGGACGGCTCTCGCCGGCTTGCCGTGTTATTCTGGCAGCTGCCCGAAGATAACCAGTTGGACGAAAGCCAGAGACGCATGCAGAGATAGGGGATATCAGCTGGTCGACTTTAAAACCTTCACCTTGCTCGGCTCAAAGCTTGGTGTGCGTGGCTGCGTAAAGTCATTGCTCCACGAGATGATGGTGAACAGTAACAGCAGCCCGATCACGATATGGACATCATCCGAGTACAATCGTCGGCATATTATTTACAAGCAGGACAAGAACAAATCGGGTGGTGCAATATTTAGTGTTCATGGGTTCGGCCGTCACAATGTCATCTGCGAAGGTAAACAATTGCTTGTTTTAAAGCGATATCATTGGACGGGCAAATGGTGAGAATGCTGAGTAGCACACAGTGCATGCATGGACAGGATAGTATGTCCAATGATAATGATGGGACAGGAAAGTATGAAACAAAGAGACAACAAGAGTGCAGCCACCTGGGTTTCTCACATCAATGTCACACCTACCGTTATAGCCAGGGTCAGACCCACACATGCGTAACCAATTGATTTCACCTGCGAAGAAGCATTTCATGCGTATGCTTGTGTCATAACCCGGTGTTATACTACTCCCTTGGTAGAACCGCTGAATTGTTTGCAAATGTGACACGGTGCTGCTCTATGAAGTCTGGCGAACCCCAGACCTGTGAACATTGAACTACTCACTAGCTCTGGGCACTTCCGTATCCAAGAGATCGGGTGTCATCAAGCACGATATTAAATTCACAATAGCGAGAATTTCAGTTGTCTGAGGATTGCTTTGGGGGGCGTTCGTTTTTGATCTACAGGTTTGGGTAGAAACTACTTCTTTCGGTAGAGTTTTTCGTTTTTGGAAAAGAAATTCGACTCAAAAGGGTAAATTCTACTTTCTTCTACCGGCTCTACCGGGAAGAAGTTAGTTGAATCCGGTAGAAGTCGGTAGAGCTATGGGATTTCCAGCAAGCTCAAGGATTTGTACACAACTCCATACAAAAAAGAAACATTTCACGTACACATCGTGCAAACTACTAAATCCGGTAGAACAGCGTTCGTACACTTGCCTCTACCATCTACCTCTATGGACACACATTTTTATTTCTATGTTTCTTGTCACCCACGCGCATACGATTTAGGAGTCTTGAAGAAAAAAAGAAAAAAAAACTGTGCTGCACTGACTGTGCATGTGGGGACCAGCACACTCATGCACATGTACACAATGTGGCGTGGCCTGTGCGACACATGATGCCAGGTCGGCATTTGTTGTGCGCAGTCTAGCTGCACATGCACAGATTGTGATAGAAGCGCCTACCACATACTAGTTGCTAACTATGGATGCTGTTTTGCATGGTGTATTGGTGGATTTTAGTGTGAACAAAGGTCTAATAAACTTTTTTTATTCTTCGGTCATTTTGTATTTTCCACCTCTCGCATACATTTTTAGATTTTCAGGTGACGAGGAACATAGAAATAAAAACGTGTGGCCTATCGGTAGAGTGACTCTACTCTACTAGGTAGCTAAAAATGAACACAGCTTTGGCCTTGCTATTTGCACGAAACGCAGCGTTAAAGCAATACTGATGCCGCTTGTCTTAGTTCTCTTCCGCCTATTTTTGTTTCTACCCGCAACTGTATATGCCCTTTGTTTTGCAGCCCAATGGCTCCATGCCAACGATTCTGTATACGCCGCAGCAACTCCAGCACTCGGACCCAGCGTGACTGAGCAGTGCGCAGAGAACGCATGTCAGCAGTACGGACTTCGCCTCATAACCAAAGACTGGTTACAAGAACATGGCCATGTGTTAAGAGAACGCTGGCTAGAGAGATTGGCTTTAGATAAGTCCGACGGATTAGGTTACCACGTCGCGCCAATCCTGGTCAATGGTCAGTCCCTTTACAGAACAGTAAAATTTAGCAGACAACATGTGACGTTTAAGAACAAAACAAGCCATGAGGATGCCAAGATTCTCTGTGTCAGTAAGTGAGAGAATAATAAGTGACTGTCTTCTGCAATGGCTGTCCATGCACAAGCTGTGTGTTTGTCCCTGTTTGTGCCGCTAACGTGATGAAGATAGTTGTGCGTTTGTGTAAATGTGTCCCGTCGCTACGTGCACTGTATGAACAGGGCTTGTCCCAACGATGTGCCCACTTGCAATGTGCAAACATGTCGTCTCCCAGCATTTCTTGCACCCACGGTGAATCACAACATTGAGAACACTCCCAGAACTGAGATTCAGGCTGTGTTTCTTCTGTGTCTTCCCAGTTTAATTTCGAAGTCATTACAGCATGTTTTGATTCTAAGGTTTTGTTTGGCGCAATATCAGTTTGTGGCAGAGACGGGGGAGAATTTGCTCCCTGGATTCCAATTGCGAGGAATCAAAATGCATGACAAGCTGAAGTTCGACATGCCACCAGGGTTGAGATAATTTACAGACAACTTTTTGTTGTTGTCAAGAAACAGGGGGAATTCCCATGACTGTCACCGCGTGAGGAGGTGAAAGTTTACTACTTGACGTAAAATCCCTGGCGAGGGCTGTAACCCTACTATTTGCCGACGGAGCTGAGAACTTTCCTATGCAAATAGACTTTTCGATTGCTCAATTCCTTTCAGGGAAAGGCGAGTTCCGAACATTTGAGCATTTGCAGTATGCACTGCACAGTAATACGGATGTATCTATCGTACAGCAAGAGCTCAGAAACCGTGTTGGAAGTGTTATGGTGTCATGCATCCCGTTCTATGGTACCGTGCCTTGCTGTAATGCTTCCATTCTATGGTACCGTGCCTTGCTGTCATGCATCCCGGTCTACGGTACCGTGCCTTGCTGTCATGCATCCTGGTCTATGGTACCGTGCCTTGCTGTCATGCATCCCGTTCTATGGTACCGTGCCTTGCTGTCATGCATCCCGTTCTATGGTGCTGTGCCTTGCTGTCATGCATCCCGTTCTATGGTACCGTGCCTTGCTGTCATGCGTCCCGTTCTATGGTACCGTGCCTTGCTGTCATGCTTCCGTTCTATGATACCGTGCCTTGCTGTCATGCATCCCGGTCTATGGTACCGTGCCTTGCTGCCATGCATCCCGGTCTATGGTACCGTGCCTTGCTGTCATGCATCCCGGTCTATGGTACCGTGCCTTGCTGTCATGCATCCCGTTCTATGGTACCGTGCCTTGCTGTCATGCATCCCGGTCTATGGTACCGTGGGTGTAAAAGCCCAAGAACAACTCATATTGTTCCTTCAATTCTGCGTGACAGGTTTTTTTTAGATAAGCTATTATCCCCATTCTAGTGTTATAGCAGGACTGCCACTTGCTCCGATTTTTTTTGGAAATCGTCCGATTTTTGATCCGCGGTCGGAAAAACCGACCGATTTTTGTTTTGAGCACTTTTTAGTCCAGTTGGCCATTCGGCGCTTCCAGGTCGCGTTTGTCCAGTCATTGTACATGTACATGTACATGTAGCTGTAAAATGCAAATGTGTTGACCGTTAAAAATGTGTTCTGGGACCCCAACAGCAAGCCATTTTCCTAAATATTTTCACCCGGGGGACCCCCCAGACCCCCGTCAGATTTTTCTTCCTCCAAGTGTGGCAGCCCTGTTATAGACTGCATAAGAGTAATCCGATATTGACTTTTATTGTCTTTTTCTGCACAGAGTCCTGTGGGAGCGGTGTTCTTGCACCAAGCATGAGTTGTGTATGTAACCACACTATGTCCTACGGTGAAGAATGTGAAAAGGGTAAGACAGCAAGCCATTAGGTTTGTGTGCATGTGTGTGTATATGTGTGTATGTGTCTGTATGTGCGCATATGCATATCTGAGTGTGCGTGTATGTGCGTGCTTGTGTGTGTATGTGTGTGTAGGTGCGTGTATGTGTGGGTAAGCGATTACAGGGGGCAAAGCCACCTGTCCGGTTGGTCCTTGTTTCACCGGACCACTTTTCGGGCCGAAGTTTCCTTTTCTCTTTCTAGAGAGCTGATGGGAGTTCAGCGATCGATTGGGCGCAGTACCATGTGCATTATGTACACAGCACCGTCTAGGGAGACCTGCATGTACTGTGCCTTATATGTAGGGCTCTCAGGGACAGACTGGCGGCACAGGGTTTTTTTTGCTTCATGTTGATCGAGAGTCGGAGATGGCTGCGAAAACCTTGAAGGCATCTGTTCCTGAGATTTCTTATATTCCCATAGCCAGCAATGTTTTTAGTTTCCAAAACAATTGTGCGAGGAAACGAAGCCTGTAATGTGCGCTTCTAAGCCCTAACGGCACAATATTGGCTTTCCTAGATTATGATAAGGGTGCAGGTTCAGTGCTTTGCCACACGACTGTCTATTCTTCCGGCCACAAACTCCACATTAGAGAGGTTATTCCGTGCATTTCGCCACCTGAAGACGTCACAAGGCCGTCTCCATCATCTGATGGTTTTGCAGTATCATCAAGACGGACGAGAAAAAAGTACTTTCTCCAAGTTTAGGTCATACCATCTTAACTGCAAGTTTTAAAAGGTAAAATGTCCAACTGAGACCAGTCCAAAAGTGGTCGCTACCGCCCTGCATTAGGTTTTTGTTGTTTTTATCAGAACACACACCTTCCAGAGGAAGGGATGAACACTAACAAGAAGCCGTCCCTACATCCCCTGTGTCTTGTTTGTGTTCTTGAGCTTTGAAATGTGATTGGCTACTTATACTAATGTTCCAGAAGGTTCTAGAATTTCGTCGGCAACCGGTTTTCGTAGATTGCTTATTGGTTAGGGACTTAGAACATGGCTGCAGGTTGCCGAACTTTTGTTCCCTTCCTTTCTTCTTTATTGTTGCTTCTTTACTCTCTTTGCGTTCCAAGTGTGTATAGAATATTTCTTCTGTGACGATTATTTGTAAAACTAGAAAGTGAGTGCTTTGACTTGAGTTTGTGCGTGATTGCCTCCGGGGGCCACTTACTACACAGTGACCTCCTGTGCATTATTTCTGTTTAACTCACTCGATGCATGTGCTTTTTTCCCTGCCTGTTGCAGCATGCAAGTGCTTGAACCAAGGTGAGTGTGATAACAAAGGTGAATGCAGCTGCCCTAGGGGATTCACCGGCCACCATTGCCAACTCGGTAAGTGGAAGTGAATTCGTTTTACTCATTTCATATGGCTGGCGTGGGATTTTCAGAGCGTACATCCATGTAAAAGTGGGCTCCCCTTTACCTTACGTGTATGAGTAGGCTTCGCGGTAGTTTTAACAAGGGTGACAGAGAACTGGGACATGTATACTGGTCTTTTTGAGTGCTCGCTTGAAATAGGAGTGTTGGGGTGACACGAATATTCTAAATCGTACCGAATATTCTGTAAACGAATTGAATAAGTATCGCCGAAGTAGCACCAACCTCTTCTTCAAATTGGATACCGGATATTCTATAGTTTGTTTGTTCTCACATCACTAAAGAATATGTAGACAGTTCTGTCTGGTTCAGCCTTGTGAGCCATAGTCCCCTTTCCCAGCATGCCAACCACCGCATTCTACTGCCATGTACTTGAGGTTACTCAAAATTTCAGAAATTTTCGGTGCTCAATATTTTCGGTATGAGGGCAACAGGCTAGGTTAGGTGGACAGAAAGTTTCGGTACAGAGCAGCAGTTCCCTATTGGATTATGTGTGTTAGTGTTTGTTTGGTGTCTTGAAATTTTACGTATGAAACAGACGCACCGAAAGTACCGAAAATAAAAGTACACAGAAAATTTGTGAAATTACAGCACCCCAATAGAGAGGTTCGACACTACGTAAAGCTGAGCAACTTTACGTTAGTGGTACATATTTAGGACTCTCTAGCCAGGTCGACCCGGTCATACACTGCCGTGTTCCAAGCTGCCAAGGGCAGTAACGTGATTCGAAAACTCCATAAGGCGGAACACAGGTCCTCATGCAGTGGGACTCTCCATTCATCGACTAATTATGTTGTATGGAACCTCTCTAATGTTGTAAGCTATAACCTCACACGGACCTAGTCAATGACTGCAATATTAGGCTGTGTTTACATGAAAATGCACGGCCAGTTTTCCATTTTCGGTCCCGCATTTCTTCTTTCGTTTTCGTGTGTTTACATGATCAAAGCTGATCCGAGGTGGTCTCCGTTTGTATCGTTTTCGCGCTTCTACACGGGAGCAAAGGATCCGCAAACGTTCGTCATGTGCCAAGTGTTGTCGTGGAAGCACCAATCACACTCCAGGAATAGGCCACAAAACAACACTCGTCACATGACGAAAATTGTAAAAACAATTTTTTGGATTGCCGGATCCGTGTAAACGGCCGAAAACGAAACAAACGTGACGGAAAATGAGGCCAGCATACCGTTTCGACTGTTTACACACTCAAATTTATCCTGCAGAACAATTTCGTTTTCAAATTCTTCCACCTTGGCCAGCGTTTTGGTTTTCTTCCATTTTGGTCTACAACTTTTACGTTTTGCTCTTCGTACCGTGTAAATGAACCATGCATCCGAAAGGATTTTGTTGCGTTTTCACCCCCAGCTTTGTCGTGTAAACGCAGCCTTACTTGCACATGCAAAATGTCCAAAACCAAAACACAATGTATTCCGATCTGAACCGAATGCTTCGAATTGTTATCCAAAGGAACAATTCCAGAATATTCAGAATTCGTTTCACTCCTAAATTACACAACAAAAAAGCACGAACAGTTCACAGTTCAGGAGTAGCACAAATTGCTATTTTGGAGTGTGGCCGGAGAACTGTCGTCTGCAAGTGCTCTGGTTTGGTCTGGTTTTGTCAAATGAAAAACCTATTACCACCCTCTGTCTTAAGTTGGTCATGTCACGTTGTGCTTCTGTCGTCATTTTGTTTGTTAGCAAAGTTTCAATTGTCTGAGTGTGCCGCAGAGCAGTGATGGTAATTTCTACTGATAGCACTGATTTGTAAACTGCTGCTTGTCATTCCTGCTTTAAGAGTGCTTACCTTTCAGTAGCAATTCTATCTTTTGGAAGAAGGCCATTATGATCGAAACCCAGATTTATCCAAGTTTCCCTGGCCCAGCCAGGCCATTATGATCGAAACCCAGATTTATCCAAGTTTCTCTGGTCCAGCCTCTTTTACTTTATAATTGTCTTTAGTCTGCCTGACTCCGTTTCCGGCTGATTCACTCTCTCGTGTTCTTCCTCTTCGGTGTGTGCTATGTGATGGATGCAGTTGTGTGCGAGGAACCCTGGGTCAAAAAGAGCAAAGTGTGCGAATGTCAACAGGGACTAGATGGACCCAACTGCACAGAAGGTAAGGGCTAAAGAAAGCTACTGTAATATGCCTGCGTGTCAAATAATGTATGATCCATGGGTTCATGCATGCTGGAATGTTGTATTCGGAGTCGAGAAGAAGAAAAAAACTTCTATGTCGTCATGCCAGTTCCTCCAACCAATTCTACCTCTTTATTCTATTCATGTGGAATAAATAATGCATATATATATGGGGAGTTGGTCACTCTCATGAGTTGAGCTATTTTGTTGTCAAGAGTTAATTTAACGTCTCCATGTTATCATGTTCAAGGACATGTCAAGAACCCGCTTTTTTGTTCCTCTCTTTGTGCTTTTTTGGAAAATGCGTGAATATTCCCAATCACTGCTGCAGCATGTAATTGCTTGAATGACGGTCAGTGCACTGACGATGGCAGTTGCAACTGCCGGAACGGTTTCCATGGAGACAAGTGTCAGCATAGTGAGTATTATGCTGTATGAAGTGAATTCCAGTGTGCTGGCATATTTCTGTGAAATGTGGGAATACCTGTACACATTAAAGAGACGTTGGTTTTTTATCTACAGGTTTGGGTAGAAACTATTTCTTTCGGTAGAGGCGTTCGGTTCTTTTACTCAAAAGGGTGGGTTTTATTTTCCTCTGCCGGCTCTACAAGAAAAAAAGTTGGTTGAAGCCGGTAGAAGTTGGTAGAGCTACGTTTGCTGTGCATATTTCTGTGAAATGTGGGAATACCTGTAAACATTAACGGGGCGTTCGTTTATTGATCTACAAGTTTGGGTAGAAACTATTTCTTTAGGTAGAGGCGTTCGTTTCTTCTAGTCAAAACTTCAAGTCAAAAGTGTGGATTCTACTTTCCTCTACCGGCTCTACCAGGAAAAAGTTGCTGGAAACCGGTAGAAGTTGGTAGAGCTACGGGATTTCCGGCAAGATCAAGGATTTGTACACCTCCATACAGAATAGAAACATTTCACGTACATATCGTGAAAACTAATAAATCCGGTAGAATAGCGTTCGTCCTCTTACCTCTACCTTCTTCCTCTATCGGTAGAGTGACTCTACTTTACCAGGTAGCTAAAATTGAACGCAGTTTATAGCTGAGAGCTATTAGAATGGATATGCTAAGGTCTGAGCCTTCGAACAAGGCCAAGATGATGAAAGTCTTTCAAGGTGAAATGAGAGGGCAAAATGTAATGTTTCGTCCTGAACTGTGGGTCAAACGATACCTGGAGAGAAAGTGTACTGGCAAGTCAGTTTGCTGGAGGAAATGGAGCTAAATGGGCGAGTGGTATTTGCATAGGTATATAATTTTCAATTGAACTATGGTACCGCTGCTCAGGAAGTGTACATCTTGTTTATGTGTGCTTTCTACTTCACCTGACTGTGCCTTGCATGTGTACTGTGTTATGTTCAGCTTTCAAGACAAAGTGCCTGGGTACAGATAACGCAACGTACACCTGGATGGCTCTCGCCAGCTTGCCGTGTCATCCACACCTCGACGGTGACAGCTGCCAGAAGAAAACGAACTTGACGCATGCTCGCCAGATGTGCACAAGAAGAGGATACAACGTGGTAGACCATGATTCCTTCACCAATCAGACGCTTGGCGTGCGCGACTGCATGGGAGCATTGCTCAACAAGATGGTGACGAGCTCTTACAGCAACCCTACTTCAATATGGACATCGTTCGTGAAGGATGACCAACATCTCATATACCAGCAGGGCAAGAACAGTTTGACTAAAGAATTGTATGATAGTGATGGAACAAGCCATCATGATGTCATCTGCGAAGGTAGGCTGTTGGATTGTGATCAAATGAACCCGTGAGAGAGATGCTCAGTAGCCAGCAACCATGGGGTAGAAAGTAATACTATGCATGGTTAGCATTTTACCATTCACGCGATTTGCGACGGTCGGCCTGTACCCGTTTGTTGTGTGTGTAGACATGGTTAGCATTTAACCGTTCGCTCTAAATCCAACCGTACTCGTACCCAACACCCAAAATACCATTGGTTTGGTACCGTTTCGACGATAAAAAAGCTCTGTTTAGCGGAAGAACGAAACGGTAGGATTCCAACTAGGGTACGTCACAAGTCGATCGTTGTGTCAGAAACCGAAATGCTAACCATTGTCTTGAAATCACACACAAAATGGTACAGGCCGACGTACGGTCGAAGTGAATGTGAATGGTAAAATGCTAACCATGTCTATTGACAGGGCTAGAGGACTGACACAGAGAGGCGATGCCAAGAGTGATTACAACCTTCATTTAGGTTTCCCACTCCAATGGGAAAACCTACCCATCTAGCCGGAGTCGGACCCAGACGCGAGTTACCAATTCACCCCATCTGCTAAGAAACAGTTCATGTCTATGCTTGTGTCATAACCCGGCATAACGGTGACAACTGGGACGTTCATGAATTATTCTTTGCATATTTTGTTCCATTTGTTCGTTAGAAAAATATCATGTTGTCGTATGCATCTACGCTGGAACATACCATCAGCCAGTCCGGACATGTGAAATACGTATTGAAAGTTTTCGTTCCCTTCTTCTCAAAACACTACAGGATAAGAAGGAAATAAACTAAGGGCATGTTTGATTGGTGAATCCGGATTCAGATTAGAGTCACTGGAGCAGTCAGAACACCAGTTACCAATCAAACAGAACGGCGAATATTTTTGCCTGAAATATTGTAGAACTCACGATAGCTCACCATGCTGCGAACTTCAAAATTTACACAGACTTCAAAGATGTTTACATTGCTCAACATGCGAAGGCAAAACAAACTTGAAAGGCAACTACAACCGGAGAAGAAGCTTCGAAGACAGCCAAAAAATAAATCATGGATGTGGGGACCGCCGTGTAATGTGCAAAATCACACTTAGACCTCCATGTACATCACCACGCCCTTTCGTAATCACTGGCATGCCAAAATCTATTCAAATGAAAACAAAAAAACGAAACTCATTGGGTAGTCATGTCAGGTTCTCATTGGGCTTTGCAACAAGCTCTGGCTGCTCCAGCCTCTGGGGTCGGAGTGGTCAGAACATGTTCTGAACACTCCAAACCTAGAGCAGACCAGTGCAGACCAATCAAACGCCCCTGTTCAAAACGCCCCTGTTCTGGATCTGACCAATCAAACACGCCCCAAGAGACTACAACTATAAAGATACAAAGTTAATTTGTTCATCACATTATTATGTCGGCATCGTACGTTTTATTCATAGCTTGGTTAAAACTTCTTTCTCCGGGACTGCTTTAAGTGCAGTTGCGCTCGGTGAAAATAGACCCAAAGTGCAAAGCTGGCTGCCCTGGATCAGTTCTGATTACATCATTGTATTGTACATGCGTACGCGGCCACATTTGTCCCAATTCCACGGCGTCAATGGCCGCGCAAGTTGAAGGCACTAAATCTGCACGCTGGGCCGGGTCTCACCAAGAGCAACTGTACTGGGTAGAACCACTGGGGTGGTTTGCAACAGTGGCGTACTGCTGGTCACTGAGGTCTGCCCAGCCACATGCAGCTTTAGGTATAGCCAGCATGCTGCTCATCGAGATGTTTGAGTAGCGGCAACCTTCCTTCTTTGTATGCATAGAACATTTTTTTCACTTTAACCTCTCGCCCCGGTTTTTGACATCGTTCTCCTTGTGTGTGTGTGTGTGTGTGTGTGTGTGTGTGTGTGTGTGTGTGTGTGTGTGTGTGTGTGTGTGTGTGTGTGTGTGTGTGTGTGTGTGTGTGTGTGTGTGTGTGTGTGTGTGTGTGTGTGTGTGTGTGTGTGTGTGTGTGTGTGTGTGTGTGTGTGTGTGTGTGTGTGTGTGTGTGTGTGTGTGTGTGTGTGTGTGTGTGTGTGTGTGTGTGTGTGTGTGTGTGTGTGTGTGTGTGTGTGTGTGTGTGTGTGTGTGTGTGTGTGTGTGTGTGTGTGTGTGTGTGTGTGTGTGTGTGTGTGTGTGTGTGTGTGTGTGTGTGTGTGTGTGTGTGTGTGTGTGTGTGTGTGTGTGTGTGTGTGTGTGTGTGTGTGTGTGTGTGTGTGTGTGTGTGTGTGTGTGTGTGTGTGTGTGTGTGTGTGTGTGTGTGTGTGTGTGTGTGTGTGTGTGTGTGTGTGTGTGTGTGTGTGTGTGTGTGTGTGTGTGTGTGTGTGTGTGTGTGTGTGTGTGTGTGTGTGTGTGTGTGTGTGTGTGTGTGTGTGTGTGTGTGTGTGTGTGTGTGTGTGTGTGTGTGTGTGTGTGTGTGTGTGTGTGTGTGTGTGTGTGTGTGTGTGTGTGTGTGTGTGTGTGTGTGTGTGTGTGTGTGTGTGTGTGTGTGTGTGTGTGTGTGTGTGTGTGTGTGTGTGTGTGTGTGTGTGTGTGTGTGTGTGTGTGTGTGTGTGTGTGTGTGTGTGTGTGTGTGTGTGTGTGTGTGTGTGTGTGTGTGTGTGTGTGTGTGTGTGTGTGTGTGTGTGTGTGTGTGTGTGTGTGTGTGTGTGTGCCCGGCAAATACTCAGGGTAGGGCTGAAACGATCACTGCAAAGCGGTTATCGATTACCTTCTTTTTTTAGTTCATTGCTCTGACACTGCCATCAGACAAAGTTTCATTGAGTACGACTATAGAGCCCAGGGCAGCCGTTATTCGAGTATATTTCATTACTAATGTACCTATTATCTGCCCACTACTGTATGTACCCTTGTCCTGCAGCCAAGTGGCTCCATTACAACGACTCGGTATACGCCGCAGCCACGCCATCACTGAAACCCAACGTGACTGAGCAGTTTGCAGAGGAGGCATGTCAGGAGTACGGACTTCACCTCATAACCTATGACTGGCTGCAAGCACATGGCCATGTATTAAGAGAGCGCTGGCTAGATAGATTGGCTCTTCGGCACGCACCTTACCACGTCAAACCAATCCGAGTGAATGGCAACTCCCATTACATAACTGTAACGTTTAGAAATCGCAGTAATCCATTTCAAAATTCCACAATTAATCGCCACGCCAAAATTCTCTGTGTCAGTAAGTGATGATTATATTTTAGAGTGGTTTTATCAATGGCTGTCCCTGTGGAAGCAATATTTTATTCATCTGTGTCTGCAACCAACATAACGAAATAGCATATCATGTTGGTTGCGGACACAGAGGAATAAAACATTGCTTCATTTGCCCCTTTAATTTGCCTTATAAATGAAAGACCTCATACCAACAAATGTTTCAGGAAGATTCCCAACCAAAATCACTGTTGCAGAGCGATTTCTTGGGTACTACCGGCCGGTGAGAAGGCATGCAATCTGTCGTTATGAAAATGCCTTGAGTGTCAACAGGTTTCGTCCAACCATATCTGTGCCATCATGACTTATACAAACATGCATTGTGGCAATGCAGATTGGGACAACAGTAATTGTGCCAGTATATCATATGCCAACATCTGCTATGCCAATGTCTGCTGTGCCGAAATATAACTATGATGTAACACCCACAGCACCACCTACCTCCTCGACCCAGTCACTCAGTGTGGGATTTCTGAATGTGTGTAGTGTTCGGCGGAAGGTAGCAGAAGTTCAAACGTTCATCTCAACACGAGGCATTCACGTTCTCGTGATAGCCAAGACATGGTTGACCCCGGATGTGTCCGATCAGGAGTTGTCCATCCCGCACTTCGAGCTATACAGAAGAGAAAGACCTGATCAGCGAGGTGGCGGAGTTGCTGTGTATTGTCACGAGTCACTGGCTTTTCGGCAACGGGCCGATTTACAGTGCGAGCTAGAGATGCTGTGGCTGGAGATTCTAGCCCCTGGTCGACATGGAACGCTCCTCGGCTGCTGTTATCGGCCGCCAAATAGTTCTGCTGCCTACTGGACCACACTGGATCAGAACGTTGAGCAAGCTGTTCAGGGATGTCAGCAGTCCACTGTGGCGACTTCAATGTTGATTTTAGCAATCCAACTTCTCCATCCCCTTTGTACAACATACTTTCCCACTTCAATCTCTGCAATTATGTTACATCTCCAACTCGAGTCACGGCAACATCATCCACAATGCTAGATTTGTTCCTCTCATCCTCCCCTTTGGATGTTACCTGTGCAGCAATACACTTAGACATAAGTGATCACTTTGCTGTGCTGGCCCGGTTGAGCATTCACACACACCACCACGTGTCATCGTCAGTAAAAACCACCAGACGTCTCCATCGAGTAAACTGGGACAGTTTCAGTATCGACCTCCAGAGGAAACAGCAGCAAGACTTTGATGCCCACAGCAATATCCATGATATGGTTCATTCTTTCACTTCTTCTATCATGTCCACACTAGACCAGTATGCACCATTGGTACCCCAGCGTAAACGCGCACGCCGCCCATGCCCCTGGCTGACTGATGAGCTTGTGGGTGCAGTTCGTAAGCGTAATCATCCTGGAAGTTCGGCTTCCGAGCTGAGTCTTTTGCAGAGTTGTTGTTCTAATTATTCAAATGCAGTATTAATATCCTAAAAATATTTTATCAACAAGGGCATGTTTGATTGATGGGATCCGGTTCCCGATCCCGATCTTGGATCACTCGGATCCTCCCAGCTCCAATCGAATGATGGCTAGCACAGTTGGTCGTCGTAATGATGACGTACAAAAATGGCGATTGAAAGTTGCCAAGGTTGTCAAGGTACCGGTCAATTTTTGTAATAAATTTTGAAGTTCAAATCTAAACGCGTGAGCTAGCAGGGTTCTGCGATCATGTTGCCGCCTCCATAATAGGACCATTTCAAGTCCATAAAAAGCCACTGTTCCACTTCCATTCCATTCCACGTGTAGCTTGTGAAGTTAGCTGTTGTTCTCCTGCCTCGTGAGGTCTTGTGCAGTTCCATTTTTCGGTAGCAAGCATCATGGACAAAGGAGATAATGAGATTTGCCGACGGAAAATCTGTGTCGTAGTTGGCATTGTAGCTGTGGTAGTTGCCAGAATCCTGCAAAGTGAGGAGATACCGTCTGATTTGTTTGATGAGATTTGTGTACTGTCCCACCAACCTGGCCTCAATGGAGTCCTTGGATTTCGAACACCTCGACGTGTATCAGTTCTGCGGCAGAGGGTCTACGTCGAAGTTGTTATGCCTCTGCAGTCTGATTCAGATTTTCGTGGACACTTCCGTTTGCACCGTGCAACAGTAGAAATTGTATGCACAAAGCTATCCCAGTCTGTCCACATAGCTGTGCAGGGCAATGGAGGTCGGAAGCCTATACCCGTGCGCAAGCAACTTTTGGTTACTCTTTGGTGGCTTGGCAGTAAGAGCACCATCAGAGAGGTGGCAGACAAGTTTGGTCTATCCAAATCGACAGTATGGCACAGCGTACGGCGTGTGTGTTTTGCCTTGCAGGACATGGCTCCGTTATTGATATGTTGGCCCCAGGGGCAAGGTGCAGAGAGGACGCAAGCAGAATTTCATTCAGCTCAGCACATCCACGGCGTCATGGGGGCGATTGATGGTTGCCATATCCCGATTGCAGCACCAAATGAGGCACCTGAGACATACCTGAACAGGAAAAATTTCATTCCGTTATTCTACAAGCAGTCTGCGACAGGAACCTGCTATTTACGGATGCGTGTTGTGGCTGGCCTGGCTCTGTGTATGATGCCAGAGTATTCGAAAACAGTCCCCTGAAGCAGTTGGTCACTGAAGATGCTGGTCGTTTCTTTTCTGGAGAAGCCTTTATCGTTGGAGATTCTGCGTACCCATTACAGCCGAAGCTGATGACTCCCTTCAGGGATGATGGTCACCGCACAGCAAGTCAGACCAATTATAACTTCAGGCACTCGTCAACACGGATGTGTATTGAAAGAGCTTTCGCATTGCTGAAAGGAAGATGGAGGCAACTCAAGTATCTAAATATTGTGAATGTTGAGAACGCCACCCATATCACCATTGCCGCCTGTGTGTTGCACAATATGGCCATCATGCACGAAGACGATGTCGGTGACTTTCTTCAAGACCTACCTGAAGGTGATGTACCTAATCCAACGTAGTATTTTCAACCAAACACCGGTGCCGCAGACAAGCGCAACCGAATTGTGGATCTCATTGCTTAACAGAGGTAGGCAGACTTTCACAATTATTGACTTTCTACTACTCTCTTCGCATAATTCTGCTGTATTTGAGTAGGGTCCTCATTTCTTTCCACACTCTACCTTCCATGCAACTGTTCTCAAATCAAAGCATGTGTGAAAAGCTTTTGGGTGCCAGCTACTGACTGCAGAGAATGGCAAGGAATAGTGTCGTGCAAGTAGGCAGTAGTGTGTGATTGGTAGTCTTCCCTGCCACCCCATGCTTTAACGCAAACCGCGTCACACATACACGCAACCAGAAGATGATACTCGATAATGCGTAGGTAGTACTTTCTCATTATAAGCAGTGAAATAAGCACAAACTCGAGTATCTTGAATGATACATCATTGAGAGAGGGATACATAAAAATTGTAGATGCAAAGTATCATCACCGAATCATTGGTGTGTGTGTGTGTGTGTGTATGTGTGTGTGTGTGTGTGTGTGTGTGTGTGTGTGTATGTGTGTGTGTGTGTGTGTGTGTGTGTGTGTGTATGTGTGTTAGTGTGTGTGTGTGTGTGTGTGTGTGTATGTGTGTGTGTGTGTGTGTGTATGTATGTGTGTGTATGTGTGTGTGTGTATGTGTGTGTGTGTGTATGTGTGTGTGTGTGTGTGTGTGTGTGTGTGTGTGTATGTGTGTGTGTGTGTGTGTGTGTGTGTGTGTGTGTGTGTGTGTGTGTGTGTGTGTGTGTGTGTGTGTGTGTGTGTGTGTGTGTGTGTGTATGTATGTGCATGTAGCATTGGATGTTATGTAGAAACAAATGCTGTATGCTTCACAAACTCATAATAGATACATACATAAATAGTACTTCGAAGTATGCCTCTACTGCTTTGCAAGCCTATTGACAGCTGCAGTAAGGTCGCCAAGTATTGCCATCTGGTCGTTGTGCTTATGCTCTTGTCAGGTTCGATGTTCACATTTCGTCTGCTTGAGCCATTCCAGGGCGTCACTGGACTGCCCTCCAGACCGCTTTATCCTCTTCTTTACGCCCTTCTCCTCATCATCAGCGGCAGGGGTTGCCACGGCTGCTGATGCACCTGCTGGAGCATTGAGACGGACTGGAGTAGATTGCGGTGTGGTCGGAGCGGATGATACTCTTGCTTCACCATCCTGATCGTCATCCGAATCCGACAATTCAACTGGACGCTTTGGGGGTCTAGTGACAGGAACCAGCATTTTGGGTGGATGTTGGGCTTCCAACCAAACGTAGAATTCATTTCATCATAGAAAGCAGGCGGCTGTTTACGGTCAGCCCCAGTTTTTTGCTGCGAATCCACATAGGCTTTGTACGCTTTCATCAGGTTTTTCCATCTGTTTTCACATTGTTCTGCAGACGGATGTAGTTCCTCATCCGGGAATGTTACTGCAATTCGCTGGGAAATCCGGTTCCACACACTCTTTTTCCTCCAGTTGATGTCTTGAAAAAAGCCGTCATTTTCAGACCGTGCCGAAATTAGTTCCGGCGTCAGCCGTCTTGTCCACTGAAAGCCAGGCCTACGATCTTGGCCACTGGGCTGAGGGGGCTTTGACGCAAGACTTTCAGCTGCCATTGTCAGGAGCGAGAAAGATGAGGGAGATAGTGAATACTAATCGTGCTGAATGCCTTTTATATGCGAGGAAAAGTTGTCCCTCACGTCATTCTCGCCATACTAGGATCATCTCTCCGGTCTGGTCCGGCCGTGTTTGCAATTTCGGTGCCAATCTTGGCAATTTGCCGCCCAATGAGCCGCAGTTGTAGAAGCAGTAACAGCAAACATTGGAGTAAGTTGAATTGGAAGGAAGCACAAATGGAAGAAATTGAAAGCTCCACGTGTTGACGGCCCAAGTGAAAAGGGCTCTCACAGGTTCCGTATCTCCATATGTTGAATTTCGCTGTACATGTCGGCTATTTTCCGCCCAATGAGCCGCAGTTGTAGAAGCAGCAACAGCCAAAATTGGAGTGAGTTGAATCGGAACGAAGCATAAACGGACTAATGTGAAACCTCCACGTGTTGATGGCCCGAGTGAAAAGTGCTCCCGATCCCACGGGTTCCGTATCTCCATGTCCATATGTGTTGAATTCCGCTTCAAACGTGGGCTAGTTGCCGCATAATGAGCCGCAGTGGTAGAAGCCGCAATAACAGCCAAAATTGGAGTGAGTTGAATTGGAACGAAGCACAAATGGAAGAAAACGAAACTTCCCCGTCGACTGTTGGTGGCCCGAGGGAAAAGAGCTCCATGGATCCAACGAGTTCCGCATCTCCATATGTTGAATTTCGCTGCCACTCAGGGCTGTTTGCCAGCAAAGGATACGCAATGGTTGAAACGGTAAACCAAAAAATAACAAAGGAATGAAACAACCAAACTTTTGCTGTGCAAGGCGTGAGGAAAGGCATTCCCGCGGGTCGGGTCCCGCCAAATGTGCAGTTGTCGTGGCAAAAAAGGTTGATTGGCAAAAAGGATCCGTTGGATCCGGTCAACCCCACTCCCCGAGGTGGGTTGACGGGATCCAAATCCAAAGGATCCGGATTCGACCAATCGAAAGGGTGCGAATCCAGTGGATCCAGTGGATCGGGATCCCGACCCTACCAAACGAACATGCCCTAAGACAGTTTTTAAACTGGTTATCCTCGAAGCCTGTTTTTGTCTTGCTTGTCCGGAGGCATGTACACTTTCGTATGTGTGTAGAATAGTTGCAAACAAGGCGAGGGAACCGGATAATCGAACACACCTACTGTATGTATGCACTGCATATGCTGTAAATCGGTAACCAACGATTTTCTTCCGGATGGCAAAGGATCCGGATAAAAGAGGACCGGATAAGCAAGGTCTGACTGTCCCAGCAATATATTCAAACTTTGGCACTACTTCATGAAAGGAGATTTAGGTTGTGTTTTTGTTTCTGGGAGAAAACATTTCTGTGCTATTCACCCTGCAGACGTAGAATTATGTGATAGTATGGGGCTGAGAGCCTTACCGAGAGTATCATATACATTGGCATCACCTACAGCGCTGGCTTAGCAGCAAATGAATTAGCTTAAATCGACAATGACAAGATACCTCGTCATGCACATGAAGCATGGACCACTGTACAAACTGCTTTACATTCGGTGGTGGAAGAAGTGGCCACATATTAATTTTAGTGTCCTTGCCCAACGCTTGCCGAGCTGACTGGGTGCTGACGTTGGATAAGGAATATCCGATTAGCGATGGACCTGCAGCTTCCACTGATATGGACCATTCAAATCAACACCCACAGTCCGACATGCCCTGATATAATTTTTTAAACGGACTTCCCACTCAATTCAGTGTGTTGTGATGCTGCGAACATTCAAGTGTAGCGAACTGTGAGCGAGTGATGCAATGGAGCCTTTTGTGTTGTCTTTTCTGCGCAGAGCACTGTGCTAATGGCGTTCTGGCCCAGGACCTGAGTTGCAAGTGCAACCGCACTGTCTTCTATGGAGAATACTGTGAAAAGGGTAAGACTGCAGGATAAAACTGTCTAAGTCTGTGTGGATTATACATGTACTACAATGGAAATAACCCGCTGGTGAACGGGGTATACTCATGTTTATATTTCAGGACCAACAAAATCCGCGTGTGGCTTATACTCAAGTGCAGCTTAATTAAGGCCGATTCACAACACCACTTTCTGCGACGCGACTTGCGACAGTTGCGACTAGAAACTGTCTGTCTCGAGCTGTCGCGTACAGTCGCAAGGCACCTGTCGCAGAAGTTGAAGAAAGTTCAACTTTTGCGACATGTGACGTTCGACATGCACAAATGGAGTACAGTTTCTACCCTGGGTGCTCATGCAGTGCACGTGCATAGTACTACTACACGGGTGTTTGCAGTGCATGAACTCTGGCCAGTCGTCCCCGTACGCGAAATGCGTACGCATTCGGATCTACCGTACATTTCCTCGTGTTTTGGGCGAATCTGAGCGGTACGACGCGGTCGAATTGGGCCTGATTTTGCCCTGAACCAGCCGCTATCGAAGTAAAATTAGGCATTTTGAAGGCTACACGGGAACGCTGCGGCCATGTCTTCTTTCCTGCGTCTTTTGTTTGAAAATCTTAGTGTTTTTGAGCTCGTAGTTACGTCTTCGTTGTGGAATGGCCGTGCGTACATTCTCCTTGGAATTATCAATGTCACCCCCCCCCCCCCCCCCGTTTATTACATTACTAGCTAGGAGTTTGGCCGGCAGCCACGATAGTTTTTATCCCTGGTTCCATATGTCCTTTCATTGAACAGCCAAACGAAACTTTGTGGCGCTGGGGTCTCAAGCTTGTCACTTTGAGTTGTACACATCAACCACATCAACACCTCAAAGAACCAAAAAAAACAAGTGAGCAAAGTATTTCAATGTTTCGCTTTTGCCTGGCCTGCTGTGAAGATGGAGACTTCTACTCGGTAGCAGATACTCGTATCAATAAGCTGGGAGGGAGAGCGTGGCCAGTAAAATGTTAGGATAAAAAGAGCCACATTCTCTCTCGGAAAAGGTCGTCGTTCCAACACACTTGCTCTACCCAGATCTGTAGTAGGCTAGATTTTGCATGCACGTGCGAGATTCGCATCCGCCGCGCACATAGCCAGAGACGAATTTTTTGTACTCTCGGATTTGCCGCCATCTTGAGGAGTGGCCTCTGCACACTAGTGCATAAGGATTTCGCATACATGAAAAAAAGATTGTGACCTGTGTGTCGCTGTCACGGCTTGTCGCAGCTCGTCGCAGGTGTCACAAGTCGCATGTCGCGTTGCTAGAAGTTGTATTGTGAATCGGCCTTTATACTCGAATGTGGATTTTACTCTGGAAAATACTATACATAACCAAGTGCTGATATCACGTCCGTATTTCCACACCCAGATTTTTTTGCCACGAAATGCAGCTACCTACCCTATAGTTTGGAAGCTTGCACATCATTGTGAACCTGATGAAGGCAATTTGCCGAAACGTTGGAATAGAGCGTGTGGGCTCTACTCTCAACTGTTTATGAAAATGCAGGAAGCCTCTCCACTTTTACTACCCTATCTATTGCCGTTAATTAATTTGACGCAGAATAGTCCTCACCCCTAATTTTTTTGGGTTGAACTAGTGATGTGTGGCTTTTATACTCTGGGAAATCTGGTGCTTAGACAGTCTGGCGCAACCACTGGTAACTTGTTTGTGGTTCAATTGCTCCCGTCATGCTTTTCATTGCATAGCATGCCGTGATGCTTTTCCTTGCCATTCCCTGCTCTTGTTGCGCATGCATGAACACATCGTATCTCTACAGACGACTGCAAGTGCTTGAACCAGGGCCAGTGTGACAACGAGGGTAAATGCATCTGCCCGACAAGATTCTACGGAGAACATTGCCAACTCGGTAGGTAACAATATATTCATTTTTGTCAATGCAAACAGATATTTTCACTCATTGCATATAAGGCTGAGGTTGTGATCGTTTCTTCATACCCTGATCCAGATCCAGACCCACTACTACTATAATCATTCCGTTTGAATGTGGTGGATCTCCCCCCAGTGCACCTGGGGTGTTGTGTAATCTGGATGTTTAAAAAAACTGCTTTGACGTGTCGCACCCGATGATGATCATGAATCATGTACTAACCATGCTGTGCTGTTCTGTTGCTATTTTTGTTGTGCACTGAAACAATATGTACGTCATGCACTGCACACAATAACTGCTGCAGAGTGCAGAACATGTCTGAACCAGGGTCGCTGTAATGAAGACGGCACCTGCACCTGCGCTGAAGGATGGATTGGTGACCGGTGCCAGACTCGTAAGTGTCTACTTAATGAAGCGAATACGCTGCATTCCTTCGGCGTGCGTACTGCATGTTGCAGTTACATTTCTTTCGCTTTGTAAATCTATGTCCAGTGAAAGTAATGCCATGTGTTCGGATTACAGTCCGCATTTTAAACACTCCTAATTTACACCCCCCAAAAAATAAAAGGTCTGTGCTGCTCACACTCCAGTGGTTAAAATTAATACACCACGATGTAAAGGGTGGATGGGTATAATCTGGGCACGGATAATACTCAGGTACGGCGATTACTCTGGAAAGCATGGTACATTGTAGTAGTTGATTTGCCTGTCGTCGGTTGGACAAGTTGAGCCAACTTGCATGCATGAATGGCGGTCATCGGCCCCAGCAACTTCTGGTCTCCTGGCTTGTTGCAAAATGCCCATTTTGTGTCACCCGGGAAACATAAGCGGGACTTGATCACAGCGGATTTTGAGAAGTGGAGTGTCCCTGCCTCATTAATATCATCAAGAGTCCATAATCCCGCAGAGTGCGCAACTAGGATGGGGTTGTGGGACGGCGTAATCCGTGATTTACGTCATGTTTGGGTCGGACTTGCGTCATTGCGTCGACGCGATCAACCACGGTTCACACTTTCCCTACTCATGTCACACTATGACGTTCAACACGGATTTCGTCCCAGATCTGATCAGTGAAGTTGCGCACTCTGGAGGATTATGGATTCTTGATATAATGGTTTGACCTTGCCTGCAGCCGCCGTGAATGGTTTGTCGATGATGTAAGCCGAGTAGATTTATGTCAGGGAAATGCAAATTTTCTACTCCACTGGCCGAGTAGAGTGAAGAAATTAAGCTTTCCCCAGTGGTCACTAGAACAGGTTGGAACTACAGGCACACTACATTGCCTGATGTGAGTTTTCGCCATCACCAGACCCCATAGAACGGGTAGCCAGGCCGTTGTAGATGTTGGATGGGATGTGTTCTGGTCCAATGGATTGAAATAATCAGCTCCTACTCAAGCCCGTCCAGCATCTCGACATAAAGAACAGTATTGGCCGTGGATTTACAAGCCAAAAGTCTGCTCCATCTGTCATGCCGTGCCCCGCAAAGACTGTGAAAGTCCCTAAATAGTACCTCACATCTTTTTTTTCTCGATGTCTGCTGCGGGCATAATTTGCATGCTGCACACGTTTTTCTTTGGGAGGTTCGTAGACTGATTTCTTAGTGTTATGCCAATGTCTGGCATACTGACCAATGTTGTTGTTGTGTGTTGGTTTAATGTAGGGTGTGCGGACACGGACCCATGCTGCGAGAACAAGCGCATCGTGACACGCCGGGATCAGGTCTGCCGCGGCGCCACCAGCAACTGTGACGTGGTGGAGTACTGCGACGGCGAGAATGCCACATGTCCACAGGACCTGACCGCACGCAATGGCTGGCCTTGCTCTAATAATCAAGCATCCTGCTGGAGTGGAGTTTGCCAATCACGAACTGGCCAGTGTCAGAGTGTCTGGAACGATATGGATCAAGGGTCAGCTCCTGAGGATTGCTTCTCAATCATGAACGTATTTGGAGAACGTACGGGTAACTGTGGTTTCAATTCGTCCAATTCCACCCCAGGAACCTATGCAGCCTGTGCGGCTGGAGATGCCCTATGTGGTAGTTTGTTCTGCCTTCCAGTTGTTCGAAAGAACCAACCCAGTAGTGATGTTCTGTCAAACACCGTTCCCGTACGCGGTGATGGCGGTATAATCAGGTGCAATGGTTTGTACGCGTCCCCGCCAAGAAGCCACGATGACCCATCGCTCGTGAAGGACGGAACACGCTGTGATGCCAGCGGCGCTAACAAGGACCTCGTGTGCCACAAGCAACGCTGCGTGGACCAGTCTCGAGTCACCAGTCAGTGTTCGGTCGATGCTGACAGCGGCAAAGAGTGTGGTGGAGTCGGTGTCTGTACAAATGTAACAACCTGCCTTTACCAACCCACACCTGGCAAGTTTTTTTTAGTTTTTTCACTGAATACCACAGAACCATCAGATGCTGCACAGCGGGGGCGGTGACATATTGGATGGAAGTGGGGGCGGGGCAAAAGTAACTCCTCCAACCAAAGGTCTCCGAATCATCTTTACTAAGTTACCCTCATAGTGTGCGTTTTCAATTCATTTTTAGTTTCTGTACGTCCACGGTGCGTTTGGTTGGTACGATCTAGAACAGGATCGAACAGCTGGTGCACATGGCGCAGCCCCATGCCAACTACACGGTACTCCAGAAACAGAGCACATTTTTGTGAAAAAAATATGCCAAACTTAGTACATACTTCAAAATGTGTATGTGTCACCATGGTGACTGTGTACAGTACGAAGAGTCCAACCCCAAAGTGTGTGCACGTGATCATTTGGGACCAAAATCGATGTTCCCGCCAGGTTTCACAGTGAAAAAGTGAAACTGCTCGGTTTGCTCCGGCCTCGAGGCCGGAGAAAGCAGAACATGTTCTGGCCGACCCAGAACAGGTGCAGTGCCAACCAAACGCACTGTTCTGGTGAATCCTGTTCTAGGTCGTACCAACCAAATGCATGCAATGTGCTACAGATCTTGGCTCTCAAACTATTGCTGCTACATGCAATGTACAAGCAAAAAATAGCCGTCACGCCTTTTTGAGAGCTGCCTTACTGCGTGTGAGCAAAATTCTGTATCCTCCAACCAAAATTTTCATCGGCTCACGTACTCAACGTAGAATGGTCATTCAAAGTCCTCAAATTCCTGAGGCTCAAGCTATTCTGACCTCTACTTTGCACGAGCCATGCAACCATGACCTACAGGGAACGCAACCTTTCTTGGGCATGCTGTTCACAGACGTGCTCGTCTCACACGCAATTTGTAAAAAAAATGGTCGTATCTGTGGTTCGCTCTTTGGCGCTATTACTGTCCTCGCAATTGGAACAGGCCCGGCCAAAAGCGATATGGTTGCCAGGTATACTAACCACTGAGCTATGGATATGGTTACGTGTGGACACACGGAATTCGCAAAACAACTTCGTAGCACGTCCTGTGGTATTGCGCTGTAGGACTGTTTGTCAGGATGGTTCATGTGCAGTGCGAGCGCAGAAGGACCGGAAGTTGTGTGCGGATTGGATCACGTTTTCCAGTTTGAATTTTCTTCACATCGCGGATGGTCGAGCTGGGAAGGCAGAAGAACAGAGGTTCGAATATTCAGGGATTTTCAGCCCTAACGCAAACCCAGATTTTGCAATTTCACGAGAGTTTAAAAAGCCACAGTACAGCTCCTGAAAAGAGTTTTTAAGTAATAATGATACGGTGGCAAAGACATACCTTTAATGACCAGAGAAATGGTGGTAGCTACTAGTTACTAGCAAGAGTAGATAAACAAGAGTGCGCAACTCCGGATCTCTCCTGCACAATCTGCAAATACCCCCGCCCACTGCAGAATTTTTGTGGGCGTCACCTTTTTTCAGAGAAACGCGCATTTTGCCGCAGAGCAGTGCAGAGTAGGCAAAGCCCGATTTTGCCAGTGAAGCTTCGATATTTTGCCGCAACATTTTGCTTTCTCATCGTTAATATTTTGCTTTCATTTTGCCAGGCCACTCGATAATTTGCTCCCTTTTTGCCCCCCAAAAAAAATTGTGTCACATGTGGGAAAAGTGACCGAAAGTGGGTCAAGTGTTGGCAAAAATGAGAAAAAGTGAGTCACGTTTTGCTAAAACTGTGCGAAATTGAGTCACGTGCACCGTGTAAGTGTAAAATCTTCAAATTTCCAGCGAACACACCGATATTTTGCTCCGTTTTGCTAGCAAATTCCCTTTCAGAATTCTTCGATATTTTGCTAGCATAATTGCTAGCAAAATCGGGCTATGCCTAGTCTGGGGCACGTGCTGGGCAGTGGGCTTGTAGTGTAAGTCCGGCCAAGAGCACGAGGAAAACCTTCCGAAAGACTCGCAGCGCGAGCGTCGTCGAAAAGATTACGTCAATAAAAAAATCTGCCTAGGGCCTACCCATCCGCGAGTTGAACACACTTGTTTATCTACTCTTGATGGCAAGCGGACCGAGCTCGGGACAACCTTCCGGGTTTTGAGCTGACTGCATAGGCAGGAGCACCGGTCACCTCAGAGTTGAGGAAATTCCTAATTTTCGGTGCCATCTGTATCGTAACTTGTTAGGGCCCGGTCACACATGCACTCGGAAGTAGTGGATCCGCTGAAGCGACGTCCCAGGAGCGAACAATACCATGGCAACGGCGAAAAGCAGAACTTCCGCCTCAGTGGAAACTCCAATCCGCTTCCTTCAAAATTTTCGAACCAAGACTGTCGCTTCTGCGGTTTCGCTTCAGCGGAAAGCACCACGGTCTGCTGTATAAGAACTTACTACATGAAATTTGTATGCGTATGATGCCCATGCAACAAAATGCGTGCAAGATGGTCATTGATCTCGTCTATTGTCCGTACCGTATGCACCACAGCCCACTTTACTCTCATTTACCGCCGAAGTAGGAGTTTGCCCTGTTTGTATGCGTGACCATACACACGTGGTTTCGCTGGAGCGACACCAGGCTCGCTGTTGCAGAACCTCCATGCTGAAGCGAACCCCAGTTTACGTGGGACTGGGCCCTAAGTGTTCCCCTTTCAAATATCACCCTGAGCACTATGAGTTCAGGAGAGAAATATGGAACAAAAAAAGTGAAGATCTAAAGTCAAAATGTTGGTGGGTTTCCATAGTAATTTTTGAAATCAGATTTTGCGAAGAGGGGATGGTATGCTGTTGACTGCTTTGCTGAGACGCTTGTGTGTGTCATCTCTATTTCTCCGCAACAGAGAGCAACGAGTCCGCTAACACTACCCAGGCTGCTACACCCACGACCAGTTACTCAATAACCAAACCAACGGGCGACCCAGCCACAACTACTCCAACTGAAGTCGTCTAATGGAGTGACGGTGATGAACAGTGCAGTGCATGAAGTGTCAGTAATTGTAACTAGTTACGCATAAACCGGGGGGAATACTACCGACAGGACTAACCTGGTGCCCTTCCACTTACCCACCCATCTTCCATAGCATCCACAATTCGGTCCAGGAAACTCGACAGGCACATGCAGTCGGTGTTACTCCAACGGAACGTTTCCAGGACGTGAAGAGCCTGGCTAACCAAGTGTGTTTCCAGTCCTGATAATTTCCTCCCATTGTAAATTTCAAATCTGCAATTTCAGATCAGTGAAAATCTGAGGCAGACTGATATCCCATAACCCGCTACGGCTGAGTAATTATGTCGTATTTTAATTAGTAATTATGCATCTATTATTTGCAAGATGATGAGGGCAATAATAGATTGATTCCGACATAGCATACCTTAACTGGTTTAGCTTTGTTGTTGTGTATTGTACTAGCAAATAGTATATACATAAGTCGTCTACATTACTTCTCTATATACAGATGTTCTCAGTTGTTACTTAGTCTTTTAATGTGTTCCCCAAGTTCTTTGACTGAGAATCTGGCAGTTTGGGCTCAAGTCATTTGGCTCCAGTTTTTTTCTTTTTTCATGTCTAACTCTTGTTTCTAAGTTGAGGAAAAGTTCTCAATCTTCGGACTTAAGCTCTGGTCACAACTGGTGCGTGTACGCGTGAAACCACGCGTTTGTGCGTATTTTTTGCTGGCTTTTGGTGCGCCATGCATACGGAAACGCGCCCAAATGGAAATTCCAGCATGTTGGAATTTGCAGCGCGTATCAGGCGCATACCAGCCTACATGCCATTCACTTTGATTGGCGGGGTCAACAAATTTGTACTCGAAGGTGTCGCACGCGCTAAATACGACACAGATTGCTGTTTGTAACAAAGCTTAGCAAAAGTACATAGCCCCCCAGAGTGTGCAACGCCTGTTCCAGCCCTGCATAGTCCCTGATACCAAGAGTCCATAACCCCCCAGAGTGTGCAACTCGTGATCCTTCTCAGCACAAATCAGTGCCGCAACGAAATCCAAACTTCATACGTCATGTAGTGAGTAGCGGATGTACCAGATATGCACATGGCCCCATCCGCCCATGCTTGACTATGGACCGGATGACGCAATGTTTGGATTTCGTTGCGCCAGACCCCAGCCTGGAGTTGCACACTCTGGGGGGGTTATGGACTCTTGCTGATACCAAGAGTACATAAACAAGAGTGTGCAACTCCAGCTATGGGGTCTGCGACGGCAGAACTTCACATCACGTGATGAACCCGTGCACTCTAGTGCATGATAGATACTGGGTTGTACGCAGCCCAGCTTTGGGTACAACTCTCTTGTGGTCACTTTGCACTGTTTGCCAGCATAACCTTTTGAACCATGTCACGTGATGTGAAGTTCTGCCGTCGCAGCACAGCATAGAGGTTGTGCAGGCAGTTGCACACTCTTGTTTATGTACTCTTGCTGATACTGATAGGGTCTTGGTTGAGCCAGGTTTTACAAAATTAGGACAGGTATACCATGGCAAAATGTGTGGAGAAGCAGATCCCAAACCCAGGTTTTGGAGATTAAAAGTGGGTTTTTGATCCTCAATTCGGCCCAAATTGGACTTTCAAAAGCCAGCGGGACTGTTTCCGATGAATGGACTGTAGTAAAATCCCTTAATTAATCAGGCTGCGAAAAATTCGCCGAAAATGAGACTGATCGAAAATCGCTACGCTTTTCGCCGATTTTGGAGGGTTCCTTTGACAATCGTCGAAAATCGACCAAATCTTCTAATAATTATTTCACAAATTTTGAGGCCAACATGCCAACAGTTCTTTTAGCCGATTTTCCAATATATTCCAGTTTTGCAGCCGATCGTCAAACAATCAACTGATTTTGCAGTCAAATCTGATGTATTTTTGACCCGAGCGAAAAGCCGAACAAGCAGAAAACACGGGCCGGTTTGGGGAAAGCCTACACAGGGGAACTTTCCGAACCTGAGCTTTCCAAATTGGAAGGTTGTTGGTTTGCGCCTTGGAGAAGTGTTGGACCTACATGTGGGTGTCAGGTCGCTGAATGTCTCAGTACTCCCGGCCTTGTCCGTTTTGTGCCATTTTGTCGCACTCGCTGACTGTATAAAGATCTGGTTACTTTGGTGGACAGTTATCATAATATTACAACCTAACAAAAAACTAACTAACTAATACTGCGACAAGAATACCATGTAACAGGAGATGAGCCCTCGCCACGGAGAACGGTTTTGGGAAGCAAAGATGCAATGCGCTTGAGAAAAGCAGAAGCCTTGCCTCGACCACCCGTGCCACAAAACAGCAATGGTGCTGGGATTCATGCTGCCATGGAGAATCATAATCAGTAAATTGATGTTGCTGTTTTTTTTCTTCTTTTTATCTTTTTTCTTTTTGGTTTCCCGTTCCCGGGGCCTTCTATTCGGTGCTCTTTGTAGTTGTACTTCTGTACTGTTTCATGTTGAGCTACATGTATCCGACTTCCAATAAACACCAAAAAAAGAAAAAAGGAAGAAAAAACAGTCACATGTACCCATATATTTGGCGTTCCCCCTGAGCTACCCAAACAAATATTGTGCTTGACCGCATTACGGCACGTTCGGTATCTCCGCCTTCTCCGTTAAATCATTTTAAACAAAACGGTTCTGCGCTCCGGCTCTCCGCCTTCTCCGCGAACACAAGAAAACTCGAGGAAAACAAACAAATTCAAGAAGCAAGAATGACAAGAAAGGCAGAAAGTATGAGAACATTATATTGTTATAAGCCAGCAAAATTTACCCCAGATCTCCAGTTTCAATTTCCAACCAACCCAGCACAGGAGTCTTCTGCAAGCTGCGCACTCGGCGTGGGTCCCAATTCGTGTGTGACCAAAATAGTTTCTTTGAGCTGCGATGCAATTTACTCACCGTGTGACGAAAACGACATCGACACGGACTCATTCCCAAGGCCATGACTTGGCAAAGCTATCCGTGTGACTTCGACGACATTTTGAGGAAAGCAGACGCTTGTTAACGCTGATAGAAGACGGCGTTGTTTGCTAAATTCAAATAAATTGCCGGCGACAGCTTCCGCTCTCCATTATCGATACGAGAAAGAACTCGTTTGTTGTAAACCAGACGTACATGACTGTGTCAACGTGAGTGAGTTGTCATTTTTCCTACTTTCGCGCGGAATATTTCTTCGAGTTCACAGCGAGTTTTTCCAGGCAGCGATCGAGTGCTCATACGCTAAGACGCCAAACTCCGCGGGCGATCGCCAGGATTGCAAATCTTTTTGAAACGGACTCCCTCCCCTCCCTCTGAAACGAACACAGCTTGCTATGCTGGACGGCGAAAATCGCATGCATGTACATGTCATAGGTACAGTGTCGGTCGACTTGCGATTTTGGCTCGCACCCTGAAATGGAGTATCCCGTTGTACCCTCGTGCTGCAAGCATTCCTTATGTGCGCTGCCTACAGTCCATTCAGAAAAAATGGGTCCTGGCTCTGGCGAGCTCCCGTATTTGGCGATTTTTCGTGATTTCATCGTACACAGTGCAGTGCTGCGAACTTTGAAATTTGAAAAAGGGTCCAAAAGGGTGCCTGAACTGGGGTTCGAACCGCAGAATGCACTGTTGCAGGCGGGGTCAAACGGCCTGGATTTTGATGGTTTTTTCCAATTCAGTGCTTTTGGGGCAAAACCTGCCCGAAATCCTATTCTTGCTATGGCTTGCTTTTTGGACAAAAAAACTTCAGAAACATAATTGGAAGAGGATTCCATATGGGATTGCAGAAAAAAATTCTAAAAAAACTCAACGTTTGACCCATTTATGGCCAAAAGCTAGAAGTTCATTTTTTTCTGAATGGACTGTAGTAATCATTGTCACGTGCGTGCGCACGTATATGCTGTTCCGTGTATGCACTCATGCATGCACTTTGTGTTCCTGTGTCCCGACATGCTTCCGGGACCCAGGCCGTTCTGCACGCATGCAGATTTGCTCTTGTGTTCTTGTTGTGTCTTGACGAAGTTTGCAAGGAGTTGTGTCTTGCGCTTAGCTTTGCTTTCACTCTCAAAACGGTAAAGGTATAGTTTAGGGTCCCAAATTATTTTAGTGCCGGGGTCAGCATGCTCTACAGAGTCCCAGGCATGCACATTACACATAGGCGTTGGCCACAACTGACATCTACAAGGGCATCGGAACCGCACCGGCCGGGGCGGCCATGGCCGCCCCACTTTTTCGCCGTTTTTATTTTTTTATTTTTTTAGCACACTGCAACAAGGCGCGATGATCTCAGCGCAAACGTGGCAAATTCTTGTCCCCGATCGTGGTTTGTTGCAGATCAAAAGTCCATGTACACTGAAATGGCACCAAATGCCTGGGAATGCTTGCAATTGGCTTCAATTTTTGAATTTTTTTCCGGGGGAGTGTAATGTTTGTCCCCGATTGTAGCATCTTCTTGGTTTTTTGCAGAATCAAAAAGTCTTTCATTGTAGTTACCGTACACTGAAATGGCACCAATTGCCCGGAAATGCTTGCAATTGGCTTTAATTTTTGAAATTTTTTCCCGGGGGAGGACCCCCCCCACCCCCTTCCATGGCCGCCCCACTTCCAAAGTCGTTCCGACGCGCCTGGAATACGATGTGGATGGACAACCACTGGTGTATGCAAAATCACCTTACGATGCGAACGAAGACGGCGCAAAGGACCGTGAAAATCGCCTGAGTTTGAAGCTCGGTGATGCCGTGTGTGTCTTGAACACCTCCATGGGCAAGGGATGGTGGTGGGTAGAAGTCGATGGCGAGTCTGGATACGTTCCATCATCATTCCTTGGCACTGAGGATGACCTGCGCGGTGCGGAGGAAGCCTCCTGGCAGAACGACGAATATTTTGACTTCTACCCACCACCTTCCCTTGCCCATGGAGGTGTTCAAGACACGCACGGCATCACCGAGCTTCAAACTCAGGCAATTTTCATGGTCCTTTGCGCCGTCTTCGTTCGCATCGTAAGGTGATTTTGCATACACCAGTGGTTGTCCATCCACATCGTATTCGATGTCAGTTGTGGCCAAGGCCTATGTGTAATGTGCATGCCTGGGACTCTGTAGAGCATGCTGACCCACTAAAATAATTTGGGACCCTAAACTATACCTTTACCCTCAAAACCATGTAAATATTTAATATGTATCTATTATTGCACGATTAAAGAGGTCAATATATGAAATATAGAACGAGTAAAAGACCAAGGTCCCCCGAGGTCTTTTACGAGGTCTATATTTCATATATTGACCGATTATGAGGGCAATAATAGATTTATCACGACATAGCATACCTAAAACTGTTTTTGCTTTGCAATAGGAAGAAAGGAATACTATTGTAATAGTATAATAGTATGTACATATGCCGTTTACATTGGACATTACTTCTGTGTAAACCGAAGTTTTCAGTTGTCTCTTGTAGTATGTTCCCCAAGTTCTTTGACTGAGAATCTGACAGTTTGGGTTCAAATCCCAGCATTTGGCTTCAGATTTTTCTTCTTTCAGTTCTGATTTTTTTCTAAGTTGAGGAAAAAGTTCTAAGTCCTCGGGCTAAGTGGTCAATAATAAGTGGTCAATATAAGCGGTCAATATATGCTGTTATCGCACCCCACGTGAGTGTCTCCATGGTTTGAGCCAATCAGCGGCCTTACTGAGCGTGCAATATTCCCCAGTACACCGCCAGCAATGTGGATGCACTGCAGTGCGATATTGCACCCGGCGAGTGAGCGTGCAAATAACCTATATTTGCACGCTCACTTCGAAGTGAGCGTGCAAATATAGGTTATTTGCACGCTCACTTCGAAGCGAGCGTGCAAATATAGGTTATTTGCACGCTCACTCGCCGGGTGCAATATCGCACTGCAGTGCATCCACATTGTCATCTGGTCATTGGCTGGCGGTGTACTGGGGCGAGTCGCTCCGCCAAGCAGTCGCTGCTGACTTGCTGCAGCACACCAAATAATAATTGGTTTTTTTTTTTTTGGTCGAGGACGCTGTCGCGGAAGCGAATGTGGACCCGGCTTGCGTCCGCCAAGTCAACTTCACAAGCTCCGTGAGAGTCGAGACAGCAGACGCCCAAGTATTGGAGAAGACTGTCGACAGCCGATTTGAGAAACTGTCCGACGCCGCCATCGACAGCCTCGTTTCTGAGCAGAAAAACTAAAACACAGAGCAGGCAACTGACAAATGGCTCCTCTTATTCGACGAGTACTGTAAAGACACAGGACGTCGCTGTGACCTGAGTACGGTTACGGCAAGCGACCTAGCTTACATTCTGCGACATGCATACGTCGAATTCCGTCCGAAGAAAGCTGGAGTGAAGTTCTACTCTGCATCAAGCTTGCTCGGTTTCCGTTCCGCAATACATCGCAAGCTAGTCGAGTTGAAGCGGCTCATGAACGTCCACAGTGACCCAGCGTTCAAGGACGCAAACATTGCATTGAAGGCTTTCCTCCTGAAGCCAAAGAAAGCGGGGAGAAGTCAAAGCGGTGGAGCACAAACACCCCATCAACGACGACGACATGAGCAAGCTGTCCCGCTACTTCCATGATCTCCCGTGAGCAGCTGCTCGAAAGAAGTGTTCCTCTAAAAATGAACGCGACTGGTTGTGCTGTGTTGTATGACTGTGAAAATTAATGATAGCAGGGTTGCATGCAGTATGCTAGGGTTGCACCAGACCGTGTCAAGTCACACACACAAGTGTGTGGTGACAGACTGTGTGGTGGCAGGGGTGCGATAAATGTATTACTGCACTCGGACGCGTGCAATACCGGCGTCGATATCTGCACTTACGGCTTCGCCGTTCGTGCAGATATCGGCCGGTATTGCACTGGTCCTTGTGCAGTAATACATACATATTTGACCGCTTAGAGATCACAAGTTTCTGTGGGGGTCAATAATAAGAGAGTGATAAAGTCTATTTTAGAACTCCTTGTGCGAGTTGTGGTGTCCGTGGGTTTGTAGTGTGGGTGCAGTTCCCCAACAAGTGGTACCGAAACCCAGCCTAGTTTGATTTGCTGTTGTACGAGCGTAGGGTAGCAGTTCCTTGCTGGTTTGCCCCAAGATTTTGCTCTCCAGCTGAGAATGCAGCTGGCGATCAACGACCTGACCCTGGCCCAGTGTGTCAGCCAGGTGCGGACCCTGCGTGCCTCTCAGAGTTTGCCGAGACCTGCTGGCAGCGTTGTGGCCAGCGCATCGGGAAGTCGTTCCACAGTGACGTGCTATCACTGTAAGAAGCCAGGTCACAGGAAACCGGATTGTCCCCAACAAGTGGCCCCAACGTCAACGGCCATCGCCACACAAGGGTGGCAATGGAAGTTCTGGCGCTAGTGGCAGTGGCAATGGTGGTCAGTCTGGTGGTAGTGGTCGGAAAGGCCCGAAGTATTTTAAAGGGAAACTGAACGCCAAAAATAAGTATGGCTTATCCGAAGGGGAATTGGGCACTGATTCCGATGAGCTATGTCTCGAGCCGATCAGAGAAGAGGAACCGTGTCAAATTTCATAAATAACACCTTCCATATTTGGAAATTGGGCTTGATGACGTGCGTACTGCTTAGCTGTCACCATGCTGTGCATGCTCAGCAGTGTAATTGAATGGAAGAAAACAATTACTTTGGTGTTTTGCAGCTCTATTTCGTTCCCTGACTGTAACCAAATCTAGATGTAGGTATCTGTTGAGCAGGAGAGTGACACATGTCTTCCCGAAGGCTGTCCAGGCTGCAGTGGTGATGAAGAAGACACGATCATCACCCCGAGATCGATTTTAGCGAATTGGAAAACTCATGGTGAATTTGCTTCCACTCCAAGGCAATGTCGAGGTATGAAGGGTGCTTGTACTGCCTTCCAAAGTGAAGAGGAGATGAACATGGCTGTGCATAGCTGTTGTTCTATGCCAACTTACTTACCTACTCTTGCTGGTACCGTAGACGTAGTGCTATATTGCGAATTTCGTGGACGAACAACTCTAGTCACTAGTGGCTAGTGAGCAACACTAACAGGTGAGATTTTTCAATTTGACAAAAAATGTTTTTGTTTGAGAACTGACAGTGGTAGTCATTAGACTCAGTAGGTGTCTCTCTGCTGCTTCTTTCCCTTCATCGGTAGGGTTGTGCTTGAAGTAAAAATAAATAGAAAATGTGGAACAAAAATCTGATCATGTAGTTCGAATTTCAACTTCAAAGTATGTGTACATCAAATCACAAAAAATTCAAGGTGGTGCTGTGCATTGAAAAAGACTGGGAGCTGGCAGCAATGGAAAGGGTAGAAACGAAACCAGCAATGTAGAGTATTCATAAGGTAGAGAGAGCTGAAAACGGGAGAAGAGTAGTGAGCATTTCAGTTCGAAGTAGTGTAAATAGACAGCATTGTGTTGTGAATATTGTGTGAATCTAATAATTGGCGGAGGGTAGTGATTAGGCAGAGCATTGTTACAATACAAGGTACTTTGTGAGCAGATAGAAATCAATATCACAGCATGGTTTAGACAGGAACCCATAAATGGCACGAAATTGCTAATCCAAATATATTATCCCCTGAGTATGAGTAGTATTTTTTATTATGGTGTTCTCCTGTGTTTACATGCAGAGCCTTGACGTTGCTGGACGAGCGACAATATAAATTACATAAACATGTAGCTCATGATGTGGAATGACTGCCGTATCGCATTGCCAACGCAAACCCATCCTGTGTCAGTGCAGCCATCCAGCAACTTCAACTCCCCGGACCAGATACCGCTGCAGCTGAACACCATGCCGATGGAAAGCCAGGAGTTGATAGCGAAGCATTCTGGTCTGCACAGTACAAGCCGGCAAAGAACAATTATGAATTATAACGCATAGTAATCCTTCCCACACTTCTTTGTAAAAACAAACAAACAGTGCCATTATCACAACACTTGATCAAGCATCTTGATGGAGGTATTTTCCATTGTGCTGGCCTCGCATCTGCACCAGGAAGACCATGTACACTTACACGTATCTTGTGTGTGTTCGGGCGTGTGTGTTTGTGTATTCGTCTGTGCACACGTGCGTGTGTGCGTGTGCGTGGGTCCTACGCACATGTGTATGGGTAGGAGTGTGTGTGTCGGGGGAGGGGGGGGGGGGTACATGCACATGTGTATGGATGTGCGCGCTGCACGCGCATGTCTGTGGGATGGGGTGGGGGTGCACGCACATGTGTACATGTGTGCGCGCACTGATACAGCATGTGTGTATGAGTTCGTTGAACACATGGTGTCCTCTTGATTCCATAAACTTTGTGATCATTGTGATTTCATGTGCTTTGAAGTTGAAATTCGCAATACATGTACTCATGCTTGATTAGATTTATGTTTCACATGTTCTATTTATTTTATTTTACTTCAAGCACTTGTACTATTCAAGCACAACCCTACGAATGAAGGGAAAGAAGCAGCAAAGACACCTACTGAGTCAAATGACTGCCACTATCAGTTCTCAAACAAAAACAATTTTTGTCAAATTGAAAAATCTCACCTGTTAGTGTTGCTCATTAGCCACTAGTGACTAGAGAGTTGTTCGTCCACGAAATTTGCAATATGCCACTACGGTATCAGCAAGAGTAGGTAAGTTGGCGTAGAACAACAGCTATGCACAGCCATGTTCATCTCCTCTTCACTTTGGAAGGCAGTACAAGCATCCTTCATACCTCGACATTGCCTTGGAGTGGAAGCAAATTCACCATGAGTTTTCCAATTCGCTACAATCGATCTCGAGGTGATGATCGTGTCTTCTTCATCACCACTGCAGCCTGGACAGCCTTCGGGAAGACATGTGTCACTCTTCTGCTCAACAGATACCTACATCTAGATTTGGTTACCGTCAGGGAACGAAATAGAGCTGCAAAACACCAAAGTAATTGTTTTCTTCCATTCAATTACACTGCTGAGCATGCACAGCATGGTGACAGCTAAGCAGTACGCACGTCATCAAGCCCAATTTCCAAATATGGAAGGTGTTATTTATGAAATTTGACACGGTTCCTCTTCTCTGATCGGCTCGAGACATAGCTCATCGGAATCAGTGCCCAATTCCCCTTCGGATAAGCCATACTTATTTTTGGCGTTCAGTTTCCCTTTAAGTGCCACGAGTTTGGCCACATCCAACCGAATTTCCCGCAGAATGTGTCTGCCTCCGCTGTGAAAAAGGGCTCTTACAAGCCAGCATCGACTGGTTGTCTGGCCGCTACTGTTTCACCGGTACCCCGCGCAGTTTCGCCTCTGCCGCGCATCATTGTTGATGTGGTGTCTGGTGAGACGACACATGAGTACGGTGCTGCTATCGACAGCTGCTCAACCCAGTCGTTTGTCGCTGCCCACGTAGTGTCAGCCCTCAACCTGGACGTGTCATCGTGTTCCAGCTCCATAGTGAGTGTCATTGGCGATCCGGTACCGGTTCTCGGCTCCGTATCCATGCGGCTTGGCCGCCACAGCGCTGCCGTCCAGCTACCGGACACGGAATCGGCATTTCTCGTGGTGGACGATCTAGCGTCAGTCGACGCAGAATGTTCTTCTTGGTGTGGACATCATCTCGGGCGATGGTGGTGTCGTCTTGCAGTATGATGAATTGACCGGCCAGCTGTGCAGGGCTCGGTTCGGGAGTCTGCCTGAGACACCTAGCGTGCCGCCACCAGACAGCAGCAGTAGTAAGAATTTGTCTCGTCATGTGACAATATCTGAGGAGAATGGTGTGGTGCGCCTTGATATGAGTGATGGCACCGCTACCTTCAATCCAGCAGACGGCTACTGGGAGATCACATGGAGGTGGTCCGCTGGTAGTCCCCCCAAAGACCGAGTCGGTAGTGGTCTCGGTGAATACTCACGCAAGAAGCTCTCTGAAGAACAAGAGCAGCTGTTTCGAGCTGAGGTGCAGATGTGGATTGACCAAGGATGGCTAGTACCACACGATGCTGAGGTGCATGGTTCACCCATTGCAGTCTTGCCACTGCTTGCTAATTGTCAGGAGCACAAACTGTCGACTCCCGTAAGGCCTTGCCTTGACTACCGTGCTCTCAACCAGCTCATTGTGTCAAACCCCGGCAATGATGTGCCGGTCTGTCCCGAGAAAATCCGTGAGTGGCGTCAACGTCCCAGTGAGTCCACTGTTCTCGACATTCGGAAAGCGTATCTCAACATCCGTGTCCATCCCAGTTTGCTGCCATACCAGACCGTCCTTTGGCAGGGGAAGACGTACGTGATGGAGCGCATGGGCTTTGGGCTTTCAGTAGCGCCCAAACTCATGGATGCTATCGTGAAGTATTCACTCCGAGACTTTGGTTCGGCTGACAACTTCATCGACGACATTGTCGTTCCTTGTGACCAAGCGGATGCGGTAGCTGATTGTCTCGCTTCCTATGGCCTGCCTACAAAACCTGCCGTGCCGTTCCCAGTTGCCACAATTCTCGGTCTTCAACTCTCTGCGGACGATAGTGGCAAGCTGTCCTGGAGGAGACGACAAGATGTCGATCTGAGCGAATCACCATTGATGACCAAGCGTGATGTGTTCAAGTGGTGTGGGAAGGCAACCAGTCACTACCCCGTAGCATCATGGCTGCGTCCACTGTGTTCGTGGATGAAGCGCTTGGCATGTGCTACCGCTGCACCCTGGGATCAACCGTTGCCTGATGACTTGCAACGTCTCTGCGAGGACGCTCGCAAGCGTGCCCTGCAGGAAGACCCTGTACACGGTGTGTGGTCTGCCCCTGCTGGAAATGATTGGTCTGTCTGGTGTGACGCATCCGACATTGCTTACGGCTGCGTGCTGACTGCAAACGGTCATGTGGTGGAGGACCAGGCTTGGCTCCGGAAGGAGGACGACCGCCGACATATCAATGTGGCAGAACTGGACGCTGCAGTGAACGGTCTCTCTCTTGCAGCCAAGTGGAACTTGTCACGTGTAACGCTGTACACTGATTCCAAGACTGTCTACGGTGGGCTCTCTGGCAAGCTGGAGGCATCACATCGCGTCAAAGTTGGTGGATTGCAGGAGGTCGTGGTTCAGCGCCGCCTGCAGATCCTAGACGACATGGTGGAGGCCACAGGTATGAGCGTGTCTGTCCAATGGGTGCCGTCAGCAAAGAATCTCGCTGACCGTCTTACCCGTGTTCCCAGCCCATTTGTGCAGTGCTGGAAGACAGTACAGAAGTCCAAGACTCCGTCCGTAAGTGCTGCCGCTCCTGCAGTACCTCGCTGTGTGCCCTTGCCAGAAATCGCGGCACAACAACAGCTAGATTCGGTGATCCATGCGACTATTGCTGAACTGTCTGCTGGTGGAGATGTGTCCGCTACGGAATTCGCCAGGGTGAAGTCGCAGCTCACGACTTGTGACGGCATCTTGTTCCGTACTGTCAAGCTCCCGCCCAACGATGTCAAGTCTGTGCCGGTGGTACCTGTTTCCTTGTGTGATCAGGTCGTCAGCTCTGCTCATGAGTCCACTGGTCACAGCAGTTGGGAGACTACTTACCAGTTTCTCCGGTCTACCTGTTACTTCCCGTGTATGGCTGAGGCTTGTCAGCGGTTTGTGCAGCAGTGTCCCCAATGTGCAGCTGCCAATGCTGCCCAAGGTCCCTGTGCTCCTCCTACTCGTGCAGTTATCGCTGATGGTCCCTGGGATGTTGTCCAGGTCGACACACTGGAGCTTGGTGGCGGCAACTCGTTTCATTGCGTCTTAGTGTGTGTTGACACCTTCACCAAGTGGGTGGAGGTGGTTCCCCTTCGGCATCATGATGCTGCCAGTGTTGCTCATGCGTTCGTCTCTGTTTGTGCTCGGTGGGGTCCGCCCCGGTTGCTTCGCTCCGACAATGGCACAGAGTTTGTGAATGCCATCACTGATGCGCTGTTTTCGAGGTTTGGCGTCTCCGTGCAGCGTGGAGCAATCCGTCACCCTCAGTCGCAGGGATCTGCTGAGCGGTTTAACCGCACCCTGCTCACGTTGATCCGGAAAGTGCTTACCGACGCCGCCGACTGGAGGGCCGAGTTGGATTTGCTCCTTTATCACTACCGGATTCGACCCCATGCCGTTACAAAAATTTCACCGATGCATGCCATGTGTGGCTGGACGCCACGAGATCTGATTGTTGAGAGTGTGACTAATCCGGTCTCTCTAAGTACATGGGTGCATGGCCTCGCGCAGCGTAGTGCTCGTATCCGTGATCACCTCGATGCTGCCTTGTCCGCTGTCGATTTCCAGGAATCCAATTGGCAGTGCCCGTACGCTGTCGGGGAGAATGTCCTCTTTCGTCGTCCTGCGCGTCACCAGAAGTGTCTGTCGCCATTCGAATCTGGCTGGCATGTGAAGCACCAAGTTTCCCCATCCACTGTTGCCATTGCCCGTACTAATGGTCAGGGTGAAAAAGTCGTCAACATTGACTTGCTCAAGCCCGTCTATCATGCTGCTCCTCCGGGGGATGATTTGCTCATTCCTGATGCTGCTGCTCTGAATGCTGTCCCGGTTGTTCAGTGAGCGCTGCGTGACCGATCTGCCTTACAGCCTCCTGTGCGTTTTCGAGACACTGGTTCTGCCTGAGTTTGCTTTTGTTGCAGCTCGTTCTGAGCAGGGTTTTTTTGTGTTTTGCTTTTCCCTTCTATTTCTTTTTCTTTCTTTAGTGCTCTTCATTGCTGTGGTGTCCATCATGTGGCCACCAGGGGGAGGGGTGAAATGGAGCATCCCGTTGTACCCTTGTACTGCAAGCATTCCTTATGTGCGCTGCCTAGTAATCACTAGGGAGGTTTAGTCCCACGTTATCCGTGGGTACTTTACGTGTGTGTACCACGTGATACTCAGTGACCCACGTACAGACGTTTTCTGATTCACGACATACCGTGTATGGAGGCTCACCCACGTTCCGCCAGAACGTGGGTGAAAATCAGAATGGAGCGCATTGTGCGAGCTGTGAGGGTGCTCAGCTGAAGAAGTTTCCGAAGCACGAAATCAAAATATTGGAAGAGCTTCTTAGGCCGGGGTAGCTTCGTCTTTGACCAGGTTTTGGCCTTAAGCTTCATGCTTTTGTTTGTTCCGTGTGACTAAACACAACATTGCAACGTACGTGGGTGCCCTTCATCCACTTTACGTGGATCACCCACGTACGCGTTTCCGTTACGTGGGAACTAAACCTCCCTATTGTCACGTGCGTGCGCACGTGTATGCTGTTCCGTGTATGCACTCATGCATGCACTTTGTGTTCCTGTGTCCCGACATGCTTCCGGGACCCAGGCCGTTCTGCACGCATGCAGATTTGCTCTTGTGTTCTTATTATTTATTATTATTATCAAATTTTTGATAGGGCAATCCCCACAGGCCTAAGGCCTTCTTACAGGGTACCCTAGAAATGAAAGTACTGAATTACGGAATAGGTGCAGTGAAGAGCATAAGCGGACTGCAGCGGGGAGTGCATTCCAACGGTCGGAACCGATGAAAGAAACTGAAAAGAGACCGAAACGAGTTTTAGCTTTTGGTAGAGTGACAGACGAAGATACCTGGGAGCGAGTGCAGGAATTGGTACGAGTAGAAGTAGAACGAAGGCAAAAGCAATCAGTAAGGAGAGTAGTAGTTAACTGATTCAGGACACGAAACACTAAGATATAGAGTTTGAACTGATAGCGCACAGACAAAGGGAGAATGTGATGGCGTGCATTAACAAGGGATACGTCAGAAAAGCGAGGCATACTGAACACAATGCGTAGAGCTCTATTACTAAGACGGACTAGACGGTCATGAAGAGTTACTGACAAGCAATGAGCAAATGAGTTACTCCCATACTCGAGTACTGTCTGAATGGAACAAATGTACTTGTTGTGTCTTGACGAAGTTTGCAAGGAGTTGTGTCTTGCGCTTAGCTTTGCTTTCACTCTCAAAACGGTAAAGGTATAGTTTAGGGTCCCAAATTATTTTAGTGGGTCAGCATGCTCTACAGAGTCCCAGGCATGCACATTACACATAGGCGTTGGCCACAACTGACATCTTAGACAAGGGCGTCGGAACCGCACCGGCCGGGGTGGCCATGGCCGCCCCACTTTTTCGGCCTTTTTTTTTTTTTTTTTTTTTTTTTAGCACACTGCAACAAGGCGCGATGATCTCAGCGCAAACGCGGCAAATCCTTGTCCCCGATCGTGGTTTGTTGCAGGATCAAAAGTCCATGTACACTGAAATGGCACCAAATGCCTGGGAATGCTTGCAATTGGCTTCAATTTTTGAATTTTTTTCCCGGGGGAGTGTAATGTTTGTCCCCGATCGTAGCATCTTCTTGGTTTTTTGCAAGGAGTTGTGTCTTGCGCTTAGCTTTGCTTTCACTCTCAAAACCATGTAAAAATATTTAATATAGTCTATTTTAGAACTCCTTGTGCGAGTTGTGGTGTCCGTGGGTTTGTAGTGTGGGTGCAGTTCCCCAACAACCCCTCCCCCCCCCCTCCCCCCAAACGAATCATGTTCGTTTCAGGGACGACAAAAAAAACTGTTTTCCATATCCGCCAGCGCACCCAACTTGTGACAAGATACTTGATTGGGAACATAGGCTATGTACAGTCGTGGCCAAAGAAATTCGACCCGCGAGTCAAAACTAGCGCTGCGTACTGTTTACACTGTGATCACATCAGGCATATTCGCACAAATGATCCGAGGGCCGCAGCGGCCGCATGATATGAGCCTTTGCACTGCTTTCGGCACGTGGGCTGGATTTCTTTGGCCACGACTGTACATTCGGTATCCAGCACAAACGAGATTCTTGACCGTGAGCATAATATGCTGCACAATATGTCACAGGTGATATCACCGGGGCAACAGGAGTTTAGCACAGGAAGTTACGATCGATCTGGTGCAAAGGAGAGGGTAGCTTTAGGCAACGAATAGAGTGTGTACACTAGCCTGTCATTGCTACTTTAAAATGACGTAAAACAGGACGGAACGTAAAACAGGACGGAACGTAAAACAGGACGGAACGTAAAACAGGACGGAACGTAAAACAGGACGGAACGTAAAACAGGACGGAACGTAAAACAGGACGGAACGTAAAACAGGACGGAACGTTGCACTTATTTTGCAACACAATACAAATTGTTTACTTCTGATCCGCAAAAATACCAAACTGCGGCTGGGAAAACATTGTAAATAACTCAAGTATGGCGGCTGGAAAAGCAAAAATATGCATGCATAATCCACGGGCGGGAAGTAACACTATTCCATGAGTTTTCTGAAGGCCTCACCTTCGAACTCTAGCGGGAGTTATGAAAGACAAAATGCAGAATCATCATGGTTACGCCACTATTACAATCCTGCAGTATGCTGAAGGCGGCGGTGGGGGGAGGGGGAAATAAAGTTAGAATATTTCTATTTTTATTGTAAATAGCAAACGGAAATGAGAATGGGGCAAAACAGTGAAACACCATCGGCAGATCGTCAAGTCAGTGCGAGTTTGCACCGGCCTTGTAAGTGATGACTAGCGTGCATGTGCGCGCGCACGTGCGTACACAAAAAAAAAACACACACACAGACATACACACAGACACATACACACTCTCATGTGGCAAGTATCCTCGGACAAGTCTTGCCGTAAGCGTATTACTGGAGTGCCGTCATACCTTGGTCACGGAAAGAATTCATTTAATATTCTTACAATCCGTCTGCAAAGAAAGAAACCACACGCAAGAAATGGTTACTGAGGGGACGTTCGTTTTCGATCTACAGGTTTGGGTGGTGAGTTGACTACTTCTACACATACTCTGGTATTCTCAGACATGCTCTCGTAAGTCGGATCAAGTACACACCAAAACGGGCTTATTCAAACAATACAACATGGAAAGAAGGAAGAAAACCAAAGATCCAAGGGATGAAACTCGACGATGAAATGAAAATGAAAATTTGAAAAGGTGTAATCCAAAGAAACTCAAGGCAGGTGTAACAAGGTTGTGTAAAAGATTCAACTCATTCCCTAGACGAATGCTTTGAAAAATGTAAAGTGTGCATGAATGATTCACACTGAGACTTCGGCACGCAGAGAACAACAAAAGCTACACAAAGTCACAATCCGACCTTGATTACTACTACCAAGAGTAGATAAACAAGAGTGTGCAACTCCGGATCTCTTCTGCACAATCTGCAGATACTCCCGCTCGTGGCGGAATTTTTTGTTGACGTCACCTTTTTTCAGAAGAACGCGCATTTTGCCCCAGAGCAGTGTGAGAGCACGTGCTGGGCACCGACTTTGTAATGTAAAGCCCGGCCAAGTGCACGAGGCAAAACTTTCCAAAAGACTCGCAGCGCGTGCATCGTTGAAAAGATTACGTCAACAATAAATTCCGCCGCGGGCCAACCCATCCCGGAGTTGTACACTCTTGTTTATCTACTCTTGCTACAACAACTACTACTACTACTACAACTGCTACTCAAAATCTTTATTTGAAAGAACCCGAAGTTATAAATATGTAAAAGGAACAAAAAGAAAAAGAAATGCAAAGCAAAACAATGATGAAGGCAATTCAAAATCAATAATCAGAGAAGCTTGCGAGAAAACAAGAAAAGAACACAATTGTAACTCCAAGGCACGAAACAGGGATTACATGGAAGAGATCATTCGTAATAGAAAAACAAACAAACACAAAAAAAAAAAAAAAAACAAATACAAAACAAAAATCAATAACTGGAGATCTTTTGCAGACTGAGCGAGACATTTGAACACGCGACGACAGTTCACGACATTCATGAACAAAATTTGCAGTGCGCTTAGTACGATAGGACGCTCTGCGGCCACGCAAACAAGTGATGCACCAAGGAAGGAGACAGAACGATAAAGGACAGCGCAAATGACTCATGACAACAGAGTACGATAGATCGATATTCTTCTCGAGAATCAGGCTAACTAGAGATTTCAAAAATATGGTGCATTCCTTCCCAGCCATGCCATTTGCCGCAAACACAAGCGGAGTGAAACTCCCTCTATCAACTGTATTGTTCCTCTCGCCATACTGCCGCCTCTTCTTTCCTTTGTTACGCTCCAAACGACTCGTGACTTTGGAACGCGACAGCAAGCTGGCCCTAGTGTGCATCACCCGGATATCGAAGAAGGCCTCCTGCTGCCGCGTCCAAATACCACCAGCCCGTATGTCAACACGAGCCTCAACGGAGTGATTTGCCGTCACCCCCTGGAGCTGCTCCTCCTGATATGGAAGGAGTGTACTTCCTCTGCCCAAGCAACATTTTCGCTTATCTTTCCATCTTTTACTGATACATTCTAGGTTCTCAGAACGGCTTATAACGACTCAGAATGAGTTCAGGAGTCGTTGAACATCAAGAGAAACTCTCCAAGTCGAAAGATGTAGAAGTCATCCTTTGTCATCAGCCGACGCAGCACTTGTTGTTGGGTAGTACTTCGCACTTTCCAGAAGCGCAAATATTTTGTATCGACACTTTTCTAGGCGCTTCACTCCTTCATGAGTACGATCGGTCGTGTTTCTTACCAGCCGAAGCTGACGGGCTCAGCGTCGCTTCAGGATCGTTCACGTTGACATTAGGCGAATGAGCTGGGTCAGTGACGACCCTGTCATCGAAGCCTTTCTTTTCCCCTGTTTTTTCCAGTGCCGATTCTGGTTCGTTTTGCAGTATTTGGGCGAGCGTCGCTGAGTGGCTTTCTCAGCTTCAAGCTCACGTGCATTTTAACCGTACACACATCTTGTGCCGGATGCAATCAAACACGCTGGCTTTTCACAACATGACACCTCTGCTCTGTACTCCAGTGGTACTCTAGCAGCACCCAGCCACCCACCTTGACCAGTGACTGACTTCGTGTCTATTTTACCAGTCCACTCGCGTTCAACGCGCTCTACTCTAGGTGTTTCTTTACTCTTTGCCGACTTTGCCAACTTGTTTGGAACTGGTACGTCTGAACCAGCAGATATGTGTGATGGTGAAATGCACAAAAGGCAAACATTGCTGCCAGACACCTGTCATTGGGCTGAAGGAGATAAGCAAAACTTCTGCCTGGGCGGAGGAAGTAGGAGTTGCATTATTTGATAGACCAGACATTGATTCCTACACTGATTCCTACACTGATTCATACACTGATTCCTACACTGATTCCTACACTGATTCCTACACTGATTCCTACACTGATTCCTACACTGATTCCTACATTGATTCCTACACTGATTTCTACACTGATTCCTACACTGATTCCTACACTGATTCCTACACTGATTCCTACACTGATTCCTACATTGATTCCTACATTGATTCCTACACTGATTCCTACACTGATTCCTACACTGATTCCTACACTGATTCCTACACTGATTCCTACATTGATTCCTAGGTTCAAACCCCAGGATTGACGGTAGTGACATTTTTCTCTCCTTGCATGTTTTTGTATCTTTCCGTGAGTCACTCATGAGTTGTGTATAGCTAAAACCCGTATTTCTCCACTTTACCCATGTGACTCTCTTTGGCGAACTATGATTGGCCGCTTATTCTAATATTCCAGAATGTGCTCAATATTGTCGGTAACCGGTTATCGAAGAGTGCTCATTGGTCACTGACAGAAAACATGGCTGCCGCTCGCCGTGTGTTTTGTCTTCTTACATTGTTCTTTTCTTGTGCTCTGTCACTTCTTATCTTTACTTGCCGAATGTGCAACTAATATTCTGTCCTTACGATTATTCGTAAAACCACAAAGTGAGTGCTTTATTTGAGTGTGTGAAATTGTCTCCGAGAGCCAGCTACTACAGGAGCTTCAGCTTAACCTCCACGTCTTGAACAACTGCACGCATTACATCTGCTAGGAGATCCCGGACCTCATTGTGTCTGGCGGTTGGATACCCTCCGCAAGGGCAGGTCATCGCATGGTCCACAGTCATTGCCTTGCCGCACACACAATTTAGGGATAGGCCATCCAGCTGCAAGCCGTAGCGAATGGCGATAGCGTCTCTGAAATCCGAGCGATTCAATACCGTACCATTGGCAACTCCTGGCGATGACGAGAGCCAGGATGAAACTCCTTTGCTGGCGCCACTGCAAATGTTTACCAGAAACCGTTGGCTTTCAGAAAAACTGTCCTTGCTGTTGTTGAGAGCCTGTTGTGGAGGGCCTTTGATCTTTGTACAGTGAAACCTGACAAGGCGACCAATCATATGAGGCGACCACATGTTCCAGAAGACCACTGCAACCAGGACCAAGAGGTGATAGTTTCAGTCAAATGACCCTGGCTAAGAAGGCCACCTGGTAGCAGAGACCGCGTTTTGAAGAGGTCCCTTGAGCGGCGGTCGTCTTAGACAGGTTGCAATGCACCAAACTTACGTGGAGTACACGCTTGAACCTGATTCGTTCCATTGCACACTGGTTGAGGATGAAGGTACTGATAACCTTGTTCACAAGTGACATGTCCCATAGCTGATATGCTGAGAATGTGATCCTGCGCCATGCGCTTGCAGGCTGGATACGAAGAAGGACAAAGGGAAGCAGAAAACGTAATTCAAACACGTTTATCTGCCTCCAAATTACAGTGCATTTCAAACAGATTAGCAATTTCGGGCACCGATATGACTGTTTTGTATTTCAAAGACGTTTCTATCAGTTCGAATAACATCAAGAGTACATAACCCCCCAGAGTGTGCAACTCCCACACACCCTGCTGTCCCGACAGAATTTCAAGTTGACGTCATTATTTATGACGCAATGCTCCTTGCAGCAGTGATTTACAACATGTGTACGGGTGTCAACGCATCACACGTTTTTCTTTGCAATAATTTGTACAGGATCGATCGGCTTCGGTCAACCACAGGTTCCGGATTCGTCTGGTAATCCGTGTACAGTGCGCATTGCATCATCAAAATGACGTCAACTTGAAATTCTGTCGGGACAGCACCCATAGTGGAGTTGCACACCCTGGGGGGTTATGTACTCTTGATAACATGCATGATGACTGGATGACGCTATATATGCGTAGCAATACACCTCATACAAACTTCCACAAATACACTGAGAAGATATACGCAAACTTACTGATTTCGCACATGGCATAAATTTCATCGGATGGGGTACGCCTATTTCCATTGGTATCAGATACGGAACCAGTAGTGGTCTGTTTGTCGACCCAGCCAATGTACCATTGGCCAGTTACATTTGATGCACACCCCGCATCGAAAGCACTAGTGCTAAGGATACTGGCATTTGCGTTGTGGCAAAGCGTCACGGCATTCGGGTGGTTCAAGTACTGGTTGTCAAATGTTCGTCGGACAACCGCATTAGTCTTCGCACAGTATTGATATTGGACCAAACCTGCAAGGAGAATGTATGTATGTAGTCACAGGCCGGGAACCCAATCATCATACTCTAGATTGTGAAAGGGTAACCACCCTTAATTCAACACATGAATATTATGATGAGGATTTCTGTAAAACCAGATGACAAACGTAACAATCATATTGGTGTTTTTTGCCCTCTCCCTCTTCCTTTTTTCTTACACGTTTTGATTTTATCAAATTCCCATTTCGCACCACTGACTGTACCTCGATCATCGCTGTTGTTATTCTTTAGTTCGTACATTCATTTTGAAACACCAGCTTGCATAATATCCCGGTGTTCTATGTCCACCACTCAGTGGTGTATTGGATCTGATAATCGTCAGAAGAAAACGTTGGAGTCACGCCGCTCCACCTAAGTGTGCAGATGCATGTAAAGAATGACTGCGCATCATGGATGTATTTCTTGCTAGAAACTAAGCCTTCAGTCATTCATTGTGTGTGTGTGTGTGTGTGTGTGTGTGTGTGTGTGTGTGTGTGCGCGCGAAGCGCAGCGGCATGCCAGCCTCGCTGGAGAAGGCCATTCGTGCGAATCGCCTGCGATGGCTTGGTCACCTCGCAAGGATGGACGACACCAGGTTGATAAAGCAGATCCTGTTTGTGGAGGGCACTAACACGCAGCCCCGCCATGGACCCAAGCGTCGTTGGAGAGATGTGGCAGCTTCAGACCTGCGTGCGACCAGTATCCCGGAGGCGCAATGGTACCACCTTGCTCAGGACCGGAGGGACTGGCGCAAACGTAGCCGTCGGAAGCCACCAAGCCAGCCCCAACCAAGAGTGTTCGTCTGTTACTGCGGCCGCGACTTTTGCCGTCCGAATGATTTATCCCGACACAATAACTACTGCCTCGCCTAATAGCTATCATCGCCTTCGGCGATGGGCTTTCCAAAGGTCCAAAGGTGTGTGTGTGTGTGTGTGTGTGTGTGTGTGTGCGTGTGTGTGTGTGTGTGTGTGTGTGTGTATGTGTGTGTGTATGTGTGTGTGTATGTGTGTGTGTGTGTGTGTGTGTGTGTGTGTGTGTGTGTGTGTGTGTGTGTGCGTGCGTGTGTGTGTGTGTGTGTGTGTGTGCTTACACCAAGCGTACATGAAACCCAGAGTGTGCAGCTGGGATGGGTTGCAGCCATTACGGAATTCTGGGATTACATCATTGTGGTGATCTAGTGCGAACAAGCTAGATTCAAGCAGGTGTCTTGTTGCACCACTGCAGCTCAGTTGTATCAAGAGTACATAATTATCCCCCCCCCCCAGAGTGTGCAACGCCTGATCCAGCTCTGCATAGGGTCTTGGTCGAGGGTAATAGGGTCTTCTGATGTCATGCGTACACTCCACACCAGCGCAAGGCCGGTCTCGAGGCAGGGCACCGTTATTTTTGATCCGAGAGTCCCGGGACTCCCCGGGTTCCCTTCGGATGCATACGGTATTATGACGCAAAGAACCGATTACGCTCGACCAAGACCATATGCAGGGTTGGATCAGGCGCTGCACACTCTGGGGGGTAATGCAGGATAATGCACTCTTGGTTGTATGCACTCCGCCACTTCCCGCCTCAGATCTGCACCAAATATAATGTATTCCCGGAATTGCCGCAACACACACCCATGCAAAAAAAGTCCTAAGCTGCACATTCTGGGGTTCATGTACTCTTGCTAGCCCCCTTCATTTGGGCCGGCTCACTTCAGCAGTAGATGATCAGTCGTGATAGTACAGTGCAGATGGATGGTATTCACTATGAATGTTTTACATGCAGGAATTGTGCGCTGTGCTTCCAGAATGTATTCTCAAAGTCATTGCTACCTGAAATGATCACAGTTGGACACATCTAGACTGCCAGCCATACATCAGAAGTTGGTGGTCAGTATTTGATTGTGTACTATATCAGGTCGGCTCTAGCAGGTTCTAGTACATGTGTGAGCATGACGGTACACAGTTCATGAGTTTCTATACAGAGCTGCCATGCCAGTGTGTTTTGTGGCAGTGGACTCGCACCCGTTGAGCCGAATGGCAGGAAAACAATGCACACGCCCCATTAATGCAGCACCATTAATCACAGTGACCCTGCTCGCTCCTCACATCTTTGTTCCATTCGGCTTACGCAAAGGCAAGCCAAGCTTGCCTGGTGACGACAACACAAACCCATTGAAAACATGAGAACAAAGCGTTGCATGTGTGTATCAGCAACAACAATGTGAGAATAAAGAAAAAAGAAAAAGGCTGACAAAAACACAAGCTATTTTCGTCAGCGCATTCATAAGCCCAATTTGTGTGTCCAGAAAATAGTATTATTGCTCTCTAAAATTGTTCAAACGATGTTCTTTGGATTACTGTGACAAGGTTGTTGCCATGTCTGTCGAGCCCTGTGTTCTGTCGCCCCTTTTTTTAAGCTGATAACAATCGGCAATTTTTACCAAACTTACGGGGAGTGCACGATAGGGCCCGAGTCGTTATCTGGCATGCTGGCTGAGGATGTTTGTACTCATAGCCCGGTTGGCAGGTGACGTTTCCGTCAACCGTAATGTTATGAATGTGATCATCAGTCGTGTGTGTGCAGACTAAACAATGGACAAGACAAAAGAGAGAAAAAGGAAAGAAAAACAGAGTGAAAATCAAACAGCTTACTTTGAGTACATCCCTCCACCGAATGAGCTGAAATTGGATCTTGTCTTATTTCGAGCTCACGCAATGCACGGCGTACCAAGTGGAAAGCACAAAACCTCACAATCCTGAACCGGGCAGATCCGGGTGCTAGAGTACTCTTCAGAGCTCAAGCTTTTCACAACGCCCAAAATCTCCTAATGTGCCGAAGGAAAACCAAAGTTATGATCAAAATTGTGCATGGGCCGGGCTTGGTGGACGCAAAAGGGTTAAACTTCCCTTTTGGTGGTTGGAAAGGCTATGGTTTGAAAAGCGGAACTGTGACGGTGTAGTTAGATATAGGATGATCGTCCAGGAAATGAACATTTCTGTCCCAGGAAGGCCCACAATGGCCACTGGCGCTGGGAGTTAAGTTAGCACAACGCAATACAGTACTGTTGGGGGACAAAGAACTTGTGCTGGTGTTGTGTGTGTGTGTGTATGTGTATGTGTATGTGTGTGTGTGTGTGCGTGCGTGCGTGCGTGCGTGTGTGTGTGTGTACCTGTGTGTTTCTGGGGTGTGTGTGTCCCATATGGTGCAGTGGTATGTGCAGCGATTTCCAATCGATAGGTTGCGGGTTCGATTCCCGACGATTATGGTCACACACGTCTTTCTTCTCTTTCTCAGACTCTTCCTGACTTTTCTTTCATTCTCCTGGGTGGTTGCCAACAGCCAGTGCATGCCGGAGTATGTGGTGTGATGGTGTGTGCGGGGAAAAAGTTAAAAGACAAAAAAAAGGGATTCACTGGCCAGAAAAAGTCACTTCAAATAGCTGTATGGTGTAGACCAGGCTGAATAGCGAGTGTCAATTCTTCAGCCTTGCAAGCTGTTGAATGGTGCAATCCCAGCACAAGTTGCTATGGCTTCTGCCATAGCATTGCTATCATCGACTCCGGCGATGGGCGTCAAAAGGTCAAAGGTATGTGTGTGTATGTGTGTGTGTGTGTGTGTGTGTGTGTGTGTGTTTGTGTATGTGTGTGTGTGTGTGTGTTTGTGTGTGTGTGTGTGTGTCTGTAGGGGGGGGGGGGGGTCAGCCTCGTAGCCCAGATCTTCATGATTGTATAGCAGTCGCAGTGATTGTATAGCAGTCGCAGTGATTGTATAGCAGTCGCAGTGATTGTATAGCAGTCGCAGTGATTGTATAGCAGTCGCAGTGATTGTATAGCAGTCGCAGTGATTGTATAGCAGTCGCAGTGATTGTATAGCAGTCGCAGTGATTGTATAGCAGTCGCAGTGATTGTATAGCAGTCGCAGTGATTGTATAGCAGTCGCAGTGATTGTATAGCAGTCACAGTGATTGTATAGCAGTCGCAGTGATTGTATAGCAGTCGCAGTGATTGTATAGCAGTCGCAGTGATTGTATAGCAGTCTATGCGCAGTAGAGTCACCCTGCACTATATGGCTACTGTAAAACATGTAATTTCGGGTGTAATAAAATTTCGGTGCCAGGGCCCTGACAGGTTTCAAGCATTACGTAGAATAAGGTGACCAGCATTCCCTTCAATTTCAGTGCATATACGAGTGGCTTTTAGGTGTAGTCTAATTTACCTTATTCCCGTAGCTATGCAGAAGACGTTACTTTAGTAACGTCTGGCGCTAGCCAGGGTCCACACAGCTTTAATTTGGTATTTGTTTGTTTGTTTGTGTGTTTGTGTCACGCCTGGAGCTATCCCGTATCTGTCCCGTATCTGTGACTACAAAGGCTCTTCAGGATTGTACATAACAGCTGGTCACAAAGAAACAAATTCGCTTAGGAGATAAGGGATGGAGCCAGCATGATCATAGCATGTAATGCATATGCAGAAGTAATAATAATTATGTTAATCTTAAAAACAATAGTGCGGTCGACCTGCGCAGAGGAAAGGCATCATGGACATGATCTACGTGTATAACTGAGCGAAACGTTTTTGCTATACTATAGACATGGTTAGCATTTTACCGTTCACGCTATTTCGATCGTCGGCGTGTAGATGGCGAGTCTACTGTTTTTTGGTTTTTTCGAGAAACGGTTAGCAGTTCAGCTTCTGAGTCCTGACTCCTGACGCAACGATAGACGTGTGAGGTAACCCTAGTTAGAATCTTACCGTTTCGTTCTCCCGCTAAAAAGAGCTTTCTATCGTCGAAACGGTACCAAACCGACGGTATTTTGGGTTTGGGGTACGAGTACCGTTGGATCTAGCGCGTGAACTGTAAAATGCCATGTCTACACACACAAAAAACGGTGCAGGCCTACCGCCGAATATAGCGTGAACGGTAAAATGCTAAAGGCCAATCAACGAAAACAATTTCCATCAGTTCTAATAACATGTAAGATGATCTAGGCAAAAAAGCATAGCGTAGGGCCCTGAGCTTCCAAGCTCTCTCGTTTCGCCGATCAGCAGTCGCACTCGATTATAAGTCGCACCCCCATTTTCAGGTTTGAGCGATATTGATTTGATATATTCACTTCAGTAGTAAGTCATGCTCGATTGTAAGTCGCACCCCCTTTGTTGGGAATGAAGTTTAGTGTAAAAAGGTGAGACGTATAATCTGGGAAATACAGTATGTGCCTGGTTTCTCTAACGAAATCACCGAAACTGAAGTTACACCGAAAATAACATGTTCTACAGTACGCTGTGCTTGTCGAGATCCTAGCCAGTCCGTTCTTCGCTGCTTCGCTCTTCGACACCCGAGAGCACTGCACTCGAGTACAGCTAGGCAGTCAGAAGCCGCAGCAACAACAAGCGAATCACGTTCCAACTGCATAACCCGCAGCCCCGGTCACAGCATCTCACCTTCTCACAAACTGATCTCCTATTGGCGATGGTGCCATCGTGAGAACAAAGAAACTTTAAAAACATGATTATTTGAAAAAAACGTGACAGCCGACTTACTGCGGGTGCACACCCCGACCAAGCCCGTTCCGTGGCACACTGGTTGAGGATGGGTGTACTCATACCCGGCCACACACGTGACACGCCAGTCAGCGGATATGTTGGCAATGCGATCATCACCACCGCTGCGATTGCAGACTAAATATTGGAAACGACAAAAAAGAGAACAAACTTCAAAACTGCTTCCGCCGGAAAACTCGGTCTCGAACCGTGAATTATTTTCTGAATGAGCACAGGGAAAAGGTGACCAAGCATGCACCCGGGACAAAGCACAAAGAGCCTTAGTTCTCCAACTTGTTCAAACGCCGCGTGGCCTGCGTTCTATTAAATTTGTTTTCTGGAGGCAGGCAGATGGAATTCCCTTCCAGCTGACTGTCGACGGGCCCAGTCTCTTGCTCTGTTCATAAACATGGTTAAACTTCACCTAGTGTTCCCACCAAAATGGCCGTAACCTGTTGGGACTCCCCTGGTGAAATAATAAAAACTACAACTGCTAGACGATAACAGTGACTTACTGCGAGTACACGGTTGAACCTGGCTTGTTCCCTGACACACTGGCTGAGGATGATTGTACTCAAACCCAGCTTCACATTGGACAGTTCCGTCAGCGGATACGCGGATAATGTGATCACCGGCTTTGCGTGTGCAGTCTGAATAGGGGAAGCGATGAGATGGAGAACAGAGAATTAAAAAAAGTCTTTTAAAAAGGATTGGGAAAACTTCAAATTTCAAAGGATCAGTCGGGCAAGTGAACGCCCTAGAAAGCAAAATCCCGGGTTCGAGTCCTGGTGGATCTTGTATTTGTTTCCCTTTTCAGGCAGTTCACTTCCCCGACTCATCACTGTAAGGCACTGTTGTTTTTAGCTGTTCTTCTTTGAGCTGTTTCATCACCTCTTTGCCATACATTGTTCCATAATTCCTACCAGTACATAATGCCGTCAATTCATTCATTCTCTCCTGGGTATCGTTCCTCTTCCACGAAGCCTTTTAGAGATCCTACTCTGGTTCTGCCCGTACTAGTAGTAGTAGAATCCTAAAGGACGTTTTGGCTCTTCGTTGAGCTCATTTAGTTATTACACATAGACACTCAGTGTCTTGCCACTCAGAAACAATTCTCGTCATACTTCAGTAAGAATCATTATCATCAGTATCAGAGGTACTCGAACTCGTGGTTGTCCTCCAAGTAGTAATGATGAGGAAGCGTCTACATCACGACGGCTGGGGTAGATATTCCCACCAGCCGTACGCGACGCGGAAAATGCTAGTGTCAGGATAAGGACATCGTGGAGGCGAATAGAGACATACCGTAGAAGTCTCCGGTAAACGAAAGCAATACGACAGGAAAAGAAGAAGACTGTATAACCATAAACGGGACAAGTCATGGCAGTAAGTATAGAACTAGACTGAAACGAATGGGAACAGGGTTGACTTGACATAGAACGTACATGTAACAATACATCGTAATGTTGTCCGACGGTAACACACAGTAGCAATAAATACTACATGTAGAAATGCATCGAAAGTGCAGCTGTCCAATCAGAGACAATGTACAAGGTGAAGACGCATGCAATATCTAACAAAGCCCAAGATAATGAATATTGAGTGAGTAGAACTGAAGTTATGATCTGTGCGAGATTTACGAGTGTCAGTTGTCATGTTGTCAAGGAGGGAGTGTGCGAGATTTACGAGTGTGATTGGACAGGAGGCTGCGCTCTTGAACATTATTCTTTAGAACTGTCGCATATTGTCACACGTTGCACGTTAATACTATTAGTGTATTGTATTTTCGAATTATGTGCAGAACTGTAACATGCTGCAGGTGCAGTATTGTCAGAAGGACATGCTAATCTTGGTGTAGTGTGTATTACTGCTATGCATTTCACGAGTGTGATATTTTTTGTTACTTCGAAGTATGTGTGTTAGAATTCGTTGGTGTTTTACAATTACATCATGAGTGCATTATTCCCGTAGCTATGCAGAAGACGTTACTTCAGTAACGTCTGGCGCTAGCCAGAGTCCACACAGCTTTAATTTTGGTATTTGTTTGTTTGTGTGTTTGTGTCATGCCTGGAGCTATCCCGTATCTGTCCTGTATCTGTCCCGTATCTGTCTGTTCTCGTAGCTATGCAGAAGACGTTACTTCAGTAACGTCTGGCGTTAGCCAGGGTCCACACAGCTTTAATTCCCGAAGATATGCAGAAGACATCACTTCAGTAACGCCTGGCGCTAGTCAGGGTCCACACAGCTTTAATTTGGTATTTGTTTGTTTGTGTGTTTGTGTCACGTCTGGCGCTATCACGTATCTGTTCCGTACCGTACCGTACCATCAAACACAGCTGGCCACAAACAGCTGGCCACAATATTTGCTGGCTCCCGTATCTGTCCCGTACCGTACCGTACCATCAAAGACAGCTGGCCACAAACAGCTGGCCACGATATTCAAATAGGGCTTTCAAATGCAAGATCATAACGTGAAGCAACTAGGAAGAATTAGTACGTATGCGAAGTGTATGGGGGATGCACGCAGGGCGATAGTGCAGGTTCGAATCCCAGGTTATGTCTGGGGAAAAAAGGAGAAATGATAATGATCGGTCAGTGTCGTGCAATGTTATCGCATGAGCTGATTGTTTAGTAACTGGTGGTGTTAGTGGACAGTATAGCGTAACCTGTTTGTTTCTTTTATTTGAATTCGTTTAGAGCACAGGCAATCATTCAGTCTGCCTTCTCACCAGAGGAAAAACCTCCGGTTCCTGCTGAGAACGAATATAATCTTATGAGAGAAAATATAAAAAATATTACAAAGAATCATAACATGATAATGCCAAAGCACAAAGTATGTATATAATTCAAATGGGTGTGTGTATGTGTAAGCATGCAGTGCAGAACACACAGAGAAAACATGCAGTAATGTGTAGGCAAGAAAGGAGCGCGATTAACACTGGTTACAAGTTACAATTAATTCTGTTCAGAGCCAGTTTAAAGGCAAAAGCCGCACTGTGGAGGCGAATATCACTGGGGAGGGCATTCCAAAGAGTGCTTCCCACAAATGTGACGACCGGAAGGTCCAGGAAGGAAAGGCACTTGCAGGGATGCTTGGCCTGTATTAGCCGGCAACTGAAAGTAGGTGCAGAAAAGAGGACTTGCAAGATCATGTGGGCAACGGAACACAAAAAACAAAACCTTGTAGTGAAAAATGTGAGTTAGGGATCCAATGGATAAGCTCACGGGGAGGGGGGGCTGTGGATCTTGTAGTTCCTTGGTCTTTCTCTTTTGTATAGAAATGATAAATTTACTATTCTTTTTTTGCCTAGGTCACCAAAGCAAAAAAGCATAGCATAGGGTCCTGAGCTTCCAAGCTCTCTCGTTTGCTACATCTACGAGTAGTACGATGTGTTTACGTCAAGACACATTTTACGATACAGTAATTGCTATGCGTGCTCGTACATAGTGCCATGACATGTTCACGAGCGGAACATCTTGTGGTTTGTGCATTACAGTTAAACCTGTCAAGGCGACCACTCGGATAAGGCGACCACCTGTCCTAAAAGACCACTGGAGCCAGGACCAAGGGATGCTATTTCCAGTCAATTGACCCTGGATAAGGAGACCACCTGGCAACAGAGACCATATTTTTGAAGGTCCCCTGAGCATTCCTCTTAGAGGCCTATTATATGTGCAACTCCAGCCCGGGCTGGAGCGAGCGGGCCAGCCCGCCAAGGGCATTTACATGTGCAAGGCCGGGCTGGTCGCCAGCCCGCAGTGAGTTTATATGCGCTGAGCACACGCCAGCTCGTTGTGAGTATGCAGCAAACACACTACGATTGTAGTGTGCTGCCCCGGGCTGAAACGCAGGGCTGCAAGCCATCCTCAGGTTATAAACCTGAAAACCTTTTTCTCACACAATGTATACTTCTGCTGATTTCTTTTCGCACTGTGGCGCATGTTTGGTGTGTTGTATCACCTCGTTTCTTTTTCCTGTTTTTCACATTTTTAGCTGTCCATATCAAAGTGTTTTGCAAGTAGTTCCCCTTCCATTTTAATGTAAATCATGCATGTCGACAAATAAACAGTGCTCACTGCACGTCCTTATTGTTGCTGTACAAAAAGCTTCATAGAGTTTCAAGACAATATCGGGAATCCTCTTTACAACTTCGATCAAAAGGTAAAAGTACCTATTTTGTAGTATGCACGCAGTGTCGACACCATAATAATACAACTCTGGCTCGGGCTGGTCTGTTTATATGTGCTTTTTCTGGCCCGCCTAGCCGGGATCCCGGGTGCCTCGGGCGGGATCCCGGGTGCATCGGGGCGGGATCCCGCCTCGCCGGGCCAGCCCGCTTGCCATGTAAACACACCACAGGTTTTGTGTGGATTTGTGTACAACCCCGAGATCTCGTTGCAGGCGGGCTGGCCCTTCTGTCGACCAGCCCGGGCTGGAGCTGCACATATAATCACCCCCTTACCCCTTAGACAGGTTTCACTGTATAAAAGTAGAATTGTTGACAAACTAAGCAGTGACAATGTACTTACTCGATTCATTGTATTATCGCTTTCCGCGGCAACTGCGATTTATTCTATGTTGTAGAACTTACTCTCGCTGACAGGGTGTTCTGTCACCCTGTCGCTTGGCACAAGCACCCCCTGACAGACAACGCTTCGCCTCCGTAATCTATTATTCCTCATCCGTTCACTTCAGCAGATTATGTCAGTTTCTGTTTGTTCTGCATTCAAATATTCTGGCTTTTCTTTCGTTGCACCTGCACTCCACGCTGCACGCGGACTTTGGCAGTCGCCATATTTAGTATCTCTATGGCTACGATGATTCATGCATTTTCTGTGCCCTGCATTTTCTCTCTGTGCCATGTACGTTGTGTGCATGCATGCGGCGCAAGCCAAATGCACGCACGCGGGCATGTTTTGCTGAGGACAGCGATTTGGCGATCGTTGTTCTGGGTTGTTTCTTGTTGATTTGAGAGTATGATTGAAACCAATAAGCGAATACAGTCTTCTAGAGTTGTCTCCACGAAATGACAGGAAATCGCACTGCAACAAGGGTGTTAGCGAATTCTGGGCTGTGGTGCAAAATTGGCGCAAATGCCAGTAACGTAACTGGATTTCATTGAACAGGACGGTATATTTGATGATGTCAAACGCGTAGCCGTGCTGCGACCCACACTTAATTGGGAACTCGTGGCCTGGCATGAGGAAAACACGAGGGAAACATGGATGCAGTGAATGGGATTCTCGGTCTTTGACCACATGCTGGTGAGCTGATCTACTCACCTCCCACCGCATTAGGAGCTGCATCTGCGCCTTGATCCTTGAAGGGTGGTGGTGTTCCTACGGATGCGGAAAACTCGGCCTCTATATAGAGAAACCGACTCTCACGCGAGCCATGATTTTTTTACGTGTAGCCCCGCGCAAGTCATGCTTGCAAACAGCCAGAGTATTATGTTAGAACACATTACATTGGCTTATCAAGCTGCAGGAAGACTTACTGAATTCGCACACGGCGTAGCGCTTCACAGCCGTGTCGTTGACGCTGATCACAAGTTCCCGGGTGTCGGACAGATAACCGCTGACCGCGCTGCCACCCACCCAGGCTAGGATGTCCTGGCTTACTATGCCCGCTGTGCATCCGCTGGCAAACGCCTTCTGGCTGAGAATGCTGGTGGCTGCGTTGGTACACAGAGCCACGCTCTTCGGATGGCTGTAGATCTTGTGATCACGTGTTCGCCTGAGCACCACACCTGTCTTAGCGCAGTAGTGGTACTTGACGAATTCTGCAAGGAGAAAAGCACGAATATAGTCACGTGAAAAACACCCATCATACTACATACTAGCAAGAAGTAGAGGAAGAAAAGGTTTGTTGTAACTTTCATGCACCAGCCCATCATCAGACAACAATGAGATAAACTAGTCTAGATGCTGGTTACCCACAAAGTAAACGTGTGAATCACAGCACTGCACTACATCATAGCGTGATTGATACAGCACTGCACTACATCATAACGCGATTGATACAGCACTGCATTACATCATAGCGTGATTGATACGGCACTGCACTACATCATAGCGTGATTGATACAGCACTGCACTGCATCATAGCGTGATTGATACAGCACTGCATCACATCATAGCGTGATTGATACAGCACTGCATTACATCATAGCGTGATTGATACAGCACTGCACTACATCATAGCGTGATTGATACAGCACTGCACTGCATCGTAGCGTGATTGATACAGCACTGCATTACATCGTAGCGTGATTGATACAGCACTGCACTATATGTACATCATAGCGTGATCAATACAGCCCTGCATTACATCATAGCGTGATTGATACAGCACTGCATTACATCATAGCGTGATCGATACAGCCCTGCATTACATCATAGCGTGATTGATACAGCACTGCATTACATCAAAGCGTGATTGATACAGCACTGTACTACATCATAGCGTGATTGACACAGCACTGCATTACATCACAGCGTGATTACTACAGCACTGCACTACGCTCTACCAAACTTACCAAAGGTACATGCTTGAACCCCTGTAGTTCCCTGGCAGACTGGCTGAGGATGATTGTACACAGACCCTGGTTCACATGTGACATGTCCATCATCTGATATGCTGGTTATGTGATCACCGGCTTTGCGCTTGCAGTCTAAACACAAGAAACAACAAGAGAAAAACGAAAGTGAAGATCATGTAATAGTACTAGTATTTTGCCTCCCTCCACCTAACGATGTTAATTAATGTAGTCAGTTTACAAATGTTCTTGTGAACACACACACACACACACACACACACACACACACACACACACACACACACACACACACACACACACACACACACACACACACACACACACACACACACACACACACACACACACACACACACACACACACACACACACACACACACACATACACACACACACACACACACACACACACACACACACACACAAACACACACACACACACACACATGCTCACTGCCAAAAACTAGTCACTTGGGTTTCCCCGGGAGAGGGGAGAGAGCCTGAAAGGAATCTTGGAAAGATGACTCGATTGGCTATTGAACTACCCGACCGCTGACACCAACTGAAATCCTCAAGTTATGAGTGGAATTGGAAATGATCCCACGTATGGGCTCCCCACACCTCAGTAAGTGGTCGAGGAGAAGGTGCAGGAAAGGAATTGACTGCATCAAGGTATCCGTCCCGGGATCCAACTGCATTCATATCTGCCCCAGTGAAGGTAATACTTGCTACTAGAGCGGGTGACTAAATCAGAGTGGATCTGATATACCGTACTTTCAGGAGTATAAGCCGCACTCCCCATTTTTTTGCGAGGAAATACAGACATCTTCCCTAGTAGTATTTAGCACCGGTTAATTTGATCATCGGAGTAAAAGCCGAAAGCCCATTTTTTTGGATGATATTTGAGTGTTCAACGTGTGGCTCCGGGAAAATAAGGTAAGCTTCACTAGCACCATTGATTACACAAGAGTTACTCTAGCCAGAAGCAGTCCATGGCTAACAGGTATGTAAACTTCAAATAGAAAGTATATGAACCCTGAAACCAACAAAGGTGGTAGGTACAACAATACACCTTCAAGCAGCCGAGCCCGTTGGCAACAGGCCCGACAAGATCTGGCGTACTTGGTCCGCGTCAGCGATATTGTCGCTTATCTTTCAGCTTTGTTTATATGTCGCCAATGCTTACTTGGTAGCCCATTTCATCCCAATTTTGGTTAGCAAGTTTGTTTACTAGTACAGTAGGTATCGGTTATAGCGTGGGTGTTTGAAAAACGACTTTCTATTCTTATTTCCGATATTTCTTACACACGATAAATCAAGTGTGGCATACCATATGCATGTGCGCAGGGGCAGGAAGATCATCGTTCAATGCAACGCAGTACTTCTGTCCATGTGGGTGGTCATAGTCCCATAAGCTTACATGTGGCTATGCAAAATGAGTTACATGGCCACAACAGTTGAATCTGCAGCACTACGACCCAACGAGAGTCACATCAGAACGGAATTGGACAGATGTTATTACTACAGGCGATACACTTTGTACTAATCTGGCATGTTTCGCTACACAAAGTCCATTCTTAGGACCGATATATTCTACTATGGGATAAAATTGCTTGTAAGAATAAATGTGCACTTGAAATCCATGTTATGATTATGAAAACATGAGGGTTCATTCTTGTAGGCAGTATATTCTTTTACACGACCACGCTATAACCGATACGCACTGTACCTGAAAGGTCTAGCTAGAGTTCGAGTGGATTTCGAGAGCGACGGGTGGGTGATTCTGATTGATAGAGCGCCGCATCAAAATGGATTATCTTTTTACGCTGTGCAGGCAAGAGCAGCGCAAGCCACAAGAAAGTAATCGGTTACTCGGAATCAGCTCCATTTTGCGGAACGGCCGAGATCGCTCAAGTCTGGGATCGCTCGTCAAGCTGAGATTGCAGCTCGCTTACCTCCAGCTCAACGCTCGGAGTATCCAGCACATCGTGGAGATTTGCAAGTACTGTACGCGTCGTCGTCGTCGTTCAAAATAAAATCTTTCAAAGAACGGCATCTGATTCGAACCACACAGGCTGCCCATGCGAAGTCCTATAGAAAAGGCGACCGTCACGATCGACTTCTCTTTAGAAAATAGCCAGGCAGCAGAGAGGAAGAGAGATGAGCTTGCAAAAGCAAGAGAGTCGATCCCGAGCGAACATATTTGTCACCAGCGCCGAGAGCAGCGACAAGGAGGACCATAAAAAGTAGGAACCCTTCCTTGGACAATAAATTCCTCACAGCTACTTGTCATTCTATACCTTACCGTCCATCGTACCAAGTGCTATCACTTCAAGTGCACGCGTTCATGTCCAAAGGCTAAGTTCGAAGTGTCGAAAGATAAGCGACAATATTGCTGACGCGGACCAAGTAAGTGTACCTACCAACCTAACTAGCTGGCACACACACACACACACACTAGCGTACACTGACGATAGCTTGCGATGATTTGGACCATCTGTGGCTGCTTGGGCCACGCATCAAACAATTAGTTCAAAGTGCACGAGTTTACTCTGCTGAAGTAATTTAGTTCGAGACTTGGATAGGCTTTGAGTTTTTTTTTTTGTGCCGACAGCTGAGAATATGATGAACTGTCGAAAAGCCTATCGACATTGATTTGGCCAAGGGACAGCCAAGTTACGCCAGGTGGCGCTTTGAAAATCATGGACAGTACAGTGGTATGTATACCTGTGAACAATGGGCCTGAGCGGTAGATGTGCAAAGTGGAAATAAGCCCGGGAGCAATAAACAAACAAACCATCAAACATGTCCAACTACAAACAAATAATTACAGCAGTGTCTTGTATTAAAGCCTGTCTCACGTAGAAGCCTGGTTTTAGTGTTGACACACATAGAAATACCCGTATTTATAGAAGCCTCTCTCATTATAGAAGTCTGAAAACGTCCCAACCCAAAACTCATATACATGTAAGCAAGAGTCCATAAACAAGAGTATGCAACTGTGATCTCTTTTCTATAGGCCAGATGCACGGCATGCTGCCTTCATTACATCATTCAGCTGCAGTCCGCGAACTACGGAAAATCAAACACCGCGCTTTCCCTCTGGTTTGAAATGAATTTCGTACGGAACTGGAGTTCACGCGCCAAAATTTAGAGATCGCGTAGGTACTGGAATGAATCGAGCAAAAAACGGATGGGCTCGTACGAGAAATTGTGGGTTTGAGTGCATGCTTTTAGAGCGTGATGGAGGCAAGTTACGTAATGAAGGCAGCGCGCCACGCACTGGCCCACAACCACAGTTGCATACCCTTGTTTATGCACTCTTGATGTAAGGGGCCATTCGTAAATATAGATATTTATTCAGAAACGAAAACTAGTCGTTTAGGGGGAGAGGGTTGAGCGCCTGTTCGTTTCTCCAAAAATATCGATGTACATTTTGCATGCGTGAGAATGTCCACAAAAAAAGACCAAAAATATCGACACTATGTACCATTTGTATGTGTTCGCTTCTCAGGGAGGGGGAGGGGGGCTGAAGAGAAAACGACGTTTCTAAATAAATATCGGTATTTACGGAAGGCCCCTAAGCCGCGGCTTTTCTACCCTGCTTTACGGTATATGGAGGGGAATTGTATGCAGAGTGAGGAATGCACCTCGCACAGCATTCCACCAGTACTGTTGCAAGCTATAGTATTATGCGGACTTACTGAATTCGCAAACGATGTAGCGTTCACTTGAACCGTCATGATCTTCCCCTAGTGTGTCAGGAAACAAACCATTACTAGCGGCTTGACTGCCCACCCAGGCTCTGATGTCGAAGCTGACTACATTCGACACGCAGCCATTATCAAATGCACTCCGGCTAAGAATGACGCTGTTTGATGCAGCACAGCGATCTAAACTGGTGTTGTGGTCTTTAATCCAGTAGTCCGGTGTTCTTCGGAAGACAGCGTCGGCCTTGGCGCAGTACTGGTAGCCCGTCCAACCTAAAACGACAAAACCAGGCCCATTCGTTGAGCAAATAGAAAAGGAAACAAGCGTTTCGGAGACTGCAGTTTTAATATAGCAACAAGGACGACTAGTTTTGCTGTAAGCATTTCCTACATGTCGACATGCATGAGTTTAATGTGAAACGGTGATTGCAAGGCACACAACGAAAAGTAGAGAGAGAGAATGAATTATAAAATGATATTGAACTCGGATGCGGAGCCAATGAAATTATGGATAAAAAAGATGAACGTGTCCAAGAACATTGGTCAGCGATTCCTGCAATTCGTCAGCAAGCACTTCCACAAAGGTTGCAAATTATACAAGATATTTCACCGGAACACGCTAAAGTTCAGTTACAGTTGCATGCCAAATGTCGCCACCATCATCAAGCAACACAACAATAGTATCCTCCGCAGCGACCACCAGAATAAGACCAAGGATGTGAGAACCTGCAACTGCCGTGTCAAAAATGATTGCCCCTTGGAAGGAAACTGTCTAGCATCGAGCATTGTGTACAGGGCACATGTAACCGGCAGCGACATGAAGGAGTAGACTGGATTAACGGAAGGGACATTCAAGACACGATTCAATGGTCATCAACATACTATTCGCCACAAGAAGCACGAGACCTCAACGAGACTGTCCAGACACATCTGGAGACTGAAGGATGAAAACAAACCTTACGGTATCAGGTGGTACGTTGTGAGGAGAGCCGCACCATACTCTAACATCTCGAAGCGCTGCAACCTGTGTCTGGCCGAGAAGCTGGATATTGCCTGGGCCGACAAGACCCGCTCCCTCAACAAGAGGTCAGAGCTTGTGTCCAAGTGTCGTCATGAAAACAAGTTCTACCTCTGTAACTTTGCGCGCATGGTCAAGTGAATCTAGCTGGTAGTCCCGCTGCCAAGTGTGTGTGTGTGTGTGTGTGTGTGTGTGTGTGTGTGTGTGTGTGTGTGTGTGTGTGTGTGTGTGTGTGTGTGTGTGTGAGTGTGTGTGAGTGTGCGCGTGCATGTGTGTGTGTGTGTGTGTGTGGGTGTGTGTTTGTGTGCATTCGCGAGAAAGAGAGTGCGTGTGGGTGATTGGATAAGTGCGGGTGCAAGTATGTGTGCGGTAGGTGTGAGAATGAAAGGATGAGTATTGTGGCCATATGTGTGTGTGTGTGTGTGTGTGTGTGTGTGTGTGTGTGTGTGTGTGTGTGTGTGTGTGTGTGTGTGTGTGTGAGAGAGAGAGAGACAGAATGTTTGTGTGAGATTTGGAGAATGTGTGTGTGTGTATGTAAGATTTAGAGAATGTGTGTGTGAGATTTGGAGAATGTGCGTGTGTGTGTGTGTGTGAGATATAGAGAATGAATGTGTGTGCATGTGTGTGCATGTGTGAGATATAGAGAATGAATGTGTGTGTGTGTGTGTGTGCGTGTGTGTGTGTGAGAGAGAGATTTAGAGGATGTGTGTGCGGACGTGCGTGTGAGTGTATGTGTATGTGAGAAAAGGGAGAGAGTGTGGGTGTATGTTTGTGTAGTGGTGTGGGCATGTGTGGATTTTGCATTTGTCCCCATCTCTATTCTATATCATTCATGCCGGAACTACTGCTGCATAGCCCCAAGTCTGAAGACTTGGCAACTTCACGCCTGCACCTGACTCTAGCGCTATGATACGCGTCGCCTATGACACCCCTAGGAATTTCCCACCTTGCTCCCCCTTATGTTCTGGCTGCCCATTTTGGATCCATCAGTTGCCTAATGATCGTAGAAATACATGAAACTCGGAGTTGTGACAAAGCTTCCAAACTCTCTCTTGTGTAAAAAAGATGAACAAAATTTTACGAGTTATTACTAACTGTTCAAGAACGTGACCAGATCTTACACGGTCAGCGAGGGCGACTGCGTTCGTTGTCAAAACCAGCACCATTTGCCCTTTTCCGTATTCATTCATAAAATGATGTACATGCATTTTAGATAGAAATAACTCTGCCGTCATCACCATGTGTCAGCGAAGTCAAGTTTTATAGGAATCAATTCAGAAAGTCTGTTTTCTACTCAGAGAGCCGGGAAGGTTTGAATGAGTTCAAAACTACCAGTCATTCTGTGTTTGTGATAGCCTCCTTCACATGGATACTACTACTACTGCTACCGCTACCGCTACCGCTACCGCTACCGCTACCGCTACCACTACCACTACCACTACCACTGCCACTGCCACTACTACTACTACTACAGGTCCTCCCTCGTTATAACGAGTCCGGTTAGTACATAAACCCCGTTAGTAAATAGAAATCTGAAATCCCCTGGCGAAACGTGGTCTATACAACTGTTTACAGGTCCGGTTATACCATAATCCGTTAGTACATAAATCCGTTATAACGACCCTTTGCCCAGGTCCCTGGAGTGCCAAACCCTCAGTATAAGATAATATTGACCATGCAGGACCAAGGCCAAAACACGTAGGATAAAGCCGAAAGAGGAAACGTACTATGTCTATGTATTCGTGAATATGGACGATCCTTTGGATCCAAGGAAGAGTTATGTTGGAGATTTTCAATTATCTTATAACGAGTTGAAGCATCGATAATTTATGTTGTATCGAGGGTAGCCCCGGTAAGTACGAAGTAGTGCCTAGTTTACCTTTAGCTGCAAGTCCTGCTACAAGATAAGTCTCGTTATAAGATAACTTTTTCGATGGCCCAGAGATTATCTACTAACGAGGGAGGACCTGTACTACTACCACTAGTACTTGAGCAGTATTGTAAGAGGGGAATTCCCTAAGAAAGATATGTAAAGAAACGCCTGTTGGTGCCCTGGAAGGACTTTCGACAGCTCATTCCACCCGGTAGGATCTCACTGAACTGAAAAGCTGGAATTTTTTTTATTGAAAAACCACAAACCTTCAGATATGTGAATGTGCACATGATATACAGTGTACATACGTATGTATCGAGAAGGCAGCACAGAAACGGCAGTGATGGTGAGGCCTGGGCAGCTCGTCCGACCGTGGGTCTCGGAGTCAACACTGGGCAGACGCACCGGGAGGGATTGTTGGCAGTTGATCAGGATACCAAACTTACCAAAGGCACATGCTTGAACCTGGCTGGTTCCCTGGCACACTGGCTGAGGATGATTGTACATATATCCCGTTTCACAGATGACATATCCGCGATCTGATATGCTGAGAATGTGGTCGTCAGCTTTGCGCTGGCATGCTGGAAAAAGAAAGCGCGAGGAGATAGAGAGAATGGACACTGAAGATAATCCACCTCCCATCACGCTACGAAGTGAGACAGATGTACACATGCACAGATATTTCCTCCGTACACAAAAACTTCGTGACTTTTTTTGAAGGCCACGCACAGCTCTGGAACTGTTCAGTTTCAGTTAGAACAACACCCGTGTCATTGTCTAACCTATTGACAAGCTATATACAAAGAAAGATTGAGTCTATTCCGAGTCTTCGTTGCACCACGACTGAAATGTTTTCATTTTGCTGTGCGAGCGGAACAGCGTTGTGTTCTCACCGGCACAAGCCCGCGCGCAGTCGTGCTGTGAGTACAGAGCATGGCCAGCTTCAGGGCAGCGAGTGCCGCGTGACTCCGTGTTCCCGCCGCGAGCTCCACTGCGTCACTGTGCCAGTTTCAAGCAGGTTAATGTTGCTGTTATTTTTCTTACTTGACTCGCGAGTTCCTGGCGGCAACGTCCTCACACGCATAGCGTCCGTGGAGAATCTGTTCGGGATCAACCAACAGCCTTTGGTTCGGTTCGTTGAGCTGGTTCTCGCTCAAAAAGCACCGTTGAAAAATATCCACGGAGTGTTATTTTGTATACGGAGGAAGTAAAACAATGTACTTTGCTGTGGAAAAAAAACATGTTTCAGAAATGGTCTCAAGGGAGAGCCAATTGTGACTCCGTTCACTCGTCGGTACCTTACGCCATGAAATGAGAGCCCAACAGTGGATTTTACCCTGTTGCCAAGAGGAGGAAAAGGATCCTCGGATATGGACCAAGCAGGGCAATATGCAGTACATGTTGTTTGTTTGAATTCTTTATTCTCACGATGGCACCATCGCCAATAAGAGATAAATTTATGAGAAGGTGAGATTGTGGGTTAAACAGTTGGAAAGTGATTTACATCACTTTGAACTTTACAAGTATGGGAGAGGGTGAGCGCTGCAGGAGCAGATTGAGTTAATCAGCAGTGAGCAGATTTCTTGTTTGAAAGCAGGTCGGGAGGAGACGTCACGAATGCTAGCAGGGAGGGCACTGTAGTATTCTAGGGACTTGTACAGTGGGGAGTCTTTACAGCGATCGGTTCTGGAGGGTGGGAGCTGCCAAGTGCGTGCGTGTCGAAGGCTGTACTGGGCCGTAACTTGAGCAGGGGTGTTGAGCATGCGTATGTGTTGTGGGGCATATTGGTATTTTATGGAGTGAGCAAGAAGGGTGAGCTTCACTTTGCGGCGAGAGAACATTGTCGGCCATTTGAGCCGATGGAGCAGTGTTGAATTATTCAGAGGAGTGTAGAGGGGGAGACGGAGGCAGATTCTGGCCGCCTTGCGCTGGATTCGCTCAAGACGGTCAAGGGCTGCGCTTGAGAGCGGGGTGACAGCAATGCTGGCATATTCAATTATAGGCAGGATATATGTTTTGTAAATGAGAGAGAGTGATTTAGTGTGTAGAGTTGATTTGAGCCTAAAGAGAATATTGAAAGATTTTACGGCTTTCTTCAGCACAAAGTCA
>NC_088649.1:26520604-26610604 GCF_964019385.1 Sycon ciliatum
AGGTGACGGGACACGCATCCAAAGTTACGCTCGCTCTCGAGACTGGCGACCTGAGCAAACACGTACTCAGACCCGGCATGACCGAAGCTTCTTAGATTCTTCTGACACACGCTCTCCGCTAAATAGAAAGGAGTCTTCTGCAGCGGAAATACGCTAATGTCTGAACAGGTCTGTCTGCATGGTGTGCGCTCTGTTCCAAAAATAGGGACACAAAGACACACAGGTACAAAATAGTAATGCACACACACACACACACACACACACACACACACACACACACACACACGCACATACACACACACACACACACACACACACACACACACACTCATCTTTCCGCATACGCATGCGGCCAACGCATCACACCGCTGTCAAACTGTGCGGGTGAGGTATTTCCCTGAATATACGTCGCTTGTTTTATGTTTTACGTCAACGGCAATAAAAAAGGGATGCGACTTACGATCGAGCATGACGTGTTACCTACGTGACTGTATTAAAGCAACATGTCTCAAACCTGACTGGGGGGGGGGGGGGGTGCGACTTATAACCGAGTGTGACTTGTGATTGGGGAAATATGGTAGAGCTCAAGTGATCTTCAACAACGTTAGGTGCGTAAGCATTTTCTGCCAAGGTAATACAGTCGACTCCACTTATGTGCCATGAAGTGGAGACGATAAAAAAAAATAATAATAGCAAACTCGCGTAATAGCCAATTTCGTGGCATAGTGAACCGTTCTCTATGTGCCACTTCGAACCCACGGTAGGTGCATTTCTGTAACGAACTTCGGGAATAAAGTATTGATTCTGGTGCACATTGGTGCCTGTTAATAAGTTGTTACATCAGGAGTCAACAGTAAAGACACGTCGATGTTGCTCCCGGGACACGCACAGCAATACATCACATTTAATAAGAATAAGGCTTGGAGCGAAATCCACGATATCACTATTAAGAACGGGGATCATGCCATATGCTGACGAGTTGCTAGAAGCAGAGCTCTCCGGAAGTTTACGCTAGCCAGGAAAATGGTAGGGGATAGGGGATTTGGTAGGGAGACAGGGGTCGGGTAAACAAACAGTTCGCCAATTTGTTTTCAAGTTACACTATTGCCTAGTCACAAAGAAATGCAACGTTAAGGTGCGTAGAATCATGCCAGCACACTTTGCATGTACAATCCTACCTAGTTTATCCGGGCTGTCCGGGGGACCAGGCACTGCCCGAATCACATGCCTTGTGATGGGGAAAGGCCATGGAATCCGAAAGGGCATGTGACGTCACTATTTCCACAAAAAGTGACAAAAGAGTAGTAATATTTCCACTGACACTCACCCAAAGGGTGCCCGGTAGACCGAAGTGCCCGTAAGTTCGGGGTCCGGATAACCTAGGTAAGACTGCGCTTGGACATAAATTTGACCTTGGCTGGGGTTCCAATGCTGTCTGAGGACAGACCCATCAGAAGACAGGTGATAGAAAGAAAACATTTCGTTTTTTAATTCACTTACTGCATTTAGTGGTCTCGTACTCGCAGACTACGAGATGCTCCTCACTCTGGTCAACCCAGTTTGATGTACTCGAAAGAAATTTAGGTGGGCCGGTTAAGCTTTGGGCCACATCTGCTGTCCAGAACACCTTGTCTGAGTCCATGCCGATCGCCTTGAAATGGTCGAGAGCGCACGGTCTCCTGCCCATGGAAACCAACTTGGCACTTTGGTGATATGCAGTCTTTCTCCCTTGGCATATCGCATGCGCACTAGCGGGATTGGCATAAGCTATTGGCAGTGCACTGATTTCAATGCAGCTACTGGCACACTTAGTGGCCTCTGCAGTGGACAGATCAAGAGAAGAAACAGTCGGCGTACCGGTACGTGAGAGACAGTGAGTGGAATTGAGAAGCAGTGCGTAAAAGTTAGAGACAGCACATAAGAGTGCTAGGACAAACCGAGGGTTTGCCCTCCAGGGACTTAGGTCAAGAGTCGTTATAACAAATTTTATGTACTGACAAATTATCTTGTAACCGGACTAGGAAACAGTTGTATAGACCATGTTTCACCAGGGGATGTCGGATTTCTATTTACTATCGGGGTTTACGTACTAACCGGACTCATTATAGCGAGGGAGGACCTGTATAAGCCACCCCAGGATTTGTCTGTCATGAAATACGGACATCTACGCTGTCGTGATTTCACGATTCAGTTGATTATCGATTGGCGAATCTGGATTGAGTGCGAGCAGCCGCTGTGGTTCGAGCAACGCTGGCCCAATCGAATAAACAAGTGTGTAGTACGCAAAATGTACGCATATCGTACAAAGATTCTGTGAAAGCTGTCCAAAAACGCCAAGGTCCATTTCCACTCCAGCCACTCCCGATGTGGGGGCCGGTGTTATGTGGTCGGATTCCACTACAAGCCACACTGTCATTTTTTGGGTGAATTCCTGGTGTTGTAAAGTGTGCCTCATACTCAGGAATACACAGTACAGTCAGACATCGCTTATCCGGTCGTTTTTTTTATGCGGATCACTCGCCATCCGGAAGAAAATCGCTGGCTACCGATTTACAGCATATGTCATGCATACATACAGTACGTGTGTTCGATTATCCGGTTCCCTCGCCTGTCCGGATATTTTTGGTGGAAAACGGACGTGTGCGGTTATGCGAGGTCTGGCTGTACGTACTACGATGGGCACGTCAGACAGTTCAGACGGAGCATGAAACACGCCGATGCCACTCACCATTACATGTGTTCCCGTTCTCGTGCAGGCCCAGATCACAAGCACACGTGAACGATCCCACCACGTTTGAGCAGATGGCAGTAGCCGGACAGTCATGAGTTCCCAAGCTGCACTCGTCCGCATCTGCAATCAGAGAGGGACAGGGAAGCAAGATGTTAGCTTTCTCAGTATGTTTTCTCAGTATGCTTATGTTGTATTCATACACATTCAGGAAAGAGAGGGACGGGGAAGCAAGATGTTAGCTTTCTCACTCGGTTTATGTTGTACTCATACACATTCAGGAAAGCCTTGCTTTAGACAGTAATTTTAGTCCATACCTTCTAATTTGTCTTCCTTTTCTTTTCAACTTCATTTTTCTTGCTAGCCGTGGTTGACTATAAAAACCCTGAAATCGCCACGCAAAGTGGTCATTGGTTGCCCCAGCCATGAATTGCTTGGAATAAAACTAAAACTTAATTCAATGTACCTATGCACTGAATCTTGGCTATCTATTTCATGTAATCGCTCTGATTATGGTGAGATGTGCATTGATTTAAATAGCATTAAAGAGGCTGTGTGCTTGGAGTTGATGAGTCAAGTCTAATACGTGTGTAAATCGGCTGTGGGGGAGTCTGCGGCAGATGAGGAATGGAAGCCAAACAAACAAACGTCTGATGCAAACACTTGTTGCACCGTTGTAACTGAATACCATCGCCTAATGCACTATGTACGCATCTTTCAGCACAAAATTGTTGGAGATGTGTGACTGTTGTACTCTATGTATGGTTTGCTGTCTTACTAGTTCCTCCCACGGTCACACACTCAATTGATATTCATGTTCACATGGAAAGGATAATCATTCTCCGTAACGGAAAGTACGTTCCAGTACCTTGTCCACATGTTGCATGTTTTGTGCAGTCAACGCATTCACACTTCACCTTGGAGCGACACACACGAACGTGCACTAAGGTTCTCACACTGTGCAAACTCGTACTCTGCCATGCGATTTCCCTTTCTCTGACAGTAAAACCAAGGCGCTCTCACGATACTTTACCTTTAAAAGAAGACAAATATCTGGATTTTGAATTCATATCCAAGCTTATCACTCCCTTAGTATTGACTCACATAGTTTTTTGCCATACCTAAGCAGTCAAATATACCTGCATATTTCACTCCTTAGGGCTATATTGACTGCTTATATTTGACTGCTTAGGGGTTGCGCAGTTGAACGGTGCCCAGTGCGCAGTGCAGCATTGTCACCGCATGAGTAGGTGGTGGTGCAACGGTTGTGCAATCATAAAACCGGGATTCATGAGGTTATCGTTTTGGAATTTGAAATACGGACTGTTTGTCGTGATAAATCTAATATTGACTTCGTACTTGGTCAGTATAGGAAATAAAAACCTCGTAAAAGACCTCGGCTTCGCCTCGGTCTTTTACTCGGCTTTATTTCCTATATTGACCTCGTACTCAGTCCATAATAGATACTTATTCTCCCCAAGTATATTAATACCCGCACTTAGAGTGCTTTTCAGGCAGTTTGCCCACACCTTTGCTGCGGGCAAAGGAATACGTTGCGCACATCAGACGATTGCAGAACATGCAATGTCGTAACGCTTACCTTTGCATAGTTGACCAGTACCTGAATACCCCTTATTGCAAACACACGTGAATGAACCCACAGTGTTGGTGCAGGTTGCTAAAGCGTGACAATCATGAGTGCCACTGCGGCATTCGTCGATCTCTGCAACCAAATAGGAGAACGAAAGAAACACACCGTTGTTAGCGTTTTACGGTGAACCTACTGAAGTCTCCATAGTAGGGAGGTTAAGGGTGTCATCGATTGGCGAATCAAGATTGAGTGCGAGCAGGCGGTGTGGTCCGAGCAACGCTGGCCCTATCGAACAAAACAAGGGTGTTGTGCGCAAAGTGTACGCATATCGTACAAAGATCCTGTGAACGCTGTTCAAAAACGGCAAAGTCCATTTCCACTCCAGCCACTCCCGGTTTGGGGGCCGGTGTGGTCGGATTCCACTCCAAGTACACCTACTCTGGATTCGACCAAACGATCACGCTCACTCGGAGCGCACTAGCTCTGGATTCGCCGAATCCATAATGCCCTAAGATGCATGTTGTTGACGACGTGACGTGCAATTTCACGTCAAATTTGGCGTAAAACTCCAAATTTCGACGCGAGCTGCAGTTGTTTTCGACGCGCGAGCCAAATAATGCGAGTCGAACTTTCGCGTCACGTCAGAAATAACGTGCAACTGTAGTTGGAATCAAGACACGCGCATGGCCAGTAGAGGGATGATTGTTTGTCTGGGGTTAATGTAGGATCAGCGGGGGGGGGGGGGGGGGGGCTGATAATTGCTTTCGCATGATACCGTCACAACAGATTCCAATTGGATGGCATGAGCAATGCGTCGTGCACATCACAGCCAGGTTCCAGCACATGACACACACCATGTGACACTCACCATTGCACTTCTTTCCTTCAAGAGAGAAACCTGCAATGCAACTACATGTGAACGATCCAAATGTGTCTGTGCAGACAGCCAATGAGTGACAGTCATGAGTTCCAGTGCTGCATTCATCGATTCCTGCCATCACACACCCAGGGAAATGGAAAGGAACCATGTTACAAAGGAACATCAGCCACAAATGATGAAAAAATGAAACATTCCCGGTTCCAGTGAGACCGAGTTCTCCGCATTTGTAGGAACACCACCACCCTCTATGGAAACTCGTGAACCTCTATGCATTGACTACGATTCATAGATCAGAGCCACCCCAAAGTGGTCAACCAATCATGGTCTTAGACCCATCCCACTATGCCTGCCTGCCACCTCGTTAGGAGCTGCACCAGCGCCTTGACAGATGAAGAGTGGTGGGTTTCTACAGAGGCGGAAAACACGCCCTCCAGTCGAGTCTCACGCGACCTCTCATCTACCTGTCCATTGTCTCGCTGTGTGATGGAAATATGGCGGAATTGAAACACTGGCAAAAAATGCTATAGCACACCACGACTCTCTTTCTCTCTCTCTCTCTCTCTCTCTCTCTCTCTCTCTCTCTCTCTCTCTCTTTCTCTCTCTCTTTCTCTCTCTCTCCCTCTCTCTCTCTCTCTCTCTCTTTCTCTCTCTCTCTCAACCAATGTGGTTCCCTGTTCTTCTGAGTTTCAAGGACTCTCAGCTTTAAGCAAGTCTAATACTGTAAAACCGAAAATCTAACGACCAACAAGTTTGACGTTTTGTAATATTGGCATGATTACGTGCAGAAAGTTTAACAATGGCTACCTGGCCACCCATCTGTATGCGCATTTTTACACAAACATCTAGCGATAACGTATTATTCCAATAACAAAAAAATTGGTCGTTAAACCGTCAGACTTTGTGACTTGCTAGACTTTCCGCTTTTACAGTAGCTGCTACGTTTCGACGAAACGTAGCAGCTATTCTCTCTCTCTCTCTCTCTGTCTACAAAGACCTACCGTACCCAATAAGTGTATGCATTATCACACGTGCAAGCAAACACAATACTCACACAAAACACACAAAACACACACACACACACACACACACTTACAAAACACACACACGCAGGGGCGTAGCTCGCACACGTACCACCGGCAACATCATAGTCACCATTTCGCCAATTTGACTGTGTTGTACCCATGACGGCTGTTTACTGGTGTGGTGACAGGACCCCGCTGACTATACATGAGCTACGCGCCTGCACACACGTGCGTGTGAGTGCAGAAACTCATGCACGATGTATCGCAGGGTAGTGCGATTCTGCACACATGCTACCCAGTTCTAGCTGATCAACAGAGGCTATCCTAGATGGAGTTGTCATTGTGTGCAGATTGTAAAGTTTCATTTTCTTTTTATTTAAATTGTTTTTGTTTGTTTTGGTTTGCTTTTTCTTTATTTGTTGCGTCAGGCCAGTGAAATCATGTTCTGTGATTGCCCGTATAAGAGGTTAAAAAAACCCAGTTCTAGCACAGCTCACATCTAACCTTTGCACACTCCAACGTTCTCCCAAAGACCAGTTTTCGACGATATCGGGCAACTAGGTTTCCCAGGGGTTTTGATATGCTGAAAGCCAGCTTTGCAAGTTGGAGATATCCACTTTTGGCTTTGTTCAAGATTCGACAACGGGTCGACTTCGCATTCTGAAACAAAATAGAAATGGAAACAAGAGAAGCAGGACAAAAATATTACGAGTTAGGACAAACTGTCCACCAACGATTCTAACTTGTATACGGCGCACAATTAGTGCATCTGGAACAATTCAACTTTGTGTTGCAGGATAGGTCACCAGTTTCCCAGTATCCTGAGGGTCCATAGTCGACAATCTTCGAGATTGAAATTGCACAGGTTTGCAATTCTTGCAACTGAAAGACTGCACTCATACCTCGTTTATCTCGCCGTCCGTAACTTTGAAATGTCCATAACTCGCACACATACATACGTTTTTGATGGAGAAAGGCCATAGATGTGGCAAATGACGTTGCTATTTAGACATAAATGAGTCAAATGACAAAAGAGTATTTCCACTAAAACTCGTCAAAAGGGTGCCGGATGGACCAAAGGGTGCCCGGTAGACCGAAGTGCCCATGACTTTCGGGTTGCCTTTCTTTCCTAGCTAGACCCGTGCCATTCCCGTCACATCGTGGGACAGTAAATTGCATCATACCTTGAAAGAAACGTTCTATTCCGAAATGACATAGCACCTGTGTTGTGCTTGGCCAACTCGTGCTACCAGGATCGTCGGTATTGTAGGTGTTTAACTTTCATCATCGTCTCACCCTCTGCGGCCATCAACATCGTTGTCAGTCACGGTGACATTAGCATCCTCAGCGCCATTCAGACAGAGTGTTGGAGATGTAGCACTTCTTGGACGATTATTTTCGTCTGTATGGATTCAGGGATGCTAGTCCGAGTCGGAAGAACGCACGTACAGGCGTTTGCTATAGGTGCATATCTTCTCCTTCTTTTGGGCTCTTTGTTTGCCTCCCTTAGCTAACTCGTTGCACTCATCGTTCATCAGCCACCTTGTTCACCAGAGTTACATATTCCGATGCGATGGCATCAACACTATTAATTTTTGTAAAAATGAGTTGGCTGCGTCCTTTTTCGTGCGTCCGCCATAGTTCTTTGCTTGAAGTGGAATCATGGCTGGATCCTTCCTATTTTTCTGTCGCTGTTCATGGACTTGTTCGAGGAGCTCGCTCTCTACCTCAGGTAAGAATGGCTTCACTCCAGGGCGAGTAGCACCATACCGTCCAAACATTCCCTCCAGGGCTGCTGGCTGAGATTATCAAAGGCGAACCAACTACCAACTCTGAGAAGCCATGTGAACTGGACGCACCTCGGCTTCCTAGTTTCTTTTATCACTGTGCAACTATCAGCTAGACGACCTGGCGCTGCGGAACTGGACCAACGGGCTACTCTTCATGATAATAATCTTTCTTTATTTCAGGATTACCCAAAGCTTCGGCATGGTTGCTTTCCATCTAACGAAAGAAGCATCTCAAACAAACCAGGCGAACACTCGCAGATTCGATCCACTACAAACAACTACAGATGGACCTACTCGAAGTATGCGGCTTGCGCGGGGTCAAAGGTGGCAAACTTTGCACCCGTTCGATACATCGCACTATTAATTTTCTCGAAGTGCACCCTGAAATCGCGATCTGCAGTCTAGTACTGTGAGTCTTAGAAAAATATTACAAAATTTAATGAGAGTCCTCCGGCAGTACAGTAGTAGTGTAGTAGAGTGCTCAATATTCGTTCTGAACGGTTCAAATAGAGCTTTCCCGTATGTCACGTGATTGTCGCATTGGAGTGGACCAAAGACAGATCAAACAGCGCGGGCTGGAAAGCGCGGTCCTGCCTGCTCAAACTGGTGATGGAACTGGATCCACTGCCCGTCGTCACTTGACGACGGGCAGGAACGGCTGCCACTGCCCGTCGTCACTTGACGACGGGCAGGAACGGATTCCAGTGGACTGACTCTCTACTACTACTCTACTTCATGGTCTTTCATTGGTTACTTGCCGTATGTTTCATAAAATACAAGGCACCGGATTGCGCGGAAAGAGCGACTACAATTGTAGGTGGAAAACCAACAAGATCAAAAAAAGAGCTGACCAATAAAATACCTAAAGCAGAAGGGCGACTGTTTCCACAACTGTCATCATGGCTAGTTATGGCGCTCCAACATTTGATCTGGAACTGTGAGAAAAGAAGCCCCTTTAAAGGGGAAGTATACCCTAAAATCAAATTTTCACCAGTTGTAGTCTTCTGGGTGCTGAGTCGAATGGTCTTGGTCCGAGGAAGCTGCGACGCTCCCTTCCTACTTGAATCCCAATCGAACTCGCGCATACCTGCAGGCACGGTGACCAGGTGACTGGTGTACGCAGGAGCACGTGACCGCTTGTTCAACCATGTTCGATTGGGAATAAAGGAGGAACGCTGCATCGCAGCCTTTTTGGACCGAAACCAGTCGACTCAGCGTCCAAAAGAGTACAACATATGGGCCAATCGCGGTCATCCGTGCTTTTATAAGAACGAAATGGCGCTTTTAGTGGCATTTTGCATACAAATCCCCATCTAGTAGGGCGCAGTCACCCAGTTTCGGTGGAAGTGCGCGAGTTCGATTGGGATTCAAGTAGGAAGGGAGCGTCGCAGCTTCCTCGGACCAAGACCATTCGACTCAGCACCCCGAAGACTACAACTGGTGAAAATTTGATTTTAGGGTATACTTCCCCTTTAATAATAATAATATCTTTATTAGGATGACCCTTTGTTGAACGATATTGGCGATGTGAATGAGATCCTCCGAAAAGTTGAGGAAGAGACTGAAACTTTTATTGCGGAGTCGCTCGCGAAGGAGATCTTGGACGAGCCGGATGACCCTCAACCAAAGAGCGCAATGCTCAGCAACCTGCAGGACCCGCCGAGGTGTCCGATCAAGACGTGGGAAAAATCCGTAGGAACAGAACAGCCAGAATGCCCGATGCTCAGTCGACAATGGCAATGGCACCACGAGAACAAAAGCACTATGGACTACTACTTCAAGAAGTACAAAACAAACAAACAAAAACAATCACAAAACTCAATGCAGGTGTACGTGTGTCTGTCATGAATCTCTTTATTTGGCTTGGGTGCACACGGGAAACACGGTCCAGTCACTCATACTCGTACTCGGCCAGTACCGCTGTTCATCCAGCCCTTGCCGCTATGGCGGCGCGGGCTGGATTCCGCGGTACTGCCCTCGTACTCGTGCAGGAACCTGTACAGCTTACAGTTACACACGGCACAGAGCGGTTTTTTTTGGTGCGTTTTATGTCCCCATGACGTCGAGACCTCAGGTCGGCTAAGGGCAAAAAGCCTCACCATCCCTATGATCCCACTATGCAATTTTTTGTCTTTGCCTAGCGCCTGTGAGCTGTGATCATTGTAAAAATAAAAAATAAATAAAAAAGCACCGCGCATCGTTCGCAATTCGTTGTAAATTGTCTGGTGATTGGTGATTGGTGATTGCCTATGGGCATGAAGCTATTAGTTACTGGGCAACGCACGATGAGTGGTGCTCTGCGCCGTGGGTAGAACAATATTACTAGTACATTATTTTTAGATTACACTCACCTGCACACGCTGTACCGTTTCCCCAGAAACCCGTGCTGCACGTGCACATGTATGATCCGTAACTGTTACTGCACGTAGCAGACGAGGAACAATCATTAATTTTAGAGTTGCGACACTCATCGATATCTGCATTCGAACAGGACAAGAACAGAAACCAACGTGAGCCGATTGTTCGCAGAGCTGACAGTTCACCGAACGCCGTGTCATCGAAAGACAATTCACGGAATGCATTATCTCTTTGTCTGTCACCAGTTAATTAATCCTAGTAATATTATTAAACTTCAAGACAAATTTGCGGCCTCGAAAATGGTCGAAGTGGAAGCAATGTTATTGAAGTGCATTTCGATCTTTCCCACAATGCATCTCTTTCTTTAAAATGAATAAATAGAGGTTACCCAATGGCTAAGACCCCCAGGAAAGGTCTCTGTGTGCAATTATTGCTGATGAATTGCAATTACAAGTGGTAGAAATAGACCAGGAGTGGAATAGATGAATATTAGCCATATATAGGCGAATGCATAAGCCACATTTAGAAAAGAAGGAGCAGGAATTTGTCGTGTACTGTGGAACTAGTGGTATCACTACAATGTGCAAAGTTTGGCTGTCGTTGTTTTGGTAATGGTCCAGTCATGTTCCGAGAGCATCACATAATCAGGAGAATGCAGTGTTCTCCGGGCACGAAATAGCATTAGCCTACTCGAGCTCAGCTGATGAGGGCTGAATTCCCAGTAGACAGTCAAGCATGCTAGTGGTGTGCTCCAGATGGCAGTAGTGGCTCAGTGAAGTGTCAATAAGGCAGCTGGAAGCTGAACCTCCAAAATTCGAACCAGGCACCTTCTGTAAATCATTATAATAAAGACTAAAAAAAGAGAGGGGAACCCAAGCGACGATGGATTTTGACGAACCAAAATGGTCCTACCCTACTGCGAATGTTTCGAAATGGAATAATTAGGTCGCTTGTTGTACTGATTACCGTATTTTCCGGAGTATAAGCCACACTGGAGTATAAGCCACACTGGAGTATAAGCCACACTGGAGTATAAGCCACACTGGAGTATAAGCCACACTGGAGTATAAGCCACACTGGAGTATAAGCCACACTGGAGTATAAGCCACACTGGAGTATAAGCCACACTGGAGTATAAGCCACACTGGAGTATAAGCCACACTGGAGTATAAGCCGCAACCCCATTTTTGTTGCCACGCAATATAGATATCTAACCTATTCATCACCGTAAATTTGTTCTTCGCAGTATAAGTCGTACCCCCTTTTTTCCTTTACTCCGCACAATACAGTGCTCGTAGTTGGCCTTACCTGTCTTCCACACAGGCGAGTCTGTAGGACAGCAACGTTTGCTGGGATCAGAACTTGACGGAGATGGGCATACTGCAGGCCCTGGACAATCGTTCACTCCATTCTGTCAGTGTACAGTGCAGGGCAGGAGGCAATGAAAAGCACAGTGTTGCCAACCATGTTACCAACTCAGGACATTAATAATCATTGAATGTTTGCGGTCATATATCAAGCATACTATGATAATATGAGTTTTCGCCATCCAAGACTTTCACAAAATTAACATGCAGTGCAGCACACCCTAGCCCTCGAGAGAAAATCAGCAGATCCGATTTTGCGCCCAGCCTGGTCTGTTTTCAGAAGTCTACTGCAAGTGACTATGGATATTAACTTTTTACGTAAAGTTGTGATGAAATATGGCGACAGAGCTCTAGGCCATACTCCGCTTTGCTAGATCCTTCAACCGTCACCGCTATGTGCTGTTGCAAGTAGCCGAACCAATACACGAATCATAAACACACCTGCCCAGCAAGGACATCTTGATTCGGATAAGATCACATGGCCGCCACAGGTAAAGGGTGTACAGAAAACCTGTAACTAAAGACCACTGTGACTAGCGACCAGCCTGGTACTACAGACCACTTTGCCAGGCACGGACAGTCTCACATTCATGTACGGTTGTGCGGTGCAAACCTCTAACTAAGGACCACCTGCCACTAAAGAACGCTTTCTCTGGCCCGAAGGGATGGTCATTAGTTACAGGTTTTACGGTAGTAACTATTTACTACGCCATAGGTACAGGAAATATCGAAACTGCGTATTGTTGTTTATTCTATTCGTCTTGACAAAGCCCCGCCGCATTTGCGTAAATATAACTGGTTTCTTCCCACTCGTCCTACGCGCAATCCCTGCACTTTACCTTAAGCCTGAACATCAGCTTATACCAGATCTCCGTTTTTCGCTGCCTATTCTCTCTGGCTGGCCCTGCCTCTATCAGTAAAATCGTCTTGTACATTAAATGATTTCAAGGCCAACATGAAGCTCGTGTTCTAATAACTGCTAGTTCTTCATCCAGATTTGTTTCTCTTTGCCTCCAGTAATGTGTAATATTTAGTTTTTTTGCTTTGTTTTTGTTTACTGCCATGGCTGGCTGCCGCGCCCCTCCCTCCATATTGGCCTATATTCTCTGGCCACGGGAAGATGAAATGAATAAATCGCTGCCTTCTTCGTGTGGATAACGAATGGTAGATCCTAATCTATGATGAAAAATGATGACTTAGGTTTAACCGTATGCCCGGGAAAAAGGATGTCACTACATCAGCAAACATGGAGAAGCACAAAATGTTACGAGTTATGACTAACAGTTACTGGCCACCAACATAACCAAATCTTATACAGTCGGTTACGTTGGTGGACAGTTAGTCATAACTCGTAACATTTTGTCTTTCTTCATTTTTACCATAATTAAATTGGCTCACCATCCGAGTTCATCTACATGAGCAGTTACAACTTAAGTATCATGCAGTAGGGTCCGGCGGATTCTGCCGGCAGAAAAAATGGCAGAATTCGGTACTTTGGTACTCTGGTAAGTTTCATGCATGTTTGGTATGTGGATAAAGAAATGGAGCAGAATTCGAGGAATTGCCCGCCATAAGGTTTGTATGGTTCTGCCAATTTCACTGCTTTTCGAGCAGAATCTGCCACCTTTTCGAGCAGAATCCGCCGGTCCCTATCATGCAGTAGGTAGTGTACAATGTTCATAAGTTCATGTGTGTCATGGTTGTAGATGATGTGATAGAGAGGGAACAGCACGAACTCCAGACATATCAGACAATTAGCACAGAATGTTCACTTACGGTACACGTGCAGTTGCCGGGTCCACAGGAGTTCGGGTACTGCTCGCCGCTCCGATAGAACTGTCCCATGTACCTGCATGCGCCTGCAGTCCATGTAACAAATCACATCAAGAACACATTGCTTTGCTGTTGCAAACAGGACGACACTACAGTCCATTTCAAAACTATAGACGCGTACCTAGGCAAAAACCGTTATGCCAGCATCTATACCACATAAAATCTGTGATCACTTTGTGCATACAATTTTCCAAATTGGGCGTCTGTTATCCAATCGTTTAGAAACTATTATTATGAGAGTAATTGTGGAGCGGACCTGAGCAATATTCCGAAAACTGTTCTCAAAAAGTGCCAGCCAAGTTTGAAATAATTATTTCAAAAACACTGCACGTCTATAGTTTTGAAATGGACTGTGAGGGAGCGTTCGTTTCTGAACCGTACAGGTTTGGGTAGAAACGAATTATTCTTTCTGTAGGTGCATTCCTTTTCTACTCAAAAGAGTAGATTCTACCTTCCTCTACCGGCTCTACCAAGTTTTGAAGCTGGTAGAGTTCGTTAGAAGTCGGTAGAGGGACGTGGTTTCCAGCAAGATCAAGGAGTTGGACCTGACGTCATACAGAACGAAACATCTCACGTACATGTATTTTAAACTATCGTGAAAAATCACTGAATCCGAAAGGACAGTGTTCGTGGACCTACCTCTACCTTCTACCTCTATCGGTAGAATGACTCTACCAGGTAGCTTGAAACGTACGCAGCCTAAGCCTAGGTTGGCTGTCCCAGCACATGCTCTGGATTGTCGCATTGATAAGGGGTCGTCACAAAAGTGTCTTGTGGTCCCAGAAACTAACATCGGTCATTTCGTACTCGGACCCCCCCCCCCTTCTCTGTAAGGAACACAGCTTGCTATGCTGGACAACGTGTACAGTGTCGGTCGACTTGCAATTTTGGCTCGCACCCCCTCCTCCCAAAAGAATGATGTTTGTTTCAAGCAGGGACGATAAAATCCCTTTTGCGACGACAGTGGTGCTTGAGACAGACGACAGTGGTGCTTACTGTACATTCACTTGCTTTGATGTGGCAACAAGACACATTTAGTATGTAGAAGGCAATCATCTTTACGTATCTGTCTCTGTCTCGTTCTCTCTCTCTCTCTCTCTCTCTCTCCTCTCTCTCTCTCTCTCTCTCTCTCTCTCTCTCTCTCTCTCTCTCTCTCTCTCTCTCTCTCTCTCTCTCTCTCTCTCTCTCTCTCTCTCTCTCTCTCTCTCTCTCTCTCTCTCTCTCTCTCTCTCTCTCTGTCTCTCTCTCTCTGTGTGTGTCTCTCTCTGTCTCTCTGTCTCTCTGTCTCTCTCTGTCTCTCTCTCTCTCTCTCTCTCTCTCTCTCTCTCTCTCTCTCTCTGTCTCTCTGTCTCTCTCTCTCTCTCTCTCTCTCTTTCTATCTATCTATCTATCTATCTATCTATCTATCTATCTATCTATCTATCTATCTACGTCTCTGTCTCTCTCTTTCAAGAAATTACTAAGAATGCACGATAATTTCAGGTCAGCTTTACACTTCAGTATTGTAGAATTTCTGCACACTGTCTATATCCAATAGTTAGAGCAGCAGAGCGCACTCACCTGCAATATTAATGTACACTACCATGGATGCAGATGCAGCTTTATCCTGAGCGGCATGGTTGTAAACGCGGACCTGGTATTCGCGACTGACGTCGACGTTGACCCTTCTCGATATAGAACTGGTGGACGTGTTGGCTGCCATATAAATGCTCTCTGCGTCTCCGAATTCAACGGTGAGATTTTGAGACCCTTGCAGGGTTGGTAGAGACAGGGTAACCTCCGCTAATGTCGTATTGTCCACTGCCGTGGCGGAAAGTAGGTATGGGAAGCTGGGAAAGTCGAAGGTGGGATAACCTAGAATGTACAGACAAAAGGAGAGAAGAGGGATCGTGCAGTCCACGCGCATAAATGTGGTCATTGTAGTCAGCAGCTCTATCCGTCCTTACCCGCTCTATGACAAACCTTTACAGCAAAACCTGTAACTAAAGACCACCGTGACTAGCGACCAGCCTGGTACTACAGACCACTCGGTCAGGCACGGACGGTCTCACATTATGGTTGTGCGGTTCAAAACTCTAACTAAGGACCACCTGCCAGCAAAGACCGCTCTCTCTAGCTCCAATGGGTGGTCGTTAGTGACAGGTTTTACACTACTTTACACTAGTGGGTGGAACGCGAAAATCTAGATTACCGAATACTAAAAATAGTAAAACAGAGAGGTTCCAGGCTTTCCAAGAGAGTGCTCAATGCCGAGAGGCAGAGCTGGTTCACAAGATGAGAGGACAGAGAAAGTGTTTTTACTCCGAGTTTCACGCACGGAGCGATCATCATTGTGTTTTCTGATGATCGCTTGAAACTCAGAGTGAAACTCAGAGTAAAACACTTGTTCTGTCCTCTCATCGTGTGTACTAAAAATAGTATAATATTGACGTATAAACTCTACTTAGTATATCGCGATGGGGAGAAATAGCTGAAGTGACATTTGGATTACTTTATGTAAAAACAATGCCAAGCAATGGAGACGATGCGAAAACAATCTAAAAGGAAAGGAGAAGGATTAAGGCTCAGATGCAACTCCTAATAAAGCGGTGACAATTTGACCATCCCCTTCATGTCTTGGGACTCAATCACTTTTATTCGCTTTCTTAACGATGCGAGAACAATCTAAAGGAAAGGAGAAGGATCAAGGCTCAGATGCAACTCCTAATAAAGTGGTGACAATTTGACCATCCCCTTCATGTCTTGGGACTCAATCACTTTTATTCGCTTTCTTAACGATGCGAGAACAATCTAAAAGGAAAGGAGAAGGATCAAGGCTCAGATGCAACTCCTAATAAAGCGGTGACAATTTGACCATCCCCTTCATGTCTTGGGACTCAGTCATTTTTATTCGCTTTCATAATAATCTTCTGCATGATTTTAATCACCTTTAATATCCGTGTACATGTATTTTCATTTACTGTTCTGAATGCTCTTCATCTTTTTTGTCGAAACTTGGTCTCTGGACCTGGTGAGAAGGCAGAAATGCCTGTTCACTAGGTGAAATAAAATAAAATAAACAAGCAAGAAACCAGAAATCTCACCTAGAGGAGGCACTCCTGTGTAGGCAATTGAAATCGTTTGGCGTACTGGCGAGTACATGTTCAGCCGTGATCGGAAGTACTTTCCCACGTGCCAATCTGGCATGACAACCTGGAATGGAAGGTCCATGATCTCCGCCGTAAACTCGTCTGTTGCCAACCACCGATCTGAACAGGAGTCGTAATACTCAACATCCACTTCGAGTTTCTGTACTGAATACGCCAAGGAAATGCTGGCCAGGTTTGGGGTGTGGACCATAATATCTGCGGCACGAGAGAAGACAAAACCATAAGCACAGACCCACACACATACATACAATGTACACACAAACACACATACAAATACACAAACACACACACACAAACACGCACGTGCGCACACACACACACACACACACACACACACACACACACACACACGCGCACGCAAAGCACCTGTACCTGCTGTAGCACGGTGTACGAGGGGCAGATGCTGGCAAAGGGAAATCCCCTAAAAAAAAAAGCGAGTCGCGAGCAAAAAGTTTGATGGCCAGAAAGCGTATTTTTGATTTTTTGCAATTCTATTCGTCATCGCTCACTCAAATTTAGTCCTATCGCAACTTCATATCACTAGAAAGCTGAGCTCAATACCTTTTGCAACGGTATATCGTTTGTGAAAATCGGCCGCCGTTGACACGAGTTACGACAGTTTGTACAGTGTTGTAAACCACCAGTTCTCAATTGGGAAAGGCCTTCGCGCTTATGGCATTGTATTCGTTGAAATGTTGTATTTCGACTCCGCCGTACCGCTGATGTTGCTGCATGGCATACGCTATATGCGTTGTGTGCGTTTTGCTGTATACGCTGTGATGTCCAGTTTTACATGCTTATGTTTTGCATGTACGCTCTTTTTGCATGCTATAAATAGCTGGTGTTATTAGTGTTCATTGTTAATTATCAGATGAAGTGAAATATACTGTGTAAAGGAAAACAGTCGTCCTCGTGCCGTGTGGTCGTACGATCCTGACAATTTAGAGAATCTTGGAGGGTTCACAACATTTGGCGACCACGCCAGGATAGGAGCGAGCATGGCAGAGGAACTATGGAACAATTTGGAAGCCAGCTTTATCGACAATGGAGAGCGGTTAGGATTAGAAGGCGAGTTGTTGAAGGTACATGTGGAGCAGAGGCTCCAACAGTACGCGGAGCGTGAGGAGCGCAGTGCCAGACGGCAAGAGGAGGCGCTCCGCACCGAGTTTGCCAAAACACTAAAGGAGATTAACGAGCGCATCGCCAATGCGCATGAGGGTGAGTGTAAAGCTGCGATGGGAGGTACAGAGGAATCTCCCAGTCACAGCGGTGGGCGTCAACCGTTGATGAAAATCCCTCATATGATGGAACGCAGCCATTGGAGCGTTATCTTGACCTGTTCGAGGACATCTGCTCCAAGAACGAGTTCGAAGAAAGCGAATGGCTGCTGCGACTGCGCATCGCGCTAGCGGGTAGCAAAGCGGAGAGGATATGTATTGGATGCAATAATTACGAGGAAGCAAAACGATAGTTGCTTGCCTCGCTCGGAAAGACTCCGGATAAAGCGTGGAAGAGATTGCTGACAGGCAAGCAGCGGTCAGATGAGTCGTTTCATCAATACGTTGTCCGTGTTTGCCGAGAGGTAGAGGTGTGGGCCACACTCGCTATGACAGAAGATGGCGAGGTGGACACCAAGTATAGCGCCGATATAGGAAAAATGTCCCCGGTGCTGCAAGCAATGGCAAAGCAGGTAATCTTGGAGCAATGCGGACCTGAGATGAAGACGTACCTGGTCGAACGGCAGTGCTACGGGATGTCACTGCGCCAGGTACAGGAGCACGGCGCGTCTTACCAGGTCGCGCACGGACGACAGGGTGATACTGCCAGGAAGCCAGTAGAACGATCCGTGCCAAGGCCCACGGCGTCGGCACAGTGCATGGCGATATCGGTCGCAGATGCAGAGAAGCAGCTAAAGTCGCTGCCACAGGAAGGGAGAAAGGGTTTTCTGCAGCGAGAGAGACTCTGCTGGAACTGCCTTAAGTATGGCCATATGGCCAGAGAATGTCGGTCAGGCTCGAGATGCACGAAATGCCAGAGGAAACACCACCTGCTAATACATGATGTGTTGGATAGAGCAGGTTACAGCCGGGAGAAACCGATTGAGATAGTTACGGAGAAGAATGTTGGGTCGTGCTGTCTACACTCGCCAAGTGTGCGGCTGATGACCGGAGTGGCACGAGTTGAGGGAAGAACTCGAAACGCGAAGGTTCGCGTGTTCCTGGACTCGGGTGCTGAGGCGTCATTCGTGACTGCAGCGTTGGTGTCAGCAATCGATGCAGAACACGTTGGGGTTGAAAATGTAGAGGTGAAGCCGTTCGGCGCGGAACCAACCCAACAGCGCATGGATAAGTACGCCATCACGATCCAGGGTAGCTCCGCTAGCATTCGGGTACGCGCGTTCGTGAAACCAACGCTTGAGCTGGACTTGAAGTGCGCAAGTCCGCAGACCATTGCGCAGTGGCACAGTTGGGGAGTAGAGCTGAGTGACAAGCCTCAACAAGGGACATCAGACGAAATACATATGCTGATTGGTGCAGACTATATCAACGCGGTACTGCACAGCAAGAAGGAAGTTAATGGTGAGACGGTGTGGAACACAGAGATAGGTAATGTATTATCTGGTCCAGCGTCTGCAACAAGTCGAAACAGTCAGCCGGTGACCGTGTCATGTGTTACAGCCCACATTGAACAACTATGGCAGTTGGATGAACCTCCAGAACAACATCAGCACCTGCCATCGTTCCCGCTATGTCGCCAGGGCAGCGTGTACCAAGTGGGTCTCTTGTGGCGAAATGAGCGTCGCCCAACGGATAACTTTGCTCAAGCTAGAGTCATCGCAACGCGGCTTCTTGAAAAGCTGAAGAGGAATGGGAAGCGTGCGCTCTATGATGATGTGCTGATCAGGGAGTACCGCGAGCTTGGAGCAATTGAGCTGGAGCCATGTGAGAGCGATGCCGGGTACTATGTACCGCATCATGGTGTATTCCGCGAGCACGCTGCAACCACGAAGTTAAGAGTGGTGTTCAATGCCTCGGCGACGGCTCCAGATGGCAAGTCGTTGAACGACATGGTTGACCCTGGACCGTCGCTATTGCCGAGTCTCGCAGGTACGCTATTACGGTTCCGTGAATATAAGAGCGCGCTGCAAGCGGACATCCGCAAGGCTTTCTTCATGGTCGCGGTTAATCCCGAAGACCGTCCGTACCTGCGTTTCTTGTGGCCCGGTCGAAGCGACAGCGATGAACTGTTAACCTGGAGGCTAACGAAACTGCCATTTGGCGTAAACTGCTCGCCGTACATGCTTACTGCGGTGATTCAGCATCACTTGAAGGAGCTACGGGCGTTGTCTGCACCCAAAGAGCGAGATCGTATTGATCTCTTGCTCACGAGTTTCTACGTTGACGATTTGGTCTCTAGTGTCTCAAATGCCTCGGAAGCCAAGGAGATGCAAGAGTTCAGCGTGCGTGTGCTTACGGATGCTGGCATGGAGTTACGCAAGTGGCGAGGCAACGAAATCCCGTGCGATCCAGACGCCGGAGATAAAGTCCTCGGTCTGAAATGGAAAACCAGTGATGACTTGCTCAGCATAGCAGCACTAGGCGAGTCCGATAGGTCGTCTGTTTGGACCCGGCGATCCCTCCTCAAGTGTGTTGCATCAGTGTTTGATCCGCTAGGTCTAGCAGCACTGGCAGTTGTGCCGGGAAAGATACTGCTACAGCAAGCCTGGAAAGTCGGAGGCGACTGGGATGATATGTTGCCTGATGGCATCGCAGCCGCATGTGCGCAATGGTGGGGAGAGTTGGCCGAAGTGGTGAGCATTGACATACCACGTTGGATTTGCTGCAATCTTGACACGCCGATTGCGCTTCATGCCTTCGCCGATGCCAGTGAGAAAGCGTTTGGATGTTGTTTGTATGCAGTCGTCAATGGACAGTCGCACTTGGTATTTGCCAAGGCCAAAGTGGCACCTGTGTCTCCGCCCACGTTAGCCCGCCTTGAGTTACAAGCAGTATGTCTAGCGGCTCGCTACGCTGAGTTTGTGGTGAAGGAGCTGCGTGTGACCGTCACGCAAGTCTATGGCTGGACTGACAGTCTCACTACCGTTCATTGGATCAGTAATCCATCGTACAAATGGAAAACATTTTTGGCTAACCGCGTCAGTCAAGTCCAAGAGATATCGAAGAAGGTCGGCATTGTGTGGAACCACTCAGCAGATTTACCGTCGCGTGGGAATAGTGCACAGCAGATCCGTAGTCCGTTCTGGAGGGGCGGACCAACCTGGATCGCGGAGCCCAATGACTGGCCCACTGCATCCTCAACCGCAGCTACAGATGAGTCCAGTGTAGAAGTACGAGTGTCAGCCACCACCTGTAGTCGAGAACCTGATAAGGAATGGTGGCTCCGATTCAGTAAATGGTCGAGGGCACAGGGCATGGTGACTCGGATGTTGCAGTGGAAGCACACTGAGCCTCGTGCTGAACTCTATTTTGCAGCAGACAACGTATTGTACCGCATCGTTCAAGCCGCATGTTTCGCTGAGGATCTTGAGCTGATCAAGCAAGGTCAACCAGTGAAGCCCGGGTCGAAGGTGTATCAGCTTGCACCGTTTCTGGATGAGCATGGAGTGCTCAGAGCTGGGGGACGACTTCAGCACAGCGAGTTGGCATATGGAGCCAAGCACCCAGTCCTGTTAGGCAGACATCATCTGACCGAGTTGCTGTTGGAGAAAAAGCATGTTGAAAGGATGCACCAAGGTGTAGAAGGAGTCTTGTCGTTCATCCGTCAGAAATTCTGGATTATCGGTGGTCGACGAGCGCTACGCAACATTACTCAGCGATGTGTTACATGCCGCCGCTACAAGGCTAAGGCTGCCTCAGAAGTCTGCCCGCCGCTGCCAGAAGACCGAGTTGTTCACGAGAGACCGTTCGCAACTACCGGCATCGACTATGCTGGTCCGTTGTACGTGCGCCGTGGTGAGTCATCTCCGAAGGTATGGATAGCATTGTTTGTGTGTGCCACCACCAGAGCAGTTCACTTGGAGGTGGTCGATAGTTTAAGTACCGAGTCATTCTTGATGGCATTTCGGAAGTTTGTCGCGAGACGTAGTTTGCCGTCTCGGATCAGGTCTGACAACGCTACAACGTTCAAGGCGGCATCTGACAAACTGAGTGTACCATGGATGTTCAATCCTCCAGCTGCACCATGGCATGGAGGCTTCTATGAGCTAATGGTTGGTACAGTGAAGAGTGCCTTGAACAAGGTAATGGGAACAGCGTTTCTGAAGGTCCAGGAGCTTGAGACCCTTTTGTATGAGGTTGAAGCAGTGGTGAATAGTCGTCCGCTAACTTATGTGTCTGATAGCCTGGATGAGCCACCAGTAACCCCTGCAATGATGATGGGTAACATCTGGATGTCGTCAGAAAAGCCAGCAGGTACCCTGGACGCTGCGCAGATGTCATCGAGATTGCGTTACCTCAGTCGGACACTGGAGCATGTCAAGAATCGTTGGGAGGTGGAGTACCTAAGTCAGCTGAACAAGCACCAACAGACCATGTCGCGCCCTTTAGCTATGGGTGATGTTGTCTTTGTTCTCGATGATACCAAGCGCAAACAGTTCTGGCGTTTGGGACGGATCATCGAGTTATTCCCTGGTCGAGATGGTAAGCGTCGTGTTGCCAAGGTGAAGTTGAGTACCAGTACCCTGTTGAGGCCGATCCAAAGGTTAGTGCCATTAGAAGTAACGTCACAGGACGTGGCCCCTGGGCTTGCCGATACCGCTCAACCTGCTATCGTCCCTCAGCAGCCAGCGTATGAACCGTCAGCACCGTTACCACCACCACGGCAGCAGGAGATGACGCGTTCTGGGCGCGTAGTCAGAGCCCCGGATCTTTTTTGACTTGTGTGCATTGTTGTACGGCGGTGAGAAGCCCTTTGGTGGGGAGAATGTTGTAAACCACCAGTTCTCAATTGGGAAAGGCCTTCGCGCTTATGGCATTGTATTCGTTGAAATGTTGTATTTCGACTCCGCCGTACCGCTGATGTTGCTGCATGGCATACGCTATATGCGTTGTGTGCGTTTTGCTGTATACGCTGTGATGTCCAGTTTTACATGCTTATGTTTTGCATGTACGCTCTTTTTGCATGCTATAAATAGCTGGTGTTATTAGTGTTCATTGTTAATTATCAGATGAAGTGAAATATACTGTGTAAAGGAAAACAGTCGTCCTCGTGCCGTGTGGTCGTACGATCCTGACAATTTAGAGAATCTTGGAGGGTTCACAACATACAGTGACATATGCACTTGGTACTATTGCGTGGGCCGTGGAGCGAGATATCTCGTCATCCACCGTTCAGGCACACTTTACAGAGCGAGATATCTCGTCATTAGCACTGAAAGGGTTAAGGAAGGTATCGAATCTACTATCGATTATCGTTAGCTGCCACTAACAATAGACACCCTTAGCAAAAAAAGTTTAGTTGTAACGGTATTACCGTTAGGAGGAAAATACCGTGATTTGGGTTCGACCTTTAGCAAGATGCACGCCATTTTTAGTACACTGTTGCCACGAGAATAGCTTTTACTTCGCGCGGTACAACCATTTATGTCACCATATACGCGATACAAGGTGAAATGCGTACGGACTATGCAATATTTTGGCCAAAAAAAACATACCGTTTGTCACAACGATAAATCAGCCCCCGTAACGTTTTTACGCTGCAGCTTCAATGCTATTTGGGTGATAAGGGTACGAGTACCGTAAAAAAATAGCGTTACTGTTGTTTGCTAACGGTGTCTAATAATTATAACAATAGCTACCACAACATGTGCATACACGTGTTTGAGGTGCTAGACTGCAAGCAACAGTGATGTTGATGCTGCGTGCACGGTGTACTGGGTTCGGGCCGCACTGCTCACTGGCATGAGACACGCCCACCCCTACATTACCGTATTGCACCGAGTATAAGTCGCACCTTTGTACACTAAACTTCAAGGGTGAAAAAGGGGGTGCGACTTACAATCGAGCATGACATACTACTGAAGTCAATATATCTAATCTCTTTGGCTAAAACCTGAAAATGGGGGTGCGACTTATAATTGAGTGTGACTTATACTCGGGGAATTACGGTACATACTGGGAATTATTATTATTATTATTATTGCAAATAACGCTGCGTAATTACACGAATGCACAAAAATCAGCATTTGCTTCCGGGAAGGATTGACAAAAATAAAATAAAAACACCATGGCTCAATGTAACTGCATATACGGAAAGCAGCTTCTATTGTCAAGTTCGAATGGCAATGTCAGAAAGACGGTAGACTGTTCGTGCAGGATGTTCACCCTGCAGGGGATAAGTCAAGGACGCGGCTCGGCAGAGGAAGATGAGTGCCGCGGGGTGCCATTCCACCGTGACTTATCCCCTGCCAACTGCCGCAGCTGATTAAGGCCTCTAAGCATACCCAGGCAAATGCCGAGTCGGGCTAGGCAGTCCTGAGAAAGAGCTGAGAGGAGAGTTGTCCTGGGTCGGCCCAGTCGACCGCGCAGGCTCGCGGTGGCTGAAAACTCTAACACGCGCTGTGGGGGAGAGCTCTTCTGCATTCTCAGTACGTGACCGAGGAACTCCCTACGTCGTTGGTCAATCTCGAGCGAAATCTGTGCTGAGCCGCAGATGTCGTACAGATGCTTGTTGGTAATTGTGTTTGGGAACTTAACGCCAGCCATTGTTTTCAGATGCCTTCGATGAAAGGTGTCAATCCCTCTGGTGGTGGCATCTGTGAGACCCCATGTCGCACAGTTGTACAACAGCACTGGCTTCACATAGGTATTGTACAGCGCAACTCTAAGCAGTAGTGAGGTGGATTCATGCTTGAAGAGTGCGTACAACGAACAGAATGCCTGGGTTGCTAGGGCCTTTCTGGCTGTGGACACCATCAGGGCCTGGAGAACGCCTATTCTTCAGCCTGCTCGTGGTTTTGCAGACCTGCGACTGTGTAACCTGTGAAACAAACACATCACCCTTGCTCGGAAGGGGTTCCGCACTGGAGTGAGAAAACTGAGTCTGAAAGTGACCTGATATTGGATTGGATTGGTTTATTTAACGTCGAATAACAAACAGGCAGTGTTGTCCTATTACATGAGATCGACTAAAGTTCCGCTTTCTGCTCTGGACGATTTACCAGCGCGCCATCGCTGTTCTGAACGTGGATCTCTGTGGGTTTCCTTCTTAGAGACTTGACTGCAGCATGCATCTTTGCCGTATCATTTCTCATTGTCTCTATTTCTGCAGCCCTTGACTCCAGCTTGGATATTGATCTCTTCTTGATCTCTGACCGTAACTCGTACAGGACCTTGTTGCGCTGTGCTTTAAGCTGCGACGTCACGTTGACAATGATCGAGGCTTCTATCTTGATGCGCAGAGTACTGGGAATAGACAGTATAATAGTGCGCACGCTGGCCTAGCGCGGACCACTTTCCCGGGCCAGCCGCGCGCGGCTATGACAACCAGATGCCCTGCTTCAAATATCATTATATCGAGATATCAATTGTTCTGCTAAAATCCAGCGCAAGCGAAAAAGGGACGTTATCCCGCGGCACTTGATTTTGAGACAATCGCACTTGAAGTCAATCAGCTGATTTCCGGCTGTCACGTTCGGATGGAACTTTTGAAACTGTGCGTTTCTCGGTAATACGAGACTTCTTTGGAGCAAATTCACTCTGTGTATAGGAGATCCAGTAACATACAGCACCACACCCGTGGAAGAAAACCCTGTCTAAATCGACAAACATTCCACGCATTGGCGATCAAAAATCAGAACTGTAGGTCGTAACGACTGCGCCCAAACCTTCCCAGGCTACGTAGTACCTGCAAAGCTGCGCAGCATGAAGATTGTCCATGAAAATGTATGCGATATTTTCGTGGAAAACAATGCGATATATGCGATGCATCGTGGAAAATGCCCTGAACTTTGCTATCCGTGTATCGATTTTGAATCGGGTTTTTTCATGTGCTTCGTACATCTCCTGGCTACAAGAATCTATTGATAACTCAAAACGCACAAAAATCGGGATAACGTCCCTTTTCGCTTTCTCTATTTGAGGCTGCGTTTACACGACAACGCACGGCCAGTTTTCCGTTTTCAATCCTGCATTTCTTTTTTCGTACGTTTACACGATCATAGCCGATCCGAGGTGGTCTCCGTTTGTATCGTTTTCGTCTACACGATAGCAAAGGATCCGCCAAAGTTCGTCATGTGCCAAGTGTTGCCGTGGAAGCACCAATCACACTCAAGTAATGGTTGAAAACAGGCACAGGGCAACACACGTCACATGACGGAAATTGTAAAACCATTTTTTGGATTGTCGGATACATGTAAACGGCCGAAAACGAAACAAACGTGACGGAAAACGAGACCAGCACAAAGTTTCGACTGTTTACACACCCAAATATATCCGGCAGAACGTTTCCGTTTCCAAATTCTTCCACCTTGGCCAGCGTTTTTGGTTTTCTTCCGTTTTGGTGTACAACTTTTACGTTTTGCTCCGCGTGCCGTGTAAATGAACCATGGTTCCGAAAGGATTTCGTTTTCTTTTCGCCCCCAGCGTTGTCGTGTAAACACAGCTTTGGGGTTATCGTCAAGCAGTGTCTGCGTATCGGTTCAGCTCTAACATAAACAAATTGATGCAAAAATGTTGCTGATCAACTGGCTATTGAATATACACCAGTTGGTAGCTGCATACATCTCCTCACAGTTGCAGTTGGGTCCCCGGAAACCAGCTTTACACGGGCATGTATAGCTGCCTGCGGTGTTTGTGCACTTAGCGTTCTGGAGAGCGCACGGAGACTGTGACGGGTCCACCTCACATTCGTTGATATCTGCGTGAACAAACACGCGCACGCACACACACACACACACACACATACACACAAACACACACACACACCTCAGACCTCAGACCTGCCCATCGCGGAAGCGATGATAGCGAACAGCTATGTTAGACATAGCAACTTGTGCTGGGATTGCACCATTCAACAGCTTGCAAGGCTGATGAATTGACCGCTACTACTGTGGAGGCGGAAAATTTCGTCAGTCAATAATTTCGTCCAACTCCAAAGAAAGAGAGTTCGTCCGGTTGTAAATTTCGTCCATGGATCATAAGAGTGTATTGAAAAGCTGGACAAATCAACATTAGTCCGACATATAATTTAGTCCAGCAGCTTGTTGGACGAAAAAGACGAAATTAAATTCCAGACGAATATTTCTGCTTGTACAGTATTCAGCCTGGTCTACACCACACAGCTATGAAGTGGCTTTTTCTGGTCAGTGAATGCTAGGGGACTTGCATATGCGGCGCAGTGAGTTTCAGCCAACTATAACTGCATTCCTTTTCGCCTTTTTGCTGATCATTTTTGTCGACCTTCACCCATGATTTCGGGCATTCTTTTGACCATCTGGGAAGCTGCCCAGAGCTCCAAAATTTGGCCCATAGACACACTCATTTAGTGGACAGTTTAAAGCCATCAAAAAACTGATTTTCGCCAAATATCACCTAACCCTGGTTTTTGCGGCCCAGGCCACATAAGTCTTAAGTTACTCATTGCTTTGAGAGAAAGATGCAAATGGTAGTCATAGAAGTTGCAGTCTTTTTCCACTTGAGCTGAGAGAGAGAGAGAGAGAGAGAAAGAGAGAGAGAGAGTAAGAGAGCGCGCGAGAGAGAGAGAGATATACACACACAGATACACACACACACACACCTTCCTTCCTCCCTTCGCCGACTGCTACGATTGGCTATGTGCCGTCTTCGGGACGCGGCATGAGGCCCTGCGAGTCCGGCGGGACGTGAACGGCTGTTTCACTGTTTGTTTTTTTGCTTTTGCAGAGCGACGGGAGGTGCAACTATGTCTAGCGATGTCTTGAGGACGGCTGAAACGGCGTGTGCAGACCATACACAGGAGTGGTTTCACGGCAGGTTGTACACGAGAGCATACCACGCTGTAGACTCCATCCTGACACCTGGTTCTCCACTCAGACCTAGCATCTGCTGTGTCAAGCCACTCATTCATGCCAATGGACACCGCCGCCAGGTCATGTTGGACTGGGTCTTTCCACCTCTTCCGGGGGCCATATGGAGGTCGTTTAGACGGCAAGGCACCAAAGAGCAAAAGGCGGGGAATACGGTCATCCATGCGAGCCAGGTGGCCCAGCCGTTGGAGACGACAGCCCCGGACCTTGTCAGAGACCTGCTCCATGTCTCTCCACCACTGCCGTACCTGAAAGGTTGTCACGTGCTCGTCCATCTGGCGCGCCCAACTGATGCCCAGGACCATGCGAATAGATCGCAGGTGAAACGACTCCAGACGCAGGAGATCCCGTTGCCTCGGTGTCCAGTTCTCAACACCGTAGAAGAGTACTGCCAACACAATGACTCTGTACACAACACGCTTGAGACCGATAGGAAACTCGGAGTTCGCAAACACAGCCTTCTCCAAGGCGCCAAATGCACCCGAAGCTGCGGCGATCCTGCGAGAGACATCAAAGCTACTCCTTGCATCAGGAGTGATCTGGCAGCCAAGTTAGCGAAAGCTGTCCACGCATTCGACGGTTCCACCCAAAGGCAACATATCCGACGCCACCACACCAACGCCCATAGGCATGAACTTAGTTTTGCCCAGATTGACTGACAGGCCAAAAGATGCTGCAACCTCCTGAAACGTGGCCAAGGACCTTTCAGCACCGCCGTAGGTTTTGGCGAACAGCGACGAATCGTCCGCAAACTGACACTCTCTTATAGTCACTCTGCGACACTCTCTGAGGCGCGTGTTGAACAAGCAGTCTCTGCGGAACACACACACACACACACACATGTAACACACAAACACACACGTACACCCACCTGTACAGTTCATGCCAGTGACACTACCACTGTAACCGGGCAGACAGGAACATTTGAAACTTCCAACTGTGTTCTCACACCCAGCCCGGCTAGGACAAGGGTTAGCATCACATTCATTAATATCTGGGGCAAAAATACGTTAGAGGCAATGGCAGAAACGGAATGTCATGCCTCAGACCCTATTGCCTACATTTGCAAAGCACCTGACAAAGGAAGTCTCTCACTAACGGAAATGATGAGATTAACGTTCGGGCAATCTACTTCACCATTACATGAACAAATTGATGTCAAAATGTTGCTGATCAAAAGGCTAGAAAATGTACAGCCGCTAACATCTGCACTGGTCACATCACCACACTACATATTGTATAGGCGGATAATTTCGTCGCTCAATTATTTCGTCCAACTCCAAAGAAAGCCAGTTCGTCCGGTTGTATATTTCGTCCATGGATCATAAGAGTGGATTGAAAAGCTGGACAAATCGGCGTTAGTCCGGCATCATTAATTTAGTCCAAAAAGCTCCTTGGACGAAAAAGACGAAATTAAATTCCAGACGAATATTTCTGCTTAAACAGTACACGTACCGTTGCAGTTGTGTCCCTGGAAACCAGGTTTACACGGGCATGTATAACTGCCTGCGTTGTTTGTGCACACAGCGTTCTGGAGAGCGCACGGAGACTGTGACGGGTCAACCGCACATTCGTCGATATCTGCGTTAACACACACACACACACACACACACACACACACACACACACACACACACACACACAAACACATGCACGCACACACGCCCACATGCACACACACCCACATGCACACACACCCACATGCACACACGTCAACATGCACACACGCCCACATGCCCACATGCACACACACACACACGAATGCCCAGAGAAAGAAGGAACACACATCTTTATATTTTACACTTTATGAGGCATCAGCAGCAAGAACCGGGGTCCTGGCGATTTTTCAAAGACACCAATATTGGCGAAAAACCGAACCGATTCCGTGTTTTAGTCACCGCGATTTCTTGCGCCATCGCTTTGAAAGGGCTTTCTTCTTGTTGGCTTCACTATAATTTGTCGTCTTTGCCATTGTAGTTTATCAGCCAAGCACTTGGGACGTCCAGGTAGACGTTTTCAGCCGCCATTGAGGCGTTTATGCTCTGGGTAGCGCCTGCAAAATCATGCGCTCGAAAGAGAGCAAAACGAATAGTTTCTTGGCGGAACGATCACGTCACAAATTCTTGATGGAGCACGAGCGACTAGAATATTTGGCGGCTCGATCTCCAGAGATACTCCCCTGCCTGCCATAGTCCACAGCATTGTGGTAAGAAGAATCGGGTGAAAGTGACGAAGTTTCGCTCAGATGAAAAGCCATCAGCAGCGACAGCGTAGACGATGAGTTTGAGAGTTCCGTGACACGAAGTGCCGATGTGGACAGCAGCGCTGAGAGTGCAGAATGAGATTCAGTACTCGGTGGCAACGAAGTTATTCGCAGCTGGATGAATTGGTGAGATACGGAGACAGCCCTGAATGAAATAAACCTTACTGGACAGAAGGTGTTTTGTGAACAAAATTGTTGCAAGCGTACATGTGTAGTAGCTGGCCCTCGGAGACAATTACACACACTCAAATAAAGCACTCACTTTGTGGTTTTTACGAATAATCGTAAGGACGGAATATTAGTTGCACACTCGGCAAGTAAAGATAAGAAGTAAAAGAGCACAAGAAAAGAACAATGCAAGAAAACAAAACACACGGCAAGCGGCAGCCATGTTTTCTGTCAGTGACCAATGAGCACTCTACAATAACCGGTTACCGACAATATTGAGAACATTCTGGAATATTAGACTAAGCGGCCAATCATAGTTCGCCAAAGAGAGTCACATGGGTATAGTGGAGGAATACGGGTTTTACCTATACACAACTCATGAGTGACCCACGGAAAGATACAAAAACATGCAAGGAGAGAAAAAATGCAACTACTGTCAATCCTGGGGTTTGAACCTAGGAATCAATGTCCTCCGTTCTATCAAATAATGCAACTCCTACACATGCATGCTTGCTGTGCACATGAAATTTGCCGCACAGTATCATGCTGGTGTTTACGAGCTGCTGTGCGTAGGAGAGCAATTCATGCTTGGTGGATGTACCAGGCTTGGCCCAGCATGCATATCTCGTATTGTAAGGTCTTCCCAGCCTTGGGAAACGTCAGTTGCTTGGCTTCTTTCCGTCTGACAAGTCTGCGTCTCAACACCAGACCTGCATATGACAGGGATTGAGTTTTCAAGTTCATAGCAGCAAGTGCAGGAAACAATGTTACCCTATTATTAACTCTAGTGCTCTGTGTTGCCTTGAACACCTATAAAAAATTAATTAATAATAGTAGAGTCAAATCTGTCGTAAGCGACCGCCCCTTGGTGTCTCTTACGGCAGATGGTCTCTTACGGCAGATGTATGGTAAATCCGGTATACCGGGCATGCATGCTTCCATGTACTCAAATTGACGAGAATAATGTGAATTTTAATATCATTTTAGTGGATATTCAATAGAATATAGGGATGCCAGGGCCAGTCGATCGCACTTGCATGCAAGACAGCGCATTTTCACACCTTGCAGTTGACAGTGCATTGGCAAGTACTTGTACAGTGTCGCACCTGACTGAACGTGGGGCGCGGTCGCTTACAGCAGATTTGAATGCAGCCACCGTGCATGAAATCGCGGTCGCTGGTCGCGCGCAGCAGATGGTCGCTCTGGACAGATCAATTTGCATGTGAAACCGTCGGTGCACGGAAAATCGGTCGCTAACTGTAGATGGTCGCCTACAGCAGAGGTCGCTAACGGCAGATTTGACTGTAGCAGCGGTGAGGCTTCCTGCAGCTTCATGCATAGGAAAAAAAAGGTTTCAGAGCGGACTCGCTCTCTTCCCATTCACTCTGCAAACTCGAACTCATTTCTCAATCAACTATTATATGTAACCTTTTTACACACAAGCGGAAAAAATGTCAGAGATCAAATTCCATTACACAGTGTTTCACCGTTCAAGCAACGGATCATCAGATGGATGATCAAACAAAGTATGATACACTGGGTATATAACCAGTGTATCATACTTTGTTTGATCATCCATCTGATGATCCGTTGCTTGAACGGTGAAACACTGTGTAATGGAATTTGATCTCTGACATTTTTTCCGCTTGTGTGTGATGAAGCTCTGCCTCGCTTGCATTGAGCACTTTGAGACCATTCCCTTGTATGTAACCTTTTTATCGATATCACCAAATGAGTGCCTGAGATGGCATGAAACTTTAAGTTGTGACTGATCAAGCCATCTGTTGTTCTGATTAGTGTAACCTCTTGACCTATAAATATGCTGACTTCTTCTCAACCACTCCATAAGAGCCAACTGTAACTGCGTTCCTTTTCGCCTTTTTGCTGATCATTTGTGTCGACCTTCACCCATGATTTCGGGCGTTCTTTTTACCTTCTCGAAAGCTGCCCAGAGCTCCAAAATTTGGCCCATAGATCACTCATTTAGTGGACAGTTTAAAGCCATCAAAAACTGATTTTCGCCAAATATCACCTAACCCTGGTTTTTGCGGCCCAGGCCACATAAGGGCATGTTCGTTTGGTAGGATCGGGATCCCGATCCACCCGATCCACTGGATTCGCACCCTTTCGTTTGGTTGAATCCGGATCCGGATCCTTCGGATTTGGATCCGGTCAACCCACCTCGGGGAGCAGGGTTGACCAGATCCAACGGATCCAAATGTGACCTTTGTGCGTATATGGCGGGTAAAACTCGTTTCTGTACACATTGCGGTACGCACACGTGGATCGAGATAGAGCTTGCTGACTTTTTATACAACTGGCGCGGTGAGTACGACTTTTTATTACTTCTTCAACATGGCAACAGTCAAAGCTCAAAAAAGTGTCCAGTTGACTCTGAAGGATCCGACGGATCTGAGATCTGGATCCCGATCCTTACCAATCGAACATGCCCTAAGTCTAAGTTACTCATTGCTTTGAGAAAAAGATGCAAATGGTAGTCTTAGAAGTTGTTTAGATATACATGTTTACGTTGTAGTCTTTTTTCACTAGACACACACACACACACACACACACACCTGTCCTGTCCTGTAGAGCCACTGCCACAGGGGTCACGTGGGCCCCGGAGGGGCATCAGAGAGGAAGATGGAGCACGCAGCCTGATGACGCCGAAGATGGTGGGGCAAACGGAACTGGCGAGAACACACGCATACATGGCTGAACGAATTACGCTGCTGGGCAGTCGGGCGCGGGCCAGTCCTCGAGCACCGGTGACGACCGCGGCCTTGCACAGACCGAAAGCAGCGGGCACACACAGCACAGTGCGCAGCACAGCAGGCATCCTGCACATAGACTTGCCAGGGCTCGGGAGGCCGAGTTTGAGGTGCGAAACAGCGGTGAACAGCTAGACCACCCTTGCTGCGAAACCAGCGCCCACAATCTCCACAGTGGCAAGCCCCTCGCTGCTCAGCAATCGGCTTTGCCCGCTCAACCACACATTTGTGGCTAGCACGATCTCCAGGGCGCGAGAATGACCGATTGCAATCCGCACATACCACTGGGTCAGGCTGAGGCACATTCTCCACAGGCTCGGCGTACATAGTCCGCCAGTCAGCGCAGGACTCACAGGCGATAGGGTACCATTCCTTGGTGAGGCCACGAACTCTTAGGTCGGAGACAACGCAATCCTTCCAGCGCTTGCGAGGGCCATGTGCTGGGCGGCGTGTGGGAAGTGAGCCAACAGGATCTGTCTCGGCATCTGGCTACTGTCCATTCGGGCAACATGGCCCAGACACTCTAGGCGACGCTGTGCAACCTTCACGCAGATGGTATCAGAGTCACCCCACATCTCCAACAGTTGGGCGTTGGTCGTGTGATTATTCCAGCAATCTCTGCCGGACACACCCAAGATGGAATGGATGCACCGCATATGAAAGACTGACAAACGTTGGAGATCGTGTTGCAATGGTGTCCAACACTCTGACCCATAGAAGAGGAGCGACAGCACACATGCATTAAACACACACCTCTTGATATGCAAATCAAGGTCAGGATTGCTGAAGATGGTTCCTTGCAAGGCGCCACAAGCACAAGAGGCATGCGCAATCCGAGCAGTGATGTCCTGTGTCGACCGGCCACCGCGATGAATGAGAGATCCCAGATACCGGAACTCTGAAACACACTCGATGACCGTGCCAGCTAGCTCGATTGGAGCGCAGTCCCCAGGTGAAACATCCCTGCCTGCAACCAAGAACTGTGTCTTGGTAGCGCTAAATTTAAGCCCAAACTCAGCTGCGGTCGTGTCAAACACTGCAAGTGCCGTCTCCGCCCCTGCACGAGTCGTCGCGAAAAGTGCTGAGTCGTCTGCAAACTGTGACTCAGTGGCAATGGCAACCGGATCCGTCCTGGTAGGCTTGCGGTAAAGGTTATTGTCACCATCAAACCCATCCCGGAACTCAAAACCAACACCGGGTGCATCTCGGACTCGTCGCTGCCACACAATCACCACCGCCCACATGAAGATGTTAAACAGCACAGGTGCCATGGTGCACCCCTGGCGGAGACCATTCGTGACGCGGATAGGGTCAGTTGTCGTGTTCTCTACCCGAACCACCGCCGACATGTCAGTGTGAAAGGAACGGATCAGGAAGACTTCCCACAGGCAATCCCGAGGCACGGAATCATAGGCTTTCTTGAGGTCTATAAATACAAAGAAGCCTTTGCAGTCGTGCTGAATGGTCTTCTCAAGGAACTGCTGAACACTGAAAACCATATCTGTACAAGATCGGCCACGCCTGAAGCCACACTGAGACTCTGGGAGAAAATCCGCAGCCACGGACTGGAGACGAGTCTGGATGATGCTCGCCAGAACCTTGCCCACAATATCCAGCAGTGAGATACCCTGCCAATTATCACAGCGAGATAAATCCCCTTTCTTTGGGATGGGGACCAACGTGGCGTCCACCCACTCCTGCGAAACCACCCCAGCACGCCACACATCACCAAACAGCTCCACAAGCTTGGCGGTGAGGTCAGGGCCACCCCTCTTCAGCATCTCAGGGAGGATGCCAGAGGCTCCAGCAGACTTGCGGTTCTGTGGGAGGGAGATAGCGCGGCTGACTTCACGGAGAGTCGGCGCCTCAGCAAGATGATCAGCCTCCTGTCGCTGTGGGATGTCGTCCAGGGCATTGCGATTCCATGCACTTGCCACGTTGAGGACACCGTCAAAGTGTCTTCCCCACCGGTGGCTCTGCTCCTCTGGTGAACTACAGATGTTACCGTTCTCATCCAGCACGGCGGAAGTGCACACAGGGGCGAGGCCCCGGGTACAAGACTGGAAGTCATGGATGCACTTCCATACAACCGCTGCATTGAATCTCGACTCTGTGGCCGCCTGTGCCTTTGCCTTTATCCAGTCTACCCTAGCCGAGGATATGGAAACACGTGCCCTGGATCTAGCCACCTTAAACGCTGTGTAGTGCGAGCAGTCGCGGCTCTGGCCACTATATATGTTGGACTCAGTAGAGCGTCCAGCCCCTATATGATGTCCAACCCCTATATAGAGTCCATTGGTCCAAAATCCACTGTACAGAGTCCAAACTTGGAATCAACTGTGAGCTCAAATTTTAGATGGACATCACTCCCTGTATAGAGTCCAGCCAATTGGCTTCACCCCTATATAGAGTCCATTGGTCCAAAATCAACTGTACAGAGTCCAAACTTTGAAATCAACTATAAAGAGTCTTTATGTGGACAACACTCCCTGTATAAAGTCCAGCCAATTAGGCATCCCCTATCCAGAGTTCGAAATTAGACATAGGATCTGCTGTAAGCAGTGAATATTAACCAGAAAACGGCCTCTCCCTTTAATCATTTACATCATTCACTTCTTAAGATAAAAAATAAGTATTGAGGCGCCACTGGAGCCACTTCATTACATGAAAAACCCTACAAACACCATCCTCAAATCAAGTGGTCTCTTCGCAGACGCTGCAAATTACAATATCTCAATCATGTAGTGTTGCCAAAGTATTGTGCACGCACACACACATGCACCCACCCACACAACGCCAAGAAAATACCTAGAAAAAAACAAGAATTGAAAGAAAATAATGGAGAGCCAAGGATTAATTATTTGTTTTCAAATTATGCGGAATGCGGAAAGCCCGGCTTCCAGCCGAGTCTCACGCGAACCGTGATTTTTTTTCAAATTATTGTGCGCACGCACACACACACACAAACTTATACAACGCCAAGAAAACACCAAGAAAAGAGTAGAGACACAATACACACACAACTCCAACAGCCATGCAAACGTCCACCTATTTACACGTAAAGTCAAGAGGGATAACAAATAATTATACGAAACGAATGCATACGTGGGCGGATGCACGCACGTTTACATACATGTAGCAGTGTAAGAGAGTAACATAGTGCAGTAGTCAGCATAATACCAGGACTTGCTGAGAGTGCAATAGCAAGCTTCACCATTGCTCATGGCCATGCAAATGTTCAGCAGCACTCAGTTCCGCAAGCTTCTGAAGATCAGCACACCTGCAACAAATAGATAGCACCAGGATACGCTTATTACCGTAATGATGCATGGGAGCACACAACTACCAAGTTCTCAACGAATGTGATGCTCAATGAGAATCCATCCACGCAAAGACCTGTGAACAGGTGACGGTGGGGGCAATCATCTATTAGTAATACGAGGAATAAGGTCGTTTGTGCACACTCAAGACGCACAGACACACCACCATACATGAAGTGTACACAGTGTTTCACTTCACTGTAACTAAATTGAAATGAGATGATTTGAACAATCTGTACAGCGTTGCCGTCAGTCAGTCTTCCCCAAGATGGAAATGCAACGATTTGTTGTCACGAGGCAGTTTCACTGACACAATGTCATGTTTGTGACATCAAAACGGTTACTTCATGGAATACGAGTACATGTATTAGCTTGAGAAGCTTTTTCTTGTCATCGGCATACAAGAAATCCTCCTACTACTACTACTACTAGTACACTGGCACTGCGTTTGTGGATCCCATTGCATTTAACATCATACTAGAGCCTAGTAGAGGAAGAGTGTCGTGGAGTTCACATAATTATCACAGGGATAAAAATACATTTCTCATGAAATAAAATAATAATTGATGATAGCTGACGATCGTATACGATTGATGCAAAGTCCTTGCAGTCCTTGAGGATTATTACGAAGTGGTTGATTACTTTTAGGGCATTCATTCAAGCAACATCAAACAAACGCGATACGCTCCTTGAAAATGGAAACAAATTCAAGCATAACGACAGAACCGCAGACCAAACGAAACGAGTAAAAGCTTCCTTACCTCAGTCATCGTCCTGCCATGTCGTTGGACAGCCTTTTGACACGGTGGTACAGGCAGCTCTTGTCCAGTCGAACAGGGTATCCTTGTGGCGTCGAACGAAAGAGAGTGTCAGTGTATCTGACTCGTCAGATTGGAACTGTGCTGAACTGTTCTCGTTCTCCGCTTTCTGCTTTCATCCCTCGCTCTGATGAAACCGTTCAAACGTCTTACTGGCAGCAATGGCCAGCCAAACAGGGGATCTTTGTGGCGTTGAACGAAAGAGAGTGTCAGTGCACCTGACTCGTCAGATTTGAACTGTGCTGAACTTTTCTCGTTCTGCAATTTCTGCTTTCATCCCGCGCACTGATGAAACGTCTTCAGAGAACCACAAGACGCTTTCCAGATTTGATTTTGAACGTCTCCTTGTCCTCCTTGGTTACCTCGAGACAGATTACTGTCAGGAACTGCACAGCAGAACTGACAGCCATGGCTGAAGTGACGAAAGGAATGCGCTGCCACGAGGCAAGCAAAACTGAAAAGTAGTTTGTTCTCTTTCGGGCACAACACACAGTACAGGACGGCGTTACTGGATAAACAAGACTCCTGGACCGTTATGTTATAGGGGATTGCGCGGCAGGATGAAGCTGATCAAAACTGAGTGGACTCCTGGACTCTGTATAGTGGATTTTGGACCAATGAACCCTATATAGGGTGCTGGACATCATATAGTGCATGGACTCTATACTGAGTCCTACATATAGCCAGTCGGTATAGCACCGATTCCATTCATCTAGCAATAGCTGGATGGCTGACTCTGCCTCCCGAAACCAGTCTGGTTGGCGACGCCGGGAGAAGCCCAAGACAGCCGCAGCAGACTTGTCGACAGCCGCCTTGACGTTGGACCATTTCTGATCTATGCCGTGCTGTTCTTGCCTATGAAAACTTTTGTATAATGCTAGCAATAATGCTCCAATAATTGCCTTATAATGCTGATAATGATGCTTATGAAAGGGATGTAATGATCTTGGTTTGAGACAGAAAAGGAAGAATGGCGGTAAATTGTTAAACTTCAAGGAAGGAATCCACATAGTCTATCTGCCTCTGAATCTGCCGCAATATCTCCCACCGGGTCTACCACCTGTTATTACTTTAAGACATTTTCGCTTCTCCAGTGGCTGCTCTCCATTGCAACTTGATGCAGGGCGGTGGCAGAATAGTGGATGTATCAAATCGTTTCCCCTTATTATCCAGGTACTGAGAGGTGAAAACCATTATTACTGGTGATCATATGGATGCTGGAAGCTTATCTTGGCAAGTGGTATTCCTGCCTGCAGACAACTTGTCACTGATTCCACTGTGTGAAAAGTGACTTATCCTAAACAGGAGACATTAAGTCAGTTCGTGAGAGATGATCATGAATTGAGATCCCTCCAACTTTGGGAAAACACGTGGTAGGAAGTTATTGTACCATTCTACAGCCTTTGCTTGTGGTGGTTTCTTCTCCTCTTGGTCTTGTATAGATAAATGCAGGACCAATATACTCCTATTTTTTTTATAGCATTTGACTGCAGGCTTGGCATTACAACCGTCCACAACTACCAGTACCTGCTTCACTAGAAAAGTCGGGCACGCAATGCTGAGAGCTCATATGGATTTGAAACTGAGTCCTTGAGTACGGGTAATTCTAGTTTTTCTTCGAGCCTCCTGGCCTCGGCTGGACATAGCAAAGACAGTTATTTGGAACGCTCTCCGCTTTCTGTTCATAGCCGCTCCTTCATCCTGGTGGAGACGCCATCGCCAGGGTCTGAGGCACAACGAGAAAACTCCTCTTCGTCTGTCTTCTCCATGATCCATGGCTCTCCAATATTTCTAAACAAACATCTACTCCATGTAAATCATCGTTTCGAATTTGTGGAACATCTTTGGTTGTAGTGCCTCGGCTCATTTCAAGTCCAAACTCCATTACCATACATCTTGCACCATCCAAAAACCGTTTAAAAACATCCTAGGGCCCCATGGGTGCTGCCTTTGGCTTTTATCATGCGTCATATTCCTTTGACTCCGACTGTACGTACATGACTGTACATTTACCGGTACGTACCTGACTGCATTGCTACTTACAGCGAACAAAGTGCTAAAAGTGTTACTTGTCCACAAAGTCATGTATGGCTACAGGTGCATGGTAGAATGTGCTCCAACCGTAGATCTATGCATTTCAGACACGACCAGGGTTGCATCTCATGACTGCATATAGCAGATTGTTGAGAAAAAGAACAGGGATTTCAAAATTATTATCTACTATGCAATTTTTTATGCCGCTAAAACATCACACAATGCTCGTTTTGTTTGAATCTAATGCTCCATAATGCTCTGATGCTCGGATAGTCTCATAACGCCGAGCAAAATTCCGGCATTATCCGCTGGACCCTTTGTACGTCCAGATGCATTCATGCCGCTTTCAGGGCGTCAAAGGCCATACAAGTTGAGGGTGCCAAATGTGCACTATGGGCTGGATTTCACGGAGCGCAACTGAAGTTGCCAGAACAAAACCATTCCGTTGAAGCTCTATTTGGCGTAACACATTATCATACCGATAACAATTGTAACATACCTTTGCAGGATATGCCGTCACCGTAAAACCCAGAGTTACACGTGCAGTTGTAGGACCTAACCGTGTTGGTACACGTCGCATTGGAGTCGCAATTATGAATCTGATGTAGACATTCAACTCGCTCTAGACCACCAGCCAGGTTGAAACACAAGGAGTACATAAAATGTAATGAGCCTCGGGCTGAGAAAAGGGTGCTATTGTTATTTTTGGTCAAATTGAGTTAGATAGCATACTTAAAACTCAAAATCTCACTGATTCATATGCGGAAAACCGTGTTGAAAAATCTCGAAGTATTTAATAGTAACGGCCACAGATGTGAAGTCAACTTTACAGAGCGAAGGTCTGTACCCTGCTTTCAAGTGCCCTTTTCTCAGTTGTGCGAGTGAGGCCAATAGCACCCTTTTCTTAGCCCGAGGCTCTAAAATGTACGAGGGACAAAACAAACTCACGTAATGGATACAGTTAACACTAATACACTGCCGGTAATGATTGACACTAATTCTAGGAAGTCATGAAATATGCTAAGCTGGTGTTTGAGTGCTTCTCGGTTCCATTGTTGTATTTGTTGTTGTCCCGTCCAGTGCTGGGATCCAGCAGATAATGCTCCGAAAATGGTTTGTATAGTTCTAGTCATAATGCTCCAAAAGCTACTCTATATGATAATTTTTCATCCAGCACTTGCGCCAAGAGTGAATAGCAACTGAATAGGGCGGTTGCCAGTTGAAAAACCCCTTTTTTTGCGATGCAGTTGCGTGATGCCCACCACTTTCTGAGTGATTAATTATAATGCTGATTAAACGTAATCGACTAGCGTGCTCAATTGTCCGAAGAGTGCTCAATACCCATATAGGGGCAGAGGCACACACAAGAGGGAGAGAGAGAGGTAGTGATGGGGAAGCTGTGTTTTGTCATTTCCAAAATCGGCCCGATTTTCTCGCCTAATCGGCTAATTTTATCGGCTAAGACAATGTCCAAATTCGGCCATACTATGAGCCCCAAAGTCAGAATTTGGCTCAAAGCGGTACTTGAAATCTTGAAATCTTGAAGTCACCTCATACAGTATACTGAGTACAGATATGTACATTTACATGCTTTGAGAACGGTGTTGTGAACCGTCTGATTCTCTAAAGTGTCAGGAACGAACGACCACACTGCACACGGCACGAGGACAACTATTGACTCTTAACGGTATATTTCACTTGTTCGAACATAATAACTAACACTTAGATCACCAGGTATTTATAGCATGCAAAAGACAGCGCATATCAGAAAAGCGTACACATATATAACATGACATGATAGTGTATACAGTGAATCACACATAGCGCATATAGCGTATACCATGCAGCAAAAATCAGCGGTACGGCGGAGTCGAGTTACAACATTGCAACGAATACAATGTCATAAGCGAGAATGCCTTTCCCACAGGAGAACTGGTGGTTTTGTAACTGTTGCCCCCGTAGGCGACGTTGGCGACAAGCAACACCCGTCGTATGCAACTTACTTTGTATCCACTGCTACACTTTCTGTAGTCTGGGCTTCATGTATGACTAACACTGCTATTGATGTATTGACTTTCAGTCGGCTCCAGTTACAACTGCCGGTACACATGATACATGAACTGTCTGACCCCTTTCATGCATTCGTATGCAGCTGTCACCTAACACCGGCACCGCTTTTGTCATCGACTTGTACTAGTATGTATCATTTGCCGCTACGCTAGGATCGGGATGGTAGTCCGTGATCCGTAGGCGTAGAGGGGGCTTGTTTTCCTTGGTGTGTTAGAGTTTTAGGTTCCTGCTTCGGTGGTGCAGGTCACTAGTTTTTGGTCATTCTTGTTTTAGGATGAGTTAGCTGTTTGGCATGAGAATGAAAGAGTAATAATACAGTCTTCTAATAATAAAGTAACGACGTTACGTTTGTGGAATGGTTAATCAAGACAAGAGGTAAAAACATTGGTCCTTCGAGCCGGATTCGAACCAGCCGGACGGAAACATAATGGACGTCGACAAGCCGCACAGTGAACAGGTCAGGCGATCTCAACGTGAGACCAAAGGCCGGAAAGTGAAGCCGACTTGTGGCAGCAGGAGCGACAATATCAGTAAAGTTGTCGCAGGCAGCGTCGCGGAGGAAACCGAAAGTATCTCCTCCTCGACACTGAGCCGATTCTCGAGTGTTTCTCGACGCTCTTCGAGCAGTGCTGCTGAAGCCAGGAAGCGGATAGCGGAGCTGGTGGCAGCGCAGCGTGTGGCTGCACTTGAAGAGGAGGCGAGAAGCCATAGGCTGTAAAGCGAGAAGAGACTCTCCAATCTCCAGCTCGCCGCCGACCTGGCGACGATTCAGGCCGACGAGGAGGTCGACAACGGAGGCACAGCAGCACCCGTGCTCGACTACTGCCACAGCGAGAGGGCAATGGACATGCAGGAGTAACACTACTTCGTGAGGGATGGTGAAGAACCAGTATCTGCTCAAGACGCAGAACGGCACCCACAGCATGAGGAAGTCGAAGTGACTCAAAGTGTCATGCCAGCCCAGGGGTACACGGACAGTGACCCACATGACGCGGCTACTCCAGCAGTAATTCCAGCCACCAGCCTTGTGCAGCCTCTGTGTGCTGTGGAGATAAGGATCCAGGAGTTGGAGGGGCAGCTGAAGTTATGCCGACAGAACACTGGCTCTATTGAGCGAGCGTATGACGACAAGCTCACTGTGGAGCTTGAAGAAAAAAGACGACTGAAAGACGAACTCCAGCTACAGCAACAGACGATTGCAACCCAGAAGCAGCGGATCTTCCAGGAAGACGGGAGGCATAGTGACCAGGTGCAGGTGATCAAATCCCTGGAGGGAGATCTTGCCAAGGCCGAGGCAAGCAACGACCGTCTCCAAAGTGACTTGGTAGCCAGAGACCATCACATCAGCCAGCTCACCAGCACGTCATGCGACCTGGAGAACCAAGTGCGTAATCTAGAGTATGAGCTGGAGGAGACCAGAGCTCAACTAGCAGTCATGCAGGTGGACATGGCACCTTCCAACCGGGAACGGCGCGAGCTGCAGACCAAAGCGCAAAGTGAGCCACGTGGTGCGGCCGGTGCCGACCCCTTCACATGCGATCTCCCTCCGTCCAGGAGCGCGGGAGCAGGGTGCCGTGAGGATGGACCCCCGAAACGACCAGCAAGCACTGATGGTCCTGCTAGCCTGCAGACGCAGGCCACATCAGGTGACAGCATACAGACAGCTGTTGCATCAGCAGTGTCACAGCTGGCCCAGGTATTGTCGGATAAGCTGACCCCACCAAGGGCGACCACTCCAGCCCACCAGAACACCTCGGACAAGGACCTGCGGAGAATGATGGCTAGACAATCAGCCACAAAAGACCTGCCGGCCTTCAACGGTGATCCGACAGCATGGCCGATGTTCAACCGGACGTTTACGGCCTCCACTGCAGAGTGTGGTTTCTCCAACCAGGAGAACATGACCCGTCTGCAGAGAGCCTTGAAGGGAAAGGCTTTGGACAGTGTGAAGTCAATGCTCGTCGTACCGGACAACATTGATCGAGTGATGCACACTCTCCAGATGCGGTTCGGCCAGCCGGACCATGTGGTCCAGTCCATGATTGCCCAGGTCAAGACCATGCCTAAGTTGCGAGACGACGACTTCGAGCAGCTTATTGACTTGGCGAACTCGGTTAGCAACTTGGTGTCGACCATGGAGCTCCTCAAGAGCACAGGAAACTTAGCTAACCCGCAGCTCCGCCAGGAGATCGTGCAGAAACTACCGAGCAGCTTGACCCGTCAATGGGGAGAGCACGTAGCAGAGTGCAAAGATCCAGTGACGATGAAAACACTGGCAGAGTGGCTCGCAAAGAGAGCAGATGCGCTCTGTTGTGTTCAGAGACTCGACACGACAGCAGCAGAGTGTGTGTCAACAGGCAGCAATATGAAGCCGCCACCGACTGCTCGACAGAGCGGCCAGCGGCAGACTGCCTTCGTGGCCAGCGAGAGAAAGTGCGACTTCTGCGGACGGGCAGGCCACACGGTGGCTGAGTGCCGAGAATTCGCACGCAAGACGAGCAACGAACGCTGGAGATGGGTCAAGACAGAACGACGATGCTTCACCTGCCTTGGCCAGGGCCACCGCACTAGAGAGTGCCCTGACAGTACGCCCTGTAAGAAGGATGGCTGTGACCGGCTTCACCATCCGATGCTGCACCCACCAAAGAGGAAGGACGATGTCGAACGCACGAACCTAGCTAGCGCCCAGCAGCAAAGCAGAGTCGTTCTGAGGCCAGTGCCGGTAGCAATCCGCGGACCGAAAGGTGTGGTGAACACGGCCGCACTACTGGATGAAGCATCAACGGTCACCCTGCTGGATTCAGACATCGCGAAGCAGGTGAGTGCAGAAGGGCCATGTAGGCCATTGACGCTAGCATGGACGAACGATATGTGCCAGCAAGATCCTGACTCCAGGGAGGTCATGATCACCGTGAGCGGTCAGGACGGAGACCTCCAGCTGTCGGCCCGGACTGTGCGTGAGCTGCACCTACCAGCCCAGCATGTCGACATCAACCATCAGCGACAGCGTTGGCCACACGTGAGCAGCGCAGACATCCCTCTTAGCGCGACAAAGAAGCGGCGCTTGCTGATTGGCCAGGACAACTGTCATGTTATCTTGCCAACGCACCCACACTGAGCCGGTGCAAGCTGGGGTGGTCGATGCACGGCAAACTCTGTGGCACTGATCAGGTACTGCATGCCCGACTTGACACAGCGGAAGAAGGCAGTGCTGAGGACACGGATATCGGTCTCCACCAACAGGTGAAGCACTACTTCACCACAGAATCGTTTGGTGTACAAGTCCGCAGCAAGAAAATACGCTCGCGACAGGAAGCGAAGGCGGAAAGGATCCTGGAATCCACCACAAGACGTATTGGGGAACGATGGGAGACCGGCTTGCTGTGGCGAGACGCTGATGTAAGCCTACCGGAGAGTAAAACGTCAGCAACGCGCCGCCTCCTGTCCATTGAACGCAAGATGGACAGGAACCCTGCATTCTCTGAAGCGTACTGCGCCAAGATTACACAGTATATTGACGACGGATACGCCACCAAGCTCACACCCTCCCAGCTCCAGATGCCTTCTCACAGAGCGTGGTACCTGCCACATTTTGGAGTGACAAACCCCAACAAGCCCGGCAAGCTACGCCTAGTATTTGATGCAGCTGCGCCAAGCCACGGGGTAAGCCTCAACGATGCCCTGCTGCCAGGCCTCGACTATCTCAACCCTCTCACCAGTGTGCTGTTCAAGTTCAGACAACACCGCTTGGGGTTCGGAGGGATATCCGACAGATGTTTCACCAAGTGCACATCCGACCTGACGATCAGCCTGCACAGCGGTTCCTTTGGCGAGGCAGTGACAGAGACCGTGAACCTGATGTCTACCAGATGAGAGCCATGACATTCGGCGCTGTATGTTCGCAAGCATCAGCCCAGTATGTAATGCGAAGAAATGCAGACGAATTCCGGCACAGCGCGCCAGATGCGGTTACTGAAATCCATGACAAGCACTACATGGACGACTACTTCGACTCGACGCCGACGGCAGAAGAAGCAGCCCAACGGATCAAGGAAGTGAGTCAAATCCAGGAAGCCGGAGGCCTCTCCATCAGAGGCTTGGTCAGCAACTCACCTGATGCTCTTGCTGTCGTACCCCCAGATATATGCTCACCATCGGTAGTCACTATTAGCAGCGACAACGAGACTGTAGTGGAGAAGATACTCGGTCTGAAGTGGTTGCCACGAGAAGACGCGTTCGGCTTTAGTCTGAGCCGTAGACTGGAGCAAAGCAACACAACAGAAGTGACAAAACGTGAAGTCCTACGCAAGCTGATGTCTGTGTTCGACCCCCTTGGTTTCTTCACCTACTACACCACGTCGGCTCGCATTCTGCTACAAGACATTTGGCGCACAGGCGTCGGATGGGACGAGCCACTACCAGGATCTCTCGTCCAAAGATGGACGGACTGGTAGACGGGAGTGCACAACCTCGGAAGCAGGTCAATTCCGCGTTGCTACTGCACGGCTATTGCGGACAGAAAGGACCTGGAGCTTCACGTGTTCGGAGACGCCAGTGAGTCAGCATTCACCGCAGCAGCCTACTTCAGGCTATCGCTACCTTGGCAGCACCAGAGTTGCATTCGTGTTTGGCAAGTCCCGAGTTGCACCGCTGAAACCCATATCCATACCGCGGCTGGAGCTGCAAGCTGCACTGATGGCCAGCAGAATGGCCGACACCGTCCGGAAAGAGCATGATCTACCTATCGACCGCATCGTGCTCTGGAGTGACTCTATGACTGTCCTACGATGGATCCGAGCAGACGCCCGTCGATTCAAGCCATTCGTAGCACATCGTATCGGAGAGATTGAGGAGCTCACTGATGTATCGCAATGGCGGTGGGTCCCAACACACAGCAACCCAGCAGTTGCAGCAACCAGAGCCCCATCCGAGATATCAGCAGCGCAGCACATCTGGACGAATGGCCCTGAGTTTCTGACCAAGCCAGAGTCTGAGTGGCCAGTAGAGAATCCTGGGCAAGACACTACCACCAGCGACAACCAAGCCGCGATGAAGGCAGAGTTTACTGCAGTAGTCACCAAAGAAGCGCAGCTAGCCCTGCCAGATATCAGCCGCTTCTCATCCTGGATTCGGCTGATGAGAAAGACAGCATGGATCGTCAGATACGTCAACAACCTGCGTGCGAAAGCATCAAGCAAGCCCACAGTCACTTGCTCTGAGTTGCTACCATCGGAGTATCAGCAGGCCCAGAAGCTGTGGTGGAAGAAAGCACAGCAAGACAGCTTCCGGGAGGAAATTGGCGACCTGCAGAAGCACAGCAATGTGAGCAGCAGCAGCAAACTTCGAGACCTCTCACCTGTGCTAGATAGCGAGGGTGTGGTGAGAATGCATGGCCGAATTCGAAGTGCACCACCCGGAAGTCCACTGACGCCCGAGCCCGTCATCCTGGACCCGTCGCACCCATTCACAAAGATGCTCCTTCAGCAGTACCATGTCTGGCATGGACACCATGGTCAGGACAGTGTGGCAAACGACGTCCGCCAGACGTATTGGGTCTTGAAACTACGCACAGCCGTCCGCTGTACCTGGACCGTATGCCAGCAGTGTAAAAATGAACGCGCGCAGCCAACACCACGTCAGATGGGACAGATTCCCGACGCACGCTTTGCCACGTTCATCCGCCCGTTCACACATTGCGGCATGGACTATTTCGGGCCACTGACAGTCACTATCGGACAACGTCACGAGAAGCGGTACGGCGTGATATTCACCTGCCTTACGACCCGAGCTGTACACCTGGAGCTGTCACATGACTTGACAACAGACTGTACCATAATGGCAATTCGCCGGTTGATCAGTCGCAGAGGGTGCCCTGGAGTCATCTACTCGGACAACAGCACCAACCTACGAGGTGCAGCAAGAGAACTCAAGGAATCGTTGGACCAGCTGGACCAGACACGCCTCACAGCTGAGCTCACACCGAGAGGAATGAAGTAGGAGTTCAATCCTCCAGCAGCCCCGCACATGGGGAGCATGAGAGCGACTAGTGAGGTCTGTGAAAACCGCCCTGAGAGCCGTGCTCAAGGAACGTGCTCCGCGTGAGGATACACTCATCATGCTACTTACACAGGTTGAGGCGATACTCAACAGCCGCCCGCTCACACATGTGTCCTCTGACCCAACCGACGACAACAGCCTGACGCCGAACCACTTCCTCCTAGGGACGCCATCAGCAGCACCAGAGCCCGGAGTATTCAGTGGTGATGACCTACATCTGCACCGGCAGTGGCGCATCGTGCAAGTGCTAGCAGACCATTTCTGGCGCCGCTGGATTAAGGAATACTTCCCAACGCTAGCCCGGCGAACCAAATGGCACGGAAGAACAGAGAAGAAGGTGGAAGTAGGTGATGTGGTGGTCATCGCGGACGACAACGCAGTGGGGAACACATGGCCGAAGGGGATAGTGACGGCGACCTATCCTGGCAGAGACGGCCTGGTGCGGGTAGCAGATGTCAAGACCCAGACTGGTGTGTTCCGCCGGCCAGTAGCCAAGCTCTGCGTGCTAGATGTCCGTTGTGTTAGTGACGGATAAATCGTCACTGGGGAGAGGATGTTGCCCCCGTAGGTGACGTTGGCGACAAGCAACACCCGTCGTATGCAACTTACTTTGTATCCACTGCTACACTTTCTGTAGTCTGGGCTTCATGTATGACTAACACTGCTATTGATGTATTGACTTTCAGTCGGCTCCAGTTACAACTGCCGGTACACATGATACATGAACTGTCTGACCCCTTTCATGCATTCGTATGCAGCTGTCACCTAACACCGGCACCGCTTTTGTCATCGACTTGTACTAGTATGTATCATTTGCCGCTACGCTAGGATCGGGATGGTAGTCCGTGATCCGTAGGCGTAGAGGGGGCTTGTTTTCCTTGGTGTGTTAGAGTTTTAGGTTCCTGCTTCGGTGGTGCAGGTCACTAGTTTTTGGTCATTCTTGTTTTAGGATGAGTTAGCTGTTTGGCATGAGAATGAAAGAGTAATAATACAGTCTTCTAATAATAAAGTAACAACGTTACGTTTGTGGAATGGTTAATCAAGACAAGAGGTAAAAACAGTAACAAACGGGTTTATTGACAACACCAGTTGGGCCAGTCACGTGAAACCATGAAGGAAGAGTCAAAGCAAAAAGAGAGAACAAAATGAGTATACTCCGTTTGGTCATGATTCATGTTGAGTGACCATTGCACTAGGGTAGAACTCGTCGTAGCAGGCCAATTTCCCTGCTCAAAATCGTGCCTCGATTATTTGAACGAATCTTGGCGGATGATCTACGTGATTTCGTCCATGACATTCGTTATATCAGCAGGGCCCAATTCGGTTTTGTCAGAAACCGATCTGCGGAGGAGCAATTGCTCTTGCTGACACGTCAAATGGCTGAGTGCAATGACAAGAAGCTGAAGTTCGACTGTGTTTTCCTCGACGTTAAGAAAGCTTTTGATCGTGTAGATCATCCACCATTGCTAAATACATTCGAAGGAATTGCTGACAGGCCAGCAGTCGACTGGCTCCGAAGCTTCTTAGAGCGAAAGCTGTTTGTAAGGTTGGAAGGACAGTATTTCGAGGCCAAGGTCCTCACCTGTGGAGTCCCGCAGGGATCTAATCTTGCTCCAACCCTCTTCTTATTATTTGTTAATTCCCTGCCCTCATCAATCACCTACTACACCCCATACTTATTCACTGACGATGTCACCTTCCTGTATGTACATGATAACAAGAATTCCCTGCAGTGGAACCAATCTCGTCTAGAGAGCGACCTTTCTGCCAGCCAACTATTGGCCAGTAACGTCGGTGGAGAGTTCTTACCAGCCAGAACGACTCAGATCCGTAACTACAGCAACGACCACCCTGTCCAGCTCTTTTCCCAATCTATCACCATCGTTGAAGCTGTGAAGCATCTTGGAGTGTATTTAACACCCGATCAGTCAAACACCATCCACCTTCAGACCATCCTGGAAACCTTCCGACATCGTGTTAATCTGCTATGCTTCATGGGACGGCATCCATCGTGTTAATCTGCTATGCTTCATGGGACGGCATCTTTCCTCCACAGCCTTTCTACTACTTTAAAAAAAGTTTTGTCCGACCCGCCCTGGAACACGCCACCTCGGCCTGGACCTATGCCATCACCAAAGCTGAGCTGGAGCGTTTAAATGTTTTACAAGCCAGAGTATCTAGGAAGTATTTGCTACATGAAAAGTCAATGTAAATAGATGCGAAACGAAATCCCAGTTTAACGCCCTTTGTGACTTAAGCTGTGTTCACAACTGACGCCTGTACGCTTGAAACCACATGTTTGTGTGTTTTTCTGGCTTTTGGGGAGCCATGCATACGGAAACAAGCCGAAGTGAAACTTCCGACATGTTGGAATTTTCAGCGCGTATCAGACGCATACAGCGTACAAGCCAGTCACCTTGACTGGTGGGGTCAACAAATTAGTACTTGAAGGTGGCGCACACGCTAAATACGACTCGAATTGCTATTTTTGGCAAAGCCTGAGCGTTAGTTTGGACACGCATGAACCGCAAGCGTACCGCATAAACGCGCAAGTTGTGAACGCAGCTTTAGAGTCCTTGCACTTTCGTAGACAAGTATCAGCTCTTGTTACTCTATTTAAACTTATACATATGATGAGTTCACAAAGAACGAAACAGCATGCTGTCCGCAGATTGAGTAAACTTACACATAATTATATCTCCAGAACACCTCCAATTTTTCACCTTTCACTGTCTTCATGTGCAAGAAGGCCAAACAAACTTAACATCAATTATCACGGTGTGCGTTTTTCTTCCCTCTTTTCCAACAAAGCTGCATTGCTATGGAATTGCCTACCGCCTTCTCCTACCTCTATAACCAGCCTCCCCGAATTCAAGAATTCTTTCTATCAGCATTTTGCTGATATATTCATTACACTGACGGTATCCCAACTCCTTAATTACCAGATTGCGTATGCCTCGATCTATTTCCTTAGCCTACCTTCGATTAACTGCTCCCTCTACATACATGTAAAGTTGTCATTTCTTTCTTCTTGCAGGAGATCCCCTGGGCAGGCACAAAACCTTTGGCAAATCCTTAAATATAATAAAATTCAAAAAAATCTGGCTGAAGATTCGTATCCACAAAAAAAAAAATAATTTCACGGTTCGCGTGAGACTCGGCTGGAAGCCGAGTTTTCCGCATCCGCCGTGGGAACGCCACCACCCTCTAGGATCAAAGGCGCGGATGAACTTTTAAATTTTAATATAAACATTGCGGGCCAGGAGGTCCTATGGGTAAGTATCACCACCCACACAGGAACACGAATGGCAGTATATGCAGCTTACCGGCCTCGAACCTGCCCTGACCATGAAATGACTATGTTCACACAGCTCGAATCTGATATTGACATTGCCCGTCAGTCTTGCTGCCACATGGTTGTGGCAGGCGATTCTAATGTCTACAGCCATGAATGGCTTGGTAGCATTCGCACAACAGCAGCCAGAGAAGCCGCCGAAGACCTTTGCTTCATCCACAACATTGGAAGCATGTGTCAGAGCCCACTCGAGGCGGGAACACCCTTGACTTAGTCATGTCGGATGTCCCCGGTGCGGTTAAACCCACCATGTACCCAATCTTTGGTCGATCAGACCATGCAGTAATCGCCACCAACTTCCAGCTAACTCCATCCCATGATATTCCAGACACCCGGACCGTTTGGCGTTACCAACATGCTGATTGGCCTCTGCTCACACCCTTCTACCAAGCAACCGCGTGGAACGAACTGATCACTGATGATCCTGACTCCTCCTGCAGTAATGTAACTAAGCGTAGTTTTGTGGGCATGGGACGCTGACTCCGCAAGCACTCGACTAATCTTCTTCAGGCAGAGTAGAGATGGGCATGCTCGGCTTCTGTGCGCGACTATCCAGCGCTAAGCAAGCACATCTCCAGTACACCGGAGCGAAGCCTGCAACAGGCAGTCCCCAGGATTAGGATTAGTGGAGCCTGAGCAAGCACTCCGGTGGGCTCGGTAGAGACAGCTCTATCCCAGTTCTCATCGACAGCAATGGCAATGAGCACACCAGGAATACCGAGAAGGCCGAACTCATATGCCAGTACTTCGCTGATAAATGCAGCCTTGAGAATGACTTTGATGCCTCCTGCATAATGCGCTCTGTTCGCCTACGCTCCCAGAACTTGCTCACTACAATCCACTTCCGCCCAGCCACAGTGCGCCGCACCCTGCTTGCTTTCAACCCCAGGAAGGCCACTGGACCTGACTCAATACCTGCCATGGTGAAGATCTGTGCCGAACCGTTGGCTCTCCCACTTTCCCGGCTATTTGCCCCGTGCTTCCGCAATGGCTATCAGCCTGTAACCTACAAACTTGCAAATGTTGTGCCTGTTCACAAAAAAGGGTCAAAGTCCAATCCCAAGAATTACCGACCGATTCCCCTGTTGTCTATCATATCCAAATGCATGGAGTCGATAATCAACCGTGGTCTGTCCAACTTCCTGGAGAAAAATTCTACCCTGTCATTGCGGCAATTCGGCTTCTGATCGCACTCCAGCATTAGTGGCACCAGACAGCTGCCCAGGGAGGCCTTGTCAGGGTGCTTGCAGTGGACATCGCTGGGGCCTTCTACGAGGTCTCACGCCCAGGAGCTCTTCGCAAGGCAGAGCAATACGGTGTCAAAGGGTCCCTGCTCTGTTACCTGCAGAGTTATCTCCTAGTCCCAAGATCAAAGCAGTCGTTGGTGGCCAGGCCTCCACTACCCGTGAAATCCAGTCCTCGGCCCAACGCTGTACCTGATCTACATCAACGAAGCATAGGACCACCTACCTGAAGAGGCTAAACTCGCAGTATATGCCGACGACACCACGGTATATAAGTGTATCACAACGCGAGCCAATATTCCAGATGGAGTCGCAACGCTCAAGCAGGCTGTTGATGCACTTGCCGACTGGGGCACCCTCTGGCGAATTAGGTTTGACCCGACAAAGTCGTAAGCCCTCACGATCACCCACCGACGATCCCACCACCCAGTTCCCTCTACCACATTCCAGGGGACGGACGTACCTGAGGTGGATCAGCGCCGCCTCTTAGGAGTAACATTTGACAGCCAGCTATGCTTCAAGCAAGACATATGGTCTCTCGCAATACGCGGTGTGCAGAGACTCGGCTTCTTCCGCAAGGCTGCCATGGCTCTCAACCCATGATGCCGTGTCGTAGCATACCGTGGGTTTGTTCGGCCGATCCTGGAGTTTGGGATGCTGGTATGGTTGAGCGCAGCACCCTTCACACTAGCCCAGCTCCCAGCCATCCAACGTAGGGCATTGCACGTTATCGGTGATGGCTGGTACCTGCCTAGCCTGGACATCCCTCACTCTGTTGCGACCTTTTGCTACCTGTTCAAGCTCCACTCTCTGACTGGCCATGCCATGATCACAGCCCTCCTACCCCCGCCAGCTCCAGCCCGGGCCCGAGCCAGCGTGCGCAGAGTTGCGAACCACCGTCCATTCCAGCTGACCAAGACCTCAGTACCACCTCAGTCTCGGAACAATGTCATTCGGTCCTCCCCCCCCCCCCCCCCCTGTATGATTGACAGCTGGAATTGCCTCCCAGCCTCTATCCTCAGTGCTCCCCCCTTCCAGAAGGCGATGCAGACCTTCAAGAAGAAGGTCGATGACCACTTGAGGCAGTCTGACTGGGACTGGGCAACCGACCACCTCTAGCCTCCTCAGGGCTTATGCCCCTGCTTCTCCCACCCCAAGCCTAATTGTCGCCAATCGTGAGTAGCCAATCTCCACTGCTACCCTATTGCACCCTTCATTTGACACTCTTCTTTCACTCCTATTATCTGCTTGATTTTTTGCTATGTTCTGCTGTGTTCCAAATGAGATCCTCTCCTTGGTTCTAAATCTTCCATTTTCTCCCGTGCTTTTCCCCTCATGCTTATGCTTCCCTCCCTCACTTGGTGCGCCATGTGAAGATGCTGAGACCTCTGGTCGGTTGAGCATGGCAACCCCCACCAGCACCATCTCACCCCATGCTATCCCCATGTGCGTGCCGTGCCGGTGAGTTGTGTATTTTGTAAAAAAAAACTTTGTATGTTATAATTTTCTTGAGCGCCCGTTTTTCCCCCTTCATTATAAGTCAAGTGCAGTTTAGCGCGTACCGGTATCGGCGTATGATTTCCTTTCTTCTTTTTGCTTTTAGCATTTTATCGCTCCACAGGTAATCTCGATCTCAGGTACTCTCATAATCTTGTGCAATTGTCAATTTTGGTCCTGAAGTGCCCTCCTTGTAGCTTTGCTACCGTCCTCCTCCTTCCTCCACGCTTTTCTTAACCCATTATCACTTTGGGTTCAATGTAATTGGGCTTGTAGCCCATGTTTACTTGCAAATTCAAATAAGAATAAACATGCAAATTTGTAAGTTCGGCGCAATTATCGGCGATTTCCATTGATTTCGGCGTCTTTTCCCGATGACGGCTCCGGGAAATGTCTAAAGTTGCAGTCACCTATTGCAGATAAGGGATACAGAAATTCTGTTTGCATTCTGCTGAGGCACTAAAGCATCGATTTGCGCCGATTTTAGTTCGAAAATTGCATATTCGGCAAAAAAGATAGTTGAATTCTTTTCATAGCCAATGTTTCTGGCGAATTTTTCGGCCGGCTGATTTGGAAAATGCCTAGCTGTGTTGCAACTCCGAGTCTCGAACCACCAGCAAGGAATGCACATTGTCAAGTTGCCTCTGAAGCCGCCTGACGACCCAGAAAAAGCACTGTCAGCACTTTGCTGGCATGGTCTGATTGGAGTACTCACCTAGGCAAGTGTAGTTGAACAGATAACCGGTACACGAAGAGCATTTGTCCAGTGAGGAAATGATGCCACAGTCTTGCCGGCAAATGGCCTCAGTCAAATCTATGTGAAAGAAGACAAAAACCATCAGTTGTTATCTCGTTTGGGTGAAGCTCAATTCTCTGTTCTTTCTCGTGCTAGTTATGTAAGGCCGTTGAATGTTCTAGAAGCTGCCCGAATCCGTTTATATAAGCCTGATCTTTTAAACAGAAGAAGCCAGTTGTTGATCTGAAGTTGTTTTCGTAGGTCTGCAGATCACTCATCAACATCATATCACTTGGAATATCTGATAATATGTTTTACATGTTCATGATGTATAGCAGGTTGCAACCATACTAGGAACAAAAGGGGGGAGGTTTTGTCTGACTAAGACTTTACGGTCTTTCAAAAACAACATTGGTTTGCTGGTTGTGTTTTTATTTGAATTCGCAAAACCTAACGGACTGACATGTCCGATGACAAGGAAGCGAATGAGGTTCAAGGAACCCAGACATGGGAAAATGTGGAAAGAGAAACAGATGAAAAGAAAATATGCCAAACATATGCAAAAAAAAAGAAATAAAGGAGAAAAAAGGAAAAGGTAAATCGTGGTCACGGCTCTTAGAAAAGGAAAAGAAAGGGGAAAACGAGAAGATAAATCGTGGTCACGGCCAAAGCCCAAGTAGCGGCAGGACACAATATACACGTACCTGGGCTTACATACCACAACAACAAGAACAAGCATGCATGAAGCATGGGCCATGCCGCGCAGAAGCGGGAGACACCGACAGGAAGAGAGAAAAGAAGAGAGAGAAATCGAAGCCACACACACACACACACACACACACACACACACACACACACACACACACACACACACACACGCACACACACACACACACACACACACCTTGTCTTCTTTTCATCATACTCTCGCTTTTTCTCGCTCACGTCGGTCGTCCTCCTCACGTCTCTTCCTGGCACGCCGATCATCCTCTTCCCTTCTTTCTCGCCGATCCTCATTCTCTTGTCGGTGTGCCTCCATGCGCTCCTGAAACTCCTCGTTCTGCCGAGCTCTTTCCTGATCGGCTTGTATCTGGCGCTCCTGCGATTCGAGAACGGCATCTATCATAGATGGATTATGATCCTCCCGCTTGCAGGTTGTTTTTCGGGCAGGCTTCCGGCCAGGCTCAAGCTGACAAGCAACCTCGGACTCAGAGTCCGACGATCGGCGGCGGCGGCGAGAATGATTAATGGGAGATGATGCGACGGATGCGGCACCAGCAACACTGGTCGTCGATGCCTCGGTTGGTTCTTCTGATAGTGTTGCCACTGTTGGGGATGCAGGTGATCCGTCCGTAGCTGGGCTCACGGAAACAGTGTCCTCGTTGTTCCCTCCAGGACCGAGCGACTGGTTTTTGAAAAACAACGAGTGGTACAGTTGGAAATTACCCCACTCTTTGTATGCAGCCTGTGCAGTGGAGGAAATGGGAGGAGAGAGAGAGAGAGAGAGAGAGGGTAAGAGAGAGAGAGAGAGAGAGAGAGAGAGACGCACAGATGCACAGGCAAATGGAGATTTCAAGTTGGCATGTGATTTTATACGATACTCCCATTCGAGCAGCCAGCATATAAAGGGTATCTGCAGTTCCCAACGATACAATGCAATGGTGCATGTTGGATTGGAATTACTCTACACATCAAAGAGATTTCGATTAGTTGAATGCACATCGTATTATAATCTGAGTGAAGTATCATTTCATAATAATAATTATTATAATTATCATCTCTTTCAATTGAATTACCTTCAAGTCAAAATCATCTTCGACTGGAGCACCGGTCCTTGTCTTACTCCGGAACGTTTTGTACATCTTCTTCCCCTTCTTTCTCAATCCGTCAAGCTTGTTGTCTATGTTTGTTGCATTCAGAGTGGCCCAGCCGAGGGATTTGCCTTTCGCATTCATCCGCTCTGCGATCAAAGTGTGCTTTTCATTTGCAGTCAATGTTTTGCCTGCAGATCCCGCAAAGATCACAACGTAGAGCTCCATGAGCTCTCTCTCCATTGCAGCATCAAATAAAGACTTCGGCATGATGGAAGACGTAACAACACGGAGCTGGCAGAAGTCAAAATTCCAAAAAACTCAAAAGCATGCACACAGTCAGATCAATGCAGACGATAGAGGATATCAAAAGTGCTCCCGCGTGCCGCCGGAATCTGCATTCCACAGGCCTGCACAGTGGGGGGAAACCTTTTCCGTGTTTCCGCTGGCGGGAACGTCACGTGAGCAATTCACCTTGACAACTTTCCTATTCCGCTTGTTTTTTACGCCAGTCTGCCCTAAGCAAACAATTCCCACACTATCGACAGCCAACTCCAATGCAGCCACGGCTATGGAGAAGGCAACAGATCTCCACAAGTTCTTTATCTCCCAAAGCCAACAGTCCATCGACAAGACTGCCTGTACTACACCAGACATCAACACTACCCCTGACATCAGTCATACTCTAAATACAATCGCAGCAACAGTGGAAGAGGTCGAGAAGCTTCTAAGCAGTCTAGACACTGGCAAGAGCCCAGGCTTTGACAACATCCCAACTCGGCTCCTGAAAGAAACTGCAAAGGAAATCTCCCCATCTCTCACTAGTCTCTACAATCTGTCCTTCAGAACCGGAGAAATACCACAGGATTGGAAAGACGCAACTATTACACCCATCCCCAAGTCGGGCAACCCCTCCCCTCCTACCAACTACCGACCCATCTCCCTGCTCAGTATAACAAAAACACAAGAAAAAATAGTCAACTCGCACGGATTGTCCACCAGATATCCACAGCTAGGGATGCGGGGAAGCATGTTGTTACGTGTTTCTTCGATCTTAGTAAAGCCTTTGATCGTGTATGGCATCAAGGCTTGCTGAAAAAGCTGAGCCACTACGGTGTCGACGGCAAGCCTCACAAGTGGCTCGAAGCCTACTTGACAGGACGCAGACAGCGGGTGCAGGTTGAAGGCACACCATCCGCCTTCATACCAATACCAGCGGGAGTGCCCCAGGGCTCGGTCCTGGGACCACTTCTGTTCCTGGCGTACACCATTGACCTGCCAACTGCCTGTGAAAATGCTACAACCTCGTGAAGCCAGTTCGCGGACGACACCGCACTAATTTCCATTGCAGGCAGCTACATTGGGTGTGAGGCTGCGCTACAAAGAAGCGTCGATGCCGCAGCAGAATGGCTAGAGCGCTGGCACCTGCTAGTCAATAAAACGAAAACCGTCATCCTCCGGTTCTACCATGCTAACCGACCCCCACCACGACTACCCGAAATAAAACTTGGGGAAACCCTACTAGAAACAGTAACACAACATCGTCACCTCGGCATCATCTGTCAGCACGACCTAAGATGGTCAGCCCACCTTGACTTTGTGCTGAAGAAAGCCGTAAAATCTTTCAATATTCTCTTTAGGCTCAAATCAACTCTACACACTAAATCACTCTCTCTCTCGTTTACAAAACATATATCCTGCCTATAATTGAATATGCATTCATTGCTGTCACCCCGCTCTCAATCACAGCCCTTGACCGTCTTGAGCGAATCCAGCGCAAGGCGGCCAGAATCTGCCTCCATCTCCCCCTCTACACTCCTCTGAATCATTCAACACTGCTACATCGGCTCAAATGGCCGACAATGTTCTCTCGCCGCAAAGTGAAGCTCACCCTTCTTGCTCACTCCATAAAATACCAATATGCTCCACAACACATACAAATGCTCAACACCCCCGCTCAAGTTACGGCCCAGTACAGCCTTCGACACGCACGCACTTGGCACCTCCCACCCTCCAGAACCGATCGCTGTATAGACTCCCCACTGTACAAGTCCCTAGAATACTACAATGCCCTCCCTGCTAGCATTCGTGACGTCTCCTCTCGACCTGCTTTCAAACAAGAAATCTGCTCACTGCTGATTAACTCAATCTGCTCCTGCAGCGCTCACCCTCTCCCATACTTGTAAAGTTCAAAGTGATGTAAATCACTTTCCAACTGTTTAACCCACAATCTCACCTTCTCATATATTTATCTCTTATTGGCGATGGTGCCATCGTGAGAATAAAGAATTCAAACGCCACCACCAAAGCGCTGCCTGTCAGCTCTGGTCAGGTTGTGGCCTGGGATTGCATAGAGACTGTCAGAGTCTGATGTGTCAGCTCAGGTTTCCGGGACTGCACCGACTGATAGTTCATCAGGAGATTCAGAGTCAGACGAACCGATAAAGTACTACTACTGTGAATGAACAAATTTTGGTCGATGACAAACTTTGGCCGATCTCGAAAGGAAACTTTTGGCCGTCATTTAACTTTGGCCGATTTGGGTTTTCAAAAAAGAAATCGATTGGTATTTATTGCCCTCACATGCAGCGATGGCATAATAATGCATCATTTGCCTCTATGACAAATTTTGGCCTGCAATTTACTTTGGCCGGTTGGTACCCAGCGGCGAAATCAGCGAAATTAAATCGCCAGCGAAAATTAGTTGATTTACAGTAAGGCCACACTTTTTTTTTCTCTGTTTCTCGTCGGCAAATTTTAACAATAGGTATACGGGCAGGCGGAAGAAACAAAAGCCAAGGAAAAAAACAAGAACAATTTCTACTGAAAACTGTATACAGTTTACATGTATATGCGTGATTCATACAAGACACTGCCATGTATACCATGTATAGAGTACTACATTGTACAATCATGTACAGTCGACCTACCCTTATAACGATAACCTCTATAACGATATTACCCTTATAACGATATTTTTCTGCCAAACCAAATCACTCCATTCACTTGTGTATACAATGCCTTACCTCTATAACAATATTGCTAGAAAGGTTTGCTCCCCACACCGGAGCTCGCGCTATTCCGCCGACTTTACTTGACACTTGACTGACTCACGACTGCCATCCAGAGCACACGAGAAGTCCATCGAACCTTCGACTCGGCAAACCTGTAAGAAAGCACCACTCCCTGCTCAATACACAGTGTTTCGGGGAATTCACCCCTCATCAGTTGAGCTTGAGTAGGCTGAGGAAGATTGTGCCTGAAGAGCACCACTTATATAGTGCTGTCCAGGCACAAACATCACCAGGGATACAAACTTACAGAGACGCTCCGCTTCCAGCGCGACAAACACCTCGTGAACACCAGATAGCAGCGTGAGTCAGTGTCGCTCCTGGACCCCTGCCGAGTCGAAGGTTCGATGGACTTCTCGTGTGCTCTGGATGGCAGTCGTGAGTCAGTCAAGTGTCAAGTAAAGTCGGCGGAATAGCGCGAGCTCCGGTGTGGGGAGCAAACCTTTCTGACAAATCATCGCCGAAGTCGCAACCACTACTTCGTACAATATTGCTATAACGATAATTACCCCTATAACGATATAAAATGGGCTGACCAATCGACATTTTCCATTTTATAACAATATCTAGCAGGGAATATGTAGAGCCTACTACCCAGGTAGGGCAAGCTTCACTTGATAAGTCGTTGGGACATGACGAAATGCAATGGGGTACCAGTGGGCACCTTGCTGTGCACATATTGTGCATGTATGTCAGTTTTTATGCTATGGAGAGTGTAAAAATGAACAAAATCCATACATTATGACGTATGTGTATGAAATGAACCAGTTACCCCTATAACAATATTACCCTTATAACAATATTTCTTGGTATTTGAATTCTTTTATTCTCACGATGGCCTGTGGCCAATAAGAGAAAAATAATTACAGGCACGGGGATCAGATACAGAGAGATCAAAGTTTAGCTGCTTGCTGAGGCAGTAGCGATGGCAATACTAATTGGGAGTTAATCACGTAGGCTGGGCGCAATGGAGCTATAGATGTGCTGAGCAATGTGAGCAAGTACATACGGAAGAGATGACAAGTGGTAGGATGTTTGCTTTGAAATCTCGTCTGGGGTTGATTTGCCGGATGCTGGGTGGGATGCTATTAAAGAGATCAAGAGAAGCATAGATGGGGGAGTCTTTTAGCCGGTTTGTACGTGTTGTGGGTAGCTCAAAGGTTCGGGGGAACCTGAGCGTGCGAATGGGTTGTATTCGGGGTAGGTGAATTGCAAGAAGGTGTGGTGGTGCATATCTATGGTGCAGGCTGTGTGCAAGAAGGATATGGGAGAGGGTACGGCGGCTGCTGAGTGATGGCCATTTGAGTCGGTGCAGCAGCACGGAGTGGGTTCTGTGTTCAAAGAGGGGGAGATGCAAACAGAGGCGAGCAGCGCGCCGTTGGATGCGCTCAAGCCGGTCGTTCAGGGTTGCGGGGAGGGGTGAGAGGACAGTGCAAGCATACCCAAGAATAGGGCGGATGTAGGTTAGATAGATGGAGGAGAGAGCAGAAGTGTTTAAGGAATTGCGTAGTCGCAGGAGAAGGAACATCTTCCTGGTCGCTTTAGTGATGATGTAGTCAACATGCGAGTTCCAGCATAGATTCTGCTGTATGAGGAGGCCAAGGTGGCGATGCCTTGAGGCCACAGTGAGGTTGGTATCGTTAAGTGTGATTGATGGTGGTCTGGGAGGTGGCCGGTTGGTGTGGTGAAAGTGGATGACAGTGGTCTTACTTTCGTTGACCAGGAGATGCCAATCCTTCAGCCACTGTGCCGCGGTTGTCACAGCTGACCGGAGGTGCTCTTCTGCGGCTAGAAAATTCTCGTGAGCGGCAATGATGGCAGTGTCGTCGGCAAACTGGCTGCACTCAGTGTTGGCATTTATGCAGGCGGTTGGCAGATCAACTGTGTAGGCCGTGAACAAAAGCGGCCCCGAGACAGAGCCTTGGGGGACCCCCGCTGGAATGTTTAGCCATGTTGATTTGCTGCTCTCCACTTGCACACGTTGTTGTCTATTGGTGAGATAGGAGGCAAGCCACTGGAGGCATTTGCCATCGAGTCCGAGGTGGGCCAATTTTGCAAGCAGTCCTTGGTGCCACACCCGGTCAAACGCCTTAGAGAGGTCGAAGAAGCAAGCAATTACTGTTTGCCCGGCGTCTCTTTTCTCGGTGATCTGATGGATTAACCGAGATAGCTGCTGTGTGGTGCCATCGTTTGGCCGAAAGCCTGATTGGCCGTTGGGGAGGTGAGGTTGGATGTGCTTTGAAATGCGGTCAGCAACTATACTCTCTTGTACTTTCGACGTCACGCTGAGTAGCGATATCGGTCGATAGTTGGAGGGCTCGGTTTTGCTGCCCTTCTTGTGTGCCCTTCTGTTGCGTCCCTCCACTCTTGCGGGATAGTGCAACGTTCGAAGGAGATGTTAAAAAGGGTTGCTAGGGACGGCGCAAGTGAACTGGCTGCCTCTTTCAGTAGGCGGGTTGGTATGCCATCACAGCCCGGGCTCTTTGACGGGTCCAGGTTAGACAGTAACTTTGAGACCTCTTGGGCTGTTGTTTCAAGTGTAGTGAGGCCAGGTGTATTGGGTGTGGGGGAATGAATGGAGGGAAGTTCCTCGTGGCATCCTGTGACTGACTGTTGGCTCTGCGAGATGAAGAAAGCGTTCAGGGCGGTTGCTTTTTCAGCGGGGGTTGAGAGAGTGTGGCCCTGGGAGAGCATGTCTGGCAGAGTAGGTCGTTGTGAGGACTGGAGGCCGCGCATCAGTTTGTGTAGGTTTGGTGTGGAGTGGCTCGTCCCAGTGCCATTACTGACATATGTAGACTTAGCGATTCGGAGAAGGTGAGTAACTTTGTTGCGTTGGGTGGTGTATGCTGTCCAGTTGCAGGGCGTCCGGGTGCGCAAGTAGGCACGGTAGAGCCGGTGTTTTTCTCTGATGGCGTTAGTGAGCTCTGGGTTCAGCCATGGCTTTGCGGGGTGGCTAGTATGCCTCGGGGAGTGAGGTACTGCACAGTGCTTGCGGGCGCAAGTGAGGACTTTGTCCTTCCATGAGTGCCACAGGTTGTCTATGTTGGTAGTGTTCAGGGTGTCACCTTCCGGTAGCAGTTGTGTGCGTTCAATTTCGGATTTCAGACTGCTGATGCTTGGGTTTGACCATTTCCAATGGGTGGTATTATGGGTGGGAGGTGGTACGGCTCGAGGGGGTGCAGCGACTGGCTTGATTAAACCCCTGATGGATAGGTGGTCCGAGTTGCCGATCTGCGGGAGACTAGAGATAAGGACAAAGTCGCTGTCTACATCCGTGACGACGAGATCTAGGCAGGATTTAGGGTGCCCATTCTGCACAAGAGTGGGGGATGTGACATGTTGGTGTAGAGAGTAAGTTTGGAACAGCACTGCTAGATCCTCGCCAACAGCATCTGTCCTGTCAGAGTGGCACCAAGCGGCGTTCTTTGCATTAAAATCACTGAGGATAATCTTTTGCGTTGTTGTTGGTATGGCTCATATCAGTTCCTCAAGGTGCTGGCAGAATAGCCGATGGTCGCAACGGGGTGGTCGGTAGACGCATGTTGTGTTGATGGTGCTGTCGTTGGCTGACAGTTTCAGCGATAATAGGTCAAAGCTGTCTGGGGTTCTTGTAGGGACGAGTTCATGAGGTATAGTGTCGTTCACGTAGAGAATATCACTCCTCCACCTTGGCGGTCTGGGCGGTCTGCACGATGTAGTGTGTATCCACTGAGGGCAAACAGGGAGTCTGGGTCGTGCTGGGTACACCATGTTTCAGAGACAGCAATGACATCATAAGGTGGCGTTGTTGACGATGCTATTGCTGACAGTTCGTCCATTTTGGGGTAGAGACTGCGAGCGTTGAAGGAGAAGAAAGAGATGCTATTTTGTTCATTTCCGTTTTTCATAATTTTTTTTTTTTCACTGGTGGGACCTGGTGTTGATGATGATTCCAGTTCAGGCGTGGTCCATGGTGACTCCTGTAGGACTCTGGTCAGCTAGCTTATTTTGTTTTTGTTTTTTAGAGGCATGTGGATGTTGTGCGCCTGGGGGCGTCTGCTCTAGCTGGTGGCGTCTGCGTCTGCGATGTCCGGTGTAGAGTTTCCATTCTTCCTCCGCTGCATTGAGCTTCTGCAGGAGTTGTTCGGCGCGGTTTCCATCTTCCTCAAATAGGCTCTCGTCGTTGCTGTCGTCTTCCGCTGCCGTGCGAGGTGAGCCTGGCGAGTGGCAGTACATGCTTGCGCTGGGTGATAGTGCGCAGACTGCGCTCTTGTCGGCTCGATCGATATCTGTACTAGTTCTACGAGTACGAGTTTGGTGCTCATCAGAGGCACTGGCAGTGTGTCCGTGCTAGTCTGCACTTTTGCTGGGCTGGCTGTGTTCCGTGACTTCCTGTGCGGGTGAGCTGGCAGAGGTCACAGGGGACGCTACCTGTGCGTACAGTAAGCTGACCTGGCCTGTGGAGGCTGTCGGATCTGGTGCTGGATCGTCGTTTTGGGTCTGTGTGTTGCTTGTTTCGGTGATTTCCTGTACGAGTGTGCTGGCAGGGGCCGGGGTCGCTGCCTGTGCGTACGGTAAGCTGGCCTGGCCTGGCAGGGCTGTCGCCAGTGTTGGATCTGGTGCTGGGTCTTCGTTTTGGTTCTGCCTCGTGTTGGTTGAAGTGCGGGTCCGTGTGTTTTGTAGCTTGTTCGATTTAGGGCAGGAGCCGGCAAGGTGATTTTCTGAGTTGCAGAGGCGGCAAGTTGGCGCCTGGCCCTCATGCTTCACGCGGAAAGTATTGCCTTCGGCTGTCCGCACGAAAGATGGCACCTGCCTGCAGCCGTTGTTCAGGCGAACAGTTGCGAAGCGTACGCCTGTTCCGACAAATGCGCCCGACTTTGTGCGGGTACGGCCGTGGCGAATGGTGCCTTGCACCGTACCGTATTTTGTGAGTGCATGTATGATGGCGGCATCGGAGATCCAAATCGGGACGTCAAAGATGTGCACTTGCAAGGAGAGAGAATGGCGGACAGAAATATGTGTTTCGCCAAGAAAGAAACCGTGTTCTGCAATGGACTTCGTTGTAGATTGGCTGCAGAACGTTACCTTACAGGCTGATCCGGTAATTTGGACGGAGGCGACGTCAGCATAACCCTGGTCGATGAGGGTGTCCGCAATTTCTACTATCTTCTGGCCTGCGAGGCCGTCGACAAATATTACGGTATTGGCCTTCAATTCGGCCGGCGACATCGACCTCCACAGTGGCTCTGGGGGCTCAGGCTTTGGGCTGCCTGGCGCTGGGGAGTCATCCATGCTAGATAGGTAATACTAGTTAGAATAGCAGTGCATATATGCTTCTAGGGTGGGGACGTGGTCACGACACTCAGAGCTTCAAAACTTGCTTCTTACTCCTGGTGAGCTAGTTGTTGTTCGGTATGACGCAAATACCGTTATAAGGGTAGGTCGACTGTACATGTAGTCCCATACATGATTGCACTACATTATCACATCAGCCCACGAAGATCAGGCAAACTGCAACAGTGAGAGCATAAAGTTTGATTACGAGATGGCGAAGAGAACATTCATTTATCTGCTATCGCATCAACAAACGTTTCCCACTCGTCATCAATTTTAGGTTTTGTTACTTCAACGTTCTTGTGTCCGCTTATCAAACTCTTGTCTCTGCTTATCAAACTCTTGTCTCTATGCTGCTCATTTTTTCCTTGCCAGGGTCTATTGCTTGTGTTTTCTGCCTACGACATCGTTCCACAGACGCCAGTTGCCGCGGAACTCGTCCGACTTACGGTATTCCTGGGGTCCACGAGGCTCAGGCAGTGAACGACTGAAAGCTTCGTCATGACAGCCTTCATCGCAGAGAACGGACGAGGAGCGCTCCTTTGCTGCTGTGGTGCAAGCGTTTACAATTATTGATTGATGCATCTTCTGATCTAGCTGCTGCAGCATGTGCAGCGTACATACATGTACACATGTACGTAGTATGAACCTTTTTTTCTTCCGAAATTTCTGAAAACCTATGCAGGCGATGACGACAAACATAGAAAAAACAAAATGTGGCCTAACTGGTCCAATTTGCTGAATAAGCAACGCACATTGGTACTCTGAAAGTTAAAATTCACTCACATTGGTATTTGCTTTGGAAGTTGTATGGTTTTTGGTTATCGCGGTTGAAACTTATCTGGACTCAGTATTTCGGGTGTTTCCTCTGAGGGGAGGGCCATGTCTCATCGGCCTTGGTTTCCTCCTCCATTTTTACATGACCATGGCTGTTTCGGCGACGGCGATGAGCGCAGGGCATCCAATCCGCATCGTCAGAGGCAACAATGCAGGCCTCGTCGTCATTGCCCACCCCAGTGCCTCTAGGCTGAGGGATGGCGGACATTGGGGACTGGGAGCGATTACCTGCAAGCTGGAACTCTCCGCTGCCTCAGTTTGGTCGGCAGAGGATGGGTTGTTGTTGTTCTGGTTGGCATGCCCAAAGCCCGAAACACACGCCATCACACCGATATCTGCATGAACCCTGGCTAACAACAGACACTAAGTATTTTCTTTTGCATAGCTTCAGGATGAATAATTACTTGTTCGTACTTTCAAACGAGAACATGCTGTTTCCAGAAGATTCTGTTTGCTGAAAGGAGACCAATAAGTGTGCACGAAGGGAATGTGTAAAGTTCAACGGTAAGCCCTGGAATGTGTGATGTGGTATAAAGGGGCTACTTACTTGAAGCAATATAATTCATTAATTGATGTGAGTCTTTTTGCGCTAAGATGGTGCCATTTGAAAAGTCCTTAGGCGTCTTGAGAGCGCACAAGCGAAGGTTGAATGAAACTCCATTTAAAAGCCAACTGTGCATGTATGGGACACAAAATATATTTAGAAGTTGCAAGAAACAACTTAATAGTCATGAACAGTGTAACAGCATCCACTACAACTGGCACAGTTGTCCTCCTATTATCGTTATCACCTTTGATATTGTCATCAAGGTAGAGTTTGCTCACGTATTGCCACTGATGGTCTCGTTGTGACGTTGCATATTCTGATTGGTACATTCTGATCGTTTTTTTACTTGTGTGTTACACTGTTGTATTACATGATGCATGGAATGTTTGGGTTGGGTATCGTATTGTATGGAATATAATTTTACCTCATTTGCTCAACAGGTCAATCTATTACTACAAAAAGGCCAGAAAATCTGATTATAAGGAGATCAAAAGTAAAAGAAGGAGAAGATCAAAAGTGGATGAAGTGAGAGAAAATAACGATCCGTAAAAAAATTCTGCAAATACTTTTGCTTAACTCATATTCAAACTGATTGAAACGTTTTTGCTATACATTGATGAAGCCAATCAACGGAAAAACCATCAGTTCTAATAACATGCACGATGAGCTAGGCAAAAAAGCATAAAAGCATAGCGTAGGGCCCTGAGCTTCCAAGCTCTCTCGTTTAAGTTGAGAAGAAGTAGCGACGACCCGGCCATTATGGAATCCAATACACCACACCACCATATTGCGCTCTTGGCCAATCCAAACTCTGCACTCACATAACCATCACTTCAGCGAGGACAATTCCGGTATAATTATAGATTGATATTGACAATGGCCTTCCAGACAGCTGTTTCGCTCCTCCTGAGCTCATCAGTGGAGGCATATGATGTCGAATAATAATATAAACGAAGTAGCGGTGAGGCATCCTGCAGCTTCATGGTCATCAATCGAGGACATCTGATAGTTGTAATTTTTGTACTCCTCCGAGGTGTGATTTTTGGCGTGCTGGGCCAAGCACAAGGAAGCCATCTGCAAAAAAACTGCAGAAAATGGTTGTTGTTTGATCCTTTGGTGTAATCTTTGTTTCTAGTCGAAGCTAGTTGCTGTTTGGAGCAGAAACGCTGAAATTGACTATTTTCTGCATGTACTCATACATGTACTCATGTACTCAGGTATTCAGTCTCACTCGTATTTTAGCTCTTTTTCTGGAATGGATGCTGCTCTGTGCCCCTTGGTGAACATTTCCTGCACTTGTGGAGCAGCTGAAAAGGACCACTGGTATGTCTGGTTCTTGGTTTAAAAGTGGAGAGTCGACTTTTGTGCCTTGAAAAAGGAGTAGAGAGCGATAAAGGTACGTCTGTGGCTTATTTTTGAGTGCTCCTCATACATTTTTGATCGTGATAGAAATTCTCAGACCAAAGTCAGACCAAAGTCTGATGGCCGTACAGTTTTTCTGTGGATTTTTTAGTTGTTTCATCTCGTATCTATGTCAGTATCGTGATGGTGAAGTGGAGAGGGTGATTTTCTTCCTCTAGGCTTCGTTCGGCCGACTTTGCTTCGTCCTCGTTGAAAAGTGATCATGAAAAAAAGGTCGATTCGCAAAATTACGTTGATTTTCAATGTACGTGATGACATGCGATTGTTGGCTATGCATAACTCGAAGAGAATTGGTGAGCACACATGCTCATTCCCTGGGCACTGCAGATTCACAACTCAATTCATTTTACAGAATCATTTTCAACGTTTTGGCAAATTGCCATCATCAGGATGCAATCTGAAGTGGAAGTCTGCCAAGGAGCAGTTATATACACAAATTTGGTGTTCTTAGGTGAAATTTACCACCAGTTAGAGGGAGTTGCAATGGGCAATAATCTAGCACTACCATTCGCAATATTGTTCATGCACTCTCTGGAAACACGCCTTCTAGCTGATTCACCGGTTCTGCCCGTGCTGTACAAACGGTACATTGATGATGTGATCTTTCTCTGGACCCAGGGTGAGACACGCCTCTTGGAGCTAATACAGCACTTGAATGCAGGACACGACCGACCCAAGTTCACCTACGAGCTCAGCAGTAGCAAAGGCTGGATTGATTACATGGAAGTGACAATTGCCATACAACAGTCGGGCCAGATGACTTACAAGCTCTTTCAAAAGCCATGCAATAGTGGATTGCTGATAGACTACGCATCTGCTGTGCCCCATCACATCAAACTTGCCATTGCCAAGTCTCAATTCTTAAGAGCACAACATCTGTCTTCCAATGACACCATGTGTAAAGAAAGTGAACAGAAAATTCAAAACCAACTTCAACTCAACCACTATCCAGAGAGCCTCATCATCAATGCCCGAGAAGCAGCAAGGAGACCCAAGCGTCGCCGCCGAGGTAATCTGTGTTGTGCGTTTCTGAAGCTGCCGTATAAGTCGGGCAGGGTGCATCATCCGAAAGCTATCCGGAAGCACAAGCTACCAGTCCGGGTGGTTTACGAGCATGCGGGTAGCCTCAAACGTCAGCTCTGTCACTGAGCACAAAGTCCGCCCAGCTGCATTAAGAGCCCAACATCAGAAAGACAAAGAGAAGAGGACGCCCAATGGGACCGACTTGTAAGTCGGGTGGAGTGAAAATATGTTTGAAGAAGAATTTGATATACCGGCTGCAATGCAAGTTGTGCATCAGTCGCACACTGGAGACGAGACTGGAGGAACACAACGGTGAAGCTTGTAGGCGCACTGTGGATAAGCCATGGGGTGACCACATGCGAGCTAAGCATGCGAGGATCAACCTAGGTGTCGCGGACAGCGTCTTCTCGCCAGTATCTGTGGTTGCAAGAGCCAGTGTCAGGGCAAGCCGCAAATTGCGAGAGGCAGTAGAGATCAGAAACGAAGGCCGAGAGATCAACACCAGTGCTGGATGGTCATTACTCTAAAACAGTCACACCACACTGGCTACCTAGGTGTCAGTATTTTCTGGAAAACACTGACATGGTCACATTCGTGTATTGCTTGCGAGAATTTGTTCAGACATTTCTCAAGTTATCTGGTGACATCTGCGCTGTGCTAACTTATTACCAAAACCCAGCATATGAGTCAGTGAAAACTTGAGATCTTTCACTAGTTTTAGACATGTCATAATATCTAGCACTGAGGTAACATGTGCAGTCATAGAAATATTATCAACACCTAAGAACACCAAATTAGTGTATATAACTGCTCCTTGGCAGACTTCCACTTCATATTGCATCCTGATGATCGCAATTTGCCGAAACATTGAAAATGATTCTGTCAAATGAATTGAGTTGTGAGTTTGCAGTGCCCAGGGAATGAGCATGTGTGCTCACCAAGTTCTCTTCGAATAATAATATATAATAATAATACTCAAATCTGTGGACAGCAACTGTTTCACTCTGTTAGAGCTCCTCAGCACAGCTCAGAGGACCGAAGCTCAGCTCTTCGCAATGAAATACGTTTCTGTGAAGCAAAGCATTTTGATAAAAAGCTGCAAACCCCGCCAAAAGTGCTCGAAATGCTCCAAGAGCAGTGAGCGCTGCACAGGGCGAGTGGCAAGGGTTCGTGTTAAGGTAAGAGTGCCCAACCTAACATAAATTTAATAATAATAATAATAATAAAGGGTTTGCTCCCCACACCGGAGCTCGCGCTATTCCGCCGACTTTACTTGACACTTGACTGACTCACGACTGCCATCCAGAGCACACGAGAAGTCCATCGAACCTTCGACTCGGCAAACCTGCAAGAAAGCACCAGTCTCACCGTCCAGGAGCGACACTGACTCACGCTGCTATCTGGTGTTCACGAGGTGTTTGTCGCGCTGGAAACGGAGCGTCTCTGTAAGTTTGTATCCCTGGTGATGTTTGTGCCTGGAGAGCACTATATAAGTGGTGCTCTTCAGGCATAATCTTCCTCAGCCTACTCAAGCTCAACTGATGAGGGGTGAATTCCTCGAAACACTGTGTATTGAGCAGGGAGTGGTGCTTTCTTGCAGGTTTGCCGAGTCGAAGGTTCGATGGACTTCTCGTGTGCTCTGGATGGCAGTCGTGAGTCAGTCAAGTGTCAAGTAAAGTCGGCGGAATAGCGCGAGCTCCGGTGTGGGGAGCAAACCCTTTCTTACAAGTCATCGCCGAAGTCGCAACCACTACTTAATAATAATAATAATAATTCAAAGTATCAGTCGGGGAAGTGAACTGCCTGAAAAGAGAAAAAAACGCCAGACCCACCAGGACTCGAACCTGGGACCCTGCTTGTCATGAGCAATGCTCTAACCACTGACCTATGGGACCAGGCTGAACCTAGAAGGCGCTGACAGGTTTTTCACTCCAAAGGCAGCTCACAACACGTGCAACACATACTGATGGCACTTGGGTCTTTTTCCCTCCCCCAGGGGACCAACCACGGTCAGTTTCTGGAAACTACCAGAGGTGAAAGAAAGTGATCTTAATTTGGAAAGGATTGGGAGAACTTCAAATTCAAAGTATCAGTCGGGGAAGTGAACTGCCTGAAAAGAGAAAAAAACGCCAGACCCACCAGGACTCGAACCTGGGACCCTGCTTGTCATGAGCAATGCTCTAACCACTGAGCTATGGGACCAGGCTGAACCTAAAAAGGCGCTGACAGGTTTTTCACTGCAAAGGCAGCTCACAACACGTGCCACACATACTGATGGCACTTGGGTCTTTTTCCCTCCCCCAGGGGACCAACCACGGTCAGTTTCTGGAAACTATCAGAGGTGAAAGAAAGTGATTTTAATTTGAAAAGGAATGGGAGAACTTCAAATTCAAAGTATCAGTCGGGGAAGTGAACTGCCTGAAAAGAGAAAAAAACGCCAGACCCACCAGGACTCGAACCTGGGACCCTGCTTGTCATGAGCAATGCTCTAACCACTGACCAGGCTGAACCTAGAAGGCGCTGACAGGTTTTTTTCCCAGGTTCGAGTCCTGGTGGGTCTGGCGTTTTTTTCTCTTTTCAGGCAGTTCACTTCCCCGACTGATACTTTGAATTTGAAGTTCTCCCAATCCTTTCCAAAATAATAATAATAATAATATTTCGAAGTCTGAAGAAAACTTTGAACGGTCTCTGCTGGGATGACGACTACACCATAGCTCAGTGGTCAGAGCATCGCTGGCTACAAGCGAGGGTCCCTGGTTCGAGTCCTGGTGGTGACAGTCAATTTTTTCTTCAGACTTTTCCCGTTTGTCTCTTTCCCTCAAACCAGTTAATAATAATAATAATAATAGAATAATAAGAAGGCGACGTGGAGACAATAATCTTAATAATGCAATGAATATAACTAAATGCGCACTCATATCACAACCATGGGGACGAATCATGTATTCCAGAACGTTTTCTTGTCACAATTATCAATGGAATTCGTGACTAAAGAGAATGATGAAACTACAATAGGATTTATACACTTGCAGTGGAACAGCGAGGATACAAGCATAGTAAGAAAAATAGCACAAACCTTGGAACAATTTGCACAGGTAATAAATTATAGGTGAGGTGAGAAATGATAGGAAATTCAGCAAGTGCAGTGTGACAATCGACATGCATGTGCAAGTGTGTGTGAGTGTCACCGCACTTACGCTATTCCAGTAAATTCGCACTCACACATGGATGTTGAGGAACTTTCCCGTTTGTCTCGTAATTTCACTGTCGCTTTACGGCGCAGAGTTTGGATCGGCCAAGAGCGAAATGTGGTGGTGTGGTGTATAGTATTTATTTAACATCGAACAACTCAACAGTGTTGACAAACAAATTTAAAGAGCGCCGATGAGGCAAAAGGAAGAAGAAAAGTTAAACGATGAGGCTATAGCCAATGTGAAGACACAGTAAAGGTAAAGATAATGAAGAACATACATTGAGTGTGACCTGCAGCAAAGAAAAAGAAGCGGTTGACCTGCATTGGGTCCTTCAAAAAGTTGTTGAATTTCTGCACGTAATGCAGTGTGTGAAGAACTGCGGAGTTCAGAGGGTAGCGCATTAAAGAACAACGCAGCACGGTTCGAAAAAGAATTGACACCATCAGAAGTACGCAATGTGTTCACTGCAATGGGTTGGGTGGTTTGGCTCCTCGTACAACGGGCAGCACGAGGCTAAGGGAAGAGGGAGGAGAGCAAAGGTAGAGGGTGAGAGACAAAATTGCAATTTAGGGGTGTTTGCACACCTGCGAATATGTCATGGCTGCACTGGGGTTCTTGAGTAGGAATTGGTTGGCGAGTCATTTACATACAAGCTCACTCCTACAATGCAGTAGCGGTGTCTTGTCTGGAGGGTTTCTTCTAGGCAGAGGTTCCATCTCTTGCTGATGTGCCTATCGATTTCCAACTTAGATGCATAAGAGATGTATAAACTTACTTCGAAGTAGATGTATGAAATAATGTGTGGGTATGAGCCGAAAGAAGCTATTCGTCCTCCTACAGGAATTTGCAACACACTGCAAAGTCTTGATCTGCTTATGATAAAACTGCATCAGAAACTAAGCAAATCACACTCATACTCCTCATCATCGACAGTCGCATCCTTTGTTACTTATCTTGCATACTCCATAGTCACAATAGTAGGGCCACTTCCGATGGCTACCCTAAACAGCATCCCCAGCCTTCCCACTATCCCAGGTCTGCAGAGATCCTTAGAGGAAGAGCAAACGGCTGAATCATGAAATACTGGGAATGTGTGTAGTTTTGTTAGTCAGGCAAGACTTACAGAGCCTCTAAGTCAGGTGTGTCTTGAGGCACTCCACTGGGAAGATAGCGGAGATTATTAAAATGCAAAAACCTGAACAAGGAATGAAGGAATGTTGGAAATTGTGTCAAAATAATCTTTTGACAGGGAAATTTAAGGTTTTCATCTTATAGCATTTTTAAGAGAGCATATCTGAGAAAACCAGAAACGCTGGGCAGGGCTATCTCTCTGATTTCACTCAAATTTTGCGAGTAGGTTCCCTTTGGGGTCTACAACAATCATGCAAAAGGGCTCGTTGCATAACTTACGGACACCTTGGCTAAAATGGGCTCAAAATACGACTGAACATTGGGTCCAAAAACGAGTGCTGGTACAGCGTACGCAATGGAGCTAAGAACAAACCACCACCCTGCCAACATTACCTCACCTGAGCAGTCTTCACATCACCACCACATAGAGCCATGGCTACATCCAGGAAAGCAATGGCCATCATCTCCAAATATCACTAAATTGCATCGCTAAAATATCCAAATTTCAAGGGCCATAGCGGGAGCCATTTACAGCGTCTATTGTTCTGAACCATGCAATGCAGGATAGAGGACTATACTCCATTACCACCCAGGACATGTCTCGTAAAAAAGTGTTCCAGGTTTTCTGGAAATAAACAAATTCAAATATTTTCACTTCACCACATTGCAACATTGCCAATTTCATACCCGACGACGGAAAGAGCCTCTTTAAGCTCCAACACCAGGCACTGCTCCAAACACCAGCACGCCAAACACTGCAGCGTGGTCGCCTCTACCAAGTCTGACAAGAAATTTGAACTGGCCACCCTTGTCACTCCAAACAACAACCATTTCCTTCCCTGAACAACTCGAATTTCACTAGCAGCAAAGCTCTGCAGAAGTGCAAACATATTGAACTAATCTCGATTTGTGCGATTGAAGCACGATATTTTTGCATCCTGAAACTGGCCGTGTGCCGACCACCGCGTGACATAGCAGATCGACGGATTTGTTCGATTTGATCGACAATCAAGATCAGAATCAAAATCTAGACGATCAGGTTGATCAGCAACATGATAATGTATGATGGAATGCTGCTTGAGTGAAACCATGAAGAGGCACGATGCCCTGCACTTCATGATTTGGGATCTAGCTGCAACCTGTTTTCCAGGAATCTCCTTTGAAATTTCGACCACGTAGCATACAGACCAACCACCAAAATCTCAATCCGTTGACAATACATGCAGAATCCCTGGATGGCACAAAAACAAGCGAAAAGGGCTTTTCCCGCCGAAAAAAGTTTAACTCTGCAGATCTGCTTACGGCACAGTTCAACCCTGCATTGCAGTTCGATCAGTCGGCGCGTCGGCGCCCGCCTATAGCGCCTGTCAGTGCAGATCTTGTGGTCAGGTCTTGAAAGTGCAGTTTACAGTTCGAAGTGCGAGTGCGAACCGTACATATTTTTGAAAAAAAACGGGAAATCCATGGAGTTTTCAGGAAAATCCTGTATCAGACGAAACTGTGATTTCCGGGATTTTCCTTCAAATCCCCTTGACCCCGAGAGTAGTGTTGATTTCCCGGGATTTTCCCGGGAAAACCGGGAGGGTTGGCCAGTATGACGTAGTCGCCACAGGTTCGAGCCCTCGCTTTTGAGGTGCACTCCGGAGAGATCGACTTGTTGGGTACGGAAATGCATCCATTGCTATTTCGTGTATCTGGTAAGTTGGTCGTGTGTTTCATGCATTTTTTTAGGATGCCAACAGTGATTTTGTGTTTCACGCATGGATGACATCTGTTGCTGGAGCGACATAGCTCGACAAAGAGAATAAAGTTGATTCCTATCGACATAATGTCTCTATTCCCACCTGATCTATATTCCTGCAACCAGATAACGTGATGAGCTCAACACAATAGTCATTATTGGGGTTTTGAGCGTAGTCATCCGAGTCCTAGAAATCGAATTTTCATTACAAGCTGGTTTTCAAAATATCCTCCTTGCCAGGTCGATGGAGTCGCGCTGACACCAAATGCTGCGTGGTCTACCAGCCCTGAATTGTCACTGATTAGAGTGTCGACCTTTTGGAGACAAATAGTTGCTCGACAAGAAAATTACAACAAGCAGACGTACGCTCGCTCCTCACCGAACCTGAGGAAAACCCACACCTTGCTGCATGCTGCGAACTCCGGCAACCCGGGTAAATGTACGGAAACATCGTGTTGCTGATCAGCCTTCATCGTCCAGATTTTGATTCTGATCTTGATCGTCGATCAACTCGATCAAATCATTCGATCTGCTATTTTGCTTGGTTGGTTGGTTTATTTTAATTCACACAATAAGCGGGAACTAGACCCAATGTTATAAAAGGCGAATGGATCAGCCGCATTTAGAAAAGAGAGGACAGGAATTAGAAAATTACGAAAGTATCTGACAAGCGAGTATCAGGGGATACAATGTGGTTGAGGAGAGCTAAGGGCGGGCTAATCTTACCAACAATATGGTAGGCAACTTATGCTAAACTTGTTCTGTCTTGCTATGGTCCCAACATCATCCGGCAGCAGGTTCCAGAGTGCAGATCCTGCGACTTACGGCCGAGAAACGCCAGAGCCAGTCGAGGATGGCCCGGCTGAGTGCGTTCGATTACACACTTGGATCGATTCATGAATTCATTCGCATGCATTCAAGTCGTTTGATTTCCATGTCAAGAGCCCCGGAAACGATTCGGAATCGATTCCACGGATCCACATGGGGTGATGTGAAAAAGAAAAGAAAAGAAGCCAAAAAAAGTCATGACGGTACTAAACTGGTCCGCTACATGCACATGCACACAACTCCATCAAACCTCTTCCAGCAACAAAATAGGGGAAAAGGCAAGATAAAGGAGGGAGAAGAAAATGCTGGCAAAAATTGTTCATAGAATAACTGGGCACAGTTGCTTCAGCAAAATGTGTTACTCTTGGCACTGCTGCGCTCCGGTAACAAACAAGGAACATCATAAACAGAGCAATATCGCACCAAGCAGGAAACAGCATTTCTTCTGTCTCGTCATCATTAAACACATTCCAGATCCAAGGGATCGGGAATGCCTCGGCATTGTCCATTTTTCAGACGACACTTAGCGTAAAATTAAACATGGAATATTCTACATGCGAAAGTGACTACATCATGTACAAGTACATGTGAAAGAAAAGCGATGAGAAGAAAGTCAGTATCAAATAGCAGTTTTTTCGTGAAATCTATGACTTATGGCCCTTTTCCTGAAAACGGCCGTAAGTCCTAGATTGCACGGACATTTTTGACTTTTTAAGTTTTGTTCAACGTCATGACCACGTAACCAAACTCTTATTGCGATTTTAGCATGTTCACGCCGTTCGATTACTTGGAAGAAATTGCGCACTTGAATCGATTCACGAATGAATTCATGAATCGATTCAAGTGTGTAATCCAACGCACCCACTGAGCAGACCACTAGACCTCTGAAGACGGGTTCTCCTGTCAGCAGATCTGACGAAAAGTACAGACAATGTGGCACTAGATTTCCCATGAAGGCACCTCCAGACAAACACTAGTAGCTTGAGCTTGCTGGGTTCGCCTATGTCACGCTGTGGTCGGCGCATGGCCAGTTTTAGGAAGCATAAATATCGTGCTTCGATCGTACAAATCGAGATTTGTTCAATATATTTTGCGCTTCTGCAGAGCTTTGCTGCTAGTGAAATTGGAGTCGTTTAGGGAATGAAAATTAATGGTAGTTGTTTGGAGTGACAAGGGTTGTGAGTTCAAATTTCTTGTCAGACTCGGTGGAGGTGACCACGCTGCAGTGTTTGGCGTGCTGGCGTCTGAAGCCGTGCCCGGTGTTGGAGCTTGAGGGGGCGCTTTCCGTCGTCCTCACCGATTTGAATGAGTTTGCCCGACTGGTTTGCTATGGAGCGAGCATTAAATATTGTAAGTCGGTGAGTGGCAACATGTATAGACTAGAATCATTCGGTTCCGAACGCAAATATCTGTACTCCGCCGGGCGTTTTCTAAAAGCGGCCAGATAGATTTTCTTCTTTTCTTCAAGAAGTACAGCCAGCTATGTGGTTCATACAATTAACATTGGATATTCGATATTGAATGAATTTGATGGACCTACAGTACGTTTCAAAAAGATTAGCAATCCTGGCGATCGCCCGTGGAGTTTGCCATCTTACCATATGAGCACTCGAGAGCTGCCTGGAAAAACTCACTGTGAACTGGAAGAAATATTCCGCATGAAAGCAGGAAGAATGACAACTCACTCACGTCGATACAGTCATGCACGTCTCGTTTACAACAAACGAGTTCTTACTCGTATCGATAATGGAGTCAGAGTGAACTTGTCAAAACGAAAGTGTTGTAAATGTTGACGAGCGGCATGGGTCCCAATTCGTTTTGTGATCAAATAGTTTCTTTGAGCTGCGATGCAATTTCATTTTATTTTTATTTATTTCACCTTCCCGTGGCCAGAGAATATAGGCCAATATGGAGGGAGGAGGCAGTAGCCAGCAAGGAGTCGTCAAATACCGGGAGTGGAAACGAGATGCGCGAGCGTGATCCATGCTCGCCTCGCGCTGGAGCACGCCGATTTTTTTAAAATAATCTTTTTTGTGCGACATTCACCAATTCCGCGGGATTTTCAAAATGTCAAAATTTATTTTGGTTCTTCCTGCAAGCGGAGCAGTTTAGACGTCTCCATACATAAACCTCGTCAGATTTCCGCTTCCCTTTTGTAGTATTATCACTCTTCGTCGTGGATTCGTCGGCAGTGCATGGTCATGCTGGACAGGGAGATATCGGTAGCCATTTTACGGCTGATGTTTTAGGAACTTGGGCGAGAGGTGAGTAAAACCAAGCTTTATCGAGTGAATACTTCTATCACTGAATAGCTTTGTTTTGGTTTGTTACACATGCATGCTGCATGTACGGAGCATTCGATTTATCAACCTGCAGTCAAGTACAGACCCAGGGAAGCTTCTCTTTTACTTGCCCAATGATCGTGCATAAAATTGTATGTGAAACTCGTAAAAAGAAATGCAATGGTAGATTTAAGAAACTATGTGATGGTCAGGAATCAGGATACACATGGCATTCTCTACCTGGATGAATACTTGTGACAATTTTAATATAGAATTACTGCGCTGTTTTCCGTGTGCGTTTTGTCCAGACCTGGAGACCACATCAGCTGTGTTTTCAAGTTTAATTTGCGGTACAGTAGTGGCAAGAAAGCCGTCCATCATGCCAGCATCATCCGCAGCAGCAACAGCAGCAGCACCCCAGCCCACCGCCATAGTCAACTGCACTGCAAAGACACCTAAAAGATACCATTGTGGTTGGTGTGGTGTTGCGGTGAGAAGAGAACTGGAAGCTAGCAGAAAGCCTGAGTTAACTAGCCTCAAGGCGGTGTTGGCGACTTTCGGCCATGAAATTCTGGCCAACATGTCTCCGAATCTACCAAACTTTGAAAAGATATTTGAATCTGAGCCACATGAGCATCCACCGTGTGTGTGCATGCACAGTGTGGGCATTTCAGTATGTGTGTGTGTGTGCTGCCAAAGATGGCTCTCTCGTCGTGCCGATTGAATATGGTCCCTGACCTCTTGGCAGACTGCCGACTTTCTGCCGTCGCTTCCATGTTGTCGGCCCCACAAGGGGACAGGTGACTGTAATGGCAGTGTTTACCAGGACCAGGTGTGTGTGTGTGTGTGCATGCATGCATGCATTCCAGTGTGTGTGCATGTGCAGTTTGTGCATGCCAATGAGTGGGTGCGCACCCGTACATGTACGCAGGTGCGTGCATGCATGTACGCATGCGTAACTGCTGACACCAAAAGTTGGCAAATAGAAGCGAGACAGAAAGAGAGAGAGGGATTTAGAACAGTTTAATTCGGTGTGCATTGTCAATTCTGTGATACTCGCCACAATCGGCCAAATCTGTAATTGGATTCTCAGTGTTGGTTGTGCATATACGTTGTCATGCTTCCTCTTGACATGAGACATACTGAAAGCGGTGATGTTCTCTTACACTGAAGAAGAAAATAAGAGAAATTCCTTGACGTTATAATAATGTGGTCGTCATTAAAAAACAATAATGTTTTAGAAACAAAGGGTCCCTCAAAAAGTCAGGGGCATATCATCTTACACCGAGAAAATTCACAGGTAGCACCTATATGGAAAGAACAATGGTTACGAGAAGTTTTTTTCGTGGGTCGAACCAAGTGGCTTTGATTACTGAGGCTGAGGTATTTTCCTCGATAAATTACATCAAAAGTCACGTCACTATCCGCGCGTGAATCGGGCCTCCAGTCATACATCGCAACACTGCGATAACGCATACCGATAAATTAGGTGTCCTACTACTAGTAAACGAGCAGACCACTGCAAATATCTCTGTATACACGTTCTGATGGACGCTTTCTCCCAAAAAATACTCAAGGCTACTCTAAATTGCATTTGACGACGCTGAGGTACTCAAGGCACTGCAAAAATTTTGCGCGAGGCGAGCATGGATAATCAAGATTAACGGCGTTTCCACTCCCGGTATTTGACGACTCCCTGGTAGCCAGCCATGGCAGTAAACAAAAAAAGGAAAAAAATAATAAATATTACACATTACTGGAGGCAAAGAGAAACTAACCTCGATAAAGAATTTGCAGTTATTAGGGAGGTTCTGCTCTACGAATGAGTACTGGGAATTTCCCCTTCCATATTTGGCAGTTTTCTGCATCAGTTGATCGATACCCAGCCAATCCGTACGCATTTTCTTTGCGTGTGCCACAACGTAGAGAACCTCATCTCCGCGTAGAAATCTGGACCCAAAACGTGCGAAGCCGAAGACTCTAACCCAGACACCTGCTCTCTACGTGATTTCTCTAAGTTTCAGGTATAGCAGAACCTCTCTATTAGAACACGAGCTTCATATTGGCCTTGAAATCATTTAGCGTACAAATATTTTACTGATAGAGGCAGGGCCAGCCAGAGAGAATAGGCAGCGAAAAACGGAGATCTGGTATAAGCTGATGTTCGGGCTTTAGGTAAAATGCAGGGATTGTGCGTAGGACGAGTGGGAAGAAACCAGTTATATTTGCGCAAATGGGGCGGGGCTTTGTCAAGACGAATAGAATGAACAACAATACACAGTTTTCGATCCGCTTGACTAGAGATAGGGAAGGTTTGCGGAAAAGGACTTTCAGTATCCTCTTATTGTGGACTTCCAGGGTACTCATTAACAATGTACTTGGTAGGGATGACCAGGTGGTTGAGCAATAGAGAAAAATGGGGAGAATATAGCAATGATAAAAAAGGCAAATGCATTCAAGCGGTAGGTGGGAGCAATGAGACACGAGATAGCCAACAGCTTTACTGACTTTGCTACAGATATAGTCGACATGTCTACTATATAGTCGACATGTCTACTAAACGATACTAAACGATAAGTCATGGAGCTAGTTTCTTTCTTGGAGGAATGCGCAATGGAACTTGTAAAGACACTATCTCAGCTCTTTGCTTCCAATACGGAGTTCTACCTGGAAAAGTCTTCCACGAGCGGCGTCAGCTTCGGGTCATAAAGGGTACATGAGATCAATCACCGAGATGCCATATCGTGAAATCCCATTTGCCACATCTCAAAAGAACTACGACAAAAACGCCTTTTTACGGTACATTCACAACATGACTTACAGTTTTTGTAATTTGGTTGTGGCTTTGAACAGCCCGTCAGGTAGGTGAACAAGTTGATTATAGCCCAAATCCCTGGAAGAACAAAGTAGAATTTTTATAGGATGTATAATCCTGGAAGAATGTCTTATTACTCTATTTTGCGTGCTAGTTTGTAGGGAGGATGGTGTGGATTACAGTGAGGGCTGCGTCCCACCCACCTGTGTAGATTCATACAAAGGGTAAGTCCAAAATAGCATGTGAGCCCAAATCTCTGGGAGAACAAAGTAGAATTTTGGTAGGATGTATATAGGATATATCATTACATCCGATAATATTGGTTATGTAGAAAAGAAAAAGACATTATGGATACGAGTTAAAAGTAACTCTCCATCACTGTAACATGATACTTTATACAGTCAGAAAGTGCAATAACTAGGCACAAAACTGACAGAGTACTGAGACATTCGACGTCCTGACACCTAGCTTCAACGCATCTCCGTAGCGCTAACCGACAGCCTTCCAACTTGGAAGGTTCAAGGTTATGGAAAAGACCAAAGAGGGGAAGGCAAGCGCAACGAAAACGAGCAAAAGCTACAGTCCCAACGGAACAAAGAATGTCGATTGTTACTGGACCGGATGACGAGACCAGTACGATATCTGACAAAGCGGTCTAACTACAATTCGAAGCAGCAAAGCAGCACACCACCCAACTTGGCGCTACGGAGATGTGTTGAAGCTAGGTGTCAGGAAGTCGAGTGTCGATATTGTGCCTAGTTATTGCACTTTCTGACTGTATAAAGTATCATGTTACAGTGATGGAGAGTTACTCTTAGCTCGTATCCATAATGTCTTTTTCCTTTCTACATGTATTTATGGCTCAACATCCGAGTTTCAAATATTGGTTATAGTGATATTTTTACTGGATAAAATACGTTTTGCTTTTGATATTTCGTACCAATATCACTGTAGCCGATATATTCAAATATACGGTCACTCTATAGCCGGTACAGACTGTACTTGGGTCACACGATTAGTGGGCAGGGCGTCTTCCCTTCGACAGCCAGATTACAGCCACTGAAAATGGTCAAACCACCACAGAATGTTGCCGAATTGCAATCTTTCATCGGTTCCTCAAATTTCGTGCGTAAGTTTGTGCCTCATTTCGCAGAAATTGCAGCTCCTTTGCACGACCTCTTGAAAAAGGCTGGAAATGGCACTGGGAGACCACTCACGAGCAAGCTTTTGGCTAATTGAAAGATGTTATGTGTTCAGAAGCGCTACTGGCACACTATGATTTACTAAGGCCAACAGTGTTGCAAGTGGATGCTTCGGGAGTGGGCCTTGGCGCAGTAGTACTGCAGAAGCAGAAGAATGGCAAATTACGACTGTCCGCATTCATGTCGCATAAGCTGAACCCAGCAGAGTCACGCTATCCTCAAATTGAAAGAGAAGCGTTGGCTGTGGTGTTCAGAGTTACCAAATTTCGCCAGTACCTACTCGGTAGGGAGTTCATATTGGTCACTGATCATCGGCCACTCTTGAAGTTACTGGGAAATCACGAGGATGTCCCCACTCTTGCCTCTAATCAAATGAATAAATGGGCATTGCAACTGGTGACGTATGATTACGAAATGCAGTTTCTCGCGGGGAAAGAAAACGTCCATGCGGATTTTCTCTTGCGACAACCAATGCAATCTGTGTCACCGAGCGAGGAGGAGACTGTCACGGTGCAGGCTTATCGAGAACGACTCAATAATCAAAGCGGCTGTGGTGAGAGCAGAATCGGATTCGGTATTGGCTAAAGTAATCCGCTATGCGGTTAATGATTGGCCTGCTGAAATTGAGGAAGACCTCGTGGCATATGCTGGCAAGAGAATGGAATTGTCTGTGGAGAATGATATCTTGTTATGGGACAACCGGGTGGTGATTCCTAACTCACTTCGAATGCTCTTGCTACGAGATCTGCATGCAGATCATTTTGGCATTGTGAAAATGAAGCAAGTGGCCCAGCGCTACTTGTGGTGTCCCAATTTTGACCAGGATATAGAATCTAAAGTTGATGGGTGTATGCAATGCCAAGAGAATGCCAAATGCCCACCGGCAAAACCCGGTGTTTGTTCATGGCCTATGGGTCCATGGAAACGGATACACATTGATTTTGCCGGGCCATTTCTGGGAAAAATGTTCTTGGTGGTGGTGGATGCTTACTCTAAGTACTTGGATGTAATACCCATGGCTCATGCAACCAGTGCAACCACGATTTCTGCTTTACGCCATCTGTTTTCTGTGTTTGGTTTGCGTTAGCACTTGGTTACAGATAACGGCAGTCAGTTCACGAGTGCGAAATTCCAAGCGTTCCTGGATGGCAATGGCATTCTACACACAACGACGGCGCCAGGTCATCCAGCAACTAGTGGCCTCGCGGAGCGCTACATTGGCGTCTTCAAGCAGAAGATGAAAGAAATGTCGAATACTGTGGAACCACTCAATGTCAGGCTCGACCGGTTTCTCTTAGTGCATCGAACAACGCCGACCTCCAGTGGGAAGACGACGGCGGAGCTGTTAATGGGCCGGCAACCGAGAATCCGGCTCAATGCATTGTGGCAGTCTGAGAGTCATCGGCAGGTCAAGGTATACCAGGAGAGCTTGACTACGCCAAAGTGTAACACCGGTGACGCTGTGTTTGCCCTTAACTTTGGTTGTAGAGCAACTTGGGTACCAGCTACTGTAGTGCATGTCCACAGCCCTCACAGTTTCGGAGTGCAGCTGGATGATGTCGTCAGGAAGCGCCATAGGGAAGAACTACGACCGCGGGCGGTGTAGTTTGGCCAAGTACCCGTTTCTTCTTCTGCGGACCAGGCGGTGGTCGCACAGCTGCCTACACCGAACAGTGACCCGCCGACAGTACTAGATTCTCCTCTACCACTTCCGGACGCTAGCAGCAACAGTAGCACTGTCAGGCCGGATGATACGCTAGCCCCAGCAGCAGACGCCGTTGGACTCGAGACGGCTCCCAGTGTTGTTGCGCCGGCACCCTTGCGTCGGAGTTCAAACTGCGTACTATTACCTTTGGGTATGTATTGCTTGTCCCGTTATTTTAATCTGATGCGGCCTGAGTGTAGGAAGTGGACATTTCTGGGCCAGATGAATATTCTACATGTAGGTCATGACGAACAGTCTTCACATGAGATTGTTTTTCATTTAATTCATTGAAACATTCGCATGGTTTCTCTTCCGATCTGTTCGAATTCCCCAACACTTTGCAATATTGGCTAACTTTATCTGTCATTCCTACCTCGATATTTAGCTCAGCTCTCATGGACTATTCTGGAAGGCGCAGTAACTGTTATAAGTAGAATAATTCCCGTAGCTATGCAGAAGATGTTACTTCAGTAACGTCTGGCACTAGCCAGGGTCCACACAGCTTTAATTTGGTATTTATTGCCGTAGCTATGCAGAAGATGTTACTTCAGTAACGTCTGGCACTAGCCAGGGTCCACACAGCTTTAATTTGGTATTTATTGCCGTAGCTATGCAGAAGATGTTACTTCAGTAACGTCTGGCACTAGCCAGGGTCCACACAGCATTAATTTGGTATTTATTGCCGTAGCTATGCAGAAGATGTTACTTCAGTAACGTCTGGCACTAGCCAGGGTCCACACAGCTTTAATTTGGTATTTATTGCCGTAGCTATGCAGAAGATGTTACTTCAGTAACGTCTGGCACTAGCCAGGGTCCACACAGCATTAATTTGGTATTTATTCCCGTAGCTATGCAGAAGACGTTACTTCAGTAACGTCTGGCACTAGCCAGGGTCCACACAGCTTCAATTTGGTATTTATTTGTTTTTTTTGTTTGTGTCACACCTGGCGCTATCCCGTATCTGTCCCGTACCATACCGTACCGTACCATCGAACACAGTTGGCCACAAACAGCTGGCCACAATATTCAAATAGGGCTTTCAAATGCAAGATCATAACATGAAGCAACTTGGAAGAATGAGTAGGAATGCTAAGTGTATTGGGGAATGCATGTAGGGCAATAGCACGGGTTCGAATCCCAAGTTATACCTAAACAAATTAGGAGAATTGAAAATTGTCATCCCTATGCTTTTTTTTAGGTCATCAATGTGGTAAACGATCTCGTATTACCCTCGATCGTATCTGTTCCGTACCGTACGGTATCATGAAAGACGGCTCACCGCAAACAGCTGGCCACGATATTCAAATACGGCTTTCAAATGCAAGATCATAACTTGAAGCAACTTGGAAGAATTAGTACGTATGCGAAGTGTATCGGGTGATGCAAGCAGGGCGATAGTGCGGGGTCGAATCCAGGTCATATCTAAAAAAATAGGAGAAATGAAAAAATTATAACATCCCTAGGTCATCAAGGCAAAAAAGCATAGCGCAGGGCCCTGAGCTTCCAAGCTCTCTCGTGTTGGAAATGTCTGTTTGTTTGTTTTTGACCTTTTTACTTTTGCATTATCCGGCCGTTGTATTTTCAACAGCTACCTCTATATCTGTCGGCGCCAAATTAGACTGCCTCTTTGCTTATAATTTTACCCCCCCCCCCAAAATCTTGGGGGGGGACGAATGCTGTGTATGTAATGTGATAAGGCGCACATGCGGGCCTGGGCTCGTGGCTGGTTTTGAATGCTTGCTGTGCTAGACTAGGTCCGAGAATGCGAGCTCCCTTTTCCTCGTCTTTCTATTCCTTGATTATTACAATAACTGTACGAACCTTAGTAATGCTGTGTTTTGGCCCTTAGGACCAGACCTAACACAGTAGGACCATTGGTATTTATCATAGCCATTACTAGCATGATACAGAACAGGATCGAGGGTAACCACAGTGCCAGCAATTAGACTTGTTCATGCTTGCTCGCTCATTTTTGTCTACTGCTCCGAAATGTACATTTTTGAAATATTCTCAACTGGCTTGCTCCATTGTAAAGTCATTCTGAGAATGTTTGGGCATGGACCTCGTGAACAGAACCCTTTACTGCAACCATCCATGATGTGGCAGTCATGGGGTTTCTTTCAGTCGCATTCGGGTAAAAGTCAGTTAGGCTGAGAATTGTTCTCAAGGAAAAGTTTCGCAACACACTGTCGCCAGTATAAAACATCAGAATACTGTTAGAAACTGGAAAGCAGCCGACTCGTGTAGGCAGGTTGTAAACGTGAGAATCTAATCCTAAATTACGCGTTTTTTCACGTGTGTTCCAAAGAACTCGTTCCCGTGCGCTTTGACGTTTCACGGCTTGCTAATGGCCAACAATGTAACTAGATCATATACAATCAGCGAGTGCGAAAAATGGCACAAACCTGACAAGGAGTACTGAGACATTCAGCAACCAGACATCCAGCTCGAACACTTCTCCAAGGCGCAAGCCAACTACCTTCCAACTTCAAAGGCTCAGGTTCATTTTCTTTGCCAGTCAAGCGTGGGGGCGCGACTGCGTCATCCTTCTTGACTGCGCATCCGGTACGGGGCCTGGTGGGTGCCTCCCCCGGCTCCAGCTCTCTGTTCTATGTTTTCTTTTGGTTAGATTCTTCAATGGAGTTATTTTACAGGGTGGGACAGAGCTCTTGGCCGTTGAAGAAAATGTTGAGTCACCTCCACCATTACACTGCGGTGTCAACGTGGCTGACTAGACCCTCCTGCACACAACCATCACCATTGCGAGGACACTTCCCTAGACGATATTGATAACTCCTTCATTGAAGGTAGACGTGGAATGATTAAAATATATACCAAATTGCTAATAGATAATGGTTTGTCACATACAAAACTGATATATTTGAGGTGATAACGCGGGAAAAGGAAAGTGTGAAATACTGTTGACGCACATGGGACATGCATGCAGCGTCAGAAATTCGGCACGGAAAATCAACCACAATGACTATCAAATTCAGAAATAATGAGCCAGAAACAGTGTAATGTGTAGCTAGTGGGAGTCTTTGTATTGCATTTGTCGGAGCGCCATAAAGGCGTGCAAACTCATCTCACGACCCGCCGACGTCGACCGCCACAGCAGCCCCTGGGGCATGAACTCGTTTTCGTCGTTCCCCTGCGCAGTTGTAGGTTTTTTACGTCCAATTCCCTGCTCTCCAAGGGAGAGTATGGCTACCATAGATTTTGGTATTCTGGATAGCTAGGGCCGGAAAGCCTAGCAAGGGCCAACAATGTGAACTTGGCCAGCCTCAGCCGAGTTCAGCTCGTCGGAGCACTCCGGGAAGAAAATCCAGCCAAATGATCGAGTAGCATTACAGACTGGGTTACCGGTGGACCCTCAAGCCGCCAGCATCAGGATGCTTACGATCATGAAGCAGCTGAGGGAGACAGTGCGTCTTCTTGTGGAAGTTATTGCGGACCTGAAAAGTCTAACAGCCTCCAAAGAACAGAAAAAGGAAGCCGCCATTGCGGACTTTCGAGAGGAGATTCGGGCTCTCCAGGAAAGAACGTCTAATTCCAACGTGAAAGGAAGAATCATCGGAGCCAGCTGCAGTACGTGCTGGGGGGGGGGGGGGGTTCCTACGCATCCCAGATAGCCATTGAAGCACCAATAGAGTCCCCAGCCCCCAGTCCGCCTTCCAGGCTGCGTTCGTTTTTAGCTTCCTGGTAGGGTAGATTCACTCTATGGATGGAGGTAGACGGTAGAGGTTCAGGGGTTTTACGTCGGTCCCTAGACGACGGGTACAAAGGCCAACTGGACAAAAAAGAAGGTGACGCCTAAGAGAATGTTTTATGATCTTGCACATGCTTATAATGTGATAGTGACGTCAGTTCGCTACAGTACTCCCCCGCCATTGGTGAGGCCGGGAGGCGCGAAGCAAGATAAACAAGAAAAAGAGAGAAGAGAAAGGAAGCGCGGCATGTACAAGGCGGAAAGGCAAACATACAATAAAATATGTACAAGAGAGCGCTGCGTGTATGAAGTTTGTTGATAACGTGGCAACAAAGACCAAAACAAAACTCAGAAAGCAGAAAGTGGAAAAGAGAGAGATGCATGACAGAGGCGGGTGTCAGAGTTGGAAAGAAAGAAAAGAGGAAATGTATGCATGACAGAGGAGTGTTATCATGTAAGAGGCGGCTGCAACGTAACAGTTACTGAGTACAGGAAACACTGGGGCGAGGCGTGCCGTGTGAGGCGAGGACTGATGGAGGCGTGCGTACCTCCAAGTCCTGTGCCGCGCGTATGCCTGCAAACTGATACTTGGGTTGGAGGTGGCCAATTTCCAGCTTGAGGCCAGGATGAATATAAAAGACGAAGACGACTGAACGATGTGCTGTGACAGGATAGCGGGTTATCCAGGTGGACCGGGAGGTCAGCAGGGGCCACACTAGCTCCGAGGCGGATCCAGTTTCGAGATGGTGAGGCTCAAGTTTTGAGACGAGCAGGAAACTGCGTTGAGAGCTCTGGGATGGCATGCATCGGGAAAAATCCGAAGTAGGCAGCGTTAAGGGTCACCAGATTAGGGATTTATGTTGCGCTCTAGTCAACGGCTACAATGGCCAACCGGACAACAAAGAAGTTGAGGCCATAGAAAACGTTTTTTTCTTACGCCTGACTATAATGTGATAGTGACGTCAGGTCGATACAGAGGTATCTGTATGCGAAATGTTTTCTTCTGTATTGAGTTGTGTACAACTACAGTCTGTATCGGCTATTGAGTGACCGGATATAAGAATATATCGGCTACAGTGATATTTGTAAGAAATATCAAGAGCAATACACCATACCGCCACATTGCGCTCTTGGCCGATCCAAACTCTGCACTCACATCACCAACACCACAGAAACAGATGTCTGGAGGGTCATTGTCAGTATCAATCCATATACCGGAATTGTCCTCTTGTACTTTTCGCTGCTGTGATTTCGCTATCTTTCTCTGGTTTTGTAAACCTGAAACACTGACATGGCATTTCGGAATCGTAGGAAAGCATGATTCATATTTTGGAGAGCCGACAGTCGTCACAGAGCAAAGCTGTCAATGCTGCAAACAAATAAGAGCGGACCTTTTTTTAATTTTTCGTCCACCAGGCACAATGGGAAGAAAAGCACTGCACTCACATCTCGTTGTAGCTATATTTCAGTTCAGACCTTGACAGATCAGGACAATGGCACCCAGGAGCAAGACGAGTGGAAAATGAATAGCAATAGCAGCTAGCGTGTCGAAGCTTCGCCATGATGTCAAAACTCCATGGCTACCTGCAGTGGCCATGATCATCCTTAGCAGACGGATGGTCATTCGTAGCTGTCTACATTCAGCTGTATCTGATACAAGGCTGCTCTTGGTTCTGCACGGGTTTCGGTACAGGGTGGATGACGAACCACATTTTCGCTTACTTTGGTTGCGACCACCTCGTGAGCGGCATCAGATATCGGTCATAAAGGGTGGGGAAGGGTACCTCAGATCAACCAAAGAGATGCCACTGGGCACTGGCGGACAATCATCGAAAAGGTGGCAGATTCTGCTCGAAAAGCAGTGAAATTGGCAGAACGATACAAACCTTATGGCGGGCAATTTCTCGAATTTTGCTCCATTTCTTTATCCACATACCAAACATGCATGAAATTTACAAGAAAAGTACCGAATTCTGCCAATTTTCTGCCGGCATTATCCGCATATGCCTAGATGCCACAACTTAAAAGAACAGAAATACACCAACAAAAACGCTTTTTTACGATACATGCACAACATGACTTACAGATGTATCAATTCGGTTGTCGCGTCGAATAGCCCGGCTGGTATGCGAACAAGTTTATTCCAGAACAAATCCCTGGGAGAACAAAGTAAATTTTTGATAGGATATAATATCACTTCCTGGAAGAATTTCTTATACCGTGCTTGACACATTTACCGCATATCAAAATAACAGAACTACGCAAAAATCTCTTTTCCGATATATGCACCCCATGACTTGGATAAGATGTACATTGTGTAGTATCCCGTCCTTGCTTGTAGCGTATCCTCGTACGTTAGCGTATCCCTATACGTTAGCGTATGTTGTCTGTTGCCTGTAAAAGCTGCTAGCCATTTCTGTTTTCATGAGATTTGATAACAACAACAAAGCCGAACAGAAGAGCTGTTTAACCTCCAGGTGTGTACCGGAGAAAGTTCTTTTTATTGCCGCTTCATTTTTTCAAAGAGAATTGGTGAGCACACATGCTCATTCGCTGGGCACTGCAAATTCAGAACTCATTTTCATTTCTCAGAATAATTTTCAACGTTTTTAGCAAATTGCCCTCATCAGGATGCAAAGGAGAAGTTATATACATCAATTTGGTGTTCTTAGGTGTTAATATTTCGATGACCACACATGTTACCTCAGTGCCAGGAATATGACATGTCTAAAACTAGTGAAAGATCACAAGCTTTCACAAGCTTTCACTGACTTCTATGCTGTGTGTTGGTAATAAGTAATTAGTTAGCACAGCGCAGATGTCACCAGATAACTTGAGAAATGTCTGAACAGGTTTCTCGCGAGCAATACAGGAACGTGACCATGTCAGTGTTTTCCAGACAATACTGTCACCTACAGTTGCGCTCGGTGAAATCCGGCCCGAAGTGCAAAGCCGGCGCCGCGAATTGGCGCGAGGCCAGCTCCCATTACATCACTGGCGATTTGTGTGTATGAACTCAACGGTACGCACCTCGCGTAAAAGTTCGGAGTGCACGTGTTACATGCTAAAAACAGTTAAAATTTCTTTCATTCACTTCACTCAAGCACAGCAGGATCTTCTCGATAGCAGAGTACTCAACATCCTGTTTCAACCTCCCTGTTCGCCGGACATTGGTTGGTTGGTTGGTTGGATTTATTTAAAGTCGAACAACAAACAGGCATGTCTGCCTCCTTATATGAAGACCACTTCTGGCAATAAAACATTTTAAGGAAAAGAGAAAGGAAAAAAGAAGAAG
>NC_088649.1:26615604-26638104 GCF_964019385.1 Sycon ciliatum
GTAGTAGTAGTAGTAGTAGTAGTAGTAGTAGTAGTAGTAGTAGAAGTAGTAGTACTAGTTTTCAGCAGGACGGATTTCCGTGATGCTGTGGGCCTACGATATGGCCTTCCCTTGGAAGGTTTGCCAGCATCATGCGTGTGTGGCAAAGACATGACAAGCCACCACGCTATGACATGCCCCTGTGGCGGGTACCCAACGCAACGTCACAACGAGGTTCGGGACCTGCTGGCTAGTGCCATGTCCGAGGTGGCGTGTGATGTCGAGTTGGAGCCTGTTCTGCTGCCTCTTGATGGTGAGACGGTCTCGGGTATTAGAGCTGATGCCGCTCGTGCAGACATACAGGCTCGCGGACGCGACAGCAAAACGCCTTCTTTGATGTTCGGGTTACCCACCTAAGGCCGTCTTTGCTGTCGCGTTCGGGAGTAGCGAGCCAGTTGTCTGACAACGAGAGGCAGAAGAAGCGCCAGTACTCGAGCCGGATCAACAACGTCAACCGCGGTTCGTTCACGCCGTTGGTTTTCGCCACCAATGGGCAGTGTGCGCCGGAGGCGTCAATATTCATGAAGTCGTTAGCAGCTCAAATCAGTGAGAGGAACCGAAATCTCCCCTACTCACTGATCATGCGCCAGCTTCGTGCCCGGATCAGTGTGTGCCTGATTCGCTGGCAAATAACTTGTCTGCGGGGGTCACGGCACTCGTGCCGCCGAAGGCTCGTGGGTGCTGGTCATGGCGGTTTTGTGGTGGAGTGCAGGGCCCGTGCTCACCTGGCTGTTTAGCATGCCTGACCTAACTGTTTCATGATATTGTCTGTATTTTTGTTGTAGCAATTTTGCTATTATATGTTGGTCATGATTTGAGCCCGAGCGCGCTAAAACATGACCACAGCTTTTTTTGAAAAAGTCGAGATAATCGCGATTTGAATTCCGCGGCAAAAAATACGAAGTGCAGTGCAACGCGAGTCGCTGTTGTTGTTCTCCTCGGTCGACTGGACTGTTCCGGATGCAATTCTTTGTTGCAAGTAAGTTTATTTGTTAGAATTTGCATTCCATGTTGCGCTGAGTCGCCTAAAACTGATCGTCATCGATGTATCGACAGAAGAGCCTAGTAGTAGTAATGTACTGCGGAGCGGAAGAAGACGACATCATCGCACTCCATGCGCAGGATAAAATATTTGGAGGATTCGAGTCGGAAACAGAAGGAAGACGATGATGGCTACAGCGACGAGTCATTTGAGGGCGACACTTTCATCGAGCGTAAAAAGAATTGATGCTGGTAGTCCCACGATCTGCAGTGACGAGGAATTCTACTCTGATGACAACCTGGCAAGCGATTGGCATCGACACTGACTTGGGAGGTGAGTCGGCCGATGATTTGGCCAGAATGGACATCGCTGCACATATCCGGGACAATGCCAGTATTGGTTGCAAGTGCAAAAACAATCACTGGACTCTGCTGCTACCTCAACTTGCTCAAGTCGATAATTTTGAGTACCCTTATGCGGAACATCGCTAGCATGAGTAGTATGCAGCGAAAGCAGTACTCTCTGGTGAGCGGAGAAAACCGTGTGCAGATGGGCTTTGGTGTGGGGAATATGAGTGCAACGTCAAGTATGTGTGTAGCAGTGTATACTGTATATCTGAAAGTACAGGTGGAGTGTGATGGAGAGGACGTGGAGTGCCAACTTCTTCCGCCATCTTATTAGTCTGATGTTGACCGTGTTTTCGCTGGCGGTTCTCCAGTGGTGCTCCAAACAGGAGGTATTTCGGACACCCAGCTCAGCTGCCTATAGACATTTTTGATGTGGCTGAGTACCTGTCAGCTCATGCTATAAGACCCTGGACAGAGGAATTGACCCGGAAAGGATAAACCAAGGGGCATATCAATTGTGTGCAAAAATGACAATCCCATTGCTGTACATAGAATTTCGCCGTTTCAACAGTGCTGCATATAATACCATTGTAGCAACACTTAGACATGTCCGATCAATCCAAAACTTTCAGACAGTGAACATTAGGTGTGTTAGATCATTTTTAAACAAAAACTGGAAATCGAATTTTTTGGTCTGTGGTCATATTTTAGCGTGCTCTGGCTCATTTGATGGTTGACTTTGTGTACCTTATCTGGTTTTCTCTTGTCTTGGTTGTTGAATGAGTTGGGTAAACGGTGCTGCTTGGATGGTGTTTTCGGATGCGGGTTTACTCTTTGTTTTGGTATTCGATAGTTGACTTGATTCTTTTATTTTATTTTCTTATTGAATTTTCATATTTATTTGATTTGATTTTCCTATCTACGATATACTTGATTGGATTTGTCACCATTGCCTTCTTTGCCACCGTTTTTTGAATTCTTCATTCCGGCACCCAGTTTGTTATCAAATAAAGTCAACGTTGTCAGTGGTGGTGGTGGTGGTGGTGGTGGTGGTGGTGGTGGTGGTGGTGGTGGTGGTGGTGGTGGTGGTGGTGGTGGTGGTGGTGGTGGTGGTGGTGGTGGTGGTGGTGGTGGTGGTGGTGGTGGTGGTGGTGGTGGTGGTGGTGGTGGTGGTGGTGGTGGTGGTGGTGGTGGTGGTGGTGGTGGTGGTGGTGGTGGTGGTGGTGGTGGTGGTGGTGGTGGTGGTGGTGGTGGTGGTGGTGGTGGTGGTGGTGGTGGTGGTGGTGGTGGTGGTGGTGGTGGTGGTGGTGGTGGTGGTGGTGGTGGTGGTGGTGGTGGTGGTGGTGGTGGTGGTGGTGGTGGTGGTGGTGGTGGTGGTGGTGGTGGTGGTGGTGGTGGTGGTGGTGGTGGTGGTGGTGGTGGTGGTGGTGGTGGTGGTGGTGGTGGTGGTGGTGGTGGTGGTGGTGGTGGTGGTGGTGGTGGTGGTGGTGGTGGTGGTGGTGGTGGTGGTGGTGGTGGTGGTGGTGGTGGTGGTGGTGGTGGTGGTGGTGGTGGTGGTGGTGGTGGTGGTGGTGGTGGTGGTGGTGGTGGTGGTGGTGGTGGTGGTGGTGGTGGTGGTGGTGGTGGTGGTGGTGGTGGTGGTACGTCAACGACACGCCAGATGTTCTTGCTGACGTAGACAGCCACAGCAGCCCCTGGGGTATGAAATCGTTTTCGTCGTTCCCCTCCGCAGTGGTAGGTTCTTTTATGTCCAATTCCCTGCTCTCCCAGGGAGAGTATGGCTACCATAGATTTTGGTATTCAGGATAGCTAGGGACAGAAAGCCTAGCAAGGGCCTACAATGTGAACTTGGCCAGCCTCAGCCGAGTTCAGCTCGTCGGAGCACTCCGGGAAAAAAATTCAGCCAAATGATCGAGTAGCATTAAAGACTGGGCTACCAATGGACCGACCCTCAAGCCGCCAGCACCAGGATGCTTACGATCATGAATCAGCTGAGGGAGACAGTGTGTCTTCTTGTGGAAGATATTGCGGACCTGAAAAGTCTAACAGCCTCCAAAGAACAGAAAAAGGAAGCCGCCATTGCGGACTTTCGAGAGGAGATTCGGGCTCTCCAGGAAAAGAACGTCTAATTCCAACGTGAAAGGAATAATCATTGGAGCCAGCTGCAGTACGTGCTAGGGGGGATTTCTATGCATCCCGGATAGCCATTGAAGCACCAAGAGAGTCCCCAGCACCCCTCCCCCCCCCCCAGTCCGCCTTCTAGGCTGCGTTCGTTTTTAGCTTCCTGGTAGAGTAGAATCACTCTATTGATGGAGGAATACGGTAGAGGTTCAGGGGTTTTACGTCGGGCCCTAGACGACGGGCTACAAAGGCCAACTGGACAACAAAGAAGGTGACGCCTAAGAGAATGTTTTATGATTGTGCGCATGCTTATAATGTGATAGTGACGTCATTCTGCTACAGTACTCCCCCGCCATTGGTGAGGCCGGGAGGCGCGAAGCACGATAAACAAGGAAAAGAGAGAAAAGAAAGGAAGCGCGTCATGTACAAGGCGGAAAGGCAAAAATAGAACACAATATGTACAAGAGAGCGCTGCGTGTATGAAGTTTGTTGATAACGTGGCAACAAAGACCAAAACAAAACTCAGAAAGCAGAAAGTGGAAAAGAGAGAGATGCATGACAGAGGCGGGTGTCAGAGTTGGAAAGAAAGAAAAGAGGGAATGTACGCGTGACAGAGGAGTGTTATCATGTAAGAGGCGGCTGCAACGTACCAGTCACTGAGTACAGGAAACACTGGGGCGAGGCGTGCCGTGGGAGGCGAGGACTCATGGAGGCGTGCGTACCTCCAAGTCCTGTGCCGGGCATATGCCTGCAAACTGATACTTGGGGTGGAGGTGGCCAATTTCCAGCTTGAGGCCAGGATGAATACAAAAGACGAAGACGACTGAACGATGTGCTGTGACAGGATAGCGGGTTATCCAGGTGGGCCCGGAGGTCGGCAGGGGCCGTACTAGCTCTGACGCGGATCCAGTTTCGAGATGGTGAGGCTCAAGTTTTACAGTCAACAGTCGGCGATTGACTGGATCCCGAGAGTTGAGGCGAGCAGGGAACTGCGGCAAGCCGAGCTCAGGGATGGCATGATGAAAACTCCGAAGAGCGCATGTCGGGGTCACCAATTTAGGGTTTTAGGGTTTTAGCAGTCCGAGGCGGATCCAGTGTCGGATGATACTGAGATTCAAGTTTTATGTTGCCGGCCGGCGATTGGCGGCAACCCAAGAGTTGAAACGAACAGAAAACTGCGGCGGGAGCTCAGGGATGGCACGCATCGGGCAAACTCCGAAGTGGGCAGCGTGTGGGGTCATCAGTTCAGGGCTTTATGTTGCGCTCTAGTCGACGGCTACAATGGCCAACCGAACAACAAAGAAGTTGAGGCCAAAGAGAACGATTTTTTCTTACGCACGACTATAATGTGATAGTGAAGTCAGGTCGATACAGAGGTATCTGTACGCGGATTTTTTTTCTTCTGTATTGAGTTGTGTACAACTACAGTCTGTATCGGCTATTGAGTGACCGGATATAAGAATATATCGGCTACAGTGATATTGGTAAGAAATATCAAGAGCAATACACCTGACCACACAGCCACATTGCGCTCTTAGCCGATCCAAACTCTGCACTCACATCACCAACACCACAGAAACAGATATCTGGAGGGTCATTGTCAATATCAATCCATATACCGGAATTGTCCTCTTGTACTTTTCGCTGCTGTTATTTCGCTATCTTTCGCTGGTTTTGTAAACCTGAAACACTAACATGACATTTCGGAATCGTAGGAAAGCATGAATAATATTTTGGAGAGCCGACAGTCGTCACAGAGCAAGGCTGTCAACGCTGCAAACAAATAAGGGCGAACTTTTCTTTCATTTCTTCGTCCACCAGGCGCAATGGGAAGAAAAGCACTGCCCTCACATCTCGTTGTAGCTATTTTTTCAGTTCAGACCTTGACAGATCAGGACAATGGCACCCAGGAGCAAGAAGAGTGGAAAATGAATAGCAATAGCAGCTAGCGTGCCGAAGCTTCGCCATGATGTCAAAACTCCATGGCTACCTGCAGTGGCCATGATCATCCTTAGCAGATGGATGGTCCTTCGTAGCTGTCTACATACAACTGTATCTGATACAAGGCTGCTCTTGGTTCTGCACGGGTTTCGGTACAGGGTGGATGAAGATCCACATTTTCGCTTACGTTGGTTGCGACCAACTCGTGAGCGTCATCAGGTATCGGTCATAAAGGGTGGGGAAGGGTACCTAAGATCAACCAACGAGATGCCACTGGGCACTGGCGGATAATCATCGAAAAGGTGGCAGATTCTGCTCGAAAAGCAGTGAAATTGGCAGAACGATACAAACCTTATGGCGGGCAATTTCTCGAATTTTGCTCCATTTCTTTATCCCCATACCAAACATGCATGAAATTTACAAGAAAAAATACCGAATTCTGCCAATTTTCTGCCGGCATGATCCGCATATGCCTCGATGCCACATCCCGAAATCCCATTCGCCACATCTTAAAAGAACAGAACAACGCCAAAAAAAAAGCCTTTTTACGATACATGCACAACATGACTTACACTTTTCTCAAATTGGTTGTTGCGTCAAACAGCCCAGCAGGTAGGTCAACAAGTTTATTATCCCACAAAACTCTGGGAGAACAACGTAGATTTTTGATAGGATGAATATCACTTCCTGGAAGAATCTCTTAATACTCTTTATACCGTGCTATACACATTTACCGCATATCAAAATAACAGAACTACGCAAAAAATCTCTTTTCCGATATATGCACCCCATGACTTGGATAAGATGTACATTGTGTAGTATCCCTGCCTTGCTTGTAACGTACCGTATATTCTCTATTATAAGCGCAGGTCTCCATTACTAGCACAGTCTCTAATACTAGCAAACTGTGAGCACCTTTCGAAACATTATAAGCACAGTCTCTATTACTAGCACGGTCTTGGTGGAAATCAATGCTGCATGCATGATATCTAGCATGTATTTCTCCTTGCTCTGTATGGATTGTATTGGTTGAAAAAATATAAGCGCAGTCTCCAATATAAGCTCGGTCTCCAATATAAGCACGGGGTAGAGGGGTGTTGAAAAAATATAAGCACGGCGCTTATAATAGAGAATATACGGGGGTATTCTCGTACGTTAGCGTATCCCCATACGGTAGCGTATGTGGTCTGTTGCCGATAAAAGCTGCTGGCCATTTCTGTTTTCATGAGATTTTAGAACAACAACAAAGCCGGACAGAAGAGCTGTTCAACCTCCAGGTGTGTACCGGAGAAAGTTCTTTTTATCGTCGCTTCTTTTTTCAAAGAGAATTGGTGAGCACACATGCTCATTCCCTGGGCACTGCAAATTCACAACTCATTTTCATTTCTCAGAATAATTTTCAACGTTTTTGGCAAATTGCCCTCATCAGGATGCTGTATGAAGTGGAAGTCTGCAAAGGAGAAGTTATATACATCAATTTGGTGTTCTTAGGTGTCATGCAGGTTCTCACACGCAACGGGAAGACTTCGTGGTAGTAAAATAGATATTTCTCTTCCTTTCGAAGAACCAAACTTGCCGAGCCTCACCGAAAGCAAACTCTGAAAAAGCCCTACACTAGTACGGGATTCAGCGCCGAGCAAAACATAATTATGAGTCATTATACAATGCATGCAGTGTAGCCGTGAAAACTGGTGAATAAAGAATGCAGTAGGTTGGCAGCACGTGACCCGTCGTACCGCAGTACACGACGGCGTCGCGGCTTAGAAATGAAAGGAAACACTGCGAGAAAAGACAAAACGAAAATACATGTCCCTTTGTCAAAACTAACTTAGAAGAAACAAACAAAAGGCGACCAAGAATCATTTTGAGAGTCAACGTCAATACTCTTTTGCAGTTGTGCAAATTCTTGTCTCGCACTGTGCAACGCAAGAAACAAACAACCCACGAAATGACTCGTGAACTAAGTGTAGGCTTAATCACCACATGTACGCGAAATTGCGTTCCAAAATAAACTGAATTTCTGAGACATTTCATATTTCACATCCTAAGAGAAATATTGAATAAATAGTAAAGAGCAATGAAAAATATCAATTGTGCACTCATAACCATGTATAAACAATTAAAATGAAACAATTCCAGAACGTTTTCGTGTGACCATCACCAGTGGAACATCGTCACATAGTAAGAATCACTAAAACAACCAGTTATATAGCTAGAGTAATATGAAAAGAAGAGTGAGAATGCAGCACAGCTAGCGGTTATGCATAACGCGTGTAGTGTGAACCTTTGCAGTGTATCTGAGAATGGTAGCAGCTTCTTTTCATTTTACTCTAGCTATATAACTGGTTGTTTTAGTGATTCCTACTATGTGACGATGTTCCACTGATGATGGTCACACGAAACGGTTCTGGAATTGTTTCATTTCAATTGTTTATACATGGTTATGAGTGCACAATTGATATTTTTCATTGCTATTTTACGACTGTTGTCTCCTCATCGGTTATTTAAATAGTAAATACATCATAAAAAAACACATGGCCACGACGGCCTTCCCAACATTAGCTGTTAATATTTCTATGACTACACATGTTACCTCAGTGCTAGGAATATGACATGTCTAAAACTAATGAAAGATCACAAGCTTTCACTGACTTCTATGCTGTGTGTTGGTAGTAAGTAATTAGATAGCACAGAGCAGATGTCACCAGATAACTTGAGTAATGTCTGAACAGGTTTCTCGCGAGCAATACACGAAAGTGACCATGTCAGTGTTTTCCAGAAAATATTGTCACCTACCGTTGCGCGGTGAAATACGGCCCGAAATGCAAAGCCGGCGCCGCGAATTGGCGCGAAGCCAGCTCCCATTACATCACTGGCGATTTGTGTGTATGAACTCAACGGTACGCACCTCGCGTAAAAGTTCGGAGTGCACGTGTTGCATACTAAAAACAGTTCAAAATTTCTTTCATTCACTTCACTCAAGCACAGCAGGATCTTCTCGATACCGGAATACCCAACATCCTGTTTCAACCTCCCTCTTCGCCGGACATTGGTTGGTTGGTTGGATTTATTTAAAGTCGAACAACGAACAGGCATGTCTGCCTCCTTATATGAAGACCACTTCTGGCAATAAAACATTTTAAAGAAAAGAGAAAGGAAAAAAGAAGAAGATAGTCGCTACAGTAAGACAATACGCGTGCAACACACCCTTGAACTGGAGGGGGCGTGATGTTTCTCGCATCAGGTGGAAGACTGTTCCAAACGCGTGCAGCAGAAAGAGACACGGGATGAGTTCTGGATGGAAGCTGCAGCAGATGTTGTTGGGAGCCGAGCGTTTGGCCAGCCCTAGTCGGAGTGACGAAATCTCCAAATAATGCGCTGATCAGCGGCTGCTCCATGGTGGAAAGTAGGCACCGGTACCGGTAGACCAGCAAGCACACTGTCTAACGCAAGAGCTGGTGTACACGAAGCAGGTTTGCTGTGTACGTGAGGTGATAAGGCGCGCATGCGCGCCCGGGCTCGTGGCTGGTTTTGCATGCTTGCTGTGCTGGACTAGGTCCGAGAATGTGAGCTCTCTTTTGCTTGTCTTTCTGTTCCTTGATTATTACAATAACTGTACGAACCTGAGTATTGCTGTGTGTGGGCCCTTAGGGCCAGAGATAAAAATTGGCGACGAAGATGGTAGGACGCAACTCCAGATTAGAAATTTTCGAAACTGGGGATTTTGACGAGTATGCAGAGAGACTCAATTTTCATTTTCTGGCTAATGACATTGGCCAAGTTGCAGACGATGCAACCGAGACAGTACAGGCAGCGGCAGACAAGAAAAAGTGCGCCGTGCTGATTAGTCAACTATCCGGTCAGGTTTATTCCACATTGAAGAATTTGTGCCTCCCAGATAAACCAGGACAGAAGAAGTTCGAAGAGCTGCTGAAGCTCCTCTGTGATTATTTCAAGCCCAAGATCAGTGTAGTTGCTGCCACCTATCAATTTCAGAAAACCCTGCAGAAGGAGGGCAAGTCTGCGATCATGTTCGCGGCTCGATTGAAACGGGCAGCCATGGACTGCAAGTTTGAAGCTTATCTCGACAGGGCCTTGCGTGACCAGTTCATCACTGCGATCGGTTCTACCAGCACGACGAAGGAAATCCTGGCGAAGGCTGAGGAGACGACAACATTTCAGCAGGTTGTCGACATGGCCACGGCTCATGAGACAGCTGCCCGCGAGTCTGAGACGTTTTCAACGTAGTTTCAGGCAGTACGCGGAGAGCCGGGGCTCGCCGACAACACCACGTTCAAATCTGACAAGCCCTGTTTCCGCTGTGACAAGCTGGGACATCGACCGGATGAGTGCCACTTCAAATCTGCGAAGTGTCGTGCTTGCGGCAAACTGGGACACATCGAACGAGCCTGCCTAAAGAAGAAAGCGGCCAGGTCCGTCAAGCATGTCGGGACGCATGTCGGGACAACATCAAACCCCAGTGAGCGTGTTCCTTGTAATGACTCTGTACCGATGTTGAATGTGAATGCCACCATGAGTGACAGAGCTGTAGCACCGTACACTACGCCTGTCGAGCTAAATGGGGTCAAGGTGCACTTGGAAATTGATACGGGTAGCACCGTCACACTGCTAGGAAAGAATGATTTTCTGAAATGCAATGGCTCCTTGTCTGAGCTGGTACCATCCAACATCACCCTATCTACATACACAGGAAATCCAATCAAATGTCTGGGTGAAATCGAAATGAAAATGGCTTTGGGTGGTGAAGAGGAGAATGTTCTGGTCAGAGTTACTGAATGTGATGGTCCTTCTCTCTTAGGCCGGGATGTCTTGTCCAGATTTACTTTGCCATGGAAATCTATATTCAAAGTGGGCACTGGCGGGCAATCCACTACCGATTTCGTTAAGAAATACCCGAATCTGTTTGACAACTCCACTGTGGGTACGGTGCAAGGGGTGCAAGTAAAGCTGCACGTGTCAGATGAACAACCAGTCTGCAAACGAGCAAGACCAGTACTTCTAGCAATTCGACAGGGTTCATCGACGCGTTGAACAAACTCGAGGCTGATGGTTTGATTGAGAAAGGGACACATTCCGAATGGGCCTCACCAACGGTGCAATTAGAGAAACCAGGAGGGACTATTAACAAGCATTCAGAATGTGAACAGTACCCACTCCCCACCCTCGAGGAATTGTTGCACAAGTTGGGCCCGGGAGGGAAGTTTACCAAACTCGACTTGTCCCAAGCATACCACCAGCTAGAGGTAGCACCGGAAAGCAGGAAATACACCACCATCAACACAATTCAGGGCCTGTACCAGTACAAACGCTTACCGTTTGGTTTCCACAGTGCCGTATACATTTTCCAAAGGGTAATGGAAGAAACCTTGGTTGCGCTACCAGGCAGCGGCGGGTACATTGATGATGTGCTGTGTACCGGGGAAAATGATGAAATCCATGAGGAAAACGTGGACCGGGTACTCCATCGACTGGATGAGAAAGGTTTCAAATTGAATCCGGAGAAATTCTGTTACATGGCTGAGGCACTCTCCTACTTAGGTCACACGATCAGTGGGCAGGGCGTCTCCCCTTCAACAGCCAGGATACAGGCACTGAAAATGGCCAAACCACCACAGAATGTTGCCGAATTGCAATCTTTCATCGGTTCTGCAAATTTCGTGCGGAAGTTTGTGCCTCATTTCGCAGAAATTGCAGCTCCTTTGTACGACCTCTTGAAAAAGGGTGGGAAATGGCACTGGGAGACCACTCACGAGCAAGCTTTTGGCAAATTGAAAGATGCTATGTGTTCAGAAGCCCTACTGGCACACTATGATTTACAAAGGCCAACAGTGTTGCAAGTGGATGCTTCGGGAGTGGGCCTTGGCGCAGTCCTACTGCACAAGCAGGAGAATGGCGAATTACGACCGATCGCATTCATGTCGCGTAAGCTGACCGCAGCAGAGTCACGCTATGCTCAAATTGAAAGAGAAGCATTGGCTGTGGTGTTCGGAGTGACCAAATTTCGCCAGTACCTACTCGGTAGAGAGTTCATAATGGTCACCGATCATCGGCCACTCTTGAAGTTACTGGGAAATCACGAGGATGTCCCCACTCTCGCCTCTAATTGAATCAAGAAATGGACATTGCAACTGGCGGCATATGATTACGAAACGCAGTATCTCGCGGGGAAAGAAAAAGTCCATGCGGATTTTCTCTCGTGACAACCAATGCAATCTGTGTCACCGAGCGAGGAGGAGACCGTCACGGTACAGGTCTTGCTTATCGAGAACGACTCAATAATAAAAGCGGCTGTGGTGAGAGCAGAATCGGCAAAGGATTCTGTATTGGCTAATGTAATTCGCTATACGGTTAATGGGTGGCCTGCTGAAATTGAGGAATACCTCAAGGCATATGCTAGCAAGAGAATGGAATTGTCTGTGGAGAATGATATCTTGTTATGGGACAACCGGGTGGTGATTCCTAACTCACTTCGAATGCTCTTGCTACGAGATCTGCATGCAGAGCATTTTGGCATGGTGAAAATGAAGCAAGTGGCCCGGCGCTACCTGTGGTGGCCCGATATTGACCAGGATATAGAATCTAAAGTCAATGCGTGTTTGCAATGCCTAGAGAGTGCCAAATGCCCACCGGCAAAACCCGGTGTTTGGTCATGGCCTACGGGTCCATGGAAAAGGATACACATTGATTTTGCCGGGCCATTTCTGGGGAAAATGTTCTTGGTGGTGGTAGATGCTTACTCTAAGTACTTGGATGTAATACCCATGGCTCATGCAACCAGTGCGACCACGATTTCTGCTTTACGCCATCTGTTTTCTGTGTTTGGTTTGCCTGAGCACTTGGTTACAGATAACGGCAGTCAGTTCACGAGTGCGGAATTCCAGGCGTTCCTGGATGGCAATGGCATGCTACACACAACAACGGCGCCAGGTCATCCAGCAACTAATGGCCTCGCCGAACGCTACGTTGGCGTCTTCAAGCAGAAGATGAAAGAAATGTCAAATACTGGTGAACCACTCAACGTCAGGCTCGACCGGTTTCTCTTAGCGCATCGAACAACGCCGACCACCAGTGGGAAGACGCCGGTTAATGGGCCGGCAACCGAGAATCCGGCTCAGTGCATTGCGGCAGTCTGAGAGTCGTCGGCAGGTCAAGGTGTACCAGGAGAGCTTGACTACGCCAAAGTTTAACACCGGTGACGCTGTGTTTGCCCTTAACTTTGGTTGTAGAGCAACTTGAGTACCAGCTACTGTAGTGCATGTCCACAGCCCTCACAGTTTCGGAGTACAGCTGGATGATGTCGTCAGGAAGCGCCATAGGGAAGAACTACGACCGCGGGCGGTGTAGTTTGGCCAAGTCCCCGTTTCTTCTTCTGCGGACCAGGCGGTTGTCGCACAGCTGCCTACACCGACCAGTGACCCGCCGACAGTACTAGATTCTCCTCTACCACTTCCGGACGCTAGCAGCAACAGTAGCACTGTCAGGCCGGATGTTACGCTAGCCCCAGCAGCAGACGCCTTTGGAGTCGAGACGTCTCCCAGTGTTGTTGCACCGGCACCCTTGCGTCGCTCCGACCGACATGTCTCCGCGCCCAAGCGCTTGATTGAGAACTGCTAAGTATCTGTACTATTGCCTTTGAGTATGTATTGCTTGTCCTGTTACTTTGATGTGATGCGGCCTGAGTGTAGGAAGTGGACATTTCTGGGCCAGATGAATATTCTACGTGTAGGTCATGACGAACAGTCTTCACATAAGATTGTTTTCGTTGAATTCATTGAAACATTTGCATGGTTTCTCTTCCGATCTGATCTAATCCCCCAACGATATGCAATATTGGCTGGCTTTATCTGTCATTCCTACCTCGATCTATAGCTCAGCTCTCATGGACTATTCCGGAAGCTCCAGTAACTGTTATAAGTATATTTATTGCCGTAGCTATGCAGAAGATGTTACTTCAGTAACGTCTGGCACTAGCCAGGGTCCACACAGCTTTAATTTGGTATTTATTCCCGTAGCTATGCAGAAGATGTTACTTCAGTAACGTCTGGCACTAGCCAGGGTCCACACAGCTTTAATTTGGTATTTATTGCCGTAGCTATGCAGAAGATGTTACTTCAGTAACGTCTGGCACTAGCCAGGGTCCACACAGCTTTAATTTGGTATTTATTCCCGTAGCTATGCAAAAGATGTTACTTCAGTAACGTCTGGCACTAGCCAGGGTCTACACAGCTTTAATTTGGTATTTATTGCCATAGCTATGCAGAAGGTGTTACTTCAGTAACGTCTGGCACTAGCCAGGGTCCACACAGCTTTAATTTGGTATTTATTGCCGTAGCTATGCAGAAGACGTTACTTCAGTAGCGTCTGGCGCTAGCCAGGGTCCACACAGCTTTAATTTGGTGTTTGTTTGTTTGTTTCTGTGTTTGTGTGTTTGTGTCACGACTGGCGCTATGCCGTATCTGTCCCGTACCGTACCGTACCATCAAACACAGCTGGCCACATACAGCTGGCCGCAATATTCAAATAGGGTTTTCAAACGCAAGATCATAACGTGAAGCAACTTGGAAGAATGAGTATGAATGCGAAGTGTATGGGGGAATGCATGTAAGGCGATAGTGTGAGTTCGAATCCCAGGTAATGCCTGAAAAAATGGGATAATTGAAAAATTTATAACATCCCTTTTCTTTTTTTGCCGTCATCAAGGTGGTATTACCCTCGACCGTACCTGTCCCGTACCTGTCCCGTACATATCCCGTACCGTACTGTACAATCAAAGACGGCTGGCCACAATGCATATTCAAATAGGGCTTTCAAATACAAGATCATAACGTGAAGCAACTTAGAAGAATTAGTATGTATGCCAAGTGTATCGGGGGATGCATGCAGGGCGATAGTGCGGGTTCGAATCCCAGGTTTAATATGTCTAAAAACAAAAAAGTAGAAACTTATAAGAATTTATAACATCCCTATTCTTTTTTGTCTACGTCATCAAGACAAAAAAGCATAGCGTAGGGCCCTGAGCTTCCAAGCTCTCTCGTTTGTTTTTTTGTTTGTGTCACGCCTGGCGCTATCCCGTATCTGTCCCGTACCGTACCGTACCATCAATCACAGTTGGCCACAAACAGCTGGACACAATATTCAAATAGGGCTTTCAAATGCAAGATGATAACATGAAGCAACTTGGAAGAATGAGTATGAATGCGAAGTGTATGGCGGAATGCATATAGGGCAATAGCGCGGGTTCGAATCCCAGGTTATGCCTAAACAAATTAGGAGAATTGAAAACTGTCATCCCTATGCTTTTTTTGCCTAGGTCATCAATGTGGTAGACGGTGTATTACCCTCGATCGTCCCGTATCGTACCGCACCATGAAAGACGGCTGGCCGCAAAGAGCTGGCCACGATATTCAAGTAGGGCTTTCAAATGCAAGATCATAACGTGAAGCAACTTGGAAGAAGTAGTATGTATGCGAAGTGTATCGGGTGATGCATGCAGGGCGATAGTGCGGGGTCGAATCCAGGTCATATCTTAACAAAATAGGAGAAATGAAAAAAATTATAACATCCCTAGGTCAAGGCAAAAAAGCATAGCGCAGGGCCCTGAGCTTTCAAGCTCTCTCGTGTGTGCAATGCTTGTTTGTTTGTTTGAACTTTTTATTTTTGCATTATCCTGCCGTTGTATTGTCAACAGCTACCTCTATATCTGTCGGCGCCAAATTAGACTGCCTCTTTGCTTATAATTTTATACCCCCCAAAAAAATCTTGGGGGGGCGATTGCTGGTTACGTGATGTGATAAGGCGCAAGCTCGTGGCTGGTTTTGCATGCTTGCTGTGCTGAACTAGGTCCGAGAATCTGAGCTCCTTTTCCTCGTCTTTCTGTTCCTTGATTATTACAATAACTGTACGAACCTTAGTAATGCTGTGTTTTGGCACTTAGGACCAGACCTAACACAGTAGGACCATTGGTTTTAATCATAGCCATTACTAACAGGATACAGAACAGGATCGAGGGTAACCACAGTGCTCAGCAATTAGACTTGTTCACACGTGCTCTCTCATTTTTGTCTACTGCTCTGAAATGTACATTTTTTAAATATTCTCAACTGGCTTGCTCCATTGTAAAGTCATTCTGAGAATGTTTGGGCATGGACCTCGTGAACAGAACCCTTTACTGCAACAATCCATCGGCGCTATGATGGCTGTCATGGGGTTTCTTTCAGTCGCATTCGGGTAAAAGTCAGTTAGGCTGAGAATTGTTCTCAAGAAAAAGTTTCGCAACACACTGTCGCCAGTATAAAACATCAGAAAACTGTTAGAAACTGGAAAGCAGCCGACTCGTGTAGGCAGGTTGTAAACGTGAGAATCTTATCCTAAATTACGCGTTTTTCACGTGTGTTCCGAAGAACTCGTTCTCGTGCGCGTTGACGTTTCACGGCTTGCTAATGGCCAACAACGTAACCAGATCATATACAATCAGCGAGTACAAAAAATGGCACAAACCTGACAAGGAGTACTGAGACATTCAGCAACCAGACATCCAGCTCGAGCACTTCTCCAAGGCGCAAGGCAAATACCTTCCAACTTCGAAGGCTCATGAACTCGTTTTCGTCGTTCCCCTGCGCAGTTGTAGGTTCTTTTACGTCCAATTCCCTGCTCTCCCAAGGAGAGTATGGCTACCATAGATGTTGATGTTCTGGATAGCTAGGGCCGGAAAGCCTAGCAAGGGCCAACAATGTGGTCTTGGCCAGCCTCAGCCGAGGTCAGTTCGTCGGAGCACTCCGGGAAAAAAATCCAGCCAAATGATCGATTAACAATACAGACTGGGCTACCAATGGACCCTCAAGCCGCCAGCATGAGGATGCTTACGATCATGAATCAGCTGAGGGAGACAGTGCGTCTTCTTGTGGAAGATATTGCGGACCTGAAAAGTCTAACAGCCTCCAAAGAACAGAAAAAGGAAGCCGCCATTGCGGACTTTCGAGAGGAGATTCGAGCTCTCCAGTAAAAGAACGTCTAATTCCAACGTGAAAGGAAGTATCATCGTAGCCAGCTGCAGTACGTGCTAGGGGGGATTCCTACGCATCCCGGATAGCCATTGAAGCACCAAGAGAGTCCCCAGGACCCCAGTCCGCCTTCTAGGCTGCATTCGTTTTTAGCTTCCTGGTAGAGTAGAATCACTCTATTGATGGAGGTAGACGGTAGAGGTTCAGGGGTTTTACATCGGGCCCTAGACGACGGCTACAAAGGGCAACTGGACAACAAAGAAGGTGACGCCTAAGAGAATGTTTTATGATCATGCGCATGCTTCTAATGTGATAGTGACGTCATTTTCCTACAGTACTTCCCCGCCATTGGTGAGGCCGGGAGGCGCAAAGCACGATAAACAAGAAAAAGAGGGAGAGAAGAGAAAGGAAGCGCGGCATGTACAAGGCGGAAAGGCAAACATATAATACAATATGTACAAGAGAGCGCTGCGTGTACTGTATGAAGTTTGTTGATAACGTGGCAACAAAGACCAAAACAAAACTCAGAAAGCAGAAAGTGGAAAAGAGAGAGATGCATGACAGAGGCGGGTGTCAGAGTTGGAAAGAAAGAAAAGAGGAAATGTAGGCGTAAAGAGGCGGCTGCAACGTACCAGTCACTGAGTACAGGAAACACTGGGCGAGGCGTGCCGTGTAAGGCGAGGACTGATGGAGGCATGCTTGCCTCCAAGTTCTGTGCCGGGCATATGCCTGCAAACTGATACTTGGGGTGGAGGTGGCCAATTTCCAGCTTGAAGCCAGGGTGAATACAAAAGGCGAAGACGACTGAACGATGTGCTGTGACAGAATAGCCGGGAGGTCGGCAGGGGCCACACTAGCTCCGAGGCGGATCCAGTTTCGAGATGGTGAGGCTCAAGTTTTACAGTCAACAGTCGGCGATTGACGGGATCCCGAGAGTTGAGGCGAGCAGGGAACTGCGGCAAGCCGAGCTCAGGGATGGCATGATGAAAACTCCGAAGAGCGCATGTCGGGGGTCACCAATTTAGGGTTTTAGGGTTTTAGCAGTCAGAGGCGGATCCAGTGTCGGATGATGCTGAGATTCAAGTTTTACGTTACCGGCCGGCGATTGACGGCCACCCAAGAGTGGAGACGAGCAGGAAACTGCGGCGAGAGCTCAGGGATGGCACGCATCGGGAAAACTCCGAAGTGGGCAGCGTGTGGGGTCACCAGTTTAGGGATTTATGTTGCGCACTAGTCGATGTCTACAATGGCCAACCGAACAGCAAAGAAGTTGAGGCCAAAGAGAACGTTTTTTTCTTACGCATAACTATAGTATAATGTGATAGTGACGTCAGGTCGATACAGAGGTATCTGTACGAGAATTTTTTTTCTTCTGTATTGAGTTGTGTACGGCTATTGAGTGACCGGATAAAAGAATATATCGGCTACAGTGATATTGTTAAGAAATATCAAGAGCAATACACCACACCGCCACATTGCGCTCTTAGCCGATCCAAACTCTGCACTCACATCACCAACACCGCAGAAACAGATGTCTGGAGGGTCATTGTCATTATCAATCCATATACCGGAATTGTCCTCTTGTACTTTTCGCTGCTGTTATTTCGCTATCTTTCTCTGGTTTTGTAAACCTGAAACACTGACATGACATTTCGGACTCGTAGGAAAGCATGATTCATATTTTGGAGAGCCGACAGTCGTCACAGAGCAAGGCTGTCAACGCTGCAAACAAATAAAAGCGAACTTTTCTTTCATTTTTCGTCCAACAGGCGCAATGGGAAGAAAAGCACTGCTCTCACATCTCGTTGTAGCTATTTTTCAGTTCAGACCTTGACAGATCAGGACAATAGCACCCAGGAGCAAGAAGAGCATATCTGACAGAAGGCTGCTCTTCGTTCTGCACGGGTTTCGGTACAGGGTGGATGAAGATCCACATTTTCGCTTACGTTGGTTGCGACCACCTCGTGAGCGGCATCCATTATCGGTCATAAAGGGTGGGGAAGGGTACCTCAAATCAACCAATGAGATGCCACTGGGCACTGGCGGATAATCATCGAAAAGGTGGCAGATTCTGCCCGAAAAGCAGTGAAATTGGCAGAACGATACAAACCTTATGGCGGGCAATTTCTCGAATTTCTTTATCCATATACCAAACATGCATGGAATTTACAAGGAAAAGTACCGAATTCTGCCAATTTTCTGCCGGCATTATCCGCATATGCCTAGATGCCACATCTTAAAAGAACAGAACAACGCCAAAAAAAAAGCCTTTTTACGATACATGCACAACATGACTTACAGGAATTCTAATTCGGTTGTCGCGTCAAACAGCCCAGCAGGTAGGTGAACAAGTTTATTCGACCGCAAACTCCTGGGAGAACAAAGTAGATTTTTGATAAGATGTATAATCACTTCCTGGAAGAATTTCTTAATACTCTTTATACCGTGTTTTACGCATTTGCCACATCTCAAAATAACAGAACTCCGAAGAGCGCATGTCGGGGGTCACCAATTTAGGGTTTTAGGGTTTTAGCAGTCAGAGGCGGATCCAGTGTCGGATGATGCTGAGATTCAAGTTTTACGTTACCGGCCGGCGATTGACGGCCACCCAAGAGTGGAGACGAGCAGGAAACTGCGGCGAGAGCTCAGGGATGGCACGCATCGGGAAAACTCCGAAGTGGGCAGCGTGTGGGGTCACCAGTTTAGGGATTTATGTTGCGCACTAGTCGATGTCTACAATGGCCAACCGAACAGCAAAGAAGTTGAGGCCAAAGAGAACGTTTTTTTCTTACGCATAACTATAGTATAATGTGATAGTGACGTCAGGTCGATACAGAGGTATCTGTACGAGAATTTTTTTTCTTCTGTATTGAGTTGTGTACGGCTATTGAGTGACCGGATAAAAGAATATATCGGCTACAGTGATATTGTTAAGAAATATCAAGAGCAATACACCACACCGCCACATTGCGCTCTTAGCCGATCCAAACTCTGCACTCACATCACCAACACCGCAGAAACAGATGTCTGGAGGGTCATTGTCATTATCAATCCATATACCGGAATTGTCCTCTTGTACTTTTCGCTGCTGTTATTTCGCTATCTTTCTCTGGTTTTGTAAACCTGAAACACTGACATGACATTTCGGACTCGTAGGAAAGCATGATTCATATTTTGGAGAGCCGACAGTCGTCACAGAGCAAGGCTGTCAACGCTGCAAACAAATAAAAGCGAACTTTTCTTTCATTTTTCGTCCAACAGGCGCAATGGGAAGAAAAGCACTGCTCTCACATCTCGTTGTAGCTATTTTTCAGTTCAGACCTTGACAGATCAGGACAATAGCACCCAGGAGCAAGAAGAGCATATCTGACAGAAGGCTGCTCTTCGTTCTGCACGGGTTTCGGTACAGGGTGGATGAAGATCCACATTTTCGCTTACGTTGGTTGCGACCACCTCGTGAGCGGCATCCAATATCGGTCATAAAGGGTGGGGAAGGGTACCTCAAATCAACCAATGAGATGCCACTGGGCACTGGCGGATAATCATCGAAAAGGTGGCAGATTCTGCCCGAAAAGCAGTGAAATTGGCAGAACGATACAAACCTTATGGCGGGCAATTTCTCGAATTTCTTTATCCATATACCAAACATGCATGGAATTTACAAGGAAAAGTACCGAATTCTGCCAATTTTCTGCCGGCATTATCCGCATATGCCTAGATGCCACATCTTAAAAGAACAGAACAACGCCAAAAAAAAAGCCTTTTTACGATACATGCACAACATGACTTACAGGAATTCTAATTCGGTTGTCGCGTCAAACAGCCCAGCAGGTAGGTGAACAAGTTTATTCGACCGCAAACTCCTGGGAGAACAAAGTAGATTTTTGATAAGATGTATAATCACTTCCTGGAAGAATTTCTTAATACTCTTTATACCGTGTTTTACGCATTTGCCACATCTCAAAATAACAGAACTACGCAAAAAATCTCTTTTCCGATATACGCACCCCATGACTTGGATAAGATGTACATTGTGTAGTTTCCCTGCCTTGCTTGATTGTAGCGTATCCTCGTACGTAAGCGTATCCCAATACGTTAGCGTATGTGGTCTGTTGCCTATAAAAGCTGCTAGCCATTTCTGTTTTCATGAGATTTTATAACAACAACAAAGCCGAACAGAAGAGCTGTTCAACCTCCAGGTGTGTACCGGAAAAAGTTCTTTTTATTGCTGCTTCTTTTTTCGAAGAGAATTGGTGAGCACACATGCTCATTCCCTGGGCACTGCAAATTCACAATTCATTTTCATTTCTCAGAATCATTCTCAACGTTTTTGCCCTCATCAGGATGCTATGAAGTGGAAGTCTGCAAAGGAGAAGTTATATACATCAATTTGGTGTTCTTAGGTGTTAATATTTCTATGACTACACATGTTACCTCAGTGCTATGAATATGACATGTCTAAAACTAGTGAAAGATCACAAGCATTCACTGACTTCTATGCTGTGTGTTGGTAGTAAGTACAGTAATCAGTTAGCACAGCGCAGATGTCACCAGATAACTTGAGAAATGTCTGAACAGGTTTCTCGCGAGCAATACACGAAAGGGACCATGTCAGTGTTTTCGAGAAAATACTGTCACCTACAGTTGCGCTCAGTGAAATCCGGCCTGAAGTGCGAAGGCGGCGCCGCGAATTGGCGCCAAGCCAGCTCCCATTACATCACTGGCGATTTGTGCATATGAACTCAACGGTACGCACCTCGCGTAAAAGTTCGGAGTGCACGTGTTGGATGCTAAAACAGTTCCAAATTTCTTTCATTCACTTCACCCAAGCACAGCATGATTCTCTCGATAGCAGATTACCCAACATCCTGTTTCAACCTCCCTGTTCGCCGGACATTGGTTGGTTGGTTGGTTGGATTTATTTAAAGTCGAACAACAAACAGGCATGTCTGCCTCCTTATATGAAGACCACTTCTGGCAGTAAAACATTTCAAAGAAAAGAGAAAGGAAAAAAGAAGAAGATAAGATCAAGAATGTCTAGACTGAGCATACAGCTAGCCGGAGACTGAGCATACAGCTAGCCGGAGACTGAGCATACAGCTAGCCGGATACTGAGCATACAGCTAGCCTCGGTATGTATCAGAGCATCAGGATTACTACATACTAGTACTCAAGACAGGGGAGGGGGGTTGCTGTCACGCTACAGTAAGACAATACGCGTGCAACACACCCTTGAACTGGAGAGGGGACGTGATGTTTCTCGCATCAGGTGGAAGACTGTTCCAAACGCGTGCAGCAGAAAGAGGCACGGGATGAGTTCTGGATGAAAGCTGCAGCAGATGTTGTTGGGAGCCGCTTGTTTGGCCAGCCCTAGTCGGAGTGACAAAATCTCCAAATAATGCGCTGATCAGCGGCTGCTCCATGGTGGAATGTAGGCACCGGTACCGGTAGGCCAGCGAGCACACTGTCTCATGCAAGAGCTGGTGTACACGAAGCAGGTTGGTTTCCGCATACACGGGAGTCATACGGGTACGGGAGGTCAGGTTGTACATGACAAGAATCCAATCGAGAATGTGTGGGCTCTTCTCAAGATTTGACAAGAAGAGAATAATTCCACATCGCTGCGAGAATGCTGACCAGCTGGTACAGGCACTGCACCTGGTGTGGGACTTGTTGGCTCCTGACACGGTTTCCCCATACGTGGAGTCAATGTCACGTCGTGTTGAAGCCCTAATCGAAGCAGACAGCGGCCACACAAATATTGAAGCCCTGCTGGTGTGTGTATGAAATAAACTGCTTTGAAACGATCTCTGTCTTCTTTACTTGTGCTGAACTGAAATGAATTTTACTCTTGTCTTTGTTTGGCGCGGTTTTTACCCTTTGGTGTAAGCATGCATGCGCATCAGTACAGCACATGCGCGCAACTGTAGATAACCAGTGTGGTGTGACTGTTTTAGAGTAATGACCATCCAGCACTGGTGTTGATCTCTGGGCCTTTGTTTCTGATCTCCACTGCCTCCCACAATTTGCGGCTTGCCCTGTCACTGGA
>NC_088649.1:26643104-26697604 GCF_964019385.1 Sycon ciliatum
GCGCCAGAGAAATTGTAAAGACGCTATCCCAGCTCTTTGCTTCCAACACGGAGTTCTACCTGGAAAAGTCTTCCACAAGTGGCGTCAGATTCAGGTCATAAAGGGTGGGGGAGGGTACATGAGATCAATTAGCGAAATGCCAAATCCCGTAATCCCATTTGCCACATCTCAAAAGAACAGAACTACGCCAAAAAACGCCTTTCTATGGTACATGCACAACATGACTTACAGCTGTCGTAATTTGGTTGTGGTGTTGAGCAGCCCGACAGGTAGGTGAACAAGTTTATTAAATCTCAAATCTCTGGGAAAACAAAGTAGAATTTTTATAGGACGTATATCACTTCCTGGAAGAATTTCTTATTACTCTATTTGGCGTCTCAGAGGAGAAGGACAACCTGTTACGAGTTATGACTAGGGATTATTATTATTTATACAGTAGAGAAAGATTATTTTTTAGTGTTGAAACGAGCGTATCTATAACAAACAAGCGATCAGTTCCACTAACGAGCGAGCTATCGAGCGAGCTAACGAGTTTCATTGATGTGGCAAATATGATTTTTTGAATATTTTTTTCTAAGTTCGATTTTTTCAGCTGGTTCAAATTATCACCGCCGGCATTTGGGGTTGCTGCTGCTTCACTTCGGACTGCTGTTTGCTGTCGAGATGTCTTTTCAGCGCCTTCGTCGAGTAGCCTTTGTAAGAATAGACCGTTTTTGCAAAGATTGCAAGTAGCCCTGGTCTTCGCTGCATCGCGGGAGATAACTTCTAAACGACTGAGCGTAACTTTCACTTGAATGGAGAGGTGACCAAAGCATATCCTGCGACAGGTCAGCAGATGCGGAACAAGACATCAGCAGAGTCCATGAAAGCTGCAATGACAACTGAAACAACTCAAGTGTCGTGCAGGCATACAGTCACTGTAACCAAGTGTACTCTTGCTGCAACTGCGAGTGATTTTCACTTTGCGCGGGACTGGACTCTCGATCGACCAGGGAGTCGTAAAATAATTTACGACTCTCCGGTCGACATGCACTGCCATGTGTACGGAGTACGGTGTACGGTGTTCGTTAGTGCAAACGAGCTGGCCGCACAAACGAGCCGAGTTTCTGGCGAGCGAGCTAACGAGTATCCGGTGAGATCGTTTCAACACTATTATTTTTTAAAGAGTCGGCACTCAAAGAAAGTTTAAACTCGGATACTGAGCCAGTAATAAAATGTAAAAAAGAGAAGAAACACATGAGAACGAGTTACGCAGCAACTATCCACGACGGTTTGTATGTATGTATAACTCATAATCACAAGGTGATCGTAGAGGCATTAATCAGCGAGAGAATTGTGAATGATGTCTCTGAATCCAACTCTATCGTGTGCTGCATGAGAGAGAGCATGCAAGGGAAGACCCGTTCAACTTTTAATGTTAGAAATCCATGATGTCGCCGGCCTTCCTCTCGGTCGAGATCCAGGAGTTGATCCTTGCAGGAAGGGCTTGGAGAAAACGTCATGTCTCGTAACATGGCCAAACCACATCAACTTTCTTGACTTCGTTCGCTAGCCGCATCCTTGCTCCGATGATGTCATTGATTTCTTCCAGGATAGATTGGTTGGTACGCCGGTCGTGGTATGTTACTCCTAACAGTCGGCGGAAGCATTTCATCTCGAAGGATGAAATTCTTCTCATTGACGAGGCAGATAATGTCCAAGATTGGCATCCGTATAAAACAGTCGCTAGCACAATAGACCTAACAAAACGAAATTTAGTAGGCAAAGAAAGTGATGGCGATTTCCAAATGAATTAAAGCTCAATGATGGTTTGCTTCTCTAGTGCTAAGCGTCTTCTTATCTCCACATCAGACTTGCCATCCGACGTGATTACGGCACCTAAGTATTTAAACTGGGATACCTCTTCTATTCGCTCATTGCCTACATGGATGCACCCCAGATCACCACTGCCCTCCGGCGCTGTCATTGACTTGGTCTTGGAAGCATTGATCTGCATGCCTAGTCTTGTTGCACTCGTATCCACGCGCTCGGTCAGGTCCATCAGCTCTTCCTCAGACGATGCAATTAGATCTATACCATCCACAAAACGTAGGTTGGTCACGCACATGCCGCCGATACATACTGACCCATCAAACTCCTCCAAAGCGTCAGACATGATGTACTCCAGGAATACGTTGAACAGACAAGGCGAGAGTAAACAGCCCTGCCTGACACCCACTGATGTGGTGAACCAGTCGGTGATAGTGGATCCAACAACGATGGCAGCTTCAGTAGTAGCGTAAAGCGCTTCAATCAGGTCCACAATTCTTGCTTCGATGCCATGCTCTCCCATAATCTTGAATAACGCTTTGTGCCAAACCCTATCAAAGGCCTTACGGAAATCGATGAAGCAATGATACACAGCCTGCTGATGGTCATGGTACTATTCAATTAACATTCTGAGGTTGAAGATTTGCTCCACTGTGCTTCTTCCCTTCCGGAACCCTGCTTGCTCGTCCGCCAGCAAACCCTCCACTTGCGGCTGCAGACGCTTCAGCAAGATCCTCAGTAGCACTTTGCTCGGATGACTGATGAGGCTCACTGTCCTGTATTTTTGGCACTGCCGAAGATCTCCAGACTTAGGGATGGGAACAAGAATGGACCTTGTCCATGATGTTCGCCATCTACCAATCGTCCAAGCGAGGTCACAACTCCTGTGCATAACAGCCACCAACGTATCTCCAACATGTCGCAAAAGCTCGCCAGGAATGTTATCGAACCCCGCTGATTTGTTGTTCTTGAGGGAGTTGATAGCGTATTCGACTTCGATATTCCGGGCCTTCTTCCACGACGGTAACGAGATGATAAACGATCAGAAAGTGCGATAATAGGGCAGACAACTGACAGGCTACTGAGACATTCAGCGACCCGAGACCTAGCTCTAACACATCTCCAGCAACAGCCTTCCAACTTGGAAGGTTCATGGTTACGTAGGACCGAAGAGGGGAAGATGACCGCAGCGAAAATGTGCGAGACATATTCCGGGCCTTGGTCCGCTCAGATTTGTAATGGTTAAGCTTGTCAGGAGTGGGGTTCTTCTTGCACTGGATGTGAGAGTCTCGATTGTGCTTTAACTGAATTCTTAGTGCCAGAGTGAGCCACGAGGGATTACTGGGTGACAGGGAAGATATATCTCGGCGTATGCTGCTGCCCACAGGTGCGTTTCAACGGCTTTGGCCACTGTGGGTGAGAGGCTCGCAGGTGAGAGAGAACAGACGTGTCAAGCTATACAATGCATTTATCACACCAATACTCCTGTAAAATTGCTCAACATGGGGAGTCCCAAGCAATGTCATCGAGCTATTGGAAGCATTCCACAGACGTCACATGGCCAGCATTCGAGGACATCTGGGAGTTGTAATTTTTGTACTCCTCCGAGGTGTGATTTTTGGCGTGCTGGGCCAAGCACAAGGAAGCCACCTGTCAAAAAAATGAAGAAAACGGTTTTTGTTTGATCCGTTGGTGTAATCTTTGTAGGTAGTCGAAGCAAGTTGCTGTTTGGAGCACAAACGCCGAAATTGACTTTGTTCTGCATGTACTCATGTACTCAGGCATGCAGTCTCACTCGTATTTTAGCTCTTTTTCTGGAATGTAACTGCTCTGCGCCCCTTGGTGAACATTTCCTGCGCTCGTGGAGCAGCTGAAAAGGACCACTGGTATGTATGGTTCCTGGTTTGAAAGTGGAGAGTCGACTGTTGTGTCTTGAAACAGGAGTAGCTTGTTTTGAGTGCTCCTCGTACATTTTTGATCATGATAGAAATTCTCAGACCAAAGTCAGATGACCGATCAGTTTTATTGTGGATTTTTTAGTAGTTTCGTCTCGTATCTATGTCAGTATGGTGATGTTGAAGTGAAGAGGGTGATTTTCTTCCTCTGGGCTTTGTTCGGCCGACTTTCCTTCGTCCTCGTTGAAAAGTGATGCTGAAAAAAGGTCGATTCGCAAAATTATGTTGATTTTGAATGTACGTGATGACATGCGATTGCTAGCTATGATTGCGAACAGTCGTCGGGATCAAGTACCCTCAAGTCATCAAAAATAACGAGCTGAATAAATGCACCAACTCCCAGCCCCTAGGGAAAACCATTGTGAGAGCGAGGTGGCGGTTCTTTTGGCCATGTCCTGAGACTAGACGACGATGTACCAGCACGCGTTATGATGGCAGCATACTTCGAAAACCCAAGTTCCGCTGCCACTGAGTCTGCATCAGGACCTGCAGCGTATCGGGGGTCACTCAAGAAACGTGAGCAACTTGAGAACGTCCATGCCATCGCCCAGTCATGACAAGACCGGAAAGACCTATGCAGCAATGTGATAAAAGCATACATCAAAGCCTAATACTGCTTCCACGTGTGGCAGCTGCATGGCTGTACGGTGTACTATAACATAACTCATTGACTAACATATTTTGTGAAAATATTATCCTGTAAAAGAATAGGAATGTAAACGATATACCTGTGAAAACACAACATTTAATGCTACTAACACAACCTGTGACTACAATAATCATGAGAACAACCCCAAAACATTTCTTGCAGTTTACTTTCGTAGAGTTTGCAACATTGTGTTCCTCAATACAACTTGCAGCTTTCTTCAAAAATATCCTCAACCTTGGTTCTGTTCTAGATTGTATATACATGCATTCATTGTTTCGTCTCATCATTATGGAGCAGCTTATGCGAAGGCTAGCCAAGCTTGCTTGGCGATGCCAACGCGGAAAAGCCTATAATAATAATAATAATAATAATAAGAATGCATGGCTCATGACAAGAAAGGTCCCGGGTTCGAGTCCTGGTGGGTCTAGCGTTTTTTTCTCTTTTCAGGCAGTTCACTTCCCCTACTGTTCCTTTGAATTTGAAGTTCTCCCAATCCTTTCATAAATAATAATAATAATAATAATAATAAGAAGGTGGTAAAACAGCGCAAAAAGAAAGAAAGAAAGAAAGAAGATAGCTAAAGTAAACAGCGAAAATTGCAATAATGACACAAAGGTGCAAATGCGAGAAAACTCAATAAGCGCGACATGTAGTGCGACAACAAGAGACAACCACTGGACATACATGTAACTAACGAGGTTTTGACGACCTACCTAACAGCCTAAGTGTGAATTTGATTTGTTTCTGCTTGCAAAGGTTGGGTTTCCTTGTGTGGATGTATACAGCTTCCAAAACATTCAGCAATCTAGCACAGCGTACACGTGACACAATCGAAAAACAATCATCCGAATACACAGCACGACAATCAGGATGCTCAAACAAATGACTAGCAATGGACGACTCATACTTATCAGAACTAACATCAGAACAATCAGCATGTGCGGTGGACACATCCGATTTCACATGGCTAGTCGAGTGGACCCTAGCCGTTGCCTCTGTCTGTGCTTTAGTCGCTGCCATCGCCGCCGTTGCCGATCTTGTTATTCTTCTGGTTGATGCGGTTCCTGTCACTGCCACGCACGTAGGTGTCTTGTCCGGTTGTTTTTCTGGTGGTCTAGTTAATTGTGAGGTGACGTTCCTTGGTGTTGATGCCGCTGCGTTGGACCATCTTGTACCAGGATGATTCTTTGCTGGACGTCCCCTCCGTGGTCGAGTGGATCGTGCGTGTTGTGGAATAAGGTGTAGCGGTGCGTGTTGTCGGATGCGTGCGTCCAGATGTTGAAGAGTCCTACCTACATATCGGCTCTCACATTGCCGACACTCGAAGTGATAAATCAACTTGGATAATTGGCCTGTAGGTAGGACGTCCTTCCTCACCGTGAACGCACGCACCGTGGAGTAGATGAAGCGAATATGAACATTATGGTAATTAGACTCCACGGCAGACTTAACCCGACGCTGAACCATACGTGATACTGACTCGCCCTTCCACGGTAAACATAGGTATACTGGATTAGTGGAAACCTATGCTGTGCTAGATTGCTGAATGTTTTGGAAGCTGTATACATCCACACAAGGAAACCCAACCTTTGCAAGCAGAAACAAATCAAATTCACACTTAGGCTGTTAGGTAGGTCGTCAAAACCTCGTTAGTTACATGTATGTCCAGTGGTTGTCTCTTGTTGTCGCACTACATGTCGCGCTTATTGAGTTTTCTCGAATAATAATAATAATAATAATATATTAACTGGTTTGAGGGAAAGAGACAAACGGGAAAAGTCTGAAGAAAAAATTGACTGTCACCACCAGGACTCGAACCAGGGACCCTCGCTTGTAGCCAGCGATGCTCTAACCACTGAGCTATGGTGTAGTCGTCATCCCAGCAGAGACCGTTCAACGTTTTCTTCAGACTTCGTAACTCACACTTCCTGTGAATCCACACAGGCGGGTGGGACGCAGCCCTCACTGTAACCCACACACTTCACGTACAAACTAGCACGCGGGGAGCCCCAAGTCATAAAATATTAACTGGTTTGAGGGAAAGAGACAAACGGGGAAAGTCTGAAGAAAAAATTGACTGTCACCACCAGGACTCGAACCAGGGACCCTCGCTTGTAGCCAGCGATGCTCTAACCACTGAGCTATGGTGTAGTCGTCATCCCAGCAGAGACCGTTCAACGTTTTCTTCAGACTTCGTAACTCACACTTCCTGTTAATCCACACAGGCGGGTGGGACGCAGCCCTCACTGTAACCCACACACTTCACGTACAAACTAGCACGCGGGGAGCCCCAAGTCATAAAATATTAACTGGTTTGAGGGAAAGAGACAAACGGGAAAAGTCTGAAGAAAAAATTGACTGTCACCACCAGGACTCGAAAAAAGGACCCTCGCTTGTAGCCAGCGATGCTCTAACCACTGAGCTATGGTGTAGTCGTCATCCCAGCAGAGACCGTTCAACGTTTTCTTCAGACTTCGTAACTCACACTTCCTGTGAATCCACACAGGCGGGTGGGACGCAGCCCTCACTGTAACCCACACACTTCACGTACAAACTAGCACGCGGTGAGCCCCAAGTCATAAAATATCAACTGGTTTGAGGGAAAGAGACAAACGGGAAAAGTCTGAAGAAAAAATTGACTGTCACCACCAGGACTCGAACCAGGGACCCTCGCTTGTAGCCAGCGATGCTCTAACCACTGAATGATAATAATAATAATAATAATAATAATAATAATAATAATAATAATCAACGCTATGAATAGAGTAAGCTGCGCACTCAGTACAAACACCATTAGCAAAACTTGTTTTCATGTAAATAAAGAAGCTTGTTCCTAAACGTTTTCGTCGCCATCTCATCAGAGGATTACTGGCAAATCAACAATAGCTCTTAACTCAATATATATACGCACAATGCAAGTAATAAAATAGTGATTGTCGTTCTAGTTATACTGATGATTGCTTTTCTGTTTGGTCTCGTTCACGTAGTCAAAGGTATTTGCGTGTATTGGAGTCTATCTACATTTTTACCACCAAGGCGATTTCGTGTAGGCAGAAAAAGAATTTGTTTACGTTGAAATTGTTTGTGAATTTAGATCAGTAGTTCTCGTTTGTGGTTGCATGGTTACTTTCTAGTGGTGGATTTATCGCATCTGTTGTCACCTGATATCGTTGATTGATGTAATGTTTCTTTCAGCTCTCATTTTCTCGCGATAGTCAGGGTCTAAATTATGTTTTGTATGTTTTGATGTCGTGCAGTTCTACCCATCTATCTCGGAGGAACTATTATTAACGTCGTTGGAGTTTGCCAGAGGCGTCACGTCGGTGTCTTCGGAGGACCAGGAAACAATCCTCCATGCACGGAAATCCCTGCTATTCGGCCTCGGGAAAGAGTGGATGAAGAAGGGAAGCGGAGTATTCGATGTAGGGCCGAAACGATTATACCGATTACTCGTATATCACTCGTTATGGATGAAATCGATAATCGTTATGATCGATAACGATTATGACTGTACAGTGCGAGAGCCAGCTGTTATGACGTCAGTACATGCAGACCATGCATGGCATCATGCACGCGTGTCATGCGCACAAGTACATGAACGTCGAAGTACAGGTGAGCCGGCCGTAGCGTCAGGTCCGTACAATCATTGCGCGCTTGATCCTTTTTGGGTACTCGTAGTCGTACATAGTCACTACATTCACTGCACTAGTCAGCGTGGCCGGAAAATGTAACAACCGGAAAGCTTCATTACTATTAGGTTGTAGCGAAACTGTGAGTGTGGCTGCCGGCCTTCTAATTTGTTCAGTTCTTGTCAAAAACGTACAGTTGGTGTTTGATTTTTTGGTGAGGAGAGCAGTGACAATCCTGCCGCCTGGAAAAGCGAAAGTAAGTCTGACCAAGAGATCGCCAGCTTGGGCATATTTCGAGGAAGCTGATAGCGTAGCGAGATGCAATTCGTGCAGCCGCGAGTTCGTCCGCCAAAGCGGCACAACCAACTTGTTCCAGCACCTGATTTCTGCTCACAAAGACCAGTACGCCGCTGCGGTAGGGAAAGGACCAGCAAAACAGTCAACAGCAACGGCGACTACCAGCAATGTTGAGCGCAATGCTGGAATGAAGCCCGTCACGTCGTTCTTCGGCACAGGTAACTTGCGAACGTGCGACAGCAGGCGCTCAGGCATGTTGACGGAGTCGATCATCGACTGGATTGTCGATTCCAGTCGACCCTTCTCCATTGTAGAAGACAGACGACTGATCGTTGATGTTTAATGGCAGAGGAACTGTGGATCTTTCACCCATACGTACCTATAATTATAGTTGAACAAATTTTAATTTTTTTGCCGTATACTGATGTCCAACATGACACGTATAAAACTTGTTCGGAAAATCGGTAAAACCAATAAATCGATCGTTAGTGTTATTGGTTAATCGTTAAGGCAAAATGGGCAATCGTTTCGGCCCTAAATTTCGATGTGACGACGGGATGCTATGACGGTGCTGAAGTCTGTGAGTTGGTCGGTACGCTGGCCCTTGCCAAACTATCCGAGGTGTACAACGGCAGTGAAATTGGACTCTACCGCGACGATGGGCTGGCAGTATTCCGGAACGTATCGGGACCAGAAGTGGATAGGATAAGAAAGGACATGACCAAAGTTTTCAACAGCCTAGGACTAAAAATCATCCAGGCAAACCTGACATCAGTCGACTTCCTAGACATCACGCTGGACCTACGCACTGCCGAATACCGTCCATATCGGAAGCCCAACGACCGGCCACTGTATGTCCATCACAAATCCAACCACCCACCGACCATCATCCAGAACTTGCCCTCTTCCATCAGCCGACGACTAACGGACATATCAACGGATCAAGAGACATTCCAGGACGCATCTCAAATGTACAACAATGGGCTCAGAGACAGCGGGTACAATGAGACCGTCCATTTCTTGGAGGAATGGAAGAGTGGGAAAAGGAAGAGACAAAGGAAGAGACACCGGAATATCACATGGTTTAACCCACCGTTCAGTAAGAATGTGTCCACGAACATTGGTCAGCGATTCCTGCAACTCGTCAGCAAGCACTTCCACAAAGGATGAAAATTATACAAGATATTTAACCGGAACACGCTAAAGTTCAGGTACAGCTGCATGCAGAATGTCGCCACCATCATCAAGCCACACAACAATAGTATCCTCCGCACCGACCACCAGAATAAAACCAAGGATGTGAGAACCTGCAACTGCCGTGTCAAAAATGATTGCCCCTTGGAAGGAAACTGTCTAGCATCGAGCATTGTGTACAGGGCACATGTAACCGGCAGCGACATGAAGGAGTACACTGGATTAACGGAAGGGACATTCAAGACACGATTCAATGATGATCAACATACTATTCGCCACAAGAAGCATGAGACCTCAACGAGACTGTCCAGACACATCTGGAGACTGAAGGATGAAAACAAACCTTACAGTATCAGGTGGTCCAATGTGAGGAGAGCTGCACCATACGCCTATGACACCACTCGGAATTTCCCACCTTACCCCCCTTATGTTCTGGCTGCTCGTTTTGGATCCATCAGTTCCCTGATGATCGTAGTAATACGCGAAACTCAGAGTGGTAACAAAGCTTCCAAACTCTCTCTTGTGCAATAATAATAATAATAATAATAATAATAATTTCTAATTTTCTTTCACCGCCCACGGCCGCACAAAGTCCTTGGCTACAAAAAAAAAAATTAAATTCTCTCCAAATCTCTCAAAACCAAACTTAAAACTCCTTTCCAAATTTTCGCCCAAGAGGGCATCTTCAGGGATATGTGACTCTTGTGAACAAAACAACAATATAACTACAGAAAATGGGTAATAACAATAACGTGGCAATATACCAGGAACATCATAACTAGTGCTAAGAATTGAGACTAACATTGAAGATAATGTCACATATTCAGAAACAAAAACAGAACCTACCCACAATATCGCACGCCAGGTAAGAGCCTAAAAAACAAATGTCTCAACTTGCAAGATCTCAAGTCAGGTGATGATGGGTCAGCGTGAAGTGCATGTCTCAACTGGTGTGATCGCCAATTAGATGTGAAGGTGACGAGGCCAGAAAGAGAGAGAAAGAGAGAGAGACAGAGGCAGAGAAAGATAGTGTGTGTATGTATGTGTTTGTGTGTGTGAGTGCACGTGTGTGTGTGCGTACGTGTGTGTGTGTGAGCGTGCGTGTGTGTGTGGGGGGGGGGTGTGCATGAGTGCGAGCCTCACGGGTGGTAATTGCATCCATTCGATGAGATGGTCTTGCCCACAGTAACCATGAAGGTCCTGTTGTCTTGATGAATTTATGCCGATAGTCTCCATCCAGTGTCACAGTTGATTGCTGGCTTTCTGCTTCTGATTTCGGTTGCTTCCATGTACTTGCGGGAAGGCAGCGAAGACTCCCTGCCGAGAATCTTGGCGTGGTGGAAAGGCTGAAAGTTAGGCGATGATGTTGCAAATTCTCGGTGGTCAGACTTGTAATGGCCCCCCCAGGGAGTCTTCACTGCCCTCACCCTTGCCTCTCGATAATGTTCCTTGAATCTTTCCCTCACTGGACGCTCGGTTTCCCCGACGTAGAGCTCTTCGCACAATGTACATGACATACAATAGACTACATTCTTCGTCAGACATTCACTGCTCTTCACATCCGCGTCGCATGCTCTGCACACCATTGGCCTGCCAGGACCACGCTTCACCTTCGCACGCTGCACATCACGCGGACACATACGCGTACCAAACGACGAACGGACAAGTCTACGCTTCAATGACGGACCAGACGTGAAAACAAGACGAACATCTGGACTATACTGACGAACACGGCGAGAAATCCGAGCGGCCAGTGCATCATTGATGAATGGGAGCTTGAGAATTGATTTATTCGGCTTCTTCCATGGATTCATCTTGCCACGATTCGGTTTCTTTGCTGTTTTAACTGCCCGCTGAATTTCTCGATCTGGATAGTTGTTGGCTTCCAGTAGCGCTGTGATTTTCTGGATTCCAGCTCCTCTTCCCGCCTCCGTTGAACCGTTGGAGATTGCCCGACGACACTGATTAACTGCGACTGCACGCTTTGTTGACAAAGGGACAGACGACAGGAATGACAGGTGAACTCCGCTGTGTGAAGGCTTTTCAAGCGCTACATCGATGATATAATCATGCTGTGGCGACATGGACGAGCGGCTCTGAGCAGGTTTGTTGCCCATCTCAACAACCAACACCCCTTCATAACATTCACCATCACACACTCCGACAACGACACCAGGAGCATCGACTTCCTGGATTTGACGTTGAGTGTCAGTCCCGAGTGTACGTTGGAGTGGGAGCTGTTTGTCAAGCCTTCACACAGCGGAGTTCACCTGTCATTCCTGTCGTCTGTCCCTTTGTCAACAAAGCGTGCAGTCGCAGTTAATCAGTGTCGTCGGGCAATCTCCAACGGTTCAACGGAGGCGGGAAGAGGAGCTGGAATCCAGAAAATCACAGCGCTACTGGAAGCCAACGACTATCCAGATCGAGAAATTCAGCGGGCAGTTAAAACAGCAAAGAAACCGAATCGTGGCAAGATGAATCCATGGAAGAAGCCGAATAAATCAATTCTCAAGCTCCCATTCATCAATGATGCACTGGCCGCTCGGATTTCTCGCCGTGTTCGTCAGTATAGTCCAGATGTTCGTCTTGTTTTCACGTCTGGTCCGTCATTGAAGCGTAGACTTGTCCGTTCGTCGTTTGGTACGCGTATGTGTCCGCGTGATGTGCAGCGTGCGAAGGTGAAGCGTGGTCCTGGCAGGCCAATGGTGTGCAGAGCATGCGACGCGGATGTGAAGAGCAGTGAATGTCTGACGAAGAATGTAGTCTATTGTATGTCATGTACATTGTGCGAAGAGCTCTACGTCGGGGAAACCGAGCGTCCAGTGAGGGAAAGATTCAAGGAACATTATCGAGAGGCAAGGGTGAGGGCAGTGAAGACTCCCTGGGGGGGCCATTACAAGTCTGACCACCGAGAATTTGCAACATCATCGCCTAACTTTCAGCCTTTCCACCACGCCAAGATTCTCGGCAGGGAGTCTTCGCTGCCTTCCCGCAAGTACATGGAAGCAACCGAAATCAGAAGCAGAAAGCCAGCAATCAACTGTGACACTGGATGGAGACTATCGGCATAAATTCATCAAGACAACAGGACCTTCATGGTTACTGTGGGCAAGACCATCTCATCGAATGGATGCAATTACCACCCGTGAGGCTCGCACTCACGCACACCCCCCCCCCCCCCCCACACACACACACGCACGCTCACACACACACACGTACGCACACACACACGTGCACTCACACACACAAACACATACATACACACACTATCTTTCTCTGCCTCTGTCTCTCTCTCTTTCTCTCTCTTTCTGGCCTCGTCACCTTCACATCTAATTGGCGATCACACCAGTTGAGACATGCACTTCACGCTGACCCATCATCACCTGACTTGAGATCTTGCAAGTTGAGACATTTGTTTTTTAGGCTCTTACCTGGCGTGCGATATTGTGGGTAGGTTCTGTTTTTGTTTCTGAATATGTGACATTATCTTCAATGTTAGTCTCAATTCTTAGCACTAGTTATGATGTTCCTGGTATATTGCCACGTTATTGTTATTACCCATTTTCTGTAGTTATATTGTTGTTTTGTTCACAAGAGTCACATATCCCTGAAGATGCCCTCTTGGGCGAAAATTTGGAAAGGAGTTTTAAGTTTGGTTTTGAGAGATTTGGAGAGAATTTAATTTTTTTTTTTGTAGCCAAGGACTTTGTGCGGCCGTGGGCGGTGAAAGAAGATTAGAAATCATGACAAGGCTACAGAGGAGTTACGCCATCCTTATTAAATAATAATAATAATAATAATAATAATAATAATACGAAGTAGTGGTTGCGACTTCGGCGATGATTTGTAAGAAAGGGTTTGCTCCCCACACCGGAGCTCGCGCTATTCCGCCGACTTTACTTGACTGACTCACGACTGCCATCCAGAGCACACGAGAAGTCCATCGAACCTTTGACTCGGCAAACCTGCAAGAAAGCACCACTCCCTGCTCAATACACAGTGTTTCGGGGAATTCACCCCTCATCAGTTGAGCTTGAGTAGGCTGAGGAAGATTGTGCCTGAAGAGCACCACTTATATAGTGCTCTCCAGGCACAAACATCTAAAGGGATACAAACTTACAGAGACGCTCCGCTTCCAGCGCGACAAACACCTCGTGAACACCAGATAGCACCAGATAGCATAGATAGCATAACAATAGCACCAGATAGCACCAGATAGCACCAGATAGCATAACAATAAGAGTTTCCATGACTTTCGAGATTATGCACAGCAACAAGAGTACATAACTCCCAAGAGTGTGCAACTGCCTGCACAACCACTATGCTGTGCTGCGACGGCAGAACTTCACATAACGTGACATGGTTCAAAAGGTTATGCTGGCAAACAGTGCAAAGTGACGACAAGAGAGTTCCCAAAGTACCCAAAGCTGGGCTGCGTACAACCCTGTATCTATCATGCACAGAGTACAAATAATGTGTACGGGTTCATCACGTGATGTGAAGTTCTGCTGTCGCAGACCCCATAGCTGGAATTGCACACTCTTGGGGGTTATGTACTCTTGACAGCAAGGGTACGGGCCTGTAATTCTTAAGGCTTGAGCGGGAAGATTGCTTGTGGATTTAAACCATGTTGGCCGTCTTCCACATCCTAGGTCGGACTCCAGACCGGAAGCACTGATCCCTGTCTCCATTCTGCCTGTACAATGTCCTTCATTACTTTTAAAATTGATTGTCCACCCAGCTTCGCGAAATCCCTTCTGCCACTCTCTTCAAATCCCAGATATCCCTGCTGTTGCAGAACTCTGTATGCTCGTGTAGCGACCACCCTGCCCATACACGTATTCACTAATTCCTGCTCACCCAATTTTTCATCACTCTTCCTCCTCTCTCACACCATTATCGCTTATTGGTCACTGGGTACCGTGAGAATAAAGTTTTGACAACAACCACGTTATGAATTTGCAGTTGTAAGCCCTATTTGAATAAGGTGACGAGCTGTCTTTGATGATGCTGTGCGGTCCATGTACCCCATCTTTTTCATAGCTACGGGAATAAGGCTGCGTTTACACAAAGACAAAATGAAACGAAAAGAAACGTAACGAAAACGGGCTGGCCTCGAATCGTTTTCAAATCTTTTACACGAGAACGGAAAATCGTTTTGAACCGTTTACACGAAAACGGAAAACGGGCGATCAGGCTAGAGTTAGCACGTGCTGGTTTGGCGCAAGGGCGGGAAGTAACACGTTAGTTGGAGTTGGTACGTGCTGGTGGTCGCAAGGAATGGGTGTTTCCCGCTAGTTATATTCTGGCAAAGAATGGTTTTTAATGACCGCGCTCCGTTTCCAATCGTTTTCACTGTTTTCACCGTTTACACGAGAATGAAAACGTTTTGAAAACTTTTCAAAACACTTTGAAGTGCTTTTCCATTTCGTTCCGTTTAGGTATCGTTTTCGGTCGTTGTCGTGTAAACGATAGTAGTAAACCCAACGATATCATTCCGGTTGGGTTGTATTTCGTTGTCGTGTAAACGCAAATCTTTTTCAATCGTGTAAACGCAGCCTTAAGCATCATTACCGCATAGTGAGGACTGTTGATTGCCATTTAGAGTGAGATTCATTTTGAAAATTGACTTACATATCCGTAACGTTCTTGTTATTCTGAAATGCTGAGCCACTGAGATTCGTCAAATTGTTAGAGCGCAAAGAACTAGATGCAATAAAGCACAGAATAAAGCGGTATTTTATACACAAAATAACGGACCAAGGAACTACACGTTATGCTATACAGTCCATTAACACCACAAGTTACTAAACAATCAGCTCGTGCGATAATACCGCACGACACTGACCGACGGTACAGATGTTTCACGGCTGTAATGCATGCATAATCCAGCGACATTATGTACCGTACGACATTTCCCCGTCGCCCCAGTGATCCATGATGCGGTCTTACACGACCTTGCTGCCTTTTTCAAATCTCTGGAAATATTCGGCAAGGTTTAGCCTATGTTTCTGTCGATTCCAGCCGCTTTCTACGCTTGATTTGCGAAGTCTCAGCGAATTCACCTTCCTGCCTTCAAACTGCGCAAGCAGATATTTTGATCGTCAAAATGCGCAATGGGAAAGTGGAGTTACGATCTTTTTCATTTCGTTCTTCCTCGGCGTGCCGGCCATTGGCGTTTATCAGAATTGGCTCACATTTGAGGCTTCCTCCTAAGGGGTGCAGAATTTTTGGCAGCCTTCACGCCAATTTTCATTGAAAGGTTTGTCCTTTTCCTACGTCGTAGTTATATTTTCATTACCGCCCAGATTATCGTTTTCATGCCCAAGTTGATTTGCGTGGCGTACTTGGACGTCATTTGCAAGTGTTTGCTGATATATGCAGAACGAGTGGAGGTGTGTTCTCCTGCCTCAATAGACACCCTTAGCAAAAAACGTTATGTTGTAACGGTATTATCGTAAGGGGGAAAATACCGTGATTTGGGTTCGACCTTTAGCAAGATGCACGCTATTTTTAGTACGCTGTTGCCACGAGAATAGCTTTCATTTCGCGCGGTACAACCATTGTTGTCACCATATACGCGGTACAAGGTGAAATGCGTACGGACTATGCAGTATTTGGCCAAAACACGTACCGTTGGTTACAACGATAAATCAGCCCCCATAACGTTTATACGCTGCAGCTTCAACGCTATTTGGGTGATCAAGGTACGAGTACCGTAAAAAATAGCGTTATCGTTGTTTGCTAAGGGTGTCTAATGTCTAACGAAGACCCCGGTTTCGTCCACCATAGGAGGGATCCGTGCATACTTCGTTCTGGATGTCAGCAAGTACAAATCAGACATGCATCCGATGAACATTTTTTGAAATCCATGCTTTCGAAATGTATGTAGAAGCAGGACATTGTGTACAGATTTTAAATGTTAGACAGATAGGCATGGGTTTTTTGTATTACTAGTTTTACTGCAGATTTAGGCCTCGCACAATGTAGTCTTTCGATGATCCTGCTGAAAAACACACACTTGCATGCGTGAAGACCATACGGAAATACTTAAAGTAATTGAACAACAACAAACGGCAACCATGATTCAGCTTATAATTATATCTTGCACTGCATCAGCACTAAGCACAGCATGGCACGCAGGACAGGCACGCAGCCGCTGGTGAAGGCCGTACCCGGTTTTACCACTCTCGGCGTTCATGATAATTACATGTAACATGTTCAATATGCAAATGATTATGTATAACACTAATAGGCTATCCTCGTACACTCCTCACTAGAGTCCCTCCTAAACTGCTTTCTTCTTCAGAGAGGACTACTGTACAAGCTGCATTATGCAGAGCATCGGGTGCTACCGGAGTGTGTAGCCAAAACAAACAGGTTCTTATTCTGATGCGAATAAGATACACAGCATCACGCATCTTCATGACCGTGCCATTCCTATGGAGCTGGCTCAGGGCTTGATGGCAATGCAGTTCACCTGCTGAATTGACAGATGTCCATGAATTCATTTTAAAATAACAAGTCGGTCAAGTGAGAATTCAAGTCGGCAGGAAGAGCGCAAGCTCCCACATAGGGAGGAACACACAATTCCACAAGTATCGCCGAAGTCGCATCAACCTCTTCTTCGCATTAATTACAATACGGTGAATTAAATCAAAGCTGTAAGAAGCTAAATAATTCTGTAACTTGAAACAAGCATTGATAGAGTAACACTACAGCAGGTCCATGTGCTTTAAAAGTTAGAGACTGGAAGATATCCTCTATTTGTACACTAACAACACCAACATGGAAGCATTGCGGGCAACCAACTCCGCCATGCTATGACGCTTGATGATGTATTGTGGTACTTTGCTTATCACTGCAAGCCCACTGGTTGACTTGACCATCATCCATTGCTTCTTTCATGACGAATATCAGCAGTGCAACTGTGGCAATAAATATCACCGCATCCAATGCTGCACTTATTGGAGGAGCACATTCTACTGGAAATGAAACACTTCAATGTTCAGTTAGTGCTGATCTGGAATAGTATGGAGAGCAGGGTGGTGAAGGGTTACACGCAAATTCAACATCCTTGTCGATGAGCACTGTGGAGCATGTGCAATGCAGAAACTGCTGTCCAATAGTATACAGAATCTGATTTCCAGCAATCCTAAAATCCTCACATTGATCCCCAAGGTGAAGAGCACACGCATGAAGAGACGTACATGTAGCTGCTATGTCATCAATATTGCGTTGAGAGGAGCAGACGATCAAATTCTATCCTTCTCCTTCTCCAAGATGAATTGCAATCAGTCTAACGATTTATTTGTGCTCTTTTCTTATGCACGGAAATCTGGCTGTAAGCTGTCCTCAGGGGAGAACATGTTCTAGAATAAGAGCAGTGGGGTTCCATCTGTTCACATTATGATGGTAGTGAGTCAAGCAAACGTGCTCCCTTCTTGTTCCGAAGTTTCAAACACACCGAATTCCATGATGCACTACATTACTAGAATTTATTACACTGCATCGTCTTGAAAACAATTCCTGTATTGACTCCAGGGCATACTAACTTCAGTACTTCGCCGAAGTGAGGCTTCCAGGTCTGGGTAGACTTATTCTCCTCCAGCATGGCCTCATACGGCCTCTCTAAGGCACGAATCCATCGCCCCAAAAACAAAAACTTTCTTCGATTAATTTGAAAAATGTGCAGAAAGACTGCACGCGTCGGTACGCTGTGCGTACGCGAGCTGTTGCGATGCGGGTTGCTACGGTACGCCGCCATATTGATAAATGTCGCACTTGGAACAGCCCTGGTTTCACAACTAACTGGCTAACACCTCTAGCAGATCTTGGTTGTGCACTCCAACAGCCTTCCAACTTGAAAGGTTCTAAGTTATAGAAATAACATCAGGAGGGAAAGGTGAGCGCAAGCAAGATAAGCATGAGCTAAAAGTCTGCGCTGAGAAGGACGTTGGCAGATGTTCATGCATTGCGATGACGATACTAGCAAGACCAATGGACAATAAGGTCGAACCACGATTCAAGATGTCTCAGTACTCTGTCAGTTTTGTGCCTAGTTCTTGCACTTTCTGACTGTACATAGTAGTGGTGAAGCGAGCATATCTATAAAAGAAAAAAACTATCAGTTCCACTAACGAGCAAGCTATCGAGCGAGCTAACGAGTTTCATTGATGTGGCAAATATGAATTTTTGAATGTACTTTTTTCAAAGTTCGATTTTTCAGCTGGTTCAAATTATCACCGCAAATTATCACCACTGGCATAATTGGGGTTGCTGCTGCTTCACTTTGGACTGCTGTTTGGTGTCGAGATGTCTTTTCGGCGCCGTGGTTAAGTAGCCTTTGTACTTGGTCCGACTTATTGAAATGTGCGCTTCGCTTCAAAACTCAAGCATATGTACAAAGGAACACCTGTGCTAAAAAATCAACCAAGTGACGGTAGATAGTTAACTACTTTATCGTTTCTTGGCCTGACCTTCTAGTTTTCATCGCTGCTGGTGTCTCAGGGCGCATCTGCAAGTGCGTCAACCTGCAAAACGTCGGCAGTTTTTTTCATCTCCTTCAAGCTACACTACGCTTCCTTGATTGTTTCACTCCATAGGCACGTCGGATTTAGACGATCGACTTCGCCTCCTCCTCGTGCAGTACGACTGCCAGAATGGTGGCTATAGGTGTTTTCGCGTGACGCTCCAACGACACCTTCAAAAAGATGCGAAGAAGTAAACCACCACCCATAACAAATCACTTCTCTTCACCGTGTGTGCACGCGCGCGTACTGAGTCTGATCGGCGTCGAAATGACTGTCATGCATGCAGTCAGACCATGCGTGCTCACTGCTCCCTGCCTGTTTCACGAATCCACTCCAGTACTGGCCCCAGAGACTGGCGATCTTGTGACGCATCGCGATCGCGGCTCCGAGGACTCCGCACCTTTCACGCACCGTATCCGCAGGATAATTCACCCTTTCTGCGCTTCAGTTTTCCAGCCAGGTTGTCGCCTGAAAGTCGACCTCAAGGGCGGTTATTTATTCCGATCAACTTCTCAACGATCTCTTCTGTGATCTTGATTCGTCGGCCGTCACAACGTGAACGACTGCGAGAGAGATCAGCAGACTGGACGGAGCGATGCTGGTGCTTTCTGCACGAGTTTCTGGATGACGCATTTGCTGACATTATGCCAAGAAAACAGCGACTGCAGCGATTTCAATCCGCCAGGAGGCACTCGAGGACGATCGCCAAGGAGTTTCTGGTACTCCGTGACAATTCCCCATCGCAATGGGGTGTTGATTTTAGCACCAGCCCTTTTCTGTGTTGGGCGAGAAGCAACATGAGTCCTCTTACGACAACATTTTGACGCAAAATGCTCGAGTCGACTAGTATCCTGAGGCGCTGCCTCCTTGGAGTTGGAGCCATTTCTTCTTCAACATCACAAATCGACCACTGAAGGATAGTGTAAGGTAGCTGGATAGTTTATTCCGTCCTGAGATTATTTGAATTTGTTTGGTGGACGTTCGAAGCGAAACGCACATTTTAATAAGTCGGACCAAGTAAGAATAGACCGTTTTGCAAAGATTGCAAGTAGCCCTGGTCTTCGCTGCATCGCGGGAGAAAACTTCCAAACGACTGAGCGTAACTTTCACTCAGATGCGGAACAAGACATCAGTAGAGTCCACCAAAGCTGCAATGACAACACAAGCAACTCAAGTGTGGTGCAGGCATCCAGACACTATAACTGCGAGTGATTTTCACTTTGAGCGGGACTGGACTCTCTATCGACCAGGGAATCGTAACGTATTTTATGACTCCCCGGTCGACATGTACTGCCATGTGTACGGAGTACGGTGTTCGTTAGTGCAAACGAGCTGGCCGCACAAACGAGCCGAGTTTCTGGCGAGCGAGCTGACGGGTACCCGTTGAGATCGTTTCAATACTAGTATGTAGTATCTAGTTAGAGTGATGGAGAGTTACTCTTAACTCGAATCCAAATGTCCTTTTCATTTCTACAGTTATTGTTGGTTCAACATCCGACTTTAATATATTTATTCCCGTAGCTACTAGTATGCAGAAGACGTTACTTCAGTAACGTCTGGCGCTAGCCAGGGTCCACACAGCTTTAATTTGGTATTTGTTTTTGTGTTTGTTTGTTTGTGTCACGCCTGGTGCTATCCGTATCTGACGGCAAAAAACCATAGGATGTTATAAATTTTTCAATTCTCCTATTTTTTTCAGGCATATCCTGGGATTGGAACCCACACTATCGCCCTACATGCATTCCCCCATACACTTCGCATTCATACCCATTCTTCCAAGTTGCTTCACGTTATTATCTTGCGTTTGAAAGCCCTATTTGAATATTGCGGGCAGCTGTATGTGGCCAGCTGTGTTTGATGGTACGGTACGGGAGACGGTGTCGTATTACCCTCGATCGTACCTGTCCCGTACCTATCCCCTACCGTACCGTGCCATCAAAGACGGCTGGCCACAATGCATATTCAAATAGGGCTTTCAAATGCAGGATCAGAATGTGAAACAACTTGGAAGAATTAGTTTGTATGCGAAGTGTATCGGGGGATGCATGCAGGGTGCGCGATTGTGCGGGTTCGAATCCCAGGTTATGTCTTAAAAAAAAAAGGATTTTTTTAAAGAATTTATAACATCCCTATGCTTTTTTTTGTCTAGGTCATCAAGTCAAAAAAGCATAGCGTAGGGCCCTGAGCTTCCAAGCTCTCTCCTTCTCTTACCCTTGTGACTTCTTTCACTTGTGATATTTTCTCCTCCCCTCCCCATCACTTCCCATAACTATTATCAATAACCTTGCCATGCCGTGTATGTCGCTCACATGTATAAAAGGAGGCGCCACCGCCTGTTTGTGTAACTCTAAAGCTGGTTCTCCAACTCGGCAAATCAGTTGATCTATGCGACTTTGTGCCTTTGTATCACCTTGACGTTTGTGTAGCAAAAGGCATGCAACAACGTTATTGAAAAGACCCTAATGTATTATCTGCATCAAAACTTGTTCCATTCATTCAAAAGGATCAAAAGATTAACTCCATCATTGAATAGTGTTCAATGTGAAGACTAGTATGGGCATAAGTGCTGAATATTTCTAATTGCTGCTTTGAATACGTTAAAGCTTTCAAACGCCAGACCATGTAGAACTCACATTTGGGCAATGTTTTGGCAAGACATGACAACTCCGTTGCTACATGTACACGAAACACAGGCTTTGGAAGGTTCACTCCAAGCTAGCACCATACAAATCACAGCCACCGATAAGACCTGCGAATATCCAAAGGAAATGACCAGACGCACAACCAGAACAGAACAGAAAACGTTACGGCTTCTGGTAGAAACTCAAAAATACAACCTAGCAGTGTTATCAATTACCTAAACATAATATTTGTATACAAACACAAGGACGCTAAACATTCTAAGTTTGCGGAGGAGATGAGAAAGTCAACGCTGAGGTGCAAAAATATACTAGTAGGTAGAATCTGGATAAATCAAACCCCAGTATGCCAGGGCATTCCAATTATCCAACCCCAAGAACATATGCCCGTTTTGAGGTTCGAATTACCAGACTTTGCTATTCCCGTAGCTATGCAAAAGGTGTAACTTCAGTAACGTATTGCGCTAGCCAGGGTCCACACAGCTTTAATGCCATGTGTTTGTTTGTTTTGTGCCGTCGCGTACGTCGGCATGCCTGGCGCTATCCCGTACCTGTCTCGTACCGTACCATCAGAGACAGCTGGCCACAATATTCAAATAGGGCTTTCAAATGCAAGATCATAACATGCAAAAGCTTGGAAGAATGAGTATGTGTGCGAAGTGTATCGGGGGATGCATACGGTGTGATAGTGCGGGTTCGAATCCTAGGTTATGTCTTGAGTAAATTAGGAGAGATGAAAAATTTATAGCATCACTATGCTTTTTCGCCTTGGTCATCAAGGTGGTAGACGGTGTCGTATTACCTTCGAATGCAAAGAGAAAGTTATTTTCTTTCGCTCAGGGCCCTTCGCTATTCTCATTTGCCTAGCTCATCATGCATGTTATTCGAAGAAATGGAAACATTTGCAGTACAATGATGTAGCCGATCAGTTCGTTATGGTATGTTTGGGCATTGTAGCCGTCATGGTCGAAGTAAAACACTATAGCCAATTAATGGAAAAAACATTTCCATCAGTTCTAATAACATGCACGAGCTAGGCAAAAAAAATCTTAGCGTAGGACCCTGAGCTTCCAAGCTCTCTCATGTTAATATCAAGAGTAGTAAAATTACGATTGAGCTGGCTTTAAACTCTGATAATGCCGCTGGCGGCAACGTTGCTCATATGTCGTTTCCTGGATAACGAGACAGACCTCATTCTAAAAAAAAAAGCATAATACAATATTGAGTGACACGTTTCCTATTCTTTAGTCCGCTATACTACAGAAATCCATTCAGCAGAAAAGCATTTAAAGGAAGCCATGATGCGCTTCTAGCAGGGCACAGAACTGAAGGTGGCTGGGCTAGTAGTAGTAGAAGTATTAGTAGTGTTTATTAGACTAGGGAGTCCCAACAGGCATGGCCCCGCCATTGTTACAGGGAACCCTAGGTGAATCTTTGTGAGGTGAGCAAATGTATCAGCAGATTGTGCCCAACGACAATTTGGAGGAATAGCATTCCACCGACCTGCCGCCAGAAATGAAACCGAGTGCAGTCCATACTCAATTTCTACAGTAGGTAATACTAAGGCAGCTGTATCCTGGCCACGAGTATGAGCATTTGTGTGCGGGCCAGCTGAACGCAGGGTAAATAGTGATTGAAGGAGGTGCTAGCAATTGATGACAAGTAGTGATAGACAAAACCGTATAGTTTCAAATTAACTCTTTACTCAAACGAATGCAGATGACACAGTTGTAGAACTAATGCAGTTGGGGTCATTCTATCTAAACCAAATGCATTTTTCATCGCAATGTGGCTGACCGTTACCAGCCTGGGTATATGGGATAGTTTTCAAACAGTGCACATACGCATTACTTGCATATCCTAGAAAAAAAAATTATCGATTAGTATACAGAAGTAGTTCACAGTAGAGACAGGGGAAATGACAATATCTTTAGAGGGCAGGTACACTTTACAAGGATGGGCTCGTGCAAGCAGGGCAGGACGCCGCATCAACATGACCTGTGTCTTAAAGGAGTTGAACCGAAGGCCATTTTCATCGAGGTGATGCTCTAGCCACCGCATACTATCCTTCAAGCGTAGCATGATTGTAGCCACATCAGAGCCGGATACGTAGAACGCAATATCATCAGCGTGCAGCTGCACCATACTCTCGCGAATAAGTTCGGGTGTTCGGCGAAGGTACATGCAGAAAGGCAAAGGCCCGACAACAGACTCCTAGGGGACCCCTCTTGTACAGGGTTTGGTGTCACCCTTGTCACCACTGACAGTAACCTGCTGACAGCGATTCGTGAGATAGTCTGAGAATCACTTGAGGACAGTGTTGCCTACGCCAGTTGCGGCTAGCTCATCCAGTAGACCTGTGGGGTGCACATGGTCGAACGCCTTGCCCATATCCGCAAAGACTTCTAGTCAAGTTCTGTCTATGCAAAGTGTCAGGGCATCCTCACAGCTATGATGTGAGAGGTACGCAAATTGTTCAGCTGCTATGGCAGATAGGTCTGGATTCTGGGTGAAATACGAAGTGACAATCTTCTCTAGGATCTTGGCAGCGATATGTAACAGTGAGATTGGTCTGTAGATGGTGGCTGAGGTCTTATCACCGGATCTGTAAACAGGGCAGACATGGGCAATCGTGTAGGCAGCAGGAAAGATGCCAGACCGAAGGGACTGGGGGACGATAAAAGTTAGGGGATACTAGACTTAATCTCTGCATTATTTCAGGATGCCGGACAGAATATCATAGGAGCCGGTGGCTTCGCTGGATGCAAGAGATTCAAGCAACTTCGAGATGGCATCGACGCTGACAGTATAAAACTCCAAAAGGGTAGCGCCATTGGGGTCTGCAAGAGACAGGGGCACCTTGACTGGTCTGGCAGGTTCATGGACGATCTCGGCAAAGGCACTAGTAGTCGTCAGATCAGCGAGTGTGGCTGCTGATGCAGCCCTCACTGCTGTTCTACCAGACTAGCTATTGATACTGGCCCATTAGCCTCGTGGGTCATGGTGACGATTTTCGAACTCTCTGATGTAATACTGTGACTTCAGCTGCCTATTGAGGAGAGTGCCTTCTCGCCGTATTGCACGATACATCTGCCGAAGCTAATGATCTGACGGGTGAGTGAGTACCATTCTATGTATGTGGATTCGTTGCTGGAGGAGGTGTTTCAACCGAGGTGTCTAGCCAGCTACGGACTCTGGAATGGCCTGCCCGACAATATGAAGTCGCTTGTATCTGACGGTGGATTCAAACGCATGCTACGCATATTTTTATTCTGTTAAATGTAATGGCTTTCATAACCTGCTGATGAGGCTCGATAAAATCATGCTACGATGACCCGACTTGTAAATTTGAGATCTCTTTTTCTCAGATGGAGAGCCAAGAAACTTTTTAAACATGGAAATCGATAGCATACCTTGTGTCCACAATTTCCCATGTTTATAATACAAACCGTTTTCCTGCTCCTCCTAACCCTGCCTCCCCTCACTCTTATTTCCATTGTCGTATTATAATTTTAATTTTACTTTCTCTTCATCTCTGACTCTTTTTACTGGTTGTCATTGCTTTCATAATACCATAAAATATCGTTGATCCGCCCCCTCTCTAATTCCCACCCCCTGTCGATTTTCTACCTGTGAAGCGATTTCGGCGTAGACAACGAAATACGATGTTGAACCGACGCTTGCACTGCTGTACTCAATATGTGCCAATCCAGGATGAGAATGTGCACAATTTAGCATATCGAGTCTGATCCTCCAAGTTGTTGTACATCGTACTGCACTTGATAGCCTTGATCTAATTCTCACCCCCCTGTCGAAAAACCAGCTGAGAAACGGCATGGCGTGGGGGCTGATCAACTGTACTTTACGGTATTGGGCAGAACTGCCCGTTTGACATGCGATGTATATTAAATAAACAACAAAAACAACAACAGCTTGCTCACTCCATAAAATATCAATATGCCCCACAACACATACGCATGCTCAACACCCCCGCTCAGGTTACGGCCCAGTGCAGCCTTCGACACGCACGCACTTGGCACCTCCCACCCTCCAGAACCGATCGCTGTAAAGACTCCCCACTGTACAAGTCCCTAGAATACTACAATGCCCTCCCTGCTAGCATTCATGACGTCTCCTCCCGACCTGCTTTCAAACAAGAAATCTGCTCACTGCTGATTAACTCAATCTGCTCCTGCAGCGCTCACCCTCTCCCATACTTGTAAGGTTTAAAGTGATGTAAATAACTTTCCAACTGTTTAACCCACAATCTCACCTTCTCATAAATGTATCTCTTCTTGGCGATGGTGCCATCGTGAGAATAAAGAATTCAAACAACTTTGGTGCTTTTTTGACAACATTTACATCATCTTTGTTCAATATGCGTACATGTTGCGAACTACACCCTTGTTTGGTTCGATTGGGCCAGCGTTGCTCGGACTACACCGTGTGCCCGCACTCAATCCAGATTTGCCAATCGATGAGACCCCTGCTGGAACATTTAATCCGCTGCTTGTTATGACCGGCAGGGGCGGTGAAAGTACAATATGAGATTTAGACCACGTGATGTGTGAAACCTTCGCTGTTTGCGGATCTACAGTTGTGGCAAGTGAAATCCGACACGTGTCATAGGGGACAGCACCACAAATGGACACTAGGGGTGAAACGATTATTTCGAATATTCGAGTATTCGATCGAAAATTTCAAACGAGCGAGTATTCGAAATTTTGCACTCGATCGTTTTTTGTTTGTTTATTTTTTATTTTTTTGAAGGATTGGCATTGTATTTTTTTTTACTTTTGTTGTACCGCTGGTCCACTGGTATGCATGCGTTATGCATGGCTTTGAGTCAGTATTTTAAGACTTCGACGATGCGATCACCACGGCAAGTAACGTTCTGAGATATGAAAGTACTGATGAAAATCGTTACTTTACACTATGTACAAGACGTTGGCGACTTTTGTTCTATGTTCACAGATAATTTCTTCCAAATTGGTTGAGAACTTGCAAATCTAGCGCTTTTGAATTTTGATAAAATACTCGAAATAATCGGATACTCGATCGAATATTATGAACGAGTGATGGGTTGGTCAAAATAGATACTCATTTCACCCCTAATGGACACCAATGATGTAATGTACTGCACCTAATTTGAACTATAGAGCCGTATGCATCCCAAACAGATCGAAAGGTCACAGTGTAGATACACACAGTTCACAAACATGGTACACATACGGAGTATTGGTATCCAATCCCTATTCATTTTTGCCAGCTTTTTTTGAACCTTGACTGTGATGAGTACGAGTTTTTTCATCAGACAGATAAAGTTGTATGTAACACATGTACGAGGTGGTTCGCAATTTTTGGACATGTCGTAATTTTTGGAAAATCAGTTAAATATGGAAGTAGAATCCTCCTGAGTTGTTGTCCTTTCATTGGTGGACAAACCTTTGACAAGAGTGTCTTCTTGTGGTCCTCAAGTTTCTTCGTGCCAATTTTTAGCGGTGAAGGCCGTTTCTTTCTGGGCGTTTTCTTTATTATTCTTAGGTAATGTAATGCGTAATTTTGAAAATTTCGAATAAATAATAAATGATTGAGGATTCCGTTGACTCTACGTCGCATAACGGAGAGAATGTCGACATGGGGGATGTTGTATCCCTTCCATCAACTCCAGGGACTACATCTTCCAGCTTGAATCCGCCTGGAAGAGTCTCCTCGCCTTCTCAACCGGTGCGTTTGTGGAGGGGTTCTGGTCAGGAGAAATCTCTTTTAGCAGTGCGAGCGTTCCACTCACCTGGCACCAGTGAGCACTTCCTAACGAAGAAGGACGCAGCGGCTAGTTACGACGCTAGCCCTCCACTCTTTGCGAAATATGAGAAGGAGACGGGCCACACTGGAGTGCTCTCCTCTGTTCTTGAATATTACGTCCGTGAAAAACCTTTAGTGACCCTTTAAATTGTGTGTCACATTGAAAAGCCTTGAAAAGCTTGCTATGGCCTGTCATTAGAACTCATATCAGCCGGTCTCATAGGCATACCCTTACCCCATTTTCATGTCCTGGGCAAGTTTTACTTGTTCACACCATTGCAGACTGCTGCTAGATGCTATTTAATTTACTTGTCCAATAATTGCTCGCATTGAAAAAGGAGTAGAAAAAGACACCTTCAATGGTTTGGTTGGGTTTGGTTTTATTATTTCAGTTCGTTGCCTCACAGTACAAAGTACAAATATCAAGAGGGACGAACGAAAAGAGAAAATAAAACAGAGCAGAGAGGAAGATGCAACTGAAAGGAAAGAAAAACGGAGAGAAACGGAGAAGGAATGTGGGCTGGGCGGATTCATGAACCATTACTAGAGCAGGGCAATGCATGAATCAGGTCAAGTTGTGACCGCATGCTTCAACTCTATGCCTTCAGGTGTGTTGGGTGGTGGTAAAGCATAAGTGTGCCAGTAGAAAGCAAGAAAGACATTTAAGTTATCTTACAAACCAACATAATGGGGTGCTATTTAGAGTGTCCAAAAATAGCAAATGACCTCGTACTGTCCGTATGCTGGGCTGCAGGGGCTGAAGACTGCATGGTGCAGTCCCTTATGCCAAGTGTTGGATTTCACTTGCCACAACTGTATTAAAGGGCATGCCGATTTGCACTTAGGGGTGGTCCGTAATTATCGAAAAATTAAAAAATCCGTCCTCGTGCACAATTCTTTCTGATACACCCACCCACCTCCCAATTTTTTCCCATTAATTTTTCGATTTTTACCGATGCCCGGCTCGAAAAAAAGAACTCCTGAGTCCTGACCCCATGTTCACTGATTGCACCTACATGTACATGAATGTCAAGTACTAGTAGCTAAGTAAAGTGAGTAGGTCTACCGACGGCCATGCACGTCCTACAACTACAAAAGAGTCATGTACCGGTATATCATACTGGTGTTTGCGATCCTACACTACGTCTACAGTGCACTACATGTCAGTGCAACAAGTGTATGAAAGTCACTGACGAAAAAAAAAAAAAAGAAAAAAAGTACGAAAAATCGAAAAATTAAATTCCGCCAGCGCTCTTGACCACCCACCCCCTTGGCCTTTCTGCATAAGGTTGTACTCACACTACTTGAAAGGTTGACGCGAATGTCGCGTTCAAAACTAGACAAAAGTACTTGAAAAAGCCTTTCCAACCACACTGCACTCCAGTGACGATTTGAAACATTTTTGGCAGCACATTGCCATGGAGATACATGATTGTCATGTGGTAGTTTTGCAAATCCCGAGGCTGCGTTCCTTCAATTTTTTTGCGCTCGATCAACTTATTTGAAATTTTCAGTTCATGAGAAAAATAGAAACAGTTATATCTTGCTTGGATCGTGGAGTTCATTCGCCATGCCTAGCGAAGAAGTAGCACATTGTCGACGTCGACGGATGAAGAGGTTTCTCTCCACAGCTCGATGAACTTCTTCTCCAAGTCGTCAGAAAACACTACGCGAGGCATAATGTCGGGACAAAAGCAATGGTACAAAAGAAATGCGACAGAAACGGCAATCAAAACAACGGGAAGCTACTGGAAGAAAGAAGACGGAAAACACTCGGAAACACCAAAGAATTCAGAAATGACAGGCAAAAAAGGAAACTACAAGTATATGTACAAGAGCAGTACGACCACGAGGAAACAAAGCATGAAAAATATTCTAGAGCCTTTCGACGTACAATAGTACTCCGGCCTCCTGTACTCACACAGCTTTCCAAAACGGCTTGAAAGCAAAAACCTGGTAGAAGAGGGTTCCGTTTCCACTGAAACCTTTCAAGCGGCTTTCAAGGGCTTTTTTTTCATTTTCGCAACCGTCACCGTGGCAACATTCACACGTAAGTCATTTGTATGCGTTTTTTTCAAGTAGTGTGAGTACAGCCTAAGGATGGATTTTTTAATTTTTCGAATAATACGGACGACCCCTTATCATAATATTATTATGTTCTTGATAACACAGTAGATGTCTACAAGTGACAACAAAGAGAACTAACAGCTATAGAAATATTGACTGAGTACTTACACACAAGTTTGAAGCGTTCATGATGTCTTCGTTGCAAACAGCCTGTGAGATCCAAAGATATTATGCCACGTAGGAACTTGGGTTCCCTCTCTCGACAGCCCTCCTTCTGTTGCGAAATGCCGATTGGTCGTACAGAGAAATACCAGTGCTAGTAGTGCTTTTCGGAAAAGCCGGGCCAAAGTGCTCCTTCTCTTGGCAATGGTAATGATGACTGTGAAAGAAGAACTGTGCGGGACTACATGTACCGGGTTCATGCACTAATGCTATACTGTTAGGCTTTGCAAATTTGGTTACATGAGAAATTTCAACCCGGGTCGAGTTCAGGCTCAGTTGAAAGTCTGTACGATAGACCAAATGAGTGATACGCACAAAGAGACCCCATATGCAGAGTTGCACACTTTTGCCAGTTTTGGGGGTTACGAAAACTCACAGCACGTGTGTCCAATACGTTCGTACTACGTACAAATGAAGGATAGTGTGCATGCGGTTTTGTTGACAAAACTACAATTACCGTAAAATCCCGCCAACAGTTCAGAGCGCCCCTACCTCCTCGACGCTTTGGGGGGGGGGGGGGGGGGGGGGATGGGCGAGTCCTACTTGCCGCATGCAGTACTGTACTATATTGTACTGTACATGAAAAAGTACTTACCCGGTACCCTACGAAAACCCTTGATTCCAAACCTACAAAAGCCTCTTGTACGGGCAAGAACAAAGTAATACAGCTAACGTGTGTTGAAGAAGAAAATGAGCGGAAACGTACTATGCTGTGAAACACGCATGAGGCATGATCAGGACAAGACAGCTGAAAAGAAAAGGAAAGAAAACAAACACACACACACACACACGCACTCACACAACAACAACAACAACAAGTGCCATACGCATGATTATCACTCCCTTAGTATTGACTCGCATAGATTTTTGCCATACCTAAGCAGTCAAATATCTTGGCTGAGGAGGGTGACTCCTTCTCTCCCTCTCTTGGGATATGTCTCTATCGAACCTAGTGGATGGGGGCTTCTTCAGACAGGAAGGAAGCCAATTTAGTTTAGCGACGTTCAATGTACGTGGTCTATCGTCGAAAGTCAAACGTGAAGCGCTCTGTCGTGATTTGGCCAAGTACAAAATTGATGTTTGTGCCGTGCAGGAAACTAAAATTTGTGAAACGAGGCAAGAGTATTGTGGTGGCTATGTTCTTTACACGCTGTCGCCAACCTGTCGTCATTATGGTCTGGCATTTGCAGTAAGAAGCAGCTTGGAGCCGAGAGTCGAGAGAGTTTGGAGCGTTTCTGACCGAGTCGCTGGAATTTCGTTACAATTGGGAAAAAAATCGACATTGAGTATCCTGAATGTGTATGCCCCGACGTCAGCTCGCTGCAGAGACAACAACTTTGAATTGGATGAATTCTACGATACCTTGACCAGAGCTATACATGACGTGGACTCGAGTTCCCTCTTCTTTGTTGTTGGAGACTTCAACGCGAAAGCTGGAACGAAGCAGCAGGACGAATCATGTATTGGCAGCCATGGGCGTGGAATCAGAAATGTCAGCGGAGAGACGCTAGTGCAGTTCTGTGAAATTAACAGATTATTCTTATCAAACACAGCGTTCTGCCACTCTGCAAGGCACAGGACCACATGGACAGGACAGCGACTTGACAGAGCCAGTGGCAAGATTGTCAACATTTACAACCAAATTGATTATATTCTGTGCCGTCAATCGCAAAAGAGACTATTCACCAACGCCAGAAGTTACAATGGAACGGAAGTCACATCAGATCATAGGATTGTGGTGGCTCGCACGCTTTTACCTCGAGTATTCGGCATATGGGGTCGGGCGGCGCGGAGCAGCCAGAAGAAGGTGGATCGCCTAGCAGTGCATCGTTTACCCGGGAATCCACAACTGCAGAATCAGCTAACATTTGCCATCTCAGACAGAATTCAGAGGGTGTCAGAAGATCAGCCCAACACCGGATGGGATGCAATAGCTGCAGAGATCTTCCACGCGGGCAAAGAGATTGTGGGTGTGACAGCCAAGACCAGTCATCGTCACCATGACCCAGAGATCGAGAGACTTTCCTGCATGCAGAGAGATGTCCGACTCCGTATTCAGGGCAGTGATGACCCAATCGAGCGAGAAATGTTGAGGACTGACCGGAATCGAATCCTGCATGATATCAGGAACAGATCCATCACAAACAGAGAAAATGAACTAATATCGCGAGCAGAGGAGATAGAGAGGCTCAAGGATGGGGCCCAGATGTTCCAAGCTGTACACTTGCTCCGGCGAAAGCCATCGCAGAAAGTCGTCGTTAAGGACAGCCAGGGCAAGATCATATGTAATGATAAGCAAGCAAGCTTGGAGATTAAGAATCATTTCTCATCGCAGCTCAGTGACTCTGCAATTCAGCAATTTGGATCCTTCACTGGGGAACCTCGACCGCTGCAGCATCCCGTTTCAACGGAGGAAGTGAAAACAGCACTAGCAAGACTCAACAACGGTAGAGCTGCAGGACCCGACAACATCCCGGGTGAGCTGTTGAAGTACTCAGCCGATGCCACTGCTCCCGTCATAAGCCGATGCATCAACAGCCTATTTCAGCAACACCGGGTAGAGCCATTCATCGGTCATGGCACACTAATACCTCTCCAGAAGCCCGGAAAGCCGGTGGGTGCTTTAACCAGTCTGCGACCGATCATCCTCCTGACAACTCTACGCAAAGTCATGTCGCTGGTAGTCCTCAAGCGCATCTCGCCAGCCGTAAACGATTTCCTATCACTGAACCAAAGTGGTTTTCGTGCAGGAAGGTCAACAGCTGATGTGGTCTGGTGCCATCGGTGGTTAGCAGCTACGACCCAGCGGTACCACTGGTCATTCAGCATACTGGGCATCGACATGTCACGTGCCTTTGACACGATCAGGCGAGGACAGTTGATGGACGTGGTTCAGCGATTCTTGGAAGAAGACGAGGTACGCTTGATCCGTTACCTGATCTCAGATACGAATTTGGCAGTCAGACTGGGCACGGAAACATCAAGCTCTTTCTCCACTAACATTGGTACCCCGCAAGGCGACTCCTTGTCGCCAATTCTATTCGTGATCTACCTGGAAGCTGCCCTGCAGGATGTGCGACAGCGAATGGCTGCACCTGTGGCCCGGCATCTTCCGTACGATGTGGAGTACGCCGATGATGTGGACTTCATCAGTATCTCTAGTGATTGGCGTCGGATGTTAGAGCCACAAGTTGCCACCATCTTGGGTACATGGTCCCTTACCGTCAACCAGACCAAGACAGAATTCACAGCCATCCAGCGAGAGGCCGATCGTGCTGATGAGCCATGGCGTATGGTCAAGAAACTCGGCTCTCTCCTTGGTGATGCAGAGGATGTCACCCGCAGAAAGCAGCTTGCGGCGATAGCGTTTAAGTCCCTCTGCCAGTTATGGAAGAGAAGAGACCAAGTGAGTCTGGAGGTGCGCGTCCGGCTGTATAACTGCTTCGTGTTACCTGTCTTGCTTTACAACTGCTCCACATGGGGCATCACTCGACAGACAATTGAAGCGCTGGAATCGTATCATCGGCGGCAACTTCGGCATATCTTGGGTATCAGGTGGCCCAACCGACTGTCGAACGATTTGGTTTACGAGCGCTGCAGTGCTGCTCCACTTGGCAACATTCTGGTGAATGCAAGATGGCGGTTGTTTGGCCACATCCTGCGATCAGATGAGCACACACCGGCAAGGGAGGCCATGAGTGGATTCTTTGGCTGCTCCGTGCCGGGATACCGTGGGCGGCCGCGGATCACGCTACCAGTCCTGCTGAATCAAGACGCGGAGCGAGTCGGCTGCCGTCTGAGGACTCCAGGGGACTTGCAGCTGATGGCTCAGCGAGCACTGGATCGCCGTGAATGGACATATCTGTGCAACGCAGTTACAGATGCGTACAAGGCAGAGTACTGGTGAAGGAAGTTGGCACTGCAATGGTTTGAGCTACATTCTTTGTTGTTGGTACTCTGATTATCCGTATTATCCGTATTCACATGGCCTTTGCCATTCATTCAGTATATTAATGTCATCAATAATGATATTCTTGTTTGTATTAGTTTATGTGACACCATTTTCTATTTTTCTTTGCCTGCCTGCCTGCTGGTGGCCTTTTTTCGCATGGTTCGGTGCAAGCGAATTTGGGCGAGCCCATTGACGCGGGAGCACAAATAATAATAATAATAATAAGCAGTCAAATATTCCTGCATATTTCACTCCTTAGGGCTATATTGACTGCTTATATTTGACTGCTTAGGGGTTGCGCAGTTGAACGGTGCCTATAGTCTGTTTCAAAAAGATTTACAATCAGGTTTGGGTCTTAAAAAGTATGAAGATAAGGGAAATTTGGACAACAAAGTACATAGAATGGCTTGTTAGGACACGGCAAATTGTTCTGTGAAGGTTTCGGAACAATTGGAGCAGCCGTTAAGGAGTTAGAATTTCGGCCAGGTTTCCGGCCTTTTCCCATGGTTTACAATTTGCCCAGGAAGCCAGTATCGATTTTTATCAAAACCCACGATTTATCCTTTCCTTTTTGGCCTTGTGGTTATGAATGCTGTCTGCTGACCATGAAGTTTTGAGTTCAAATCCCAACCTATCCTCAAGTCAAACTTTTTTTCTTCATTGTTTTGGTGATCAAGCTGGTACAAGACAAAGAAGATGGCTGCACCAAACGACTTGTTGTTGTTGTTGGACCTCGCGCTTCCTGCCGAACTGACTGACACTGACTGGCTCACGCCATGTGAACACACCCACAACACTGCAATGGTGTGAGTGAATATGGAAGTCATCGCGCTGTAGCTTTTTGAGATTTATTCTAGTATTTCAAGATCGCCAATTTATTTGAATTTAGCAGTCAACGCCGTCTTCTATCAGCGTTCACAAGCGTCTACTTTTCTCAAAATGTCGTCGAAGTCACACGGATAGCTTTGCCAAGTCATGGCCTTGGGAATGAGTCCGTGTCGATGTCGTTTTCGTCACACGGTGAGTAAATTGCATCGCAGCTCAAAGAAACTATTTTGGTCACAAAACGAATTGGAACCCATGCCGCTCGTCAACATTTACAACACTTTCGTTTCGACATGTCCTCTCTGACTCCATTATCGATACGAGGAAGAACTCGTTTGTTGTAAACCAGACGACAGACGTACATGACTGTATCAGCGTGAGTGAGTTGTCATTTTTCCTGCTTTCGCGCGGAATATTTCTTCGATTTCACAGTGAGTTTTTCCAGGCAGCGCTCGAGTGCTCATACGGTAAGACGCCAAACTCCGCGGGCGATCCCCAGGATTGCAAATCTTTTTGAAACGGACTGTAGTGCAGCATTTTCACTGCATGAGTAGGTGGTTGCAACGATTGTGCAATCATAAAACCGGGATTCATGAGGTTATCGTTCTGGAATTTGAAATACGGACTGTTTGTCGTGATAAATCTAATATTGACTTCGTACTTGGTCAGTATAGGAAATAAAAGACCTCGTAAAAGACCTCGGCTTCGCCTCGGTCTTTTACTCGGCTTTTATTTCCTATATTGACCTCGTACTCAGTCAATATTAGATACATGTTAATGGCCAACGCCAAGGCCGTAACCTACGAAAACTGTTCGTGCATCTCGTGCACCGACCAAAAGTCAAGAGCCAGGAGTCGTACAGATCCGTCAAAAATCAGGGTTTGTGCGATCCCTGGCCTGGTCAAGAGGATGGGCATCAGGGAGTAGTACAGTACCTGCTACCTTGGCCGATGCCGAGGCCCGCTGTCCCGTATAACTGACTGCAAGTGGTTCCTAAACCAGTTCCTATTCCTCATTGTTGTTTCTTTTTTCCCCTCTAGTTTTCTTTTTACGGTATTATAATTTCACGGAGAAGGCGGAGAGCCCGAACGTGTGCAGTTTTATTTTTATTATTTGACATGGCGACCCCCGTAAGTCCAAATAACGGGCAGGGTTGGGCCTTTTTCTTCCTTCTCAGATTGAAATTCTTACCAGGCGTGGGCCATCCCCTAAAAAGAAACTTGGTATTGTACTACTCCTTGGTGGGCTCTGTTACGTACATTTCCAATGGGGTCGAGCATGCGTCTGCAGTACAGTACGGCATCACAGAGTCATCTGGTCATACGAGGATACAATCAATCACGTCCCTGACAAGAAGTCAGGGAGGGGCGCGGATGGGAGAAATGGGGCGCTCTGGCGGGATTTTACCGTATAATAGCCTCTTGTACGGGCAAACTAAACACAAGTGCAACGTTGCAACGTCAACAGGGAGAAAATGAACTGAAATACATGTAGCTGTGAAAACAATATACGGAAGAAGGTAAAATGGCTGTGAAGCAATCCGAATATCTGCCATGATCATGCTGAGGATTTGCATCCCCTCACGGCCTCAGTTAGTTTCTGTCAGAGACTTAGAGAGTGCTTTCTTTATTACTCCGCTGCTCGCTAAAAACGACCTGGATACTGTAAAAGCAGAAGTTTTCGGTGGTGTTTTATTTTCGGTAACTTCGGTACAGGAAATTTTCACCGATAATAAAACGCACCGAAAAATTCGGTACAACCGATACTGTGTATGTTGTCATATAAATTTGTATAAGTTGTATCAAACCTCGCGAATATCATGGTGACGTAGCCAAATCAGCAAGGTGTTGTCGCATCACTGACTTCTTGGGATGAACCAAAGGCATTTCGCGAGTTCGCATTGCACGCGTCCATCGCAGATCGCGTCGCATCGCGGGTCGCGTGCGATGCGAACTCGCGAAATACCATTCACAGAAGAAGTCAGCGATGCGACAAAGTCTTGCTGATTTGGGTATGCCACCACGGTATTCGCGCGGGCGGTACAACTTCTATATAATGATAGGCAACTCTTGAACCTTTGTACAACTTTGCAGTAGAAAAGGCCAACATCGTACGCCAAATCGCTTGTCGCATAGCAAAAGTTGAGCCAAGCTCAACTTCCGCGATGGCCCTGTTGCGGAAGTTGAATGGGGTCCGCGATGGTTGCGATTCGGGGATTTCCCGGTTTCGCGGCTGTCGCACCGCGTGTCGCATCGCAAAAAAAGCGGGATTCACAGAAGCTTTTTTTGCAATGCGACACGCGATGCGACGCGATCTGCGACTGATGCGTGCGAGGCGAACTCGCGAAATGCAATTCACAGAAGAAGTCAGCGATGCGACAACGTCTTGCTCATTTGGGTACAGTCCGTGCGCCAAGCTGCAAGGGGAGGTATATTATGCTCGGCAGGCCGCGAAAGAGAGGCTTACTGGAAGACTAAAGGCCGATTCACAATACAACTTTCTGCGACGCAACACGCGATTTGCGACAGTTGCAACAAGAAACTGCCTGTTGCGAGCTGTCGCAAGCTGTCGCAAGATGTCGCAATGCACCTGTCACAGAAGTTGAAGAAAGTTCAACTTTTGCGACATGCGACACGCGACATAACAAATGGAGTACAGTTTCGACCCTGGGTGCACGTGCAGTGTACGGGCAGTGCACGTGCATAATACTACTCATGCATGAGGATGTCGCAAACATGAAGAATATTGTGAACCGTGTGGCGCTGTCGCAGCTCGTCGCATGGGTCGCAAATCGCGTGTCGCGTCGCAGAAAGTTGTATTGTGAATCGGCCTTTCACAATACAACTTTCTGCGACGCGACATGCGACTTGCGACAGTTGTGACAAGAAACTGCATGTCGCGAGCTGTCGCAAGCTGTCGCAATACACCTGTCGCAGAAGTTGAAGAAAGTTCAACTTTCGCGACATGCGACACGCGACATACACAAATGGAGTACAGTTTCGACCCTGGGTGCACGTTCAGTGCACGTGCATAGTACTACTTGTGCATGAGGATGTCGCAAACATGAAGAATATTGTGAACCGTGTGTCGCTGTCGCAGCTCGTCGCATGTGTCGCAAGTCGAGTCGATTGTCGCGTCGCAGAAAGTTGTATTGTGAATACAACTTTGTGCGACGCGACACGCGATTTGAGACAGTTGCAACAAGAAACTGTCTGTCGTGAGCTGTCGCAAGCTGTCGCAATGCACCTGTCGCAGAAGTTAAAGAAAGTTCAACTTTTGCGACATGCGACACGTGACACGCGACATACACAAATGGAGTACAGTTTCGACCCTGGGTGCACGTGCAGTGTACGTGCAGTGCACGTGCATAGTACTACTTGTGCATGAGGATGTCGCAAACATGAAGAATATAGTGAACCGTGTGTCGCTGTCGCAGCTCGTAGCATGTGTCGCAAGTCGCATGTCGCGTCGCAGAAAGTTGTATTGTGAATCGGCCTTTAAGCGGGATTCACAGAAGATTTTTGGCGATGCGACACGCGATGCGACGCGATCTGCGACGGACACGTGCGATGCGAACTCGCGAAATACCATTCACAGAAGAAGTCTATGATGCGACAACATCTTGCTGATTTGGCTACGTCACCATGATATTCGCGTGGTTTTATACAACTTGTACAAATTTATAAGCAACTCTTGAACCCTTGTACAACTTTGCTTTAGAAAAGGTCAAAATCGTACGCCAAATCGCTTGTCGCATCACATCGCATCGCAAAAGTTGAGCCAAGCTCAACTTCTGCGATGGCCTGCGATGGCCCAGTTGCGCCAGTTGTGTGGAGTGCGACATGACTGCGATTTGGGGTTTTCCCGGTTTCGCGCCTATAGCATCGCGTGTCGCATGCGACGCATTTTTCCCCCCTTTTTATTTTCCCAGTACAGTCTGTATCGGCTATAGAGTGACCGGATATAAGAATATATCGGCTACAGTGATATTGGTACGAAATATCAAAAGCAAAACGTATTTTATCCAGTACAAATATCACTATAACCAATATTATCGGATGTATTGATATATCGGATATTATGATGGCAACAAAGAATCAAAACATGCATAACACACTGCATTATTATCGGCTATAGTGATAACTTTAAAATACATGTTGCAATAATATCAAAGGCCCTATTTTTTTTACTTTCTTCACGTTCTTCACGTTGCTTATTTTGATAGTAGGGAGGTTTCGCTCTACGGAATTACGTATGAAAATAACGTATGAACTGCACGGAATTTTCATACGTAAAAATCAGAGCTGTTGGGTTTCGCTCTACGTGATTTCTCCACGACTGCTCAACATGCGTTGTTGCTTTGGAGATGCGTTGGCTCAAGAGTACGGGTTATGTACTCTTGGTTGGCTGCATGCACCATGAACCGAAACCGCGTTTTCCATTATATTTTGCACGTGGTGTACGGTGCGCATGTGTGTACCTTGTGTTTCGCGCGGCTTGAATGTTGCCATGGACAAATGCGGAAAATGCGAAAAAATATTTCAAAAAGTCCTACGGAGGACCCAACGTACAGTCCGTGCGCCAAATTCAAAAAAGTCGTCTAGAAGTTGCACTTTTATTTGCAACCGCGGGAAATTTGAGAGGTCTGGAGAAGAAAATTCTCAATGGGACTCAAAATTGACAAACAAGACGACGACCAGCGCTCGAGCATAGTACCTTTTCGCCATTCCTTCGTGCATGATACCTATTCTAATTGATAAACACTACCCTCATGTTTCGTTTCATGCGCAACGGACGAAGCGAAGTGTCTTTTTTCGTCCACGAAAGAAAGGTAAGGAAATTGTCGTCTTCGCGACACCCTTCGGATTATTTAGTGGGGCATTGTGGGCCAAGGATATTTTTTCTTTTTCTTTACAACTGTCCCCAGGTACTGAGACGGCGCTGATATCCTAGGAGTTCTGTTAGTGCAAAATGCCAGGTTACTGACTTATGGCGAGGTTTGTCCACCCAAAAATATGGGAGATTTCTTGGATAACATACACACATAATACAGTGAATGGTATTGCAGTGGGCATCCAAAACGGTTGAACCAAACAAATATGGTATGATACCTAGAGGCTAGGCACACAAAAATCACTCAGGAATTGGACGCAAGTCCCGGGACCTTGGTGCGTCATTACACCCGGACATTGAGTGTTTGCCGGCACACGGCTTTTGCTCCACCACTTCATACAAGTTTACGCACTCACTCAATTCGAAAGACTGGAACGAGACCAAACCGAATGTGACAACTAAGAGCGAGTTGTGCATTTGTTGGAACAACGTTCGGGCATTGCGAGAAGGATATCAGCAGGGTCCAACAATGGCAGCAACAGCACCAGGTGATGATGGAGTACCAAGGAGCTTGTATCATGCACATTACAGTGAGCAACAAGAGAAACCGTACTGTGGTACGTGAAATCAGAGCCTGGGCAGGATGATCGACACTGTACACTGTGCTACAGCGCCTCAATTGTGCGAGAGAAAACAAACAGACCAGCAAGCACAGATCATGAACTGGTACACAACATTGACAAAGCGCAAACCGCACAGCAAAGTTACAGGGCATAGCCGAGCGTTTTGTTGCCAATGAATTGCTTGAGAAGGGAGCAGTATTCCTTGTAACATTGCATGGAGTAAACGAGAACGCAGAGTCAGAACCAGGCGTAACAAGGCAAGACGGCTACTGTACAGGGGCAGGCTTGACGATCACTTGCATACTCGCAATTTTGGTACAACCAGGAAATTAGGCATCACGTCATACCGAAGTGGCTTCAACACGCTACATTGCATTCATAGCTGTACGGTGAACCTGTTACACGAGCTTCTGTGAAACAGACAGCATGCCAATGACCTGCAAGCACCAACAAACGCAGCCGGTAAAACAAACGCTACATAACTGCCCAACATAAACTTGTACATGCTGATGAGAAGCAAGAATGTGCTTGATGTTGGAAGTTATGCTCGCATATTCAAAAAACATGCATGGAAAAACATCAATGACATTGTTCACGAATACAACAGAAACATCATACAGGGAGAGTAAGTAATCCTTCCTCCGTTTTGTATACGCGCACGCGCGCGCGTGTGGTAGATAAATCCGTTTGGCATGACTTTCGATCGAGGTTGCGTTCACCGTAGAGATAGGTGAACTCGAAGCCAACACCTCTCACTTTTGCTCTACTGCCCCTTTGGGGCCGATGCGATCCTTGTGCTAAGTTATGGTAGTGGCTCAACAGAACAGGACAGGTGTGTGTGTGTGTGCACACGCGCGCGTGCGCGCATGTGTGTGTGTGTGTGTGTGTGTGTGCGTGCGTGTGTGTGTATGTGTAAGTGTGGTTTCTGAACTTTTCTCAAAATCGTATAAGTTTCAAATTTTCGTGAAAACCCAGCTACACTGTGACCGGTACAATCGCATGTCGTTTACTAGTATCTGGCGGTCAGTCACATGGCATGTCGGGTATCCAACAGCACCGCACTGACAGCTTATAGACCTTATATTTAGTATTTATAGTCCTACTTCAAGTAAATGTAGACAGTCAGCATCATGAAAGTTGCCATTACGTAGAGTTAAATACAAGCCAGTCTCTAGAGATGAGCACGACTAATAATAGTAATAATAATGACAGTTCGCATTTCACTCATTGCATGAGGTCAACGCATCTGTTAACAATTTCGAGCCAAGCAGCTCTATCAGAAGCAGATTGCACAGCATCCAGAAGCGACAGATTAATGCATTGTAAGTCTTTCTTGACAACGTCGATCCATCTCAGACGTGGCCGTCCTCGGGGTCGTCGTATGTCTGTTGTGTTGATCGACATTAGGAGGGCTTGGAAAGAGGACGATTCTTCGCCTTCCCTCACTACATGGCCGAACCACAGCAGTCTCCGTTGCCTGCAGACTTGGGATAGTGGGGTCTGCTCGGTTCTGGCATACAGCGCTGTGTTCGAGATTCGTTGTGGGTACGTGATACCAATGATGGTACGTAGTTGCTTCCGGTGCCATACATTGACGACGTCGGTTAATGTTTGCGATAAGGTCCAAAGCGCACAATTATACAGCAAGACAGGCAATATCAGGCAGGAAAACATACACAGCCTGGAATTCAGGTTGTGGCGTTTCCATGGAATGCCTGCAAATGCCCGATTTGCAGCAGACACTCTGGCTGCTATGTCTTCTGCTGTGCCTAGCATACTCCCCAGCAGCTTCACCGATTTCCAGGAATCATCTTCCTTGGTCACAGTGAAATATTGAGTTTTTGCCAGTATGGATGTTCCGGCCCGTCCGTCGATTCTGCCCATCCTAAGATGGGCAGGGTGGCCAATGCCCATCCTAGGATGGGCAGGCGAATCTCGGATCGATCGATCGAGGTGGCATTGATGTTGTAGTTTGACGTTTACGTTTAAAATCGCCTTTTACGTGAAGGAGCTTTCATGTTCATCGTCCATTTTTGGAAAATGTAATTGTTGTTTTCGACATGTTAGGAGAGGAGACGGTATGGTTTTCTAAATATCTATGTTTGTTTTGATGTTTTGATACTTGTTGTAATGGCTAGTGATCTTGCAAACTGTTACTGTGACTTTTCCAAGTCCTACTGATATACCTTGTCAAATCAGATGCCCTGTAGTAGTCTTGGTGGAGGCGAAGTGGTATGCATTGAATTCGTAGCTGCTGAAATTGAAATTTTTTTTCTGGAGTGACACTGGCAAGCGATGGCATTGGCGACAGAAGAACTTTGCTTCCTTCCAGGAGAGCTGCATCACAGTCGGATCCTGTCCATGCACATGCGATCATGCTGTATTGTACTTGTAGACATTCGGGAGCTGATTTTGACCCGAGAAAATATTAATTTTTTAAACATTCATGGAGCGCTGATTTTGACCAGAGAAAATATTTTTGAACATTCATGAAGAGGATATTGTTGCTGTAGCTAGCTGACAGACATAACCTGTGGCAGTGGTGTATGGAATCAGCTTGCAAGGTCTGTAGCAACTCGATCATGCAGAGAAGGAGCTGAACTGCTCACGCACTCGCTACTGCTCTCGCAAGATGATAAGATTGGCTTCTCTCCAGTGATCCAGCCCCCCTCAAAGCATGGATCCACTGCACTTTGTCGTCGAACACATCAACACGCCTGTTGACGTACACTGGGAAAGGTATCACTTCACGATGAGTAGCACACAGCACTCGTGGAGGCTTGTGCTGGGTGAGTGGCTTCTCTCCAGTGATGCAGGCCACCTGGAGGCATCGGGCCAAGTGCGTTCTTTGCGCAAGGGCCATATCAAAACAGCAACACCAGCAATGCCACGACTTCCTGACTTCAAGACAACTGGACCACATCAGTCATCTGCCATAGTTGGTGCCGGCTATGTCGTCCCGTTCTATGCACGCCAGGGTCGAGATCGGTCACAACTCAAAGAGATCTGTATGTGTGTTTACATGCTCCTGACTAGGGCTTGTCATTTCGAGGTTGTCTCTGGACAACGACGGTTTTCTCCTGGCTCTTAGACCCCGATTCACCATGCGACGTCGTGTGCCACAAGAGATGCAATCGGACAACGGTACCAATTTTGTTGTTGCTGATCAAGAGGTAAAAGCAGCTGTCAAGTTTCTCAACTACTCCAGACTAGCAGCAGAAAGGTCATACCGCGACATTACCTGGTACTTCAAGCCACCAAGTGCACCACACTTTGGTGGTGTGTTCTAGGTAAGGGCCAAGGGAATGAAACGACTGCTGCAAGAAGACCTTCAGCTGCTATTGCCACAACACTTTCTCACTGGCCATGCTAGGGCAACTATTGCTGCTGAAGCCAACACATCTACAATTACTCAAGTTCACCCGAGGAAGTGCTGGGAGTTTGTGCAACGTATTGTAGATCAGGTATGGAAACGTTAGCTGAAAGAGATTGTTCCCAAGCTGGGCATCCAGGTGATGTGGTTGCTACAACAGCGTAACGCTAAGAAAGGAGACATCGTGCTTGTGATGGATGACTCCCGGATGGGCACACAGCAATTGCACAGTGGCCACTTGGACGTATGCTTATGACCTATCCAGGTAAGGATGGTGTTGTTCGGATAGTAGAAGTTTAAGCTGGGAAGGTATTCAAGCATGCAGTTCATCATCTTGAGCCACTGGAAGTTAAAGGTGCAAGTACTGGGCAAACTGTGATTTTTTTCATATTCATAGTAAAGAAAAGACCAAGGAACTACATGCTATGCTGTTGCCCCCTAGGCGACAAACAACACCCGTCGTATGCAACATACTTTGTATTCACTGCTACACTTTCTGTAGTCTGGGCTTTATGTATGACTAACACTACTATTGATGTATTGACTTTCAGTCGGCTCCAGTTACAACTGCCGGTACACATGATACATGAGCTGTCTGACCCCTTTCATGCATTCGTATGCAGCTGTCACCTAACACCGGCACCTTTTGTCATCTACTAGTATGTATCATTTGCCGCTACGCTAGGATCGGGATGGTAGTCTGTGATCCGTAGGCGTAGATCGGTGCTTGTTTTCCTTGGTGTGTGAGTTTTAGGTTCCTGCTTCGGTAGTGCAGGTTATTGGACTTGTTTTAGTTGAGTTAGCTGTTTGGCACGAGAATGAAAGAGTAATAATACAGTCTTCTTATAGTACAGTAACGACGTTACGTTTGTGGAATGGTGAATCAAGACGAGAGGAAGAAACATATGCTATAATGTCCACTAACACCACCAGTTCCTTGACGATCAGCTCATGCGATAACATTGCACAAAACTGGCCGACAGTACTGATGTTCAACAACTAACCGGCTATCAGCTCTAGCATGTCTTGTAGGTCCTTGGTCCTTTTCTTTCCATCCAAGTTTTCATATCCAATTGCCATTATTTTTGTTGTGTTTTTTCTTCTTGTTGTCTTCGTCTTTTACTCACTCATGTGCTCTTTATCACTTTTCCTTCACGAGGGAGGTATGGTAGATTTATTCTCCTATTTCTGTGTAATTTACATGTACTACTGTGTTCGATGGTGATGAACCACGATGCATTGATTATCATGAATGCATATGACGTGCGTCATAGATAGATAGATCTGGTTTCTATGGCTGGCGTCTATTACGCCTGACTGCTTTCCGCCTTAGGCTTGCATTCACAACGAAACGTACTATTATTTCTTCACGGCCACATGCATGTACGATGCAATGCTGTTATGTCGTTGCCTGTTCATACTGTCCTGGAGCTGGAAGAACCCGCTAGTCTTACTTCTTCTACTTTTAGTTGTTACTATCTTGCCTAAGTGGGCAGTTTTAAAAATGTTTGCAGCAGTTCTGCTTCGGTTTATAGTTTTATCAAGGAACGTTAGAACATACGGTTCTCTGTGATTGTTCTTCGAAATAGTGTAGATGAGTGCTTGTAAGACCACAATATAGCGAATGCAACACACTGCATGCTGGAACTAGCTGGTCGCACACATGCGCTCTTAGCCACAACAACAAATAGCACCCGAACATATACCCTCCAGTTGCATGAGAATAGTGTTCTACATCAGTAGTACTACATGTACTAGTTCAATATTCTATCACAACGCAAACCAAAAAGCATGATGGGAAGAAGGGATCAATGTTGAGAGGGGGGGAGAGAGAGAGAGAGAGAGAGAGAGAGAGAGAGAGAGAGAGAGAGAGAGAGAGAGAGAGAGAGAAAGAGAAAGAAAGAGGGAGAGAGAGAGAGAGCGAGAGAGATACAGTGTACGTTAAGATGCGTGTTGAGATGTTCAACGACAAAGTGCAGTGGATCCATGCATTGTGAGTGAGTGTGTGTGTGTGTGTGAGAGAGAGAGAGAGAGAGAGAGAGATGGATCCATGCATTGTGAGTGAGTGAGGGAGAGAGATACAGTGTACGTCAACGTGCAGTTTGAGATGTTCAACGACAAAGTGCAGTGGATCCATGCATTGTGAGTGAGCGAGTGAGAGAGAGAGAGCGCGAGAGAGATACAGTGTACGTTAAGATGGGTGTTGAGATGTTCAACAACAAAGTGCAGTGGATCCATGCATTGTGAGTGAGCGAGTGAGAGAGAGAGAGAGAGAGCGAGAGAGATACAATGTACGTTAAGATGCGTGTTGAGATGTTCAAAGACAAAGTGCAGTAGATCCATGCATTGTGAATGAGTGAGTGAGAGAAAGAGAGAAGGAGAGAGAGAGAGAGAGAGAGAGAGAGAGAGAGAGAGAGAGAGAGAGAGAGAGAGAGAGAGAGGAGAGAGATACAGTGTACGTCAACGTGCGTCACGGTCGAGATGTTCAACGACAAAGTGCAGTGGATCCATGCGTTGTGAGTGAGTGAGCGATTGAGAGAGAGAGAACGAGAGAGAAAGACAGAGAGGGAGAGAGAGAGAGAGAGAGAGAGAGAGAGAGAGAGAGAGAGAGAGAGAGAGAGAGAGAGAAAAGAGAGAGAGAGAGAGAGAAAGAGAGAGAGAGAGAGAGAGAAAGATACAGTGTACGTCAAGATGCGTGTTGAGATGTTCAATGACAAAGTGCAGTGGATCCATGCATTGTGATTGAGTGAGTGAGAGAGCGAGAGCGAGAGAGAGAGAGAAAGCGAGAAATATACAGTGTACGTTAAGATGCGTGTTGAGATGTTCAACGACAAAGTGCAGTGGATCCATGCATTGTGAGTGAGCGAGTGAGAGAGAGAGAGAAAGAGAGAGAGAGAGAGAGAGAAAGGGAGAGAGATACAGTGTACGTCAACATGCGTGTTGAGATGTTCAAAGACAAAGTGCAGTGGATCCATGCATTGTCAGTGAGCGAGTGAGAGAGAGAGTGAGAGAGATAGAGAGAGAGAGAGAGAAAGCGAGAGAGAGATACAGTGTACGTTAAGATGCGTGTTGAGATGTTCAACGACAAAGTGCAGTGGATCCATGCATTGTGAGTGAGCGAGTGAGAGAGAGAGAGAGAAAGAGAGAGAGTGAGAGAGAGAGAGAGAGAGAGAGAGAGAGAGAGAGAGAGAGAGAGAGAGAGAGAGAGAGAGAGAGAGAGAGAGAGAGAGAGAGAGAGAAAGGGAGAGAGATACAGTGTACGTCAACATGCGTGTTGAGATGTTCAACGACAAAGTGCAGTGGATCCATGCATTGTGAGTGAGCCAGTGAGAGAGAGAGAGAGAGAGAGAGAGAGAGAGAGAGAGAGGAAGAAAGAGGGAGAGAGAGAGAGAGAGAGAGAGATAAACACACAGACACACACACACTCCATTGGACCATTGGACGCCCCATCGCCAGAGGCGATGATTGCGATGCTAAAGCAGAAGCCATAGCAGCTTGTGCTGGGATTGCACCATTCAACAGCTTGCAAGGCTGAATAATTGACCACCACTATTCAGCCTGGTCTACACCACACAGCTATGAAGTGGCTTTTTCTGGCCAGTGAATCCCTACTTTTTGGTCTTTTTCATATTTTTCCGCACACACATCACACCTCATACTCCGGCATGCACTGGCTGTTGGTAACCACCCAGAAGAATGAAAGAAAAGTCAGGAGGAGTCTGACACAAACACACACGCACAGCACAGCACACACACACACACACACACACACACACACACACACACACACACACACACACACACACACACACACACACACACACACACACACAGGAAGAGAGATAGAGAGGCAGACAGAAAAGAGAGTGGGTAGCTTAATCAATGCGCAGATGTGGATTCGTGTGAGATGATACAGAGAAGCTATCAAAGTTGACAAGATAGATCTTGTACCGTTGGTATAAGAGAAAATCAGTGGGTGTACATCCACTGCACTTGCAGACTTGAGTGTTTCTCTTGAGACGGATGCACATGGTGCTTAGTTTCTGAGTGTCAATTGGCTCATCCTACAGGCAAGTGGTCAGTGCCTGAGTTCAATCTCGGAAAAGGTAAGTAGCTTTAGTGTGCAGTGTGGAGAAACATTATACCAAATAGGCGGTCTTTAGTAGAGACTATACCAGCAGCCTCAATGGGGGGGGGGGGGGGTATTGGAGTTGTTGATGATCAACAGAGTATCTGTTAGGCATATGTTGCATCCATTGGTCCTGTTCGAGGGACAGTAGGCGTGCGACCGGTCAATGTTGGTGAAAGGTTTCATTACCAAAAATTTTGGAGAGAGAGAAAGAGAGAGATGCAGTGGATCTACGCTGCAAGGTAGCCTGCATCACTGGAGAGAAGACACTCGCCCTGCACAAGCCTTAGCAAATGCCACGTGCAGTTCATCATCGTAGTGTAAAACAATCACCAGTGCAAGCTGCATGGCGTGCTCCATGCCTCGCATCAACACACCGTGCGGTATTTATCACATAGCTCATCATGCTTCAATGTGGCATGCATCACTGGGGAGAAGCCACTCACCCTGTACAAGCCTTCACGAGTGCTGTGTGTTCCTCATCGTGGAGTGACACCGTTTTCCAGTGAATATCTGCGTCAGGCGGATTGATGTGTTCCGTGACAAAGTGCAGATAAGTCATGCATTGAGGCAGCCTGTATCACGGGAAAGAAGCCAATCACCTTGCAAGAGCAGTAGCGAGTGCGTGTGCAGTTCCTCATCGTGGAGTACCGTTAAAACTTAAAACATGCGCCAATGGAAGTTGCTTCAGCTCCTTCTCTGCCATGATCAAGTTGCTACACAGGTCCTCATCGTGGAGTCGTATCTTTTCCAGTATACGTCAACAGGCATGTTGATGTGTTCCGCGACAAAGTGGAGTGGATCCATGCTTTGAGGCGGCCTGAATCACTGGAGAGAAGCCAATCACCTTGCGAGAGCAGTAGCGAGTGCGTGTGCAGTTCCTCATCGTAGAGTAACGTTAGAACATGCACAAATGTAAGCTGCATGGCACCCTTCACATTTCGCTTCAGCTTCTTCTCTGCATGATCAAGTTGCTACAAACCATGCAAGCTGATTCCATACACCACTGCCACAGGTTATGTCTGTCAGCTAGCTACAGCAACAATATCCTTTTCATGAATGTTCAAAAATATTTTCTCTGGTCAAAATCAGCGCTCCACTGTCTACAACACAGCATGATCGCATGTGCATGGACAGGATCCGACTGTGATGCAGCTCTCCTGGAAGGAAGCAAAGTTCTTCTGTCGCCAATGCCATCGCTTGTCAGTGTCACTCCAGAAAAAATAAATTTCAATTTCAGTAGCTACGAATTCAATGCATTCCACTTTGCCTCCACCAAGACTACTACAGGGCATCTGATTTGACAAGGTATATCAGTAGGACTTGGAAAAGTCACAGTAACAGTTTGCAAGATCACTAGCCATTACAACAAGTATCAAAACATCAAAACAAAAATCGTGTAGATCCAGCCATCGATCTACAAAAATCAGGTTCCTTTTACACGCGGGAAAACGAGAAAACCCAATTCCACGTGAAAAAAGACCCGCGCGCGCGGCATCTCCATCATGCATGAACGTATTCCATCCTAAGTCCGGCACCTTCCCCCCCCCCCCCTGCCCATCCTTGAGGTATATTTTTTTGTATGTATCAGATTGCAACGACCAGGAGGCTCAAAGTAGTGGCTGCAAATGACCGATATCCGTCACTTGCAGCTCTGCATCATATCAGAGACCTGTAGCTGGCCTGATGAGTTGTAAAATTACTCCTTCGTAGCCGGGCGAGTCAAAGCGAGGGCGATTCACGGCTAGCTTGGTCAAAAAACTGTCGGCCACGAACGTAAACGTCGATCTGCCGACACAGTTCACCTGGTTCACACGCCTGACCAGTGACCTGGCATGCTGCCTGCGTGGAAGGAACATTTTTCGGAAAGCAAGCTTCTTCTCCAAAATTCGAAATTTTCCTTCCAAAAATGCCGTCGTCCTTGACCTCGAAGCTGAATGTTGTTAGGATAGAAAATTAGTGAAGATGTAGCCGACCCATTCTGGCAAGCCGTGTGCCCTCTGGATATGCAGTTGTTCGCCATGGTCAGCAATCTTCTTCTCCTTCGTTCGTACTTTCACTTTCCTGACCACGAATACAAGCGGTACCCATGCTCAGGTTAGTGTTTATTTGTCTGTCTATGCACATACATGTAATACAATGTACTGTTCGTGCTGCAGGCACTGGCCGATCATGGAAATAGAGGAAGCAGCCAGCTTTCTTTGAAAATATGTACACACTTTCCTTGGCACCTCTTTCCCACCGCCACCATGCATGCACAATCGAGCTTGCTTTAATGCCCTGCAGTGCAGAATGCTCCCACCACCGCAACTACCACCACCGCCACCACCACCAGCAGCAGCAGCACCACCACCACCACTATGACCACCACCACCACCACTATGACCACCACCACCACCACTATGACCACCACCACCATGACCACCACCACCACCATGACCACCACCACCATGACCACCACCACCACACCGTGACCACCACTATAGAACTAGAAGCATTGTTGTGCATGGCACGTCTGCAAGAGAAAATAATAGTATGCCAGTGCTGTAATGCCCTGCAGTGCAGTATGCTCCCACCACCACCACCACCACCACCACTATGGAAGCATTGTCACGCACTGTACATCGATCCACAAAAGAAAATATGCCAGTGACTTACTAGCACCTCCATGCAGCATGCGGACCTGGACACAGCACTGTTCCCTCTGCAGGAATGGGGCGGGGTGTATTTCCCTGCTTGAAGTAATAATGACTACATGACATGATATCCAGCTAACTTTGCCAGTAACGAACGACCCTTGATCGGGCATGAGAAAAGTGTTGCTATTTGGGAGTTGTCGTCATTCACGGGGTTGAAAATATACGGCTATATTGTTACTAGGTCTGAAGATAGTGTCACTATCCGTGGGTTGTTATACCCGTGGTTGACTGCAGATACGATTGATTATTCTATGAGTATATGAAGGGTATACGTTTAAAAATATTTTCCTGAGGACATAGCACGAGGAAATTATGGGGAATGCAGTACATGTATACAATGGTGCAATCCATTTCTCCCAGGGCACTTTCCCAAGACTCCTCCCAATATTCACTCTTGGCGCGACCCATGTGAACTGAGCGGGGTGTATCGTTGAATACACCCCTCTCAGAACGTCTACTGATTGGCTGAAATCGCCCAAATCATACCGTGCCATGGATCAATGCATGTCAGGGAGTCGTAGCACCCAAGGAAACAACACGAGATCATGATACCCAAAATGATGTACTGTAAAAGCGGAAGTTTTCAGTGGTGTTTTATTTTCGGTAACTTCGGTGCCGACAATTTTTACCGAAAAAAATGCACCGAATTATTGGGAAGATCACTCTCGGCACCTTCCGTGCTGTATTGAGAGATGATGCTTCGCAATTGGTGGTCTGTGCTTGGTGCACTGTCGGCAGGGAGACGTTGTGCATGCTACGCAACTCATGCTCTGCAAGTTGAAAGTTTGGTGACTTCCACCTGTCCTGTGTTCTGGTGTGAGCCTCGACTTACACCAAGCACATGTTGCATGGCCCACACGATGCTGGTAATGGGCCGGGCACAGAACCGGTTCGCACTGTTCTTTCAGACTGTGCACGTGCAGTTTGTCTGCAGGCCGGACAGTGTACGGATGCCGCTGCACTGCAATCCTGCAGATCTACACTGCATGTACTTTGGCAGACTGGTACATGGTGGCTTATTTTCTTTCGCTGCTGTGCATACTAGGCGTCGTAGTGCTTTGACGCACTTCCAATAAATGCATTGGTCTGACGTGATGGATGTGCATGCATGTGTGTAGCTTTTGCCAGTCTGACAGCATTGAGCCACATGTATATCGCTTGTCTGATGGCACTTTGGAGCAAATGCTGCATTCTGGGTCACATGGTCGTCAAGTATGTATGCTTGTGGCATTGCTGGGTCTTCCTGCCGCTGACATATGTGCACGCATGCATGGAAAATATACGTAAAAACACTAGGTAGAAATCACGTCACCAGAGGCATGCCCTTTTTTCGGCCAGAACATAACTTCCGCTCCAATGTCAGAAAGACTTACTCTTTCGATATGTCCAGCATAGAAGCAGCGAAATGCCTGGTTAATTCGGTGGCACGAAATTATAGGTCGGGCGACGAAATTTCGACGAAAAAAGGAAAAGAGACAAACCAACGTGCAGCGACACCAAACTACAGAATTTCGCCGTTCTTGAAGAACTCATAACAGAAAAAGGTGAAAGGCGACTACTGAATCCTCGAGTGCGACGACTTAGGCTGCGTTTACACGGAGACGAAACGAAACGAAACGGAACGAAACGGAACGAAACGGAACGAAAACGGGCTGGCCTCGAATCGTTTTCAAACCGTTTACACGAGAACGGCAAATCGTTTTGAACCGTTCACACGAAAACGGAAAACGGGCGAGCAGGCTGGAGTTAGTACGTGCTGGCTTGGCGCAAGGGCGGGAAGTAACACGTTAGTTGGAGTTGGTACGCGCTGGTGGTCGCAAAGGTCAGGTATTTCCCGCGAAATATAGTCCCGCGCGGAATGGTTCCCATGACCGCGCTCCGTTTCCAATCGTTTTCACTGTTTTCACCGTTTACACGAGAACGAAAACGTTTTGAAAACGTTTTGAAAACGTTTCAAAACACTTTGAAGTGCGTTTCCATTTCGTTCCGTTTAGGTATCGTTTTCGGGCGTTGTCGTGTAAACGATAGTAGTAAACGCAACGATTTCGTTCCGTTTAGGTCCTACTTCGTTGTCGTGTAAACGCAAATCGTTTTCAATCGTTGTCGTGTAAACGCAGCCTAACTCAGAGAAAGCGTGAGACTGGCAAGCAGTATATTTACATGCAAACGATCAAATGTTGAGAATGTCTTGAGAAAAGTGCACAAAAAGGGTGCATCTGAAAAATAGAACTCTGTGTTCCGAAGTGATTTTTCAAATCTGGCCTATCGACTGCCCTATATCAATATGTAAATGATGGCCTTCATATCATATCAATACCGTATTATACGCATTGAATTCCGCGGCAAATTCCGCGGGGAAAAGGGGGGTTTTCTGCGGCATTTTCTGCGGTAAAATCAAAAATCTGCGGCACTTTCTGCATGTTTTTCACCCTCCTCTTAGAGGATATGACAACTAGTCGCATGAAGGAGCACTTTTCATACTCTCCTTTGCAGTCACAAACTGAATAAGAGTGAAGAATCTTGGAGAGACCTGCACTGGCAAGAGAAATGTGCTCAAACAGATCGCAAAGTAGTTTTTTTGCTGGTTTCTGAGTAGTAATTTTAGTAATTTACCCTAAAAAAATCAGATTCCGCGGGCAAAAGTGTGGATTCCGTGATTTCCGCGGATGATGGCAACTTCTGCGAAATTTGCCGCGGCCGCGGAATCGCGTTTTTCCAAGGGGACAGATGTGAGTAGTGATGGACCGTGGTGATACTTTTTTATACGGAGGTCATTCTGTGCATGTTGCTGTAGCAGAATTTCATGACTCTGTCATAATAATAACCCTGGATCAGATTTATTTGAGAAATGTAACCAAGTGCGTGTCGCAGATGTTTTTTGTTGATTCTGTGTTTCTAATGGTTTATAATCATGGGTTATCGTGATAAGGTCATCCTGCATCATATTGCACTGAAATCGTAATCCTGTTGATGTCGATACAACTTTTGGAAGTAGTTAAATGACTTCAAACTGTTAGTCCACGATTTTCTAAAACAACACAGCAAAGGAGGAACAATAAACATGTATTAAAATGTAAACAAATACATTGCTGAGTCCGACACCTCGTTCCAACAACTACACTGATGTGGATAAAAGGGGCAAGGCTATGTTTGGAGGTACAGAGAGATAAACAAGGCACGTCATAAATAATAAAATCTTACACATCTTTTGGTGAGTATGAATGATATCCAGTCAAACCTCTTCAGGACGAACACCAAGGGTATTTATTCTGTGAGTTTGTCTTAACCTATTTTATACATGTATGACCAGTGAATACAATTATTTCTCCAATAGTCATACGAATAGATTTCTTCTACAGCGAAAGATTCTAAAGCGGGATTCACAGAAGGTTTTTTGCGATGTGACACGCGATGCGACAGACGCGAAACTGGGAAAACCCCAAATCGCAGCCATGTCGCACCCCACGCAACTGCCGCAACTGGGCCATCGCAGGCCATCGCAGAAGTTGAGCTTGGCTCAACTTTTGCGATGCGATGCGACAAGCGATTTGGTGTACGATTTTGACCTTTTCTACAGCAACGTTGTACAAAGGTGCAAGAGTTGCCTATAAATTTTTACAAGTTGTGTCAAACCACGCGAATATCATGGTGACGTACCCAAATCAGCAAAACTTTGTCGCATCGCTGACTTCTTCTGTGAATGGTATTTCGCGAGTTCGCATCGCACGCATCCATCGCAGATCGCGTCGCATCGCGTATCGCATCGCAAAAAAGCTTCTGTGAATCCCGCTTTAGCCATGCCAACTCATTGACTCGTCTCGTATGATCAATCGAGTCACTAGAGAGGTTCTGCAAAACGAAAATGCGTACAAACTTCCGTTCTACGTCATGAAGTGCGAAACTTCGGACGAACTTTCGCCACTTTGGACGCGAAACTTGCAGGGAACACGAAATGAACTGTCGTAGGAAATTTCGTGAGATCGGGTTATGGCGTACGTGCACTTGGCCCCCGCAAACTACGAAAATGTGCAGAACGCAAAGTTCGTGCAAAAATTCGTACACACTTTCGCAAGGACTGTCGCGAAACTTCTAATTTTCGTTTTGCAGAACCTCTCTAGTACTGAACGTTTCTTTAGCAACATGACGGCAACTGAAACAGCAATAGAGAAAGTACTATACATGTACAGTACATTCTTGCAGGTACTACAAACAGATTGCAGATCGTAATTCTTGCTTTGGCGTCACGAAACTTTATTTGGGGCAGTGC
>NC_088649.1:26697804-26764804 GCF_964019385.1 Sycon ciliatum
TGCAGTGAAAATGGATTCTGAATTTGAGATCCTGTATGCTTATGTACGTTCAAAGAAGCAATGTGCGCTGGAGGAAAAGAAGAAGAAGAAGAAGAAGGAGATAGAGGAAAGTGAAGAAGTGTGTTATCATCGTGAAGAACAAGTTGAGCATGCTGGTCATAGAGTTTGTTCTCAGTGTGGATTGGTAATGGCTGACATTTACATGCCCGAGGTAAAGTGGAGAGAGCGTTGTACTAGCATAAAGACCTACACGGATTCCGATCGCATTCAAGGTGTGAATCGTCATCTTGTACATTTTCTCAACAAGATCGACTTCACTTTACCGCATGCACAGTTTCACCCTGTTCAAGAGGCACTGCAAGCAATGAAGAAGTCCAGCAGCTATAAAAGCATGAACTATGCAATAGCATTATCGTGTATACTTCATGAGGATCATGATGCAGTGCGCACACTGCGTTCTTCTTTACCGCGCAGTAATGTATCATGGTTGAGAAGCAGCCGCATTACACAACCTCTTCCATCATGTTTTCCACTGATGTTTCTTCTACATCTCATGGAACACATCAAGGGTCCTCTGTCCGCTAGACAGCTGAACACTCTGAAAGTTAATTTGTCCTTGATGTCACCTGCAGACCTGTCCATGATGCATCTTCTAATAGATGCCTATTGTTGGCATGACTACAGTCTGGAATATTTAGTAGATCACGTGACCTCTCTCCCACCTGATCTTGCCAACATACTCTATCAATTTACCAAGACTGCAGTACGTCATCAATGTTAGCAATGCGTTGGAGATTTACACTCTCGGGAACCTGTTCTGAGACATGGTCGAGACACGTTCAGTCATGACCGAGACATGTTCCGACAGGTCAAGTGCAAGTCGTGCTGTGATTGGTTAAATCTTATCATCTGCTCACCGTGTCCTCTGATTGGTTGATTCTTGAACAATTTCACCGTGTTCTCCAAGGTCGTCACCTCCCATAGGATGTTATTTCAAACTCGGCGGCGGTCAAAAGGGTATATATGTGCAAGCACAGTCCTCCATTCACTCACAACTGCCTTTGTTGTTTCGTTGCTCAAGCCTTCTCTCTCTCTCTCTCTCCCTCTGGATCTCACTGGATCTCTCGTGACTGATATCATGATGGCCACTGATGTTGTTGTTGCTGGTGAAGATGTTGTGGACTGTTTGGGTATTGACCCGTTCGCTATCAAGACGATAAAGAAACCCGGTCTCTACAAGCGACGTGCTAGCCGTAATCCGAATCTGGAGCCTCTGCCTAAGATCAAGATGCCATCTCCTCGTCCTACCATACTACCAGGTGTCGCCACCATTATTACGGATGGGGCAGCAGAGTGTGTTCAAGCAATGTACAGCAAGACCGCCCACGACTATCATGTTGCTCCTGGCACCGATTTCTACTATACGCGCGGTGATTTACCGGGCATGCTTGTCAATGGCACGGTATGTGAAGGACGCTTTGGTCAACTTAAGCTGTACGTCCAGGCTTCACAAGACGATCTCATTCAATTCTTCCTGAAGACCTCAACACCTTTGAGACGTGCCGTGAGATCTCCACATATCAACAGGATACGGAGTAACATCTTCCCTGCAATGTACCAAGGGAAGAGTGTGACTGCTTTGTATCTCAAGCCAACCAAGGGTGTGCCCAACTTCCCGATGAACGAAGAGTGTCAGCTCTATCTGCATCCTTCCACTATATCTTTCAACAGGGAGAAGTGCGAATTCAAGGCATGGCTTTCGGCAATCCCCCTGATGTTTGTAGACTCACGGCTTTGTGAAAGGGATCACGACACCGTGCAAGACCTTCCCGAGGCTGAATTGACTCGACTGGTGATTGCATTCCTCAAGAAGTGGAGCACTGCTGACAACGTGACTGCTGACATTGCGTTTGACACAACGGTGGCGGCGGCAGCGTCTCTCCCTGACACCCTACCGGACAATTCACTGGACTTGAATCTGCTAAATGCTTAGTCTATCTTACCACATTGATTGATCAGAAAGACTTTATATCCTAACCCTTTTTTTTTTTTTTTTTTTTTTTTTTTTCATGCTCTCTCACTCTCTCTCTCTTTCTCTCTCTCTCTCTCTCTCTTGCTAACATATCATCGCTTCATTAGATTACCACTAGCACACATGAGTATCATAATGATTTATTTGAGAAAGAAAATATTTCCTATCATAATTAGAACAGTGTGTGTGTGTGTGTGTGTGTGTGAAGATGGCGTACTGGGCTACGCATTTCCATAGGAGTGATGGGGAGGAGACTTCCCTCAAGCACATGCAAAGCATGCGGAATGATATTACCGAAATACAATCAGTTGTGGGGAACGATGACACCGAAAACACCTTGGTTCATGATGTGGAGAAACTGAAAGAGGTGAAAGCCGATGAGAGCAAAGTGGAAGATGTGGAAAACAGATCTACGCGCTACACAGATCAAGCCATAGCAGCTGATGAGCTGCACGTGAAAACAGATGGATCCGTGTCCATGGATGCTAACCTCAACATGAACGAGCATTCCATCTGTAATTTGGCGTACGATGATAGTTCTTTGACATGTGCTGTCCCTGCCGGTTGGGTCAAGAATGAAATCCAACAAGCATCATCGAGATTGCAAACTGGTATGGACACTGTGCGCAAGATGAAAGGACCTCGTGGTGATCGGGGATTGGGATGGCTTAGCGGAGGTGGCATGCCACTGAACTCTGTAGGGAGAAATGGTGACTTTTATCTCGATGCAACCACGCTCATCGTGTACAAGAAATTCAGCTCGAAATGGAAGGCGTTTGGTCGGCTTCATGGATCAAGAGGTGAAGCTGGTCCACGTGGAGAACGTGGATTGATCGGTCCTGAAGGTGAGACTGGACCTAGAGGAGCTGATGGGCAAGGTGGTGAACGCGGTCAAAAAGGTGATCAAGGAATACCTGGTCCAGAAGGTCCCAGAGGTGAAGTTGGACCACGTGGAGAACGTGGATTGGTCGGGCCTGAAGGTGAGATTGGACCTAGAGGAGAAGATGGGCAAGACGGCCCACAAGGTGAACGTGGTGTGCAAGGTGATCAAGGAACCACAGGTCCCATGGGTCCCCAAGGAACCATCGGTCCAACCGGTCCTCCAGGAAACAGAGGTCCCGTGGGTCTCCAAGGAATCATCGGCCCCATAGGTCCTCAAGGAACCAGAGGCCCCATGGGTCCGCAATCAAATCAGAACCTATCCGATCCGTTTCATCTACTACCTCTCATTCGGAGAAACGCCTACCTCTACATATACTCTCATCCTAGCAGATTTGAATCCGTCACCAGGGTGAGCAGAAACAGATACAGAGGGATAAATCTCGTTGACATGAAGGACAAGAGAATCAACGTGAACAGCATCGACATGTTCCGAGACGATCACTTCTACCTCAACATTACACAACCCAGCGAAGTTTCCATTAGAGAACGATTCGTCAATCTGTTTCACGACAACATGTCTTTTGCAATGTTCCAAGTAATTCAAGTGGACGCACCTGACCCTAGAAACATGGCATTGAAGGCATTCGATATCGATACTGTCGGAAATTTCAGCTTGGATAGTTTGTACGTGTTGTTCACTGCCACCCACATAAGCGGCAACTACTTCACGCGTCCCGGCCATTCATCATTCAACATACCCGTTTCGTCTGTAGTCAGCCAATTATCGGCGGCTTTGGATAAACCTGTGTCGAGTATGACGGATCTCTTGGGTACAAAGTGTGTCATAAGTTACGCTCGGAATTCAGAAGGCCTATTCACTCTATACGTAAACTCCATTTTGATACATTCCAACTTAGACACTGTCCCATTTTCCAGGACCAATGGAATCGAAGATTGCAATTATAGCATTGGTGGTACTCAATTCTTCAACGGCACTTCATCAAAGTTGTTCTGTCATTTGCACTTTGCAGAGAGTTTATCTTCTCACACAATCCAGCGCATCCACACAGAACTCATGGCACACTACGATATATGAAAGTGCTACTTTGATTGTACATAATATATAGCACACATGCTACACTACATTCTTGAGATGAAAATGAAAAATAAAACCTATCTATAGTGAGTGTCATCACAACACCAGAATGTCTGTGATATTGACAGTGGCGAACAACACGTCGGGCGTGAGCAGGGGATTGCACAAACCGAACTTTACTCTAAATGTGAAGGAGCTCGATACGCGTGATAAAGTCCTGCATGTTGAATCGGCTCAGTTTGAAGTACACTTTGAGAACATAGACGAGACAACGAACAAACTCTATGTGGTACATGGTGTAGAAGAAGAAGAAGAAGAAGAAGAGGATAGACTTTCCATCAAGACGGGAACATACAGCGATGTAGACGATTTGGTGTCTATTATCAATGCCACTCTGAAACGAGCAGGACACGGAGACATTGTGTTTTCCTACTCTCGTCACACCAGCCGCATAAGTGTCTCGGTACCCAGGAATAAACGGTGCTTGTTGAAGAAGGACTCACCCGCATTGGTGCTGGGTGTGGGCACTATTCTCAAGCCATACACGATCGAGGGATCTCACACGTTCCCGTTCGCTGTGGATCTGACGAAAGGCAGAAGACTTGTCCTGCTCTACACCGACCTCATTGGACCTGCTGTGGAGTACGAAGACAATACTGATTCGAGGGTGCTGAAGACTTTTCTTATTCAAACCCTCAACGGTTTGAATAACTACGTGTTCGGGAAAGAAGACAAACGACTGCTGCTTCCACACGAAAACGTGACTAGCATTTCGTTCTGGTTGAAATTCAACACCGGTGAACACATTACTTCCGGATATCCCGTCTACCTTGATCTTCGGATCACCAACACGACTTAGATGGATCTTCCAGATGTTCGTGTCCGTCACGTGCGTGACATGGTGGAGGATATAGCAAAACGAAAGAAATTGGAGAGCGAAAAGGTGCGTTGCCGGGAGAAGTACGTGATTTACAACACTGCAATCTTGTCCTTTCTCATACTCATTCAAACCATTCTCAACATTCTTCAAGGGAGTGGTGCCGTATCTGGAGAACATCGCATTCGAATCATCGCCATCAGTAGCACGATTATCGGCGTGATCATGGCATGCATTGGTAAACACGTTCTCGACACCAAACGTCAACTTATCACGTGTATCGAACAACTGCAGCAGATGGAGAGAGCTGAAGACTCGTTCATGTTGGAATTGGGCATTACTCTTGAAGATGGGAAGCTCACTAACGAGGAGCATCAACGATTGATATCGATGATGAACGACTTTCGCAAGACACTGGATATTGGATCTTTGAAAAAAATTCACCCCTATTATAATGTGACTCGCAAGAATGGCACAGGAGATATACTCACCACAAGCTCCGGAGTCCTTCACGGGACTCCTGACCAACACGAAGATCGTTCAGAAGAACATCCTCGACAGGACGGAGAAGAAACTCTCGTTGCTTGAGGGTAGACGCGGAGTACGACTCTTTTCCACAGCAGATCGATCACCACCATCCCTGAACAATGAACTAGACATCTCGTCGCCGAATTTCATTGCTCTGGGGGAGAGCTATTTCATCGTGAAAATGCGCTATAGTGTCAAAAACAATCTCAATAACCAGCCTGGAGACTACACGCGATGGGTGTGCACCACGTCGCCAGCCTTTTCGTGGTTCAAGAACATTCGAGTGGAGATCAACGGAACAGAGGTCACGCAATCGAGTAAAGTTGCCGACATGCAAATGGTTCAGCATATCCTCAGTCTAATGGAAAGCAGCAGCGAACGCCTTCAGTACGTGGACTCGGATCTCTACGGTCTACAGAAACTGGATCCGCAAAGAGCATTGAGAGGTGTGGATTTAACGCCCTATCAACTTGGTGTGAAGCGTAAGCATGGCTATGCCTTCGAAACAAACGCTGCAAACGCTAATGCAGCACAAGCACCGGATTTCGTCGATGATTTCACACTCAGGCGTGCACCCACCGTCGAGCTTGTCACCAACGAAGGCTTCTCCAACACGGTTCAGGAAAATGCACTTCGTGCAGCTGTTGGACGGTTTCAGTAGTAAGGGACGAGCGGGTTCTGTGCCAGGGGGCGCCCGGGTCCCAAAAAAGGGGTATTATTGAAAAATGGGGTACTAATAGTACCCCATTTTTGCGGTGAAAATTATTTTTGGCCCGGTTTTTTTGCGGATAAAAATATGTGCCAGGGGGTGCCCCTACCTCAAAAAAAAAAAAAGGGGGTATTATTGAAAATATGTATTGGGGTGTTATGCTCTACCCTAAACAATAAGGTAATATGGTGTCATGATTATGTAAGTATAAAAGGTGTGTTCTTGAATGATGATCCAGTCAGTTTCAAGTTGTCGTGGTGCAGTGAAAATGGATTCTGAATTTGAGATCCTGTATGCTTATGTACGTTCAAAGAAGCAATGTGCGCTGGAGGAAAAGAAGAAGAAGAAGAAGAAGGAGATAGAGGAAAGTGAAGAAGTGTGTTATCATCGTGAAGAACAAGTTGAGCATGCTGGTCATAGAGTTTGTTCTCAGTGTGGATTGGTAATGGCTGACATTTACATGCCCGAGGTAAAGTGGAGAGAGCGTTGTACTAGCATAAAGACCTACACGGATTCCGATCGCATTCAAGGTGTGAATCGTCATCTTGTACATTTTCTCAACAAGATCGACTTCACTTTACCGCATGCACAGTTTCACCCTGTTCAAGAGGCACTGCAAGCAATGAAGAAGTCCAGCAGCTATAAAAGCATGAACTATGCAATAGCATTATCGTGTATACTTCATGAGGATCATGATGCAGTGCGCACACTGCGTTCTTCTTTACCGCGCAGTAATGTATCATGGTTGAGAAGCAGCCGCATTACACAACCTCTTCCATCATGTTTTCCACTGATGTTTCTTCTACATCTCATGGAACACATCAAGGGTCCTCTGTCCGCTAGACAGCTGAACACTCTGAAAGTTAATTTGTCCTTGATGTCACCTGCAGACCTGTCCATGATGCATCTTCTAATAGATGCCTATTGTTGGCATGACTACAGTCTGGAATATTTAGTAGATCACGTGACCTCTCTCCCACCTGATCTTGCCAACATACTCTATCAATTTACCAAGACTGCAGTACGTCATCAATGTTAGCAATGCGTTGGAGATTTACACTCTCGGGAACCTGTTCTGAGACATGGTCGAGACACGTTCAGTCATGACCGAGACATGTTCCGACAGGTCAAGTGCAAGTCGTGCTGTGATTGGTTAAATCTTATCATCTGCTCACCGTGTCCTCTGATTGGTTGATTCTTGAACAATTTCACCGTGTTCTCCAAGGTCGTCACCTCCCATAGGATGTTATTTCAAACTCGGCGGCGGTCAAAAGGGTATATATGTGCAAGCACAGTCCTCCATTCACTCACAACTGCCTTTGTTGTTTCGTTGCTCAAGCCTTCTCTCTCTCTCTCTCTCCCTCTGGATCTCACTGGATCTCTCGTGACTGATATCATGATGGCCACTGATGTTGTTGTTGCTGGTGAAGATGTTGTGGACTGTTTGGGTATTGACCCGTTCGCTATCAAGACGATAAAGAAACCCGGTCTCTACAAGCGACGTGCTAGCCGTAATCCGAATCTGGAGCCTCTGCCTAAGATCAAGATGCCATCTCCTCGTCCTACCATACTACCAGGTGTCGCCACCATTATTACGGATGGGGCAGCAGAGTGTGTTCAAGCAATGTACAGCAAGACCGCCCACGACTATCATGTTGCTCCTGGCACCGATTTCTACTATACGCGCGGTGATTTACCGGGCATGCTTGTCAATGGCACGGTATGTGAAGGACGCTTTGGTCAACTTAAGCTGTACGTCCAGGCTTCACAAGACGATCTCATTCAATTCTTCCTGAAGACCTCAACACCTTTGAGACGTGCCGTGAGATCTCCACATATCAACAGGATACGGAGTAACATCTTCCCTGCAATGTACCAAGGGAAGAGTGTGACTGCTTTGTATCTCAAGCCAACCAAGGGTGTGCCCAACTTCCCGATGAACGAAGAGTGTCAGCTCTATCTGCATCCTTCCACTATATCTTTCAACAGGGAGAAGTGCGAATTCAAGGCATGGCTTTCGGCAATCCCCCTGATGTTTGTAGACTCACGGCTTTGTGAAAGGGATCACGACACCGTGCAAGACCTTCCCGAGGCTGAATTGACTCGACTGGTGATTGCATTCCTCAAGAAGTGGAGCACTGCTGACAACGTGACTGCTGACATTGCGTTTGACACAACGGTGGCGGCGGCAGCGTCTCTCCCTGACACCCTACCGGACAATTCACTGGACTTGAATCTGCTAAATGCTTAGTCTATCTTACCACATTGATTGATCAGAAAGACTTTATATCCTAACCCTTTTTTTTTTTTTTTTTTTTTTTTTTTTTCATGCTCTCTCACTCTCTCTCTCTTTCTCTCTCTCTCTCTCTCTCTTGCTAACATATCATCGCTTCATTAGATTACCACTAGCACACATGAGTATCATAATGATTTATTTGAGAAAGAAAATATTTCCTATCATAATTAGAACAGTGTGTGTGTGTGTGTGTGTGTGTGAAGATGGCGTACTGGGCTACGCATTTCCATAGGAGTGATGGGGAGGAGACTTCCCTCAAGCACATGCAAAGCATGCGGAATGATATTACCGAAATACAATCAGTTGTGGGGAACGATGACACCGAAAACACCTTGGTTCATGATGTGGAGAAACTGAAAGAGGTGAAAGCCGATGAGAGCAAAGTGGAAGATGTGGAAAACAGATCTACGCGCTACACAGATCAAGCCATAGCAGCTGATGAGCTGCACGTGAAAACAGATGGATCCGTGTCCATGGATGCTAACCTCAACATGAACGAGCATTCCATCTGTAATTTGGCGTACGATGATAGTTCTTTGACATGTGCTGTCCCTGCCGGTTGGGTCAAGAATGAAATCCAACAAGCATCATCGAGATTGCAAACTGGTATGGACACTGTGCGCAAGATGAAAGGACCTCGTGGTGATCGGGGATTGGGATGGCTTAGCGGAGGTGGCATGCCACTGAACTCTGTAGGGAGAAATGGTGACTTTTATCTCGATGCAACCACGCTCATCGTGTACAAGAAATTCAGCTCGAAATGGAAGGCGTTTGGTCGGCTTCATGGATCAAGAGGTGAAGCTGGTCCACGTGGAGAACGTGGATTGATCGGTCCTGAAGGTGAGACTGGACCTAGAGGAGCTGATGGGCAAGGTGGTGAACGCGGTCAAAAAGGTGATCAAGGAATACCTGGTCCAGAAGGTCCCAGAGGTGAAGTTGGACCACGTGGAGAACGTGGATTGGTCGGGCCTGAAGGTGAGATTGGACCTAGAGGAGAAGATGGGCAAGACGGCCCACAAGGTGAACGTGGTGTGCAAGGTGATCAAGGAACCACAGGTCCCATGGGTCCCCAAGGAACCATCGGTCCAACCGGTCCTCCAGGAAACAGAGGTCCCGTGGGTCTCCAAGGAATCATCGGCCCCATAGGTCCTCAAGGAACCAGAGGCCCCATGGGTCCGCAATCAAATCAGAACCTATCCGATCCGTTTCATCTACTACCTCTCATTCGGAGAAACGCCTACCTCTACATATACTCTCATCCTAGCAGATTTGAATCCGTCACCAGGGTGAGCAGAAACAGATACAGAGGGATAAATCTCGTTGACATGAAGGACAAGAGAATCAACGTGAACAGCATCGACATGTTCCGAGACGATCACTTCTACCTCAACATTACACAACCCAGCGAAGTTTCCATTAGAGAACGATTCGTCAATCTGTTTCACGACAACATGTCTTTTGCAATGTTCCAAGTAATTCAAGTGGACGCACCTGACCCTAGAAACATGGCATTGAAGGCATTCGATATCGATACTGTCGGAAATTTCAGCTTGGATAGTTTGTACGTGTTGTTCACTGCCACCCACATAAGCGGCAACTACTTCACGCGTCCCGGCCATTCATCATTCAACATACCCGTTTCGTCTGTAGTCAGCCAATTATCGGCGGCTTTGGATAAACCTGTGTCGAGTATGACGGATCTCTTGGGTACAAAGTGTGTCATAAGTTACGCTCGGAATTCAGAAGGCCTATTCACTCTATACGTAAACTCCATTTTGATACATTCCAACTTAGACACTGTCCCATTTTCCAGGACCAATGGAATCGAAGATTGCAATTATAGCATTGGTGGTACTCAATTCTTCAACGGCACTTCATCAAAGTTGTTCTGTCATTTGCACTTTGCAGAGAGTTTATCTTCTCACACAATCCAGCGCATCCACACAGAACTCATGGCACACTACGATATATGAAAGTGCTACTTTGATTGTACATAATATATAGCACACATGCTACACTACATTCTTGAGATGAAAATGAAAAATAAAACCTATCTATAGTGAGTGTCATCACAACACCAGAATGTCTGTGATATTGACAGTGGCGAACAACACGTCGGGCGTGAGCAGGGGATTGCACAAACCGAACTTTACTCTAAATGTGAAGGAGCTCGATACGCGTGATAAAGTCCTGCATGTTGAATCGGCTCAGTTTGAAGTACACTTTGAGAACATAGACGAGACAACGAACAAACTCTATGTGGTACATGGTGTAGAAGAAGAAGAAGAAGAAGAAGAGGATAGACTTTCCATCAAGACGGGAACATACAGCGATGTAGACGATTTGGTGTCTATTATCAATGCCACTCTGAAACGAGCAGGACACGGAGACATTGTGTTTTCCTACTCTCGTCACACCAGCCGCATAAGTGTCTCGGTACCCAGGAATAAACGGTGCTTGTTGAAGAAGGACTCACCCGCATTGGTGCTGGGTGTGGGCACTATTCTCAAGCCATACACGATCGAGGGATCTCACACGTTCCCGTTCGCTGTGGATCTGACGAAAGGCAGAAGACTTGTCCTGCTCTACACCGACCTCATTGGACCTGCTGTGGAGTACGAAGACAATACTGATTCGAGGGTGCTGAAGACTTTTCTTATTCAAACCCTCAACGGTTTGAATAACTACGTGTTCGGGAAAGAAGACAAACGACTGCTGCTTCCACACGAAAACGTGACTAGCATTTCGTTCTGGTTGAAATTCAACACCGGTGAACACATTACTTCCGGATATCCCGTCTACCTTGATCTTCGGATCACCAACACGACTTAGATGGATCTTCCAGATGTTCGTGTCCGTCACGTGCGTGACATGGTGGAGGATATAGCAAAACGAAAGAAATTGGAGAGCGAAAAGGTGCGTTGCCGGGAGAAGTACGTGATTTACAACACTGCAATCTTGTCCTTTCTCATACTCATTCAAACCATTCTCAACATTCTTCAAGGGAGTGGTGCCGTATCTGGAGAACATCGCATTCGAATCATCGCCATCAGTAGCACGATTATCGGCGTGATCATGGCATGCATTGGTAAACACGTTCTCGACACCAAACGTCAACTTATCACGTGTATCGAACAACTGCAGCAGATGGAGAGAGCTGAAGACTCGTTCATGTTGGAATTGGGCATTACTCTTGAAGATGGGAAGCTCACTAACGAGGAGCATCAACGATTGATATCGATGATGAACGACTTTCGCAAGACACTGGATATTGGATCTTTGAAAAAAATTCACCCCTATTATAATGTGACTCGCAAGAATGGCACAGGAGATATACTCACCACAAGCTCCGGAGTCCTTCACGGGACTCCTGACCAACACGAAGATCGTTCAGAAGAACATCCTCGACAGGACGGAGAAGAAACTCTCGTTGCTTGAGGGTAGACGCGGAGTACGACTCTTTTCCACAGCAGATCGATCACCACCATCCCTGAACAATGAACTAGACATCTCGTCGCCGAATTTCATTGCTCTGGGGGAGAGCTATTTCATCGTGAAAATGCGCTATAGTGTCAAAAACAATCTCAATAACCAGCCTGGAGACTACACGCGATGGGTGTGCACCACGTCGCCAGCCTTTTCGTGGTTCAAGAACATTCGAGTGGAGATCAACGGAACAGAGGTCACGCAATCGAGTAAAGTTGCCGACATGCAAATGGTTCAGCATATCCTCAGTCTAATGGAAAGCAGCAGCGAACGCCTTCAGTACGTGGACTCGGATCTCTACGGTCTACAGAAACTGGATCCGCAAAGAGCATTGAGAGGTGTGGATTTAACGCCCTATCAACTTGGTGTGAAGCGTAAGCATGGCTATGCCTTCGAAACAAACGCTGCAAACGCTAATGCAGCACAAGCACCGGATTTCGTCGATGATTTCACACTCAGGCGTGCACCCACCGTCGAGCTTGTCACCAACGAAGGCTTCTCCAACACGGTTCAGGAAAATGCACTTCGTGCAGCTGTTGGACGGTTTCAGTACAAGCTGAGACCCTTCCTACCGTTTTTCAATCAGGACGATGCTTGGTTACCCCCGGGTACACAGGTGAAGCTTCGCTTTGATCTGCCACAATCCGAGCTTTCCAGATACATCATGCTTAGCGATCAAGGCGGTGGTGCCAACAGTGCTCTGAGCGTCGGTGATATTGAGATCGATCTACTCCAATTGGACTTTGTGTACACTACCTATCGCATGGAACCCAATCTCACCGATCGTGTACGCCTTCCCAAACAACTCTATTTCCACACGTGGTGCCCTCGTCTCATACAAAAGAGCATTTCAGATGATGCTGGTACACTGGAACTGCTTCACAATGCGGACATTCCACGCAGGATGATCCTGTTCTTCACAGATTTGACTCATGGTACACAGCCAGCATTGGCTGGAGGTGAAGCATCGCATTCTTCGAACAGACTGGCCATGATTCATGCAAATCTCAGTCAACTTCGTGTCACTGTCAACGACCAGACGCTCTTTGACAACCCGCTCAAGTTCCAGTGTGATGTGAGTCGTAATACTGAAGGGCAATACTTCTACGATTACAACAAATCCTCCTACCTGCGTGGCTACAATCTGGTTCAAGACTTTTTCGGCAAGACGTATGGAACGCAAATCCCCATCACCGCTGCAGATTACTGCAATCACTACTTTATGGTGCCTATCAACTTGAATCTGGATCGGACCACAGACAATCCAAGATCCAGAGGAAATCTGTCCATCGACTATCAATTTAGCGACGTGACAAACGCCCCCGTGAGGAGACCTAGCGAAAATGGCGCCTCGATCAAAGTCAACCTTCTCTGCATGGACAAGTACTTGTACACCATGAGCAAAGATGAAGGTATCAAAGCCGAAGTTGTATGAATTAATTCCGACCTAGTAGTAAAAGGGCATCATGGAAGGTGGTGACCTGGAGACCAGACATCGTGTCTACGGTGGTGATTTGAAAACATCGAGTCGACAACACGGTGGATTCTTCTGGAAAAAGAGCTTCTGGAAAAACCTAATCGGTGCTGGACCGGATGAGATGGAAAAGCAGATGGCGGAACCCACGACAAAACAAGATGCAATGCAACGCGGTGGACTTGGACCCCTGGCTGCCATGGCAGGAATGACACTTCTTCCCATGCTTTTGGGGAGAGGAGAGTCCGGAGACATTGTGGAAACGCAAATGAAAACAGCTTACAACCCTGCCATGCACCGAGGAGGTCTAGCCATTCCACCAGGATTAGCCGCCAAGGCCATACCACTCCTGACGAATCTGGCTGCTCCCTTGGCCATGGGTACCATGGCATCACTGGGTGACAACGTAATGGATAAAATATTCGGCAGAGGAGTAAGGAAGGGAAGCTCAGCAGGTGCCATGAAGCGCACTAAAAGTCGTCGTCGTCGGCATGCACCGAAGAAGATTCGTCAACGAGCATCTCGAAAAACCAAGAAACCAGCTCGTCAAGTTCGCTCCAAAGGCCGCAGGGCACGAGGAATAAAGAAACAAGGAAGGGCCTTGTTCAAAAAACTAGGACATCGTGCCCTCGACGAAGCTTCATCGTTCCTGTCTGCACCTCGTAGATCCCTAACCCGTCCTGAAACTCCATTTGCTCAAAAAATTCGACAGAACATTAACAGTGCAGGACCGTCTTCTATGAGTTCCGCTCACATCGGTCCATCCTACAACATCTGATCATGGACTTTATCTCGCTCCTTGGACAGGAAATCGGGAGGAAGAAAAAGACTAGTCCCGTAAGGAACGACGATGTTCCGACCACGGCCACTGCTCGACACGGGCTGCACATTCCTGGTCTTCAGTTCGAGTCTAAGGATTGGTTCACGGAAATCATTCCTGCTCTGAAATCCTGGGGTCAAAACGTATTGTTTCTGGGACAGAGCAACATGGGTAAATCCTACTTTCTCATCAAGCTCCTGAAACGTGTGCAACCTGAGCGTATAGTTGTCATCTCCAACACGCCGGCCGATCAGTATCGTCTCCCAAGCCTCAAATCCTTCAAGCATTACAGCACCATGCCCGAGTGTATCGAAGACATGGATCTCCAGCCTAACACCTATGTGATCATTGATGACATCAGAGTGATGGGTTTGAAGCACGGCAGTCAAAGAGAGTGTCTCTACAAGTTCTTCACCATGTACAGTCATCATCATAAGTTGAACGTGTTCTTTCTCTCTCAGAGCTTTGATAACATTAAGGACATGAAGATCAATGCAAACTTTATGTATCTATTTCGCTTCACTGATAAAAGCAATATCAAGCGTTATCTCAATACTCTGTTTGGTGGTCTGTGCACGAAGTCATCCATTATCTTTAGATTGTATGAGAAGTTATTGGCGGTGTGTCGCAGACCTATCCTAACCATTGATTGCTCTTCTAATCAGTACTACACGTATTGCGAAGACACTGCATTAAAGGTGACTTTTGAATAAAAACCTCGTTGATGTGCGTGTTTAGCCGAAAAGTTAGCCGAAAAGTTAGCCGAAAAGTTAGCCGAAAAGTTAGCCGAAAAGTTAGCCGAAAAGTTAGCCGAAACATTGAAAAAAAAATTCCAATCATGAATAAGAATGGAGCATCTTACGGTGAAATTCTCAAATGGGCTACCGAGCAGTATACAGAGGGTGGGGTCCAGAAAGGGATCCTTCTCGATACCCAAGCGTAAAAGGTTGCAAACCTTGCAGTTTATGTCGAAACATCCTCAACACATCCTCAAGAAGAGAGTAAATTCGTGGGAAGTTCTCGGTATACCACCACTCATGCGGCAAAAAGGAGGTAATAACTACAATACCTACTTGAAAAGCGTCAAGAAAGTTCTTTCCCAAGTGCCAGATCACAGTTTGAGCACCTCCACCCTGTTGGAACTGCAAGCTGATCCGCGAGTAAAGCGTCTATATGACACCCAAAAACAATCCCGATCACATCAGTTACCCGTCTGTGAGAAATGTGATTGCATCCAACATACTCAACTATGATTCCACTACCGATCAAGTTCGCGATTCCGTTGCAGATGTCAGGAAGAAGAGAAAGGCACCTTTAACATCAGTGCCTTTCAATCTATTACAAGACCACGAATTTGACCGATGGATCCTACAAATCCTGGACAGTTTCCTCCGACATACAAATATACCGGCAACCTTTTTGAAGAGCAACTATTTCACAAGCCGATCACAACTGCTGCAACTCTACGATGAAGATCGACTGAGGTTCAGGAGTCGGGTGGAAGCGGCTGCGGATGCCCTGAAGACGCAGACGATGAACGACTACACTACTCTGGTCAACGAGACGAATCGCATCTACATGTCCAGGTACCCGTTTGCAACCATAGCGGGTGCGGTGGGAATCCACAAACATGTCGATGGATTCCTTCGATCAGAACGAAAGATTCATGAACTAGCCACCCTAGTGCTAGCTGTACCAGGATCGCAGCTCAAGTTTCAAGATCTCAACGATATGACTTCTACGTATGGTAGAACAACTGAAGCAAAATTGATCCATCCCGAGCATTTCATGATCAGAGCACAAAAGGTGATGGTGGACGATGCATCATTCATTCAAGAGGTTCTGAAGGATAAAAGCAGGATCACTCGTATCATCAAGGATATCCTGAGTGGACGTTCAATGTGATCACGTGCGCGAAAATTTTCAGGCTATGATCAAGAATGGACTACCCTCTCAGCAGTGCCGACATCAAAGGAAGATTGAATGGTGTTGGAGGGTTCGTGGGGTGTACAAGTTACGACCTCTTACCACCCTTGAACAATGGAGACTTTTGTATCGTCAACACCGACAACGTTCTACCGGTGTACGATGCACCGGAAGGTGGACATCATTGGTTGACCGTGTGTCGCGAGCAAAACGTGATCCTGGTTTTTGACAGTTTCGGACGCAGTCTATACACTATGGAGCAAGATTACACTGAACCTGCACTGTGCGATTTCTTTAAAGAAGCCTATGCAGACTGTAAGATCATCACCAACACCCAAGCCGTTCAAGACAGAAGCACAGCAGTATGTGGATGGTATGCCATATTGATGGGAAAGCTATTTTCCAAATATGGTCTGGATGAAGCACTTCGAATTTTCCGAAGAGTCTTCGATGAGGATGAAAAGCTGGAAAACGATCAACTGGTTCTCAGTTTAGGTGCCTTGCGAGGTGGTGGAGCCTTGTGGGATACGAAAGTGCAAAAAGCACTTCATGATGGAAGACAGAAGAAGAAGTCGCAGTCCACACCATTCCACACGCAACTGGCTAACGAATTGCACAAACCCAGACGAGTGCATTTCAAAAGACGCAAGGTGAAGAGCAGGTCTGTGGATCACATCTGGAGTGCCGATCTAGTGGATATGCAACGGTTTGCCCGAAGCAACAAGAACTACAAATTCCTGCTGACCGTCATCGATCTGTACAGTCGCTATGCCTGGGCAGTACCCCTGAAAACCAAAACTGGCTCTGCTGTCAGGGATGCATTCGACCTGATCCTGAAAACATCGAACAGGGTACCACAAAAACTATGGGTAGACGAAGGCAAGGAGTTCTACAATGCAACAATGAAGCAATGGGTCAAGGATCACAACATCATCATGTACAGCACCCACAACGAAGGAAAAGCCGTGGTGGTGGAACGCTTCAATAGAACACTGAAAGGCAGAATGTGGCGCCATTTCACGGAGAAAGCTACGACACAGTATCTTGACGTCCTTCCTCAGCTTATGGTCAAGTACAACAGCTCGAAACATCGCAGTATCGGCATGAGTCCCACGAAAGCTTCTCTTGATGGAAAACCAAAAGATGCAGACGTACACTCGAAGCAATCACCAGCTAAATTCAAAGTGGGTGATGATGTGCGTTTGGCTGTGGCTAAACGTCATTTCGAGAAAGGGTACACGCCCAACTGGACAGAGGAAGTGTTCGTGGTAAACGATGTCCTACCCACTGTACCCCACACCTATCGTGTTCAAGACCTGATGGGAGAAGTCATTCAAGGACAGTTCTATGGAGCTGAGCTACAACATGCCAGACACACAGGATTGAGATTCGATAAGGTGTTGAAATACAACAAGAACAGTCGGCTCGTCAAATGGAAGGGTTATCAAGACGAAAAATTCCATACCTGGTTAACAAAGAAGGATGTGAATGATCTCAAAAAGTATTAGCATTTCATATGTACAATGTAGCTCATGCTTTGGATTAACGTGAATATTATGAATCGCATAGTATTTACAATGTATTTCATGAGAAGATATGACATATGCTCTAGTATGTGTGGAAATCCCTCAGTGCTTTGGAATATCCTTGTGTCCGAATGCCAGGGTGTTGATACCATCCTCCAGAATGTAACGCTTACTGTCGAATCCACAGAGGGCAATCTTGTGTAGCTCCTCTCCGTGAATGCAATGTCGTCGACTTCGAAGAACATTCATTGTTCTCTTCAGCTGAGACTCCTCGACGAGACATGTTCGATAATCATCGACGGTTATGGTGTTTTTCAACACGCTTCTCTGCACACCTTTGGCACGCTTGCCATTGTCGTCGTTGTCTTCACAGCGGTATGCGTACATCTTGCTCCGCAAACCAATGAACTCCTTGATGGGTTTGCCACCTAGTTCGTCCTTGAACTTCCCTACCACCTTCTTGTTGACCGTGCTGTACAGGTGGTGGGATGGTGAATAGTTGGATGTGTCATAGGCTGTTATGTTGTTTGACATATCGGTGTACAGATCATCCGTTTGAATATGTACGATCAGACTATCAGTATCAGTGTAGAGCAAACGTACATTTTGTCCATAGCGGGGTAGGAGAACTTCATAGTAAAAGGAATACATCAAGTGCTTCGACAGATCGAGGATGGCTGTACCCACATAAATGGGTTTATTGAGAGTCACCTTTGTCCTGGCAAACTCGATTGCTATCAGATCGTTCTCAAAGGCTACACTGCGGATGTACGAAGGTTTGTTGATGCTTTTCTGGAGACGTGGTTTTTCATCCTGTTCACGAATGAGCTTGATGTTTACTCTGTTTCGAACGTTTTCCATGGTCTTGCCATATACAGCATTGTTCATCAACTACGATAAACAGGCATACAAAAAAAAAAAAAGCCAAGAAAAACAACAATAAGAAAACTGTTATCTTCAGGTCATTCACACTTCCAGTACATACTAGATCCCACACTATCGCTAAATACACACACACACACACATGATGTGGAGTACCCACCTTATAGAAGTCTTTCTCGAAATCAGAAGTTGATAGCTTTCTCAGGTCAGTATTAGTGTCGATGTATGGCTTCATCCATGGGTGTTGTGTGAAGGAGAGCACACGATGCACATCTGTAATCTCCACACCCAAGGACACATACTGCTGCAAGTTTCTGTAGTGCAGAACATAGTGCTCTTTCACCAGTAGATTTGGTACCAGTTTCTTCGCTTCCAAACCGGTCACCTACAAGAGGACAGTATAGATATACACAAACCTTAGAAGATTAATACAAGCATATCCACCGGATAGACCATGACTTACCATTAGTTTCTCTGCCATGTGGGTCTGATATGGAGAAAGCATATCTCGTGTCACCTTCATCTTCTCAGGAGCCAACGGATAATCATTCATCATGTCATGCACACCATCTGGAATCCTTAAATCGCACTCCACCATGTATCCCGTCGAAGAGTCCATTGGATGATCGAGTACCGTCTCCAGAAGATCATCCGTCACTGCTTCAAAGCAGAAGTCCGACACGGGCAAGGGTTGAGACATGGCCCATCCATATAGATTGTTCGCATCTAAATATTGGATGAAGCTTGACGGCTCGTCTGGATTGTACTCCGATAGATATCTGTTGTTGGCGGTGGCGTGTCTAGCGGACACCATGCTTATGCCACCTCTTTTGCCATGCTCAATGAAGTTGAACATGTCAATGTCGGAAATGAGATGAAGGGACACCTTCGTCATTTTCAGCAGCGAATCCCAGGCAAATCCCGGTAAGGTGAGGTAATTAGCGGGATCCAATCCATAGGTTGTGTGAGCAGTTCTTCTGAAGTTTTCGAAAACGTCAGCCAACAGCAGCACATCAGTCTCCAGGTAGAGGTCGTGATAGTCTCCTAGATCTTCACAGTCAAACGCAGTCCATACTGTTTGCGCATAGGCATAGTCTTCATCACTGATACCCTAGGGAATAGAAAATGTACACCAAAAAGAAAAACAAATCAACGAACTTATTTTAGTAGTTCGCCCACACAATCAATTATTTAGTATGAAGCTGCAGGAAGCGTTCAAACACATTTTGTCTTATTTTAGTACTTCGAAGTAAGATGGTGAAAAAAGAAAGAGAGAAAGATCTACTATATCTGTCACACTACTCACCGTGTTCGTTAGCGTTGAGTGGAATGCATCCTTGGGTGGTAGACGCGTTTCTTCGAATTGGTCGTACGACCCCATATATTCATACGGGTAGACACCCTTTCGTGTCAACAGTTTGCGTTCATCCTCGTCTGGAAATCGTGCGGATAGAAGGGCGAATGCATCTGGTGGTGTAGCCGAAACCAACCGGTCTAGGGAGGTGTTCAAGAATGCCAGGCTGTCGATGAACTGGAACTGTCTCCATCCGAATGTGACATATTTTTCACTGTTGATGGGAATCACTTTGATAGCACCGAGACGCTTGGTCTGAGAAGAAGAAAGAAAAAGAGGAGACACAGTTTTAAGGTGCAGCTGTAAAGATGAATATCAATCATATAAACGTGAATATGAGTACCAACATAGTAATGATCTTCCTTCTTAGAAAAACATCATGATCCACGCACACGCACACACACACACACACACACACACACACACACACACCACGCATATGTAACGTACCCGTTCTTGTCCTTTCTCGTTCACATACGTAATCTCATCAGTGGACGTTCTCCCAATGGCAGATATGATGTGATGAGAATCGTATCCCTTCAAGTTATGAAAGATCACAGGAATCTTGATCTTGAACGGCTCAATCCGCATGTTCAGGTTACAATGGTTGTGTGCTGCACCACGGTAAGCACCGGTGATGTGACAGTGGTCACGTACACGATCGCTACCCAACGCTTCACCACAGATCCAACAGCAGACTACCGTTTCAAATTCACGTTGCTGACTTTCTGAAATGATCATTTGACCAGCATTACATGCAAGAAGCTCATCACGGATAATCTCCTCCTCTTGCTCAAGTGACAGCAGAAAACAGAACATAGAATCTTCTCCACGGTAGAAGAAACGGTTCGTGACGACGCCATCAGATCGTACTACAATGTACGAACAGGAACAGGCTACATGCTTGTTCTTTTGGAATGTCGAATGACCGATTTTCTTGACAGCGGACAGAGGTTCTATGAAGGCCTCACAATCGGCATAGATCACCTGCATTTGAGAGAGAGAGAGAGAGAGAGAGAGAGAGAGAAGTAGGAATAGCAGCAGGGACAACACCGAGTAAAACAGCGGAAAAGACAGATAGAGAATTAGGAATAGCTGCAGAGACAACACCGAGTAAAACAGCAGAAAGGTGAACAATCAGAGTCAAGAAACATGTGCAGGAAAGAAAAGAAAAAAAGAAAAAAAACAGACCACAGTGTGTTCACCTTGATTAAGTGTTCTACTTACAAATGGGGCTTGAAGCTGCTTGTTCACATTCCTGAACATCACTCTATCGCCAGCCTTTGGCATCTCCACCGTGGCTTCAGGATGTTCACTGCAGTACATCATATGATTATTCAATGCCTTCTCCGTGACGTGTGTTGAGAGACATCTGAAGCAGACGAAATGTGCTCGACGTGCTCCAGTAGCAACAAGACGACTGAATGACTTTATCCACACCCAGTGCTGCACCTCCACGTCATTGCGTTCGTCTTGGATGAGCAATACATTGATGGCGGTCTGCGGTTGGTGAGAAATTCTTAACGGATATATGACTTTCTCTTCATATCCGAAGACGTTGATGTAAAGACCGTCGTTCAGTCTTTCGATGACTGGTATGTCTTCCAGTTTTGCTGGAAACTCGATGCCGCTCACATCCACAGTATCCGCATGTTCTGCGTACGACGATTGACGATATGGATGAGACTTGTCTGCCGAAAATTTAGCAGCCAGTATTGACCATCTAAAGTACGGATGACATAAGACATGGACAGAACATACAGTTCAATCCATACACCATAACACAACACTGAAACCCCACTGCTATACTTACAGTAAACACTTGTTGTCAGTGTTCTGCACGTTAACAATGGCCTTCTTCGACTTCAACTCCGGTGGCAAGGGGATGTACGAACTTCCTCCAAGTACACAATAGCGTGACATTTCGATGTGTAAACAGGAAATCCGTTCAACTACCCAACCTGATCCATGACGAACGAAATCATCAAGACGAGCGTTGATCTGAGCAATCATCGTACTGAGAAGGTCCCTCAGCTCCATGGCGTTGAGCACCAGCGTTGTACTCGATCGGAAGAAGAATGTGTTGGAAACCATTTGTCCTGTAGCAGGATTCAGCTTCTGCATCACCACCTGAACTACCAAAGAACACTTGTACTGACCCCATTGCTCAATATTCTCTTCAAGAAGCAGCTCCAGCGACGGTAGAACATGAGAGAAAAACTTTAGTACATCTGCAAACTCTTGATCAGGACAATAACTAAAGAATTGCAACAGATCAGATGATCTCACTACATCAAAAGACTGACGAGGTTTCTTCCGAAGGGGTTCCATCCTGAGCAGGGGTGGTGGCGGACAACCACACAATGGCTTGACAAGGTACCGAGGACCTATTTTTATAGGGTTTTCGTAATAGTTGAATTCGGAATAACTGGTTGTTTTTCAATTAACCAATCCACTCATCTCCCGCTGGAAACAATTAACCACTTACCGCACTTCCCGCTGAAAACATGTGACCAATTAGCGCACTTCCCGCTGAAATCACGTTCATCCTTTTATCGCGCATTGACCCATGTTCCACACTTCACAGTGAAATCAGTGCTGCAATGATGTACTGTGACGTCAATGCATGAATGCATGATCTGTGCATCTGAGGTCAAGATGAATCCGGTATTCCAGCAGCTAAAAGTTCGAGAAAGAATTGTTGTATGTCGAAAAGAATTATACGAGAGGAAAGCTAGAAAAATTCTACACCTCATGGACCTTTCGATTACGGACATAGATGGAAAACTAATTGACTTATGTCAATGGAAAGATTCCAAACCCGAACCAAAAAAGACACGGCATGTCGCGAGCAACGTTTTGGTTTTTGGCGCGCACCGTGTTCACCGTGTTCTCCAAGGTCGTCACCTTCCCGGAGGCGGGACCCGGCGGGACGGGACTTGGCGGGACCTATAAAACCTGATATAATTTCATTTTTGGTTCACAATTCATTTTTGAGTCCATTGGATGATCGAGTACCGTCTCCAGAATTTCTCTCTCTATCAGATCAAAGATGTCGGCCTGGTCAACCTCCGAACCATATGTAGAGAAGTGGTATTTATTTTCTTGTAGTAATAAAGATGAATTAACCGTTCGGTTACTCACCGATCTGGGCACAGCCTACGAGCTAAGACCCATGCTTCTTCACCCGGATCGGGTGGACTTAACTCCCATGGAGATTGCGGAGTATCTGTGCAGGGTGTCGACGCGCGTTCTCGTGAGCGGTGAGAAACACCAGCGTCTCCCAAAGATCGTCGTTGATGGCGTAGAGGATTATGGATCCTCATCATGGCGGGATACAGGCAGACTGCTGCGCTGCTGGGACGACGGGCGCAGATTGATGTACAACGTGATGAAGGCTGCAGGTGTTCTGGATATTGTCGAAGAGACATTTGCAAATGGTGAGCAGATCGAAGCTCAGGAACTCATCCGTGTCATCAAGGATCTCAATGAGCGCAAGGTCTTTCGAAAAGACGGGGATACACAAGCGACGACGAAATCTGTCCGCCTCTCAGTCATGTCGACGAGGATAACCCGTGTTGTTGTGCGTGTCGGCACGATCGACATTGACGATGAAGGATATCCTAAGAAGATGCCGGAAGTCTCGTGTGATTCTGTAGTAAGCCGGAAGCGCAAGGCCGATGATGACCTGGATGAACCAATTGTGACGATTCAGGCTTCGAACACATCTCCTATCATCGAAGTTTCCAGGAAGCGCTCCTGGGTAGTACCTTCTCAAGATATCTTTGATTGCTAGACTCTCTCTCTCTCTCTCTCTCTCTCTCTCTCTCTCTCTCTCTTCCTACCAGGCGTGAGCCATCCCCTGGGTGAACAAAATGGGTGCTATCTTCTCTCTCTCTCTCTCTCTCTCTCTCTCTCTCTCTCTCTCTCTCTCTCTCTCTCTCTCTCTCTCTCTCTCTCTCTCTCTCTCTCTCTCTCTTCCTACCAGGCGTGAGCCATCCCCTGGGTGAACAAAATGGGTGCTATCTTCTCTCTCTCTCTCTCTCTCTCTCTCTCTCTCTCTCTCTCTCTCTCTCTCTCTCTCTCTCTCTCTCTCTCTCTCTCTCTCTCTCTCTCTCTCTCTCTCTCTCTCTCTCTCTCTCTCTCTCTCTCTCTCTCTTCCTACCAGGCGTGAGCCATCCCCTGGGTGAACAAAATGGGTGCTATCTTCTCTCTCTCTCTCTCTCTCTCTCTCTCTCTCTCTCTCTCTCTCTCTCTCTCTCTCTCTCTCTCTCTCTCTCTCTCTCTCTCTCTCTCTTTTCAAAATGATCCGAAAAATTGAAATTACAAGTCAAAATACTGCAAAACTATGAGTTCTGATTAATATAAAATTGGAAAAAAGTGAGATAACATTGACATTAGAAATAGTAATATTTTAGACATCGGAATGCAATATTATGATGTAGGGCAGGACATAACACCCACCCCTAAAAATCAAAATTAATGATACATGCAGAATTCCAAATCATGACACCATATTACCTTATTGTTTAGGGTAGAGCATAACACCCCAATACATATTTTTCAATAATACCCCCATATTTTATCCGCAAAAAAACCGGGCCAAAAATAATTTTCACCGCAAAAATGGGGTACTATTAGTACCCCATTTTTCAATAATACCCCATTTTTTGGGACCCGGGCGCCCCCTGGCACAGAACCCGCTCGTCCCTTACTGGCGTGTCTAGCGGACACCATGCTTATGCCACCTCTTTTGCCATGCTCAATGAAGTTGAACATGTCAATGTCGGAAATGAGATGAAGGGACACCTTCGTCATTTTCAGCAGCGAATCCCAGGCAAATCCCGGTAAGGTGAGGTAATTAGCGGGATCCAATCCATAGGTTGTGTGAGCAGTTCTTCTGAAGTTTTCGAAAACGTCAGCCAACAGCAGCACATCAGTCTCCAGGTAGAGGTCGTGATAGTCTCCTAGATCTTCACAGTCAAACGCAGTCCATACTGTTTGCGCATAGGCATAGTCTTCATCACTGATACCCTAGGGAATAGAAAATGTACACCAAAAAGAAAAACAAATCAACGAACTTATTTTAGTAGTTCGCCCACACAATCAATTATTTAGTATGAAGCTGCAGGAAGCGTTCAAACACATTTTGTCTTATTTTAGTACTTCGAAGTAAGATGGTGAAAAAAGAAAGAGAGAAAGATCTACTATATCTGTCACACTACTCACCGTGTTCGTTAGCGTTGAGTGGAATGCATCCTTGGGTGGTAGACGCGTTTCTTCGAATTGGTCGTACGACCCCATATATTCATACGGGTAGACACCCTTTCGTGTCAACAGTTTGCGTTCATCCTCGTCTGGAAATCGTGCGGATAGAAGGGCGAATGCATCTGGTGGTGTAGCCGAAACCAACCGGTCTAGGGAGGTGTTCAAGAATGCCAGGCTGTCGATGAACTGGAACTGTCTCCATCCGAATGTGACATATTTTTCACTGTTGATGGGAATCACTTTGATAGCACCGAGACGCTTGGTCTGAGAAGAAGAAAGAAAAAGAGGAGACACAGTTTTAAGGTGCAGCTGTAAAGATGAATATCAATCATATAAACGTGAATATGAGTACCAACATAGTAATGATCTTCCTTCTTAGAAAAACATCATGATCCACGCACACGCACACACACACACACACACACACACACACACACACACACACACCACGCATATGTAACGTACCCGTTCTTGTCCTTTCTCGTTCACATACGTAATCTCATCAGTGGACGTTCTCCCAATGGCAGATATGATGTGATGAGAATCGTATCCCTTCAAGTTATGAAAGATCACAGGAATCTTGATCTTGAACGGCTCAATCCGCATGTTCAGGTTACAATGGTTGTGTGCTGCACCACGGTAAGCACCGGTGATGTGACAGTGGTCACGTACACGATCGCTACCCAACGCTTCACCACAGATCCAACAGCAGACTACCGTTTCAAATTCACGTTGCTGACTTTCTGAAATGATCATTTGACCAGCATTACATGCAAGAAGCTCATCACGGATAATCTCCTCCTCTTGCTCAAGTGACAGCAGAAAACAGAACATAGAATCTTCTCCACGGTAGAAGAAACGGTTCGTGACGACGCCATCAGATCGTACTACAATGTACGAACAGGAACAGGCTACATGCTTGTTCTTTTGGAATGTCGAATGACCGATTTTCTTGACAGCGGACAGAGGTTCTATGAAGGCCTCACAATCGGCATAGATCACCTGCATTTGAGAGAGAGAGAGAGAGAGAGAGAGAGAGAGAGAGAAGTAGGAATAGCAGCAGGGACAACACCGAGTAAAACAGCGGAAAAGACAGATAGAGAATTAGGAATAGCTGCAGAGACAACACCGAGTAAAACAGCAGAAAGGTGAACAATCAGAGTCAAGAAACATGTGCAGGAAAGAAAGAAAAAAAGAAAAAAAACAGACCACAGTGTGTTCACCTTGATTAAGTGTTCTACTTACAAATGGGGCTTGAAGCTGCTTGTTCACATTCCTGAACATCACTCTATCGCCAGCCTTTGGCATCTCCACCGTGGCTTCAGGATGTTCACTGCAGTACATCATATGATTATTCAATGCCTTCTCCGTGACGTGTGTTGAGAGACATCTGAAGCAGACGAAATGTGCTCGACGTGCTCCAGTAGCAACAAGACGACTGAATGACTTTATCCACACCCAGTGCTGCACCTCCACGTCATTGCGTTCGTCTTGGATGAGCAATACATTGATGGCGGTCTGCGGTTGGTGAGAAATTCTTAACGGATATATGACTTTCTCTTCATATCCGAAGACGTTGATGTAAAGACCGTCGTTCAGTCTTTCGATGACTGGTATGTCTTCCAGTTTTGCTGGAACTCGATGCCGCTCACATCCACAGTATCCGCATGTTCTGCGTACGACGATTGACGATATGGATGAGACTTGTCTGCCGAAAATTTAGCAGCCAGTATTGACCATCTAAAGTACGGATGACATAAGACATGGACAGACATACAGTTCAATCCATACACCATAACACAACACTGAAACCCCACTGCTATACTTACAGTAAACACTTGTTGTCAGTGTTCTGCACGTTAACAATGGCCTTCTTCGACTTCAACTCCGGTTCCGGTGGCAAGGGGATGTACGAACTTCCTCCAAGTACACAATAGCGTGACATTTCGATGTGTAAACAGGAAATCCGTTCAACTACCCAACCTGATCCATGACGAACGAAATCATCAAGACGAGCGTTGATCTGAGCAATCATCGTACTGAGAAGGTCCCTCAGCTCCATGGTGTTGAGCACCAGCGTTGTACTCGATCGGAAGAAGAATGTGTTGGAAACCATTTGTCCTGTAGCAGGATTCAGCTTCTGCATCACCACCTGAACTACCAAAGAACACTTGTACTGACCCCATTGCTCAATATTCTCTTCAAGAAGCAGCTCCAGCGACGGTAGAACATGAGAGAAAAACTTTAGTACATCTGCAAACTCTTGATCAGGACAATAACTAAAGAATTGCAACAGATCAGATGATCTCACTACATCAAAAGACTGACTAGGTTTCTTCCGAAGGGGTTCCATCCTGAGCAGGGGTGGTGGCGGACAACCACACAATGGCTTGACAAGGTACCGAGGACCTATTTTTATAGGGTTTTCGTAATAGTTGAATTCGGAATAACTGGTTGTTTTTCAATTAACCAATCCACTCATCTCCCACTGGAAACAATTAACCACTTACCGCACTTCCCGCTGAAAACATGTGACCAATTAGCGCACTTCCCGCTGAAATCACGTTCATCCTTTTATCGCGCATTGACCCATGTTCCACACTTCACAGTGAAATCAGTGCTGCAATGATGTACTGTGACGTCAATGCATGGATGCATGATCTGTGCATCTGAGGTCAAGATGAATCCGGTATTCCAGCAGCTAAAAGTTCGAGAAAGAATTGTTGTATGTCGAAAAGAATTATACGAGAGGAAAGCTAGAAAAATTCTACACCTCATGGACCTTTCGATTACGGACATAGATGGAAAACTAATTGACTTATGTCAATGGAAAGATTCCAAACCCGAACCAAAAAAGACACGGCATGTCGCGAGCAACGTTTTGGTTTTTGGCGCGCACCGTGTTCACCGTGTTCTCCAAGGTCGTCACCTTCCCGGAGGCGGGACCCGGCGGGACGGGACTTGGCGGGACCTATAAAACCTGATATAATTTCATTTTTGGTTCACAATTCATTTTTGAAAAAAAAAAAAAATGATCCGAAAAATTGAAATTACAAGTCAAAATACTGCAAAACTATGAGTTCTGATTAATATAAAATTGGAAAAAAGTGAGATAACATTGACATTAGAAATAGTAATATTTTAGACATCGGAATGCAATATTATGATGTAGGGCAGGACATAACACCCACCCCTAAAAATCAAAATTAATGATACATGCAGAATTCCAAATCATGACACCATATTACCTTATTGTTTAGGGTAGAGCATAACACCCCAATACATATTTTTCAATAATACCCCCATATTTTATCCGCAAAAAAACCGGGCCAAAAATAATTTTCACCGCAAAAATGGGGTACTATTAGTACCCCATTTTTCAATAATACCCCATTTTTTGGGACCCGGGCGCCCCCTGGCACAGAACCCGCTCGTCCTTTACTACTGCCATGCATACGCAAACGCGCCCAAATGGAAATTCCAGCATGTTGGAATTTACAGCGCGTATCAGGCGCGTACCAGCCTACATGCCATTCACTTTGATTGGCGGGGTCAACAAATTAGTACTCGAAGGTGTCGCACGCGCTAAATACGACACAGATTGCTGTTTGTAACAAAGCTTAGCAAAAGTACATAGCCCCCAGAGTGTGCAACGCCTGTTCCAGCCCTGCATAGTCCCTGATACCAAGAGTCCATAACCCCCAGAGTGTGCAACTCGTGATCCTTCTCAGCACAAATCAGTGCCGCAACGAAATCCAACCTTCATACGTCATGTAGTGAGTAGCGGATGTACCAGATATGCACAGGGCCCCATCCGCCAATGCTTGACTATGGACCGGAAGACGCAATGTTTGGATTTCGTTGCGCCAGACCCCAACCTGGAGTTGCACACTCTGGGGGGTTATGGACTCTTGCTGATACTGATAGGGTCTTGGTTGAGCCAGGTTTTACAAAATTAGGACAGGTATACCATGGCAAAATGTGTGGAGAAGCAGATCCCAAACCCAGGTTTTGGAGATTTAAAGTGGGTTTTTGATCCTCAATTCGGCCCAAATTGGACTTTCAAAAGCCAGCGGGATTGTTTCCGATGAATGGACTGTAGTAAAATCCCTTAATTAATCAGGCTGCGAAAAATTCGCCGAAAATGAGACTGATCGAAAATCGCTACGCTTTTCGCCGATTTTGGAGGGTTCCTTTGACAATCGTCGAAAATCGACCAAATCTTCTAATAATTATTTCACAAATATTGAGGCCAACATGCCAACAGTTCTTTTAGCCGGTTTTCCAATATATTCCAGTTTTCCAGCCGATTGTCAAACAATCAACTGATTTTGCAGTCGAATCTGATGTATTTTGGACCCGAGCGAAAAGCCGAACAAGCGGAAAAAACGGGCCGGTTTGGGGAAAGCCTACACAAGGGACCTTTCCGAACCTGAGCTTTCGAAGTTGGAAGGTTGCTGGTTTGTGCCTTGGAGAAGTGTTGGACCTAGGTGTCAGGTCGCTGAATGTCTCAGTACTCCCGGCCTTGTCAGTTTTGTGCCATTTTGTCGCACCCGCTGACTGTATAAAGATCTGGTTACGTTGGTGGACAGTTATCATAATATAACAAACAAACAAAAAACTAACTAACTAATACTGCGACAAGAATACCATGTAACAGGAGATGAGCCCTCGCCACGGAGAACGGTTTTGGGAAGCAAAGATGCAATGCGCTTGAGAAAAGCCAAAGCCTTGCCTCGACCACCCGTGCCACAAAACAGCAATGGTGCTGGGATTCATGCTGCCATGGAGAATCATAATCAGTAAATTGATGTTGCTGTTTTTTTCTTCCTTCTTTCTTTTTTCTTTTTGGTTTCCCGTTCCCGGGGCCTTCTATTCGGTGCTCTCTGTAGTTGTACTTCTGTACTGTTTCATGTTGAGCTACATGTATCCGGATTCCAATAAACACCAAAAAAAAAGAACAAAAGAAAGAAAAAAACAGTCACATGTACCCATATATTTGGCGTTCCCTCTGAGCTACCCAAACAAATATTGTGCTTGACCGCATTACGGCACGTTCGGTATCTCCGCCTTCTCCGTTAAATCATATTTAAACAAAACCGTTCTGCGCTCCGGCTCTCCGCCTTCTCCGCGAACACAAGAAAACTCGAGGAAAACAAACAAATTCAAGAAGCAAGAATGACAAGAAAGGCAGAAAGTATGAGAACATTATATTGTTATAAGCCAGCAAAATTTACCCCAGATCTCCAGTTTCAATTTCCAAACAACCCAGCACGGGAGTCTTCTGCAAGCTGCGCACTCTGCTCAGGCACAAGTCTGTGGGCGGGGGTATGCATATCACGAACGGCATACTGAGAGAAGTGGCACCCATGTTCATGCAGTCCCTGTGCCAACACTAGTTTCCGGCTCGGGCAGCTACCTAGTGACTGGAAGTTGGCTACAGTCTTACCTATCTACAAAGAGAACGGCAAACATGCGTGGCCAGCTAACTACAGCCTACAGGCCTATCTCTGTATGATGATGTTGTTGTTGTTGCTGCTGCTGCTGGTGCTGCTGCCGTGGCTGTCGTTACAGTCCCTGTCGTTGTCAGGAAATGTTTGCTTGTGCCATTCTTCAACCAACCGACTTCATTTGTCACATGACTGACTCACGGCTGCCATCCAGAGCACACAAGAAGTCCATCGAACCGTCCACTCGGCAAACCTTCAAGAAAGCACCACTTCCTGCTCGATACACAGTGTTTCGGGGAATTCACCATTCATCAGTTGAGCTTGAGTAGGCTGAGGAAGATTGTGCCTGAAGAGCACCACTTATATAATATATAATTATAGTGCTCTCCAGCCACAAACATCACCAGGGATACAAACTTACAGAGACGCTCCGTTTCCAGTGCCACAAACACCTCGTGAGCACCAGATAACAGCGTGAGTCAGTGTCGCTCCTGGACGGTGAGAACCAGGGAGTCGTAAAATACCGGGAGGCATAGATTAACGGCCGAACATCGGCCATTTTCCGGCCATTTTCGGCCACTGACCGGACGTTTTCAATTTCACCGGACATAGTGTCTGGTCAAAAAGGAAAAAAAGAGCAGCAACCATTCGACCGTTTTATGTAGAGTTGGGCTTTCTTCGGAGCTTCGTGCCAAATGCGACTTGCATATCGTACAACTAACACGTCTACCCTGTAGCCTCAGGCGTAGACTTCACCAGATTTACTTGATCCGCCTGTAGCAACGCGCGCGGCGCGGTTGCTACAGTCAATTCACACTTTCGACCTTTGGTACATGGTGTCGACTTCGCACTTGAATCGATGGGTTGAACTGTCGTTGTTGTTGTTTTTTATTTGAATTCGCAATACCAAACGGGCAATAAGCCCAATTACATGGAAGCGAATAAAAGAATGCTAAGAATGAGGCATTGGGGTGGATGTTATTTCAAGTGGAAAATACTGATCCCGGGAGGTACTACAAATAGGTACAATGAAAATCTGAAAAGGCCATGGTACTGTCGTTTACCATGCTGGAAGCAGCTACATGGAGAAGGAAAAACAACAAGAAAGACGTTTTATCTCATGTATTGGACAAACAGAGCTAACAGGAAAAGACCGTTCGTTATATGCCTATACATACTGTCCGTGTGTGTGTGGGGGGAGGGCATGTCACTGTTTCTCTTCTTTTAAAAAACGTTTATGGCCTGAGAGTGTACGGGTACACGGCTGCTGCGAAATCGGCCACGGCTTTGCAGGAACGTACACTGGCTGGCAGAGTGTTCCACAGCGCAGGTACACGGAAGAACGGTCGGCGAGTGCCTGTATTCGTCCTGGCCAGCGGGAGAATGAGCCCGGCGTTGGCTTGATGTCGAGTTGGGGCCGTGGTTGCGGGCTTCAGCTGCTTTGAAAGCGCTGTACTACATTGGCCGTTCAGGCCGCGCCAGATGAGATCGAGGAGTCGGTGGTGTTGTGTCTCCTCGATTTTCCGGAGGGATATGCTCTCCCTTTGGTGGCTTACCGAAGATGTGGGTGGTAGGCTGAACACAGCGCGGATGGCACGGTTCTGAAGACGTTGGAGTTTCCCTAGAGCGAAAGCTGAGAGGGAGGTGCTATAGGCCACACTTCCATATAATAGGTCGGGCATCACAACGGATTTTAGGTATTGGACCCTGGCCTTCTGGGAAAGGGATCGCCGGGCTCGCCACAATGCTCCGACTTTCCTGTTCACCTTCGCTGTAAGATCGTGGATATGATGGTCCCAGGTCAGTTGCTCGGTGATGGTTAAACCCAAGTACGTGGCCGCAGTACAAGCAGGTAAGCGGGTCTGATGGCAATTTACAGCGATACTGGTTTGCGCATCCCTCCCACAGATGGACAGAACTTGACTTTTGCGTTCCTTCAATAACAGGCCGCGGTTTTCGAGCCAGTCGGCCAGCGCAGTGACGGATGACGAGAGTCCCAGTGAAATAGTTGCCGTGTTGGAACCACTTTCGTACAGTGCAATATCGTCAGCAAATTGTATGCTAGGGGTCGGGTGAGCTACTGCAGCTACCGCTCGGGTGTATATATTGAACAAGATGGGCCCCAATACAGATCCCTGGGGTACTCCACTTGTGCATACTGTGATGTTGCTCAGTTCGCTACCGATGCGGACTTGTTGTGTCCGGTTTGTAAGGTAGCTAACGAGCCATTTCATCACCGTACCGCCAACTCCAAATTCAAAGCAGTCCTGGATCATAATTGCATGCCGCACTTTGTCGAAGGCCTTCGACATGTCAAGGAAGCACACTCCAGAGGAGTCCTTCTTGTCGCGAGCCATTTGCAGCTGATCAACCAGTAAGGCTAGTGCATCACCCGTCGAGTGCTGCCGGCGAAATGAAACTGAGTTTCCGGGATAGCGTCGGTGTGGTCGAGGTGCCGTACAAGCTGCCGCTGGACCAGCTTTTCCAGCAACTTTGACAAAATCGGAAGTAGTGACACTGGCCTATAGTTTGTCGGCTGAGACGGATCTCCAGACTTGAACAGCGGGCTTACAGCCGCCAACTTGAAACCGGCAGGCACTGCACCAGATTTCAGTGACAGGTTGAAGAGTGTGGTGACAGATGGTGTGCTGCAGTCTGCAGTGCAGTTGTTCACTCTTGAGAGGAAGATGTCATCTTTTATTTTTAACTCTTTCACTGACCAGGAATGCAAATAGTCTTTTAGAATATCTTGTGGAAAGCGAAAGGGAGATTCAGAGGACTTGCCGCTGGGCAAAAAAAGTCCGTGGTGTGAAGGCCGCTTCTTGCGATTAGTGGATCTCGGACCATGATGCAGAGCTGACTACTTCCGCCTGGCTGATTTATGACCGGCAGAAGAACGATCGGCTCTTAGCAGAATGTTTGAAGTGTTCCGTGTGCATCAAGTTTGTAGACAGAGTCTGCAGTTGTAAAAACTTCAGCGAGGCTTTCATAACCGGATCCAAGAACCTGAGAACATCAGCGTTCAAGGATCATGCTGGAACGGAGATGCATAAACGAGCAATGAATCTTTTCCGCAGGCAAGAGTGTCCCGCTCGAAATGCCCCGAATTCGCTCCAATTGCGAAGGCACTGTGCAGGATGGACGACGGTGCTGCCGCTATTGCACGACGCAAATTCGAACTGACTTACTTTCTCTGCAAGGAGCATATCGCGTTCGCAAAATTCTTCACTGCAATGCTTTCTTGTACATACATTTGTCGTCAGTAAATAGTTCAGTTTCTAATACAAATAAATTGGCGAATTGTACGTAGTAATGTGTGAGATACGTCCACATAATGAATCATTGTGAATATACTTCAGTACTACTAAAAAAAAGAAGAAACACCCTCAAAATGTGCTGTGGAAAATATCCGGGCATGTCCGGACAGATTTCAAAACGGAAGGACATTTGTCCGAGCTAAATGAAATCCTTAAGCTATGCCCTAGAGAGCACTATATAATATAGTATATAATATAGTGCTCTCTAGGCAAAGACATCACCAGGGATACAAACTTACAGAGACGCTCCGTTTCCAGCGCGAAAAACATCTCGTGAACACCAGATAGCAGCGTGAGTCAGTGTCGCTCGTGGAGGTGCTGAACAGACGCTGAGGACCGTTTGCCATAAAAAACATACAATACAATCTCCCTGCTGCCGGCCGTAGCCAAGATTCTGGACGCCATCATCGCCGAGCACCTCACCAGCTTCCTCAATAGGCAGGGATTAATAACCGACCGAAAAATTAATTACCGACCACCAGTATGGCTTTGTCTCCTGAAAGTCAACATTCGATCAGCTAATTGTCCTGTCTTCAAGAGTGGCTAAAGCACTCGACAAGAGCCCTGTCTACCACGCTCTGTTCTTGTATTTTTCGCGAAAGCGTTTGACAAGGCACCGCACCCGGTTCTTCTCCGACAGCTCGCTACTTTAATATCCCCTGAAGCCGTTCCTTGGTTCACCAACTACCTCGGAGACCGGTCCTTCTGTGTTAAAGTTCTCTCGGCCAAGTCGCCGACCCATCTAATTTCTGCAGGCGTTCCCCCAGAGTCTCACCTTGGCCCCATTGATTCTTTTCATTCTCTATGTAATGTCTTTCCTCGCACCATATCGTCTGATGTCACTACTGACGTGCTCTTATTTGCCGATGACACTGCTCTTGGTAGAGCAGCCTGAGAATCTAACCAACAACAAATGGTCCACCCCTCCAGGCCGCCACTGATGCCGTTCTGCAGCGGGCTGATTCAGTCGGAGGTTGCTTCAACCCCTCGAAGTCTTGCACCATGCAGTTCACTCCTAGAAGTCGTGCAGAACATGCCCACCCTACTCATCCGACTCCACACCTGTGTATGCAGGGTCCTGGGAGATGACGTGTCTGATGTAGCGACTCACCGCTACGTATATAATATAACCTAACCAGTTGATTATATGGGAAATATAAACCTGTATACAAACCGAGGCGAAGCCGAGGTTTGTATATTGGTTTATATTTCCCATATAATCAACTGAGTAGGTTATTATTATGCTTATACTGAGCTGATATACAAACTCTCCTCTCCCCCACAAGGGTAGAGATTGGAATTCCAACCCACAACCATGGCTCGACGAGTCTTCCTTTCACCAACCTGTGCGGATCAAGTACAAGACTACCACTGACTCTGTGCAGTGCATGCAGTGCTAGTGCATGCAGTACCATCACACACTCTTTGTGACTTCAGTTTAGTACTGAAGCACTAGTTACATCGGAAGTAACAGCTATGCGCCAAGTAAGTTAGTTTGAACTTCACAGGCACAGTGCTAGTGACCGTTACCGCGCGCAGATCTCACCGCGGGCTCTGTAAAAGAACCGTTTGCTCATTAGACTTTAGAGACAAAGAGTTCGTCTCCTTCCCAAAATAAGAGTAAAATGAATCAGCACGAGCCTGTTGAATCGACTCCCAAACGTTTCTTCTGAGGACGACCACGACTCACGATGCCATTATTCAAGCAGCAGTTTCTAAGAACACTGGCAGTGCCACGGATTATGGCTGCGCATGTTCCGTCCGCTCTGCGAGGGACGCGGAAAGGAGAACATCGATTGGAAAACCATCAGTAGTGAAGTTCCGTTGCCCCTGCTATCTGCATTCTATGTCCATGCAAAAACGCAGGAGGAGCGGCACGCGGGGCTCTTCAGCCGCACATGTCGAGTGCTGCGCTTGACAGACGGAGTGCTGAAACAGCGAAAGAAGGACAGCCTCGAACGCCAGGTGCAGCACAAGTCACATGTTACAAAGGACGATGTTGTATTCTTCATCGTTGACGGGAAAGAGATCCTGAAGTTGGGACCGTCGCGCATGTCGAAAAACCATCAAGGCTGACTGCAGGACACTAGTGTAATCCTAAAAAAAAAAAGGAGTATATATACCAGTTTATACACCAATTTATATACCAGTTTATATACCAGTTTATATTCTCGTCATCGAAGTACCTGTTATATGCAAAATACAAGTCTGGAGTGTTGTGTGGGGAGAGATGGGAGTTTGTATACAAGCTCAGTATAACACTAGATATGGCATGTTCTCCATTTTTTGTGGAATTCTCTGCCTGTCTCGTGTCGTCAGGTTGAGCATCTATCCGTTTTTGTTTCGCTCTGTAAAGAGCACTTAGGGTTCCCTGTAACAAGACGGCAACGTCTGTAGGGCCTTTCCTATCAAAATAATAAATTCTACTACTACTACTACTACTACTACTACTACTACTACTACTACTACTACTACTACTACTACTACTACTACTACTACTACTACTACTACTACTACTACTACTACTACTACTACTACTACTACTACTACTACTACTACTACTACTACTACTACTACTACTACTACTACTACTACTACTACTACTACTACTACTACTACTACTACTACTACTACTACTACTACTACTACTACTACTACTACTACTACTACTACTACTACTACTACTACTACTACTACTACTACTACTACTACTACTACTACTACTACTACTACTACTACTACTACTACTACTACTACTACTACTACTACTACTACTACTACTACTACTACTACTACTACTACTACTACTACTACTACTACTACTACTACTACTACTACTACTACTACTACTACTACTACTACTACTACTACTACTACTACTACTACTACTACTACTACTACTACTACTACTACTACTACTACTACTACTACTACTACTACTACTACTACTACTACTACTACTACTACTACTACTACTACTACTACTACTACTACTACTACTACTACTACTACTACTACTACTACTACTACTACTACTACTACTACTACTACTACTACTACTACTACTACTACTACTACTACTACTACTACTACTACTACTACTACTACTACTACTACTACTACTACTACTACTACTACTACTACTACTACTACTACTACTACTACTACTACTACTACTACTACTACTACTACTACTACTACTACTACTACTACTACTACTACTACTACTACTACTACTACTACTACTACTACTACTACTACTACTACTACTACTACTACTACTACTACTACTACTACTACTACTACTACTACTACTACTACTACTACTACTACTACTACTACTACTACTACTACTACTACTACTACTACTACTACTACTACTACTACTACTACTACTACTACTACTACTACTACTACTACTACTACTACTACTACTACTACTACTACTACTACTACTACTACTACTACTACTACTACTACTACTACTACTACTACTACTACTACTACTACTACTACTACTACTACTACTACTACTACTACTACTACTACTACTACTACTACTACTACTACTACTACTACTACTACTACTACTACTACTACTACTACTACTACTACTACTACTACTACTACTACTACTACTACTACTACTACTACTACTACTACTACTACTACTACTACTACTACTACTACTACTACTACTACTACTACTACTACTACTACTACTACTACTACTACTACTACTACTACTACTACTACTACTACTACTACTACTACTACTACTACTACTACTACTACTACTACTACTACTACTACTACTACTACTACTACTACTACTACTACTACTACTACTACTACTACTACTACTACTACTACTACTACTACTACTACTACTACTACTACTACTACTACTACTACTACTACTACTACTACTACTACTACTACTACTACTACTACTACTACTACTACTACTACTACTACTACTACTACTACTACTACTACTACTACTACTACTACTACTACTACTACTACTACTACTACTACTACTACTACTGAAATGTGTTTTTATTGAAAGCACAAAGCAATGAAGATGTGAATGCAAGGAGGGCAATGAATTCAAAAGGCGAACAGCAAAATTGTAACAAAATAGAAAGATAACAAATATTAATGGCAACAGCAATGTTTATACATGAAAAAGGGGAAGGAAAAGGAAAGAAAAACATCCAAACCAGAACTGCTTGAACACCGCCAGAATTGAAACCGAGATTCATACAGAAGAAAAAACTTCAGGACACCGGAAAACAAACTTTAGATCACATTTTGACATTATACGAGATGATGACAAAGAAAAACTATGCCCTAGAGAGCACACGGCAGTCATTCACAAAGCTCGCCGAGCGCTTAGAGCGATAGGAGGACCTAGAGCCACGTAAACAGGTGATACACCAGCGAAGTAGGCAGAATGACAAACGGCATCGCAAATGATTGACAACAACAGAATACACCAAATCAGCATTTTTCTCTAGAATACGGCCAACCAATGCCTTCAAAAACACGGAACACTCCTTCCCTATCATGCCGTTGGTCGCAAATACCAGAGGGGTACTACTACTACTACTACTACTACTACTACTACTACTACTACTACTACTACTACTACTACTACTACTACTACTACTACTACTACTACTACTACTACTACTACTACTACTACTACTACTACTACTACTACTACTACTACTACTACTACTACTACTACTACTACTACTACTACTACTACTACTACTACTACTACTACTACTACTACTACTACTACTACTACTACTACTACTACTACTACTACTACTACTACTACTACTACTACTACTACTACTACTACTACTACTACTACTACTACTACTACTACTACTACTACTACTACTACTACTACTACTACTACTACTACTACTACTACTACTACTACTACTACTACTACTACTACTACTACTACTACTACTACTACTACTACTACTACTACTACTACTACTACTACTACTACTACTACTACTACTACTACTACTACTACTACTACTACTACTACTACTACTACTACTACTACTACTACTACTACTACTACTACTACTACTACTACTACTACTACTACTACTACTACTACTACTACTACTACTACTACTACTACTACTACTACTACTACTACTACTACTACTACTACTACTACTACTACTACTACTACTACTACTACTACTACTACTACTACTACTACTACTACTACTACTACTACTACTACTACTACTACTACTACTACTACTACTACTACTACTACTACTACTACTACTACTACTACTACTACTACTACTACTACTACTACTACTACTACTACTACTACCTTTTTGATGTGAGGGTCACCCACCCCTTGGCGTCCTTGCTGTCGAGATCGGATGTACTTGCCCAGTTGTCTCGTAACGAAGCACAGAAGAAACGGGCCTATCTACAACGTGTGATTGATGTTGAGCGAGGCACCTTCACACCTTTGGTTTTCGCGACCAATGGTATGTGCGCTTCCGAATGTTCCCGTGCTCTAAAGAACATTGTTCAGCTCATTGTCGAGAAGCAGCCAGAGCTTAGTTATGCAATAGTAATGTCGCATTTGCTCTGCAGGATCTCTTTTACTTTGCTCCGCTGGCTGATTACTTGCTTTCGTGGGTGCAGAGCTTCATACTGCCGAAAGCGTGTAGCAATTTCATTCCTGGACCAATGCCGTTTGCTCCAGTTGTGAGTGGGAATATAATTATAAGGTCCTCCATTCGCTGTGCACGGAGGCCTTCGGTTAATTTCAATATCTTCCTTTTTGGCCGGCTTTCCAAGTTGCGCTATTGTGAATAGTGATCTGCTTTGATAGTAGTGACTGCTAATATTGGCCTGGATTTGACTCGAGTTTGGATTTTTTCTTCAATCATCTTTCCGATCACATTATCGTGGATTTTCAATAAAGTTCTTTGACTACTACTACTACTACTACTACTACTACTACTACTACTACTACTACTACTACTACTACTACTACTACTACTACTACTACTACTACTACTACTACTACTACTACTACTACTACTACTACTACTACTACTACTACTACTACTACTACTACTACTACTACTACTACTACTACTACTACTACTACTACTACTACTACTACTACTACTACTACTACTACTACTACTACTACTACTACTACTACTACTACTACTACTACTACTACTACTACTACTACTACTACTACTACTACTACTACTACTACTACTACTACTACTACTACTACTACTACTACTACTACTACTACTACTACTACTACTACTACTACTACTACTACTACTACTACTACTACTACTACTACTACTACTACTACTACTACTACTACTACTACTACTACTACTACTACTACTACTACTACTACTACTACTACTACTACTACTACTACTACTACTACTACTACTACTACTACTACTACTACTACTACTACTACTACTACTACTACTACTACTACTACTACTACTACTACTACTACTACTACTACTACTACTACTACTACTACTACTAGCCGTTTGGCATGGTACAATAACCTTTTTTGTTTTATTTTTTATTTTTAATGGCTTTCTCTTCTTCCTCGGATGGTTTACAATTTGTATCACAATTATTTGTGGGTTCAGCAATAAAGGATGTGACTACTACTACTACTACTACTACTACTACTACTACTACTACTACTACTACTACTACTACTACTACTACTACTACTACTACTACTACTACTACTACTACTACTACTACTACTACTACTACTACTACTACTACTACTACTACTACTACTACTACTACTACTACTACTACTACTACTACTACTACTACTACTACTACTACTACTACTACTACTACTACTACTACTACTACTACTACTACTACTACTACTACTACTACTACTACTACTACTACTACTACTACTACTACTACTACTACTACTACTACTACTACTACTACTACTACTACTACTACTACTACTACTACTACTACTACTACTACTACTACTACTACTACTACTACTACTACTACTACTACTACTACTACTACTACTACTACTACTACTACTACTACTACTACTACTACTACTACTACTACTACTACTACTACTACTACTACTACTACTACTACTACTACTACTACTACTACTACTACTACTACTACTACTACTACTACTACTACTACTACTACTACTACTACTACTACTACTACTACTACTACTACTACTACTACTACTACTACTACTACTACTACTACTACTACTACTACTACTACTACTACTACTACTACTACTACTACTACTACTACTACTACTACTACTACTACTACTACTACTACTACTACTACTACTACTACTACTACTACTACTACTACTACTACTACTACTACTACTACTACTACTACTACTACTACTACTACTACTACTACTACTACTACTACTACTACTACTACTACTACTACTACTACTACTACTACTACTACTACTACTACTACTACTACTACTACTACTACTACTACTACTACTACTACTACTACTACTACTACTACTACTACTACTACTACTACTACTACTACTACTACTACTACTACTACTACTACTACTACTACTACTACTACTACTACTACTACTACTACTACTACTACTACTACTACTACTACTACTACTACTACTACTACTACTACTACTACTACTACTACTACTACTACTACTACTACTACTACTACTACTACTACTACTACTACTACTACTACTACTACTACTACTACTACTACTACTACTACTACTACTACTACTACTACTACTACTACTACTACTACTACTACTACTACTACTACTACTACTACTACTACTACTACTACTACTACTACTACTACTACTACTACTACTACTACTACTACTACTACTACTACTACTACTACTACTACTACTACTACTACTACTACTACTACTACTACTACTACTACTACTACTACTACTACTACTACTACTACTACTACTACTACTACTACTACTACTACTACTACTACTACTACTACTACTACTACTACTACTACTACTACTACTACTACTACTACTACTACTACTACTACTACTACTACTACTACTACTACTACTACTACTACTACTACTACTACTACTACTACTACTACTACTACTACTACTACTACTACTACTACTACTACTACTACTACTACTACTACTACTACTACTACTACCGACATCTTGGAGTCATCTTGGACTCTAACCTCGACTTCACCAGCCACATCACTACCATCACGACACAGTCCCGCCAGCGAGTCGTCCTACTGATCCACATGACCAAGCGTATCACTCCGTAATATATACACAGTAATCCGCAAAGACCGAAATGAGGCAGGAGGTGGTGTTGCTATTTGGGCTAACTCAGAGCTCTAGGTTACTCAGCTCACCCATGTCGCTTGCGGCTCACATGAGGTGCTGTGGGCATCAGTGTCCACGCACGACGGGCGCCGCACTGTCCTTGGTGCTATCTACCGACCAGGATCATGTGCCGAGACTGACACTTCTCATATGGAGTACCTGGACAGTGTTCTCGACAATGTCCGACACCTGGGGTCAAACCTAATTCTGGTGGGAGATTTCAATGTGCATAACGCTGGATGGCTGCAGAGCACTAAGACAACTCCTGCTGGAGAGTCACTTGAGGTGCTATGCCCAACCCACCAACTCGCCCAGCATGTGCCACGTGTCACTAGGGGATCAAACACCTTGGACTAATCATATCAAATTTTTCACCCCAGTGTCCACTTCAATCCATGCTCCCCTCGGGCGGTCCGATCATGCTGTAGTTGTCTCTAACTTCCAAGCTGTAGACCCGAGGCGGGAACCTACCACCTCCCGCAAGGTTTGGTGCTATGCCTATGCCGACTGGAGCCGGCTGAGTGCACACTTCCGTAGGCTAGACTGGCATTCACTGCTATCCGATGACCCCAATCAATCGTGCGAGAGAGTGACTGCTGCCATTCTTTGCAGAATGGAGCAGGTTATTCCCTCCAAGGTACTCGTTACCCGGCCATCCGACCCGTCTTGGTGGACACCAGAATGCAGCTCCGCTGTCGAGGCCAAGGAGAGATGTTGGAAAGCATGGAGGAGGAACCTTGCCAATAAAGTCCTGAAGGCCTCCTTTATTGCCTCTGTCGGCAATGCTGTTCACACCTTGCAGTCAGACCGCACTGCCAGTGACGACCGTGTTCGGCGGCAACTAAGCTCCCGGTCCCTCAGTGACAAGCAATGGTGGTCCAATGCTAAGAAAGCAGCATGAATCTCCCGATCTTCAAACATACCCCTGCTGATCGATAGCGACGGAACATAGTATCACTCAAGCAAGGACAAAACTAACGGCTTTGCACGATATTTTGCCGACGAATGCAGCCTCGGTCAAACTGATCTACGTCCCGAAGATCTACCTGACATGCAACACCCTGCGTACGAGGCTCTATCCAACATTTGCTCCTGTGTTCCAGAGGTTCGCCGCCCCCACACCAAGTTGGATACCTCCAAAGCAACGGGCCCAGACGGGATACCAGCTCAAGTCTTGAAGCATTGTTCCATCGAACTGTCATCCATTGTCGCGCAATTGTTCTCACTTTGTTATCGCCATGGTGTCCAACCAACAATCTGGAAGCTACCACACGTTCCCTGTTTACAAGAAGGCCGCGCGGTCAGCACCAGCCAACTATCGCCCAGTCTCTCTCTTATCCGTTCTATCCAAGGTAATGGAGGCTATTATCAACAGTCAAATCACCAACTAATTGGAGAGACACTCCGTTCTTGCTGACACCCAGTATGGTTTCCGTCCGATCGGGGGCACTGCTGATGTCCTCACGGCGCTGCACAATGAATGGGTCCGCACAGTTGCTGCTGGGGGCCATGCCCAGGTTATAGCAGTGGATATCGCCGGTGCATTTGACCATGTGTCACATGCAGGGGTGTTCCACAAGGCAGCGGAAATTGGCCTTGGAGGGAAATTATTTCAGTGGCTCAAGAACTACCTCTCGAATCGCCAGCTCAAAGTAGTTATGCACGGGAAAGCATCAACACCGCTTGCAATCACAGCTGGTGTGCCACAAGGTAGCATACTTGGCCCCACGCTCTTCCTCCTTTGTGCTCCACTCGACTCGGCTACAGCAGGTCCACCAACATAGGCACCTTGGTGTTACACTCCAAGACGATATGCGATGGGCCCAACACATCATAGAAATAACCAACAAAACCAAAAAACTACTACAACTCCCCAAGACACGTGGCACAATGAACGCTTCCAGCCTATTGTTAATATACACGACCTACATCCGACCCGTTCTCGAACATGGCAGCCTTTCCCTCTCCAACACCACACAGCTACAGCGGGACACACTGGAGAGAATTCACCGCCGTGCTATACGCATCTGCCTTCGGATTACCCTCTTTGCACCAGTTCACCACAGTTCCCTCCTCCCATCATGCAAAGCTCCCCACCCTTAGCTCACGACTCCTTGTTAAACAAGTCCTACTAGCATGGGACATCCACCACCAAACCTCCCCACCACACCTGCAACAAGCACATCTTGCAGCACAACGTCAACACTAACCATTATATCAATAAAAACTGCTTTATGGCAGTTTTCTAAAAAAAGTTATTGTGTTCTAGTCCATGGACCTCGTCTAAAAAGTAAGAAATTAACGAAATGTGATAGCCGAAAATTAAAATTTCACACAAAACCTCACAATAATCACGACACTTGAAGATCTAATAGTACGGCTTTCAACACTTGTTTATTCCGACACTTGTACTTGTACAAGTACATGTACTGCGCCAACATGCTTGCATATGAAAGAGGACCACGAGGGGAAAAGGTCGTCTCGCATCCTGTGTGTGATTATTGTGAGGTTTTGTGTGAAATTTTAATTTTCGGCTATCACATTTCGTTAATTTCTTACTTTTTAGACGAGGTCCATGGACTAGAACACAATAACTTTTTTTAGAAAACTGCCATAAAGCAGTTTTTATTGCTATAATTTCTTTTGTTTTTTGGCTAAAGGATATAATCAAGAGTCCATAAACATTTGTTTATGCACTCTTGATATAATTGTGTAACCAATGGAATGCCCTAATGATGGCCTACATGTAGCGCATCTGCATGTTATTATTATTATTTTATTTATTTTACTAGGGTGTTTCCCACAGACCTATGTTCTTCTTACGGGAGCGACTATGTGTATCATATCAAAATCAATACCGTATTATACGCATTGATGTGCGAGCCTTTTCTTGCAGAAAATGGAACTAGTCTTGCATACATGTATTCATGTTCTTCTGCAGGGGAATCATATGGGTCGTGGCGGTGATACTTTTTTATACGCAAGTCATTCTGTGGATGTTGCAGAATTTCATGACTGTCATAAAATTGTCTTGTCTTTCAGAAAATTCAGATGTCCACACCCTAAATCACATTTACTTGAGAATTGTAACCAGGTGTGTGCCGCAGATGTTTTTGTTGATTCTGTGTTTATAATTGTAGTCATGGGTTGTCGTGATAAGGTCATCCGGCATCATATTGTAGTGAAATCGTAATCCTGTTGATGTCGATAAAACTTTTGGAAGCAGTTCAGTGACTTCAAAGTGTCCACGATTGTCTAAAACAACACAGCAAAGTAGGAACAATAAACATGCATTAAAATGTAAACAAATACATCGCTGAGTCCGACACCTCGTTCCTACAACTACACTGATCCTGAGGATATAAGGGGCAAGGATTATCGTTTTAGGTACTGAGAGATAAACAAGGCACTCCATAATAGTAAAATGTTACACGACTTCGGGGGAGTATGAATGATATCCAGTCAAACCTCTTTAGGACGAACATCAAGGGACCGATGGCATTTGTTCTGTGAGTTTGTGTTAACCCTATTTTATAACGAGTGAATACAATTATTTCTCCAATAGAGACACGAATAGATTTCTTCTACAGCGAAAGATTCTAAGCCAGACCAAACCATTGACTCGTCTTTTATGAAACAAATGAGTCACTGAACCTTTCTTTAGCAACATGACGGCAACTGAAACAACAACAGAGAAAATACGATACATGTATAGCACATTCTTGCAGGTACTACAAACAGATTGCAGATCGTAATTCTTGCTCTACCGGCACGCAACTTTATTTGGGGCAGTGCAATCTCGGCGCTACTCACAAATCAAACAGCCCAGACTCGAGTAAACAAATCCAATCGTACGAGATTTTCACGAGACGAGACTGTACCCATTGGCTTGTTTCGTATGAAGCAAACAAGTCACTGAATGCATGAACCTCTCCATAATGGAGATTTTCCCTGATATGCGAATTTATTTTGCATACTAGTACTCGACCAATGCGTCTTTGAACCTTTCCCTCCAGATTGGGAACTGCAAACGATGCTATGCCACTGCAAAATTCAGATTCTACCCTATGATCGGGGCACGGAAATTCCCGAATGCCGGAAGCAATCATGACCAGTGCCTTCCTTGTAACGTACCAATGAACAATGAACATGAGTATTTCGACAACACATCTATTTAAAGCCTCAGCAGCAACATAAGCCTTACCGTCCAGAAGGTGAACTCGCGTTCTTCGCACACTGTTGGCAAGGGCAAAGAGAAACGAATGGATCTAAATCCGAATAAAATCAGCACACGTTTCCGTAAATGAAAGGGTGAGCATAAGCAAATGAATCGAAGGAAGCTGGTCAACTCAGAGATCACCTGTCATTGAGTATTTCGTAAAAGGAGGCCTCGACAGCAGAAAAGCTAAATTTAGAAAAGAGATCCTGTCAGCTTTTCCTTTTTGTTGTTGTTGTTGTTGTTGTTGTATACTTTATTTATAGTGGAAATCAAAACTTTTCCATTATTAATTATATTGTATTCCACCTAAAATCAGCACACTTTTCGTGAATGAAAGAGTCAACACAAGCAAATGAATCAAAGGGAACTGGTCAACTCACCTGTCATTGAGTAATATTCCGTGAAAAGAGGTCTCAGCAGAGCCGAAGCGAAATAAGCCAGGACACGAAATATCCGAAACAGCTCATGCAAGAAGCAGTTCCAAAGAAGGAAGTTCCTCGCGCATGCACATCCGAAAACGGACTGCACTGCATGCAACACAATGTCTGCCGTGCACAGCACGCGGCTACCACGCGTTAGTAGACCTAATACCGAGCACCTTACGTAGAAACTTACGTAGCCTAAGTGAAGTACCGAGGACCTTACGTAGAAACTTACGTAGCATAGCGGTGTCGTTTTTTCTGCCATGTGAACACAATAATAGAAAAGCTGACAGGATCGCTTTTCTAAATACCCCCTTTGACAGACAAGGACCTACTCCATCGGACACGTAGATCTACACACAAACAGGCACCGAGATTCCTCCATCAACAGGCAGTCGAGCGGGCGGATTGCAAGTTGCGGCTTCTCGTACACCGCATACTTCACGGCAATGTCAGTTTGCTGCTCAAATCACGCCTGGAATACAGTTCACTGCAGTAGTAAGTGCGGGGCAGGTTCTGGCACACTTTTTGACCTTTGACCTTTGGGCCAAATTTAGAAAAGCGATCCTGTCAGCCTTTCTATTATTGTGTTCACATGGCGCTACCTAACGACACCGCTATTCAGACACGTTGTCTACGTAGCTACGTAAGTTTCTACGTAAGATGCTCGGTACCTGGTCCTGGACCAGGGAGCTACTCCATGGCTCCTACCATCGCGCAGCCGGCTGGCGGCATGCGTGTGCATTGGCCATTGCACATTGCAGACTTGTTGTTGTTGCCTTTTCGGATGTGCATGCACGAGGAACTTCCTTCTTTGGAACTGCTTCTTACATGAGCTATTTCGGATATTTTGTCCCCTGGCCTGGCTTATTTCGTTTCGGCGCTGCTGAGACCTCCTTTCGCGGAATATTACTCAATGACAGGTGATTTGACCAGTTGCCTTTGATTCATTTGATTCAGTTCCCTTTGATTCATTTGCTTGTGTTGACTCTTTCATTCAGGAAAAGTGTGCCGATTTTTTTGATTTCGGATTTAGATCCATTCGTTTCCAGTTCCCTTTGATTCATTTGCTTATGTTGACTTTTTCATTTACGAAAAGTGTGCTGATTTTGGGTGGAATGCAATAAATATGGAAAAGCTGACAGGATATTTTTCTAAATTTAGCTTTTCCGCTGCCGAGACCTCCTTTAACGGAATACTCACAGTCGATGCGCCAAGCCAGCTGAGTGGGTCTTTTTATTTTTTCGCGCGAAAGTTTATGTGGCGAACTGTGTTGGTAAAGATGAAGATGTCAGTCAATGAAATTTGCTATTTCTTGTGTCTAACCAACCCTGTACGGATCGAACTGACGATTCCCGAGTGCGACAAATGTCCTGAAGTCTACTCTTAATTAGCTAGGTATCTAGAATTTCAACCTGAGTGTCAAGTGAAGACTTTGCCAGTTGCAGACGAGAGAATTCTCGCTTCACGATTTTCCTGGTGTGTGGAGATACGTTGGAATGCCGACCCACCACACCCGACATGATGCTTCGGCAGGAATGCAGGTTGGTGCAGATAATTGCCTAATAATATATGTCTAAGCGTGTATACCTTTCCTTTCGTTGCATGCTTGGTTAACCCTTTCCATGCCGGGGCCCCTTTTCTCCAATTGGCCGGCTGTCCAGTGCACTGACTCTCTTGGTGTAGTTTGCGCGCACAGCTCTGAATGGAATTTATTCTCATTTCACTCCACCATGATGGATTTTCATCACCCTGGGCTCGTTGGAAAGATCAGGACCAAGCGAATCCATCATGGTAGATCTCAGCAACATAGACACACCAGGGCCACTTCCACCTCCTCTCCGAACTACTCCACCGTGCCTCGGAACGGCACAACAACTCAATCTCACGTTCTTGTTCGGCATCTTGCCCAAATTCAACCGGTTTTTACGATTCGAACTGCGCTGCAAAGCCAAAGGTGAGATCCAAGCGCTTCATTTGATGTCCATCACGCATGCGTCGTGCCAAAGGGAAATCCCCTAGCTCGCTCCAAAAAACTGCGAAGTCATGAACAAAAAAATTCGTGTTCGCTCCGGCCCGTGATTTTGGTGTTCATCCTGTTGCCGCTCAGTGATTCTTTATCCCATCGCGAGGAACGTTATATCCACGGAAAGATGAGCTCAAGACCTTTCCAACGGTGTATTGATTGTCGCGATGCGGTTATGTTTCACAGAGTTACGATAGTTTGTACACTGGTCTATGCACTGAACAAACAAATTCGTGTTCGCTCCGGCCCGTGATTTTGGTGTTCATCCTGTCGCCGCTCAGTGATTCTTTATCCCATCGCGACGAACGTTATATCCACGGAAAGATGAGCTCAAGACCTTTCCAACGGTGTCTTGGTTGTCGCGATGCGTTTATGTTTCACAGAGTTACGATAGTTTGTACACTGGTCTATGCACTGAACAAAAAAAATCGTGTTTGCTCCGGCCCGTGATTTTGGTGTTCATCCTGTCGCCGCTCAGTGATTCTTTATCCCATCGCGACGAACGTTATATCCACGGAAAGATGAGCTCAAGACCTTTCCAACGGTGTATTGATTGTCGCAATGCGTTAATGTTTCACAGAGTTACGATAGTTTGTACACTGGTCTATGCACTGCAATGTAACGTGCGCGCTACGAGGACGAGATATCTCGTCCTTGGCCAATCGCGTGGGGGTCTGTAGGACGAGTTATCTCGTCCTTGGCACTGAAAGGGTTAATCCGACGGCACGAAATTATAGACATTTCTTTCCAGGTCAAAATTAACTTGAATATTATTTGGTCGTTGTGTGTCTTAGTATTCCCTGTCAGTTTGTGCCTTTTTGTCGTACTCGTCGACTGTATATGATCTAGCTACATTGGTACATGGTGGACAGTTAGTCATAACTCGTAACATTTTGTCCTTATTCTTTTTATCCATGCCTTACATTGGCTCACCGTATTATTTATATATTTTTGATAGGGCAATAAGCCAATATGTGATGTACACACACACACACACACACACACACACACACACACACACACACACACACACACACACACACACCTTGGACCTTGGACGCACTGCCATATTCTACACACACACACACACACACACACACACACACACACACACACACACACACACACACACACACACACACACACACACACACACACACACACACACACACACACACACACACACACACACACACACACACACACACACACACACACACACACACACACACACACATACACACACACACACACACACACACACACACACACACACACACACACACATACACACACACACACACACACACACACACACACACACACTTGTACTTGTTGCTCACTGCCGAAACTGGTCACGTGGGTCTCCCCGGGAGAGAGACTCAAAAGGAATCTTGGAAAGATGACTCAATTGGCTATTGAACCGCCCAACGGCCCAACGGCCGACACACACACACACACACACACACACACACCATGTACCACCATGTATACGCCCGTCGCAAGAGAAGCACGCAAATCTGCAAATGCACTGGATGTACACCCACAGATTTTCTCTTGTAGAACTGATAGCGAACAATATCTGAATGAGACAGATCAGGACTTGCGCCAGATAACTGTCTAATCCACACAACTGGCGAAGCCACGTGAATCGACCACCAATGCACACCTGATCTACACCACATGGAGTACATCGGTATAAAACGGCCAAGGCAGTTATCCATGCACATCCTACACATGCTGGGGTAACCAGTATAGACAGCACGCTACTTTGATAGAAGCAGACAATAGATGCACTGGTACCTTGAAGTGGTACCAGACGCACACACCATCACATTACGACAAAATCAAGGCAATGCCGGCGAAGCTCTCATTTTCTTGTGCCGCGTGCTGGGAGCATAACGGCATTGCCCGATATTAGACCTTGGTGTAAATGGGTTCTCATGTTGTCACGCAACGAGCGGTGGACAAAGTGAAAGGACTTCTTGCATGTGATTTGTTGTACAGTTTGTGACAGTCGAATTGTCTCAGTGTTACTAGTTTATCGTTAGTTTACTAGTTTGCTGTTTGAATCTGCGTTTGGTTTATTTATTGTTTATCTGACACGTCTTTTCTGTGTCTTTTGTTTGGTTGACGTCATGAGGTCCCATGGCTAAGCGGACTGTACTCAGTCGCGGATCCTTCTGCAGAGCTGGCTACTTTTTCGGTTGCTTTTGGATTCCTTATTTGATGCATGTAGATTAGTGTAGATTAGTGTAGTACGTTGGCGTCGTTTGCGCTGCTGTGGGTTCTTTGTAGGCGCACGTGTATGTGCACGTTCTGCTGAGGAGAGCGTTTTGGCTTTCGCTTGCGCTACTTGTTTCTTCGATATTTTCCTTTTCTAGTGAGTTGTTGTTCCTTCCGTGATGGACGGATAGCTTTCTTTCCCTCTTGTTTCACCTGTATCATATTGTTCCTGTATCCTGTAAATATCCCAAACTGAGTTGTGTGAGCTTGTTGTCGGTTGGATCAAACATGTTGTGTACTTGTGAAGTACATACATGTAATTGTATTATTCGGTTGCTGGCTATCAATTGTGCTGTGAGCATGGCAGAGTGAGGTCTTCCAGCTTTATTGGTGTTTGCTCTACCTTGTGTTTACGCTCTGCAGAAAGGATCATATGTAGTGCCTGCTCAGCATTACATCCATTGCGTAGCAGCAATGTGCCATCCTTCCGCGACTTGGGTGGAATGACGTGCAAGTGGTGCTCCAGGGTCAACTTCAATTTGCCGAGCACGTATGCCGCTGGCTTGGGGTCAGCAGTTGGGTGCACAGTCTCTGTATACAAATCGTGCACTGTCGTCAACAATATGGCACCCTTGTCCAGCAATTCATGTGCTTTAGCGGCAATGACTATATTGGGAAGATCACTCTCGGCACCTTCCGTGCTGTATTGAGAGATGATGCTTCGCAATTGGTGGTCTGTGCTTGGTGCACTGTCGGCAGGGAGCATGTCAATTTGCTTTTGGTAGCAGCCTGACGTCTGAAATCCTGACGTTGTGCATGCTACGCAACACATGCTCTGCAAGTTGAAAGTTTGGTGACTTCCACCTGTCCTGTGTTCTGGTGTACGGTGACCCTCGACTTACACCAAGCACATGTTGCATGGCCCACACACTGCTGGTAACTTATGGGCCGGGCACTGAACCGGTTCGCACTGTTCTTTCAGACTGTGCACGTGCAGTTTGTCTGCAGGACAGTGTACGGATGCCGCTGCGCTGCAATCATGTACTTTGGCAGACTTGTGGCTTATTTTCTTTCGCTGCTGTGCATACTTGGCGTCGTAGTGCATTGGCCTGACGTGATGGATGTGCATGTGTGTAGCTTTTGCCAATCTGACAGCATTGAGCCACGTGTAAATCGCTTGTCAGATGGCACTTTGGTCCAAATGCTGCATTCTGGGCCACATGGTCGTCAAGTATGTATGCTTGTGGCATTGCTGGGTCTTCCTGCCGCTGACATCTGTGCACACATGCATGGAAAATACACGTAAAAACACTAGTTAGAAATCAAGTCACCAGAGGCATGCCCTTTTTTCGTCCAGAACATAACTTCCACTCCAATGTCACAAAGACTTACTCTTTCGATACGTCCAGCATAGAAGCAGCGAAATGCCTGGTTAATTCAGTGGCACGAAATTTATAGGTTGGGCGACGAAATTTCGACGAAAAAAGGAAAAGAGACAAACCGACGTGCAGCGACACCAAACTACAGAATTTCGCCGTTCTTGAAGAACTCATAACAGAAAAAGGTGAAAGGCGACTACTGAATCCTCGAGTGCGACGACTGACTCAGAGAAAGCGTTAGACTGGCAAGCAGTGTATTTACATGAAACGATCAAATGTTGAGAATGCCTTGAGAAAAGTGCACAAAAAGGTGCATCTGAAAAATAGAACTCGGTGTTCCGAAGTGATTTTTCAAATCTGGCGCATCGACTGCTCAATGACAGGTGATCGCTGAGTTGACCAGTTTCCTTCGATTCATTTGCTTATGCTCACCCTTTCATTTACCGAAACGTGTGCTGAACTGCTGATTGTATTCGGATTTAGAGCCATTTCTATCTCTTTGCCCTTGCCTACAGTGTGCGGAGAACGGGAGTTCACCTTCTTGACGGTAAGGCTTATGTTGCTGCTGAGGCTTAGATGCGTCGTTGAAATACTCATGTTCATTGTACCGTGCATTGGTACGTTACAAGTAAGGCACTGGTCAGTGGCATACTATCGTTGGCAGTTCCCAATCTGGAGGGAAAGGTTGAAGGAACCATTGACCGAGTATGCAAAATAAATTCGCATATCAGGGAAAATCAGAATGATTCTCCATTATGGAGAGGTTCAGTGACTTGTTTGTTTATACGAAACAAGCCAATGGGTGCAGTCTCATCTCGTGAAACTTTCGATCTCGTACTTGTAAAATTGGATTTGTTTACTCGAGTCTGCACTGGGCTGTTTGATTTGTGAGTACCGCCGAGATTGCACTGCACCAAATAAAGTTGCATGCCGCCAAAAGCAAAAATTACGATCTGCAATCTGTTTGTAGTACCTGCGAGAAGTATAGGATATTACCCAAGTACGAGGGTGTTACCTCCCGAATATCATCCCGACTGCGTAGCAGGAGGGATGATATGAGGGTACGGTAACACCCGAGTACGCGGGTCAATATCCTACTTATCCCAGGTACATCTACGCATTTTGGGGATCGACGCAACTGCGTTCTGAATACCAAGGTACAGCTATACCAAAAACAAGATGCTGCCTTTCTTTTCAATCCAGTCAAGGTTTGAGAGCGATGGAGCTCGGGAGACAAGTTGCATTTTTGTAGTTGGACTAGAGAATTGACGAAGATTGCACTGTTATGATACATAGTCATTTGGTTCAAAGTAAGGGCCATACTTCAAGTCACGGTGAGATACAACGTCATTGTGGATGCTGGTGCTGACTTCCTTGTCATTGGATCGGCGTGGAACTTTCAACGGTTTGGGATCCTTGCTGAACACTGTCCGTGCAGGCAGTAACCACATTTAACCACATTGTACATATCGTCGGACATAGGCACCAGTGAGTAAAGTGCATTTCGTTGTATCAAGACTCTTGGTTGTATCACTATCGGCCACTATGCAATCAGAAGAACGTTGATCTTGTTATTATTATAGGCATACTGGATTTGTAGCAGCATCTACGTTTTAGATTGTTCTTGTGGTAATCGTGCTGGATACGATGTCATGATAATCACTGCGGGTCGCATCTTGCATCCATATCTTATCTACATCACACATGGATTGCTGAGCTCTTCTTCTTTCACACTGTTGAATATTCTGTACAAGATTTTTCCTCTCACTTTCACGTCTTGTACTTTTCGAGTTGTTGCGGTATCTCTCCTTGCAATTACATGTAGTGATTTTCACTCGGATGGTGATACTTTGTGTAGTTTTCGAGTTTACAAAGAGTGAATGAGAACTGATGCACTTCGAAGTCTCCTTTGTGTCGTAGTGTTGAGTTGAATAGTGATTGGAGTTCGTTGTTTGTTTGTGTGGAATCTGGTTTTGGACGTAGTCGCGGAGGTAAGTTCTCTCCGTTCACTTTTACTGTACCGACGGTGCACTCTGCATTGGCATGCTCTCACCCTCTCACGGTTCTGTGTAGTGCATTTTGTCGCTGGGTTCTGATCCAAAGGACTCCAGTGGCAAGATGCATTGCATCGAATCGAGAGGGGGTGGGGGCATGCCAATGCAGGGTGCACCGTAGTAGGTACGGTAAAAGTGAACCCAGTTAATAATGAATATCATCCCGCGCGGGATTGTATTGGCTTTTATTTCCCGGTCAGCAAGGCTCCTGATTGGCTGAAACAGGCCTATAGTACCGTACCATGGGATAATGTGCTGTACATGTATCGTACTTTCTCTGTTGCTGTTTCAGTTGCCGTCATGTTGCTAAAGAAAGGTTCAGTGCCTCATTTGTTTCATACGAGACGAGTCAATGGGTCGGTGTGGCGTAGAATCTTTCGCTGTAGAAGAAATCTATTCATACCGGCAAGAGTAGATAAACAAGAGTGTGCAACTCCAGCTATGGGGTCTGCGACGGCAGAACTTCACATCACGTGATGAACCCGTGCACTCTAGTGCATGATAGATACTGGGTTACCGGGTTGTACGCAGCCCAGCTTTGGGTACAACTCTCTTGTGGTCACTTTGCACTGTTTGCCAGCATAACCTTTTGAACCATGTCACGTGATGTGAAGTTCAGCCGTCGCAGCACAGCATAGAGGTTGTGCAGGCAGTTGCACACTCTTGTTTATCTACTCTTGATACCGGGTATGTCTATTGGAGAAATAATTGTATTCACTGGTTATACAATAGGTTAAGACAAACTCACGGAACGAGAGAGCTTGGAAGCTCAGGGCCCTGCGCTATTCTTTGTTGCCTAGCTCATCGTGCATGTTGTTAGAACTGATGGAAATGCTTTTTCCTTTGATTAGCTACATCATTGTATTGCAAACACGTTTCAATGAGATACTGAAGTACAAGTAACGCCTTCTGCATAGCTATGGGACCGGCGCTGACTCTGCCGATCACGGGCGTTCTGGAGTCGACGGGATGTCTGTCCTGACGTTTTTTGGGACCGGCGCTGACTCTGCCGATCACGGTCGTTCTTCTTCTTCTTATACTGACGGCAACTAACATCCATTCTGATTGCATTTACTCGTCTCCCTACTTCGTATTTTTTTTCAGAAAATCTCCCCATACAGCAGGGAGTCGTTTACACAATATGACTCCCTGCTGTATGGTAAGATTTTCTGATTGCAGTCACTCGTCTCCCTACTTCGTATTTTTTTCAAAAAATCTCCCCATACAGCTGGGAGTCGTTTACATAATATGACTCCCTGCTATAGATCTACATGACTGTATATACGTTATAATTACTCATTATACCATGGTACGGTACGGAGGGCCTGTTTTCAGCCAATCAGCGCTCGTCTAGCCATGGTTATATTGGCCAGTATAAATCCCGCGCGGGATTTATATAGAATATAAATCCCGGTGCACGGTACGTACGCTAGGGCACTGCCACCGTACATGTTCACTGCCTGAAAGGCAGTGAACTTGTACGGCGGCAGTACTCCAGCGCACGGACCATACATAAACAGACACAACGGACACCACATGCACGTGTACACTCCACACAGAACGGCACACTGACGAGGAACAGTACACAATGGAAAAGAAGAATGACCTGGAATTCGTCTACAGAGTATTCTGTTATACTGAATCTGAGGATAAAGAACGTCGAATAACCACGAAGTATCCCGAATGGGTCAGCAATGTACATTGTACTTCGAAGAGTTGAAGATCATCAACAGACTGTCTCCTTCGTAAATAAGTTTATAATACCAGTGTACAAATACCAGTGTACATGTACTTCAACCCGATTGGAAAAGGCTACAATAGATTGGATTGAAATGTGATACAAAACAGTGTATGCAAATGCATCTATTATTATTATTATGTGCTTGTTCGCGTAGACATCAGCATGGCCTGCAGCTGCATTAATGGGCATGCAAATCATGCAAACCAGCCAAAAATGTTCGCATAAGCCACTTCGAATAGATACAAAAGACCATAACAGTTTCAGAAAAAGAAGAAATATGCGAAAAGAAGACAAAAACTAGGGTGCCGACACCACTCGGGCACAGATGCCCACCCAACCGCTTCGGTCAGCAGCAAGGGCACGGAACGCCTCCAGATCGACTTTGCTTGACAAGGAAAGTCCAATCCGCTTGGCATCATCTTGTAGTAGCGTTGGTAGTGTGTGTCTTGGTCGTCCCCTCCAGCCCGCTGGGCGAGGCTCTGCGAAGTACGCTCCCATGGCCAGTGATGGTGGGGAGTCAGCCGGGAGCCGGAGGACGTGCCCAAAGAGCCTCCACCTAGCTCTCAAGATGATAATGCCGAGAGGAACCGCGCCGGTACGCTCATAGAGCCTCTCGTTCCTAATCCGATTCGGGAACACAATGCCGATTAGCGCCCGCAGCTGTTTTCGGTGGAAGGCCTCAATACGGCTCAGCTGCTGTTTCGTTGGTGCCCATGTTGCACAATTGTAGCAGAGTACAGGGAGTACAAAGGCATTATAGAGCCGGATGCGGAGATCCTCCGAAACTAGCGACCTACGGATCCACAGCGTCCAGAGTTTACCAAAGGCAACAGTTGCCAGTTGCTGTCGCCGTAGCATATCCTCGGCATCACCTAATAGGGACCCGAGTTTCTTGGTGGTTCGCCACTCCTCCTCGATGCGATCAGTGTGCCGTTCGATGTGCTTGCAAGCAAAACTGATTATGAGATGCCGCATGTGAAAATCAGCACTGTACCATAATTATAGTAACACTTACTCCCAAAGAGTCCAAGCTGTAATCTAACTAGTGACGGTAGTTTGATTCAACGACAAACTCCAGCACCGCAGCAATTCAGTCGCCTTCCGCACCGCTCACGACTCAAGACAAGATCATGAAGATGCTACAATATGCACTGGAACTGAAAGGAAATCTTATGCCAAACATCCACGGAGGAATCTTCTTCTGACCTTGCTCGACCATTCTTTCAATTGACAACTGATAACCATCAGAAGATGTTCATGTACTGCATGATGTAGGAGATCTCCAAATAGGTTCGTTGTTCTGGAAATGCGTAGGGGTACCTGGCATAAGTAGGATATGACCCTCGTAGTCGGGTTATACCGTACCCTCATATAAATCCCTCCTGCTATCGCAGTCGGGATTTATATTCAGCCGGTATAACCCTCTGACTCGGGTTATATCCTCTACATATAGTAGCCAGCTGTCTTTGCTGGTACGGTACAGTACGGTACAGACACGGGATAGCGCCAGGCGTGACACAAGAGAGGTTCTGCTATACGTGAAACGTAGAGAAATCACGTAGAGAGCAGGTGTCTGGGTTAGAGTCCACGGCTTCGCGTGTTTTGGCTCCAGATTTCTACGCGGAGATGGGGTTCTCTACGTTGTGGCACACGCAGAAAAAATGCGTACGGATTTGCTGGGTACCCGGTATCGATCAACTTTTTGCCGTTCAAACCTTTTTTTTTTTTTACAGTATTCAGTGAGCCTCTTGTACGGGCAAAATAACACATTTTGTGAAGAATCAACACATAAAATGAATCATCAGATACAGTATTTACAGAGTCTGTCACTCAGTAGGATCACTGCATTGTGCAGGTTCACTGGATGCGTGCCTCCGCCGCCACTAGCACAGCAGGGGACTCAGGCATGGCAGGAGCAAACATGCTCCTTGAACCACGCAGGCACATAGCACCACAACGCACCAGGGCAAACCCAAGGCGGCAGCGCAGCAAGGAGATAATCTGCCCGTATGGCTCCTTAAGCGGGATTCACAGAAGCTTTTTTGCGATGCGACACGCGATGCGACGCGATCTGCGATGGATGCGTGCGATGCGAACTCGCGAAATACCATTCACAGAAGAAGTCAGCGATGCGACAAAGTTTTACTGATTTGGGTACGTCACCATGATATTCGCGCGGTTTGACACAACTTGTTAAAATTTATAGGCAACTCTTGCACCTTTGTACAACTTTGCTGTAGAAAAGGTCAAAATCGTACACCAAATCGCTTGTCGCATCGCATCGCATCGCAAAAGTTGAGCCAAGCTCAACTTCTGCGATGGCCTGCGATGGCCCAGTTGCGGCAGTTGCGTGGGGTGCGACATGGCTGCGATTTGGGGTTTTCCCGGTTTCGCGTCTGTCGCATCGCGTGTCGCATCGCAAAAAAGCTTCTGTGAATCCCGCTCTTCTCAGCCAGGAGATCTCGAGAGAGGCGATCCGCGTGAAAAGGTATCGATCAACTGCATGCAGAAAACTGCCAAATATGGAAGGGGAAATTCCCAGTACACATTCCACGTGACTTCTCTAGGTGAAACCAAGAGTCCATAACCCAAGAGTATGCAACTGTGATCTCTTTTCTATGGGCCAACCGCGCGGCGCGCTGCCTTCATTACATCATTCAGCTGCAGTCCGCGCACTGCGGAAAATCAAACACCGCACTTTCCCTCTAGTTTGAAATGAACTTTCGTACGGAACTGGAGTTCACGCGCCAGAATTCAGAGATTGTGTAGGTACTGGAACGAATCGAGCAAAAACGGATGGGCTCGTGCGAGAAATTGAGAGTTTGAATGCATGCTTTCAGAGCGTGATGAAGGCAAGTTACGTAATGAAGGCAGCGCGCCGCGCATGCACCCATAATCACAGTTGCATACTCTTGGGTTATGGACTCTTGGTGAAACCAAGAGTAGATTTAGAAAAGCGATCCTGTCAGCTTTTCTATTATTGTGTTCACATGGCGCTACCTAACGACACCGCTATTCAGACACGTTGTCTACGTAGCTACGTAAGTTTCTACGTAAGATGCTCGGTACCTGGTCCTGGACCAGGGAGCTACTCCATGGCTCCTCGTACCATCGCGCGGCCGGCTGGCCGCATGCGTGTGCATTGTAGACTTTTTGTTGTTGCCTTTTCGGATGTGCATGCACGAGGAACTTCCTTCTTTGGAACTGCTTCTTGCATGAGCTGTTTCGGATATTTCGTCTCCTGGCCTGACTTATTTCGTTTCGGCGCTGCTGAGACCTCCTTTCGCGGAATATCACTCAATGACAGGTGAGTTGACCAGTTCCCTTTGATTCATTTGCTTGTGTTGACTCTTTCATTTACGAAAAGTGTGCTGATTTTGGGCGGAATGCAATAAATAATGGAAAAGCTGACAGGATCTCCTTTCTAAATTTAGCTTTTCCGCTGCCGAGGCCTCCTTTTACGGAATACTCAATGACAGGTGATCTCTGAGTTGACCAGTTTCCTTCGACTCATTTGCTTATGCTCACCCTTTCATTTACGGAAACGTGTGCTGATTTTATTCGGATTTAGATCCATTTTTATCTCTTTGCCCTTGCCTACAGTGTGCGAAGAACGCGAGTTCACCTTCTTGACGGTAAGGCTTATGTTAGATGTGTTGTCGAAATACTCATATTCATTGCACATTAGTACGTTACAAGTAAGGCACTGGTCAGTGGCATACTATCGTTGGCAGTTCCCAATCTGGAGGGAAAGGTTCAAGGACTCATTGACCGAGTTTGCCAAATAAATTCGCATATCAGGGAAAATCTCCATTGTGGAGAGGTTCAGTAACTTGTTTGCTTCATACGAAACAAGCCAATGGGTGCAGTCTCGTCTCATGAAAATCTCGTACTTGTAGGATTGGATTTGTTTACTCGAGTCTGGGCTGTTTGATTTGTGAGTACCGCCGAGATTGCACTGCCCCAAATAAAGTTTCGTGCCGCCAAAGCAAGAATTACGATCTGCAATCTGTTTCTAGTACCTGTAGTACTTGCAAGAATTTGCAGTACATGTATCGTACTTTCTCTGTTGCTGTTTCAGTGGCCGTCATGTTGCTGAAGAAAGGTTCAGTAGAGAGGTTCTGCAAAACGAAAATTCGAACGAAGTTTCGCCACAGTCCTTGCGAAAGTGTGTACGAATTTTTGCATGAACTTTGCGTTCTGCACATTTTCATAGTTTGTGTGGGCCAAGTGCACGTACGCCATGACCCGATCTCACGAAATTTCATTTCGCGTTCCCTGCAAGTTTCGCTTCCACAGTTGAGAGAGTTCGTGCGAAGTTTCGCACTTCATGATGTAGAGCGAAAGTTTGTACGCATTTTCGTTTTGCAGAACCTCTCTAGTGACTCTTTTGTTTCATATACGAGACGAGTCAATGAGTCGGTGTGGCTTAGAATCTTTCGCTGTAGAAGAAATCTATTCGTGTGTCTATTGGAGAAATAATTGTATTCACTGGTTATAAAATAAGTTAAGACAAACTCACAGCATAAATACCATTGGTCCCTTGGTGTTCGTCCTAAAGAGGTTCAACTGGAGTCATGAAATTCTGCAACAGCAACATGCACAGAATGACCTGCGTCTAAAAAAGTATAACCACCACTACTCACATGTTCCCCCGCAGAAGAACATGCATTATGCTAGTGCCATTTTCTGCAAGAAAAGGCTTGCATATCAATACGTATAATACGGTATTGATATGATCAAGAGTACATAAACCTCTTGATATGATGTGAAGGCCATCATTTACATATTGATATACTGTACATGTAGGGCATTCCATTGATTGGTGACAGAAAAAACAAAAGAAATTATAGCAATAAAAACTGCTTTATGGCAGTTTTCTAAAAAAAGTTATTGTGTTCTAGTCCATGGACCCCGTCTAAAAAGTAAGAAATTACCGAAATGTGATAGCTGAAAATTAAAATTTCACACAAAACCTCACAATAATCACACACAGAATTAAAAGCTACATGTAGAAGACCTTTCCCCTCGTGATCCTTTCTCCTATGCATGCATGTTGCCAATTGTTGGTGCAGTACAAGTTAAAGTTGAAAGCAGCATTTCAAGTGTTGTGATTATTGTGAGGTTTTGTGTGAAATTTTAATTTTCAGCTATCACATTTCGGTAATTTCTTACTTTTTAGACGGGGTCCATGGACTAGAACACAATAACTTTTTTTAGAAAACTGCCATAAAGCAGTTTTTATTGCTATAATAAACAAGAGTGTGCAACTCCAGCTATGGGGTCTGCGACGGCAGAACTTCACATCACGTGATGAACCCGTGCACTCTAGTGCATGATAGATACTGGGTTGTACGCAGCCCAGCTTTGGGTACAACTCTCTTGTGGTCACTTTGCACTGTTTGCCAGCATAACCTTTTGAACCATGTCACGTGATGTGAAGTTCTGCCGTCGCAGCACAGCATAGAGGTTGTGCAGGCAGTTGCACACTCTTGTTTATCTACTCTTGGTGAAACCAAGAGTACATGGGGTTATGTACTCTTGGTGAAACGTAGAGCAGAACAGCATTTCTTTACGTTACGGGAACGCGAAGAAAGTTCGCGTGATTCTTTGCGTCTCGTTCCCAGTAGTAGTAGTAGTAGTAGTAGTAGTAGTATTTATTATTTGACTAGGGGAGTCCCAACAGGCATGGCCTTGTTACAGGGAACCCTAGGTGAATCTTTGTGAGGTGAGCAAAAGTACCAGCAGATTGTGCCTGACGACAGTTTGGAGGAAGAGTGTTCCACCGACCTGCCGCCAGAAAAGAAACTGAGCGCAGTCCATACCCAATATGTACAGTAGGTAATACTAAGGCAGCTGTATCCTGGCCACGAGTACGAGCATTTGTGTGCGGGCCAACTGAACGCAGGAGAAACAGTGACTGAAGGAGGGGGCTAGTAATTGATGACAAGCAGCGATAGACCAAAACGTATAGTTTCAAATTAACTCGTTGCTCAAACGAATACAGATGACACCGTTGTAAAACTAATGCAGTTGGGGTCATTCTATCTAAACCAAATGCCTTCTTCATCGCAATATGGCTGACCGTTACAAGCCTGTTATATAGGGTAGTTTTCAAACAGTGCACATACGCATTACTTGCATATTCTAGAGTAGACTGTATAATTGACAAGAAGAAAGTTCTCCGAGCTGTAGCTGATAAATTGCGACGGCCATGAGCAAAACAGGCTAGTTTAGCGAAGACCACTGAACACACCTTTTCTACTTGTGGGCGGAACGTTAGATGCTCATCGATTAGTATACCGAGGTATTTCACAGTAGAGACAGGGGAAATGACAATACCTTTACAGGTCAGGTACAGGGCTGGGCTCAGTGCAGGCAGGGCAGGACGCCGTATCAACATGAACTGTGTTTTAGTGGGGTTGAGCAGAAGGCCTTTCCCAACACGTAGAGCAGAACCTCCCTACAAACAAACAAACAAACTAACTAACACCAAATTAAAGCTGTGTGGACCCTGGCTAGCGCCAGACATTACTGAAGTAACGTCTTCTGCATAGCTACGGGAATAAATACCATCGGTCCCTTGGTGTTCGTCCTAAAGAGGTTCGACTGGATATCATTCATACTCACCAAAAGATGTGCAGCATTTTATTATTATGGAGTGCCTTGTTTATCTCTCAGTACCTCCAGGGTACCCTGTAAGAAGGCCTTAGGCCTGTAGGGATTGCCCTATCAAATATTTGACAATTTGATAATAATAATAATAATAATAACCTCCAACCATAGCCTTGCCCCTTTTATCCTCAGGATCAGTGTAGTTGTTGGAACGAGGTGTCAGACTCAACAATGTTTACATTTTAATACATGTTTATTGTTCCTCCTTTGCTGTGTTGTTTTAGAAAATCGTGGACTAACAGTTTGAAGTCATTGAACTACTTCCAAAAGTTGTATCGACATCAACAGGATTACGATTTCAGTGCAATATAATGCAGGATGACCTTATCACGATAACCCATGATTATAAACAATTATAAGCACAGAATCAACAAAAACATCTGCGATACGCACCTGCCTATATTTCTCAAGTAAATACATGTATGATCGAGGGTGGGGAAATCTGAAATATCTGAAAGGGCAAGGCAAGACGATTTTATGACAGGCATGAAATTCTGCAACAGCAACATGCACAGAATGACCTGCGTATAAAAAAGTATCACCACCACTAACCACATGTTTCCCCCGCAGAAGAACATGCGTTATGCTACAACAAACAAAAAATGTAGTGCCATTTTCTGCAAGAAAAGGCTTCCACATCAATGCGTATAGTACGGTATCAAGAGTACATAACCCCAAGAGTGTGCAACTCCAGCTATGGGGTCTGCGACGACAGAACTTCACATCACGTGATGAACCCGTGCACTCTGTGCTAGTCATAGCCCAAATTTGCTAGCAATTCTTTGAGCAAAATATCGGATGCGCAAGTTGCCGGCAAGTTTTGAGCAAAATATCGAGTTTTGGTGGGCTTTTCGGAAAATCCAAGGCTTCTCAGGGACTTTCCCAACACAATCAGCAATCAAGGTTGAAAATGAGCACAAAAGTTGGACAAAGCAGACTCGTGGCTACATTTTTGTAGAAAGGTGAGCAGCAGCAGAAGCTCAATCAAAAATACCGGCGCCATCAGCGACAATTATCGTTGAGTTTTCCTTGAAACTCATTTTATCTCGAGCAAAACCAAAGCAAAATACCGACGGAGAAAGGAAATGCCAAGCAGAATATCGAAAATTTTGTGGCAAAATTGTGCGGCAAAATATCGATGTAGGCTGAGCAAATTTGGGTCATGACTACTCTGTGCATGATAGATACTGGGTTGTACGCAGCCCAGCTTTGGGTACAACTCTCTTGTGGTCACTTTACAGTGTTTGCCAGCATAACCTTTTGAACCATGTCACGTGATGTGAAGTTCTGCCGTTGCAGCACAGCATGCATAGAGGTTGTGCAGGCAGTTGCACACTCTTTCGCGTTATGTACTCTTGACGGTACATGTATTTATATGTATATTTTATATTTATTACATATCAAGACTCGGTGGAAACACCGGCCAATGCTAAAGAAAGTGGGTGATTGCCAACCACGGTGATAAATAAAAGTAAGGGGAGGGAAAAAGAAAGAGAAGCATAATGAACAGCAACAACAACTCCGTAAAAAAAGATATGATGTGAAGGCCATCATTTACATAAGGGCATTCCATTGATTGGTGACAGAAAAAACAAAAGAAATCATAGCAATAAAAACTGCTTTATGGCAGCTTTCTAAAAAAAGTTATTGTGTTCTAGTCCTGGGTCTGGCCTAGGCTATAAACAATTTATAAATTGCTTCCAAACTGCCTTAAACTCCGTCTAAAAAGTAAGAAATTAACGAAATGTGATTGCCGAAAATTAAAATTTCACACAAAACCTCACAATAATCACACACAGGATGAAAAGCTAAAAGATCTTTCCCCTCGTGATCTTCTTTCCCATGCATGCATGTTTGTGCAGTACAAGTACAAGTACAGTGTCAGACTAAACAAGTGTTGAAAGCAGTACTTGATTGTCAAGTATTGTGATTATTGTGAGGTTTTGCGTGAAATTTTAATTTTCGGCAATCACATAACGTTAATTTCTTACTTTTTAGACGGAGTCTAAGGGTGCGTTCCTTAATTCTCTAGCTTCTAGGAGAAGAAGAAAAGAGAAGTCGAAGAAACTGGGATTCTTCAAGAACGGGTCTCGAAGAATTCGGAGATATTTTGCAGATGTCAAGCAAAATGAAGCGCCAAAGGGACCGCGATCTTGAGTGCCACGAATATAGTATGCGACGTGCGTATGCGAAAAGGCAAATGCGTACACTCATGATGAACACGTGGCTTTTAGCCTAGTTCGCATGCGCTGATCCCAAACCGCGGGAATCTCCAAGTTTCAACCACCTCTGAAGCTTGGAGAGCTTGGAGAGCTTTGGAGAGCCTCCTAAAATTCGGAGAGGATATAAGACCAGCTCTCGAACTTTTCGGAGAGTCTCCAACTTTTCCGAGAGGATTTAAGAACGCACCCTAAGGCAGTTTGGAAGCAAATAAATAGGCCAGACCCAGGACTAGAACACAATAACTTTTTTTAGAAAGCTGCCATAAAGCAGTTTTTATTGCTATAATGGCACTTGTTGTTGTTGTTGTTGTGTGAGTGCGTGTGTGTGTGTGTGTGTGTGTGTGTGTGTTTGTTTTCTTTCCTTTTCTTTTCAGCTGTCTTGTCCTGATCATGCCTCATGCGTGTTGCACAGCATAGTACGTTTCCGCTCATTCCTTCTTCAACACACGCTAGCTGTATTACTTTGTTCTTGCCCGTACAAGAGGCTTTTGTAGGTTTGGAATCAGGGAGTAGTACAATACAATTGTACTACTCCCTGTTTGGAATCAAGGGTTTTCGTAGGGTACCGGGTAAGTACTTTTTCATGTACAGTACAATAAGTACAGTACTGCATGCGGCAAGTAGGACTCGCCTATCCGCCCCCCCCCCCCCCCCCCCCCCCCAAAGCGTCGAGGAGGTAGGGGCGCTCTGGCCTAGCCTGTTGGCGGGATTTTACGGTAATTGTAGTTTTGTCAACAAAACCGCATGCACACTATCCTTCGTTTGTACGTAGTGCGAACGTATTTGACACACATGCTGTGAGTTTTCGTAACCCCCAAAACTGGCAAAAGTGTGCAACTCTACATATGGGGTCTCTTTGTGCGTATCACTCATTTTGTCTATCGTACAGACTTTCAACTGAGCCTGAACTCGACCCGGGTTGAAATTTCTCATGTAACCAAATTTGCAAAGCCTAACAGTATAGCATTAGTGCATGAACCCGGTACATGTAGTCCCGCACAGTTCTTCTTTCACAGTCATCAGTACCATTGAAAAGAGAAGGAGCAATTTGGTCCTGCTTTTCCGAAAAGCACTACTAGTACTTGTATTTCTCTGTACGACCAATCGGCATTTCGCAACAGAAGGAGGGCTGTCGAGAGAGGGAACCCAAGTTCCTATGTGGCATAATATCTTTGGATCTCACAGGCTGTTTGCAACGAAGACATCATGAACGTTTCAAACTTGTGTGTAAGTACTCAATATTTCTATAGCTGTTAGTTTTCTTTGTTGTCACTTGTAGACAACTACTGTGTTATCAAGAACATAATATTACTATGATAAGGGGTCGTCCGTATTATTCGAAAAATTAAAAAATCCGTCCTTGTGCAGAAAGGCCAAGGGGTGGTCAAGAGCAGGGAGTAGTACAATACCATATATTGTACTACTCCCTGGTCAAGAGCGCTGGCGGAATTTAATTTTTCGATTTTTCGTACTTTTTTTTCGTCAGTGATTTTCATACACTTGTTGCACTGACATGTAGTGCACTGTAGACGTAGGCTGTGTTTACATGAGAAATTTCAACCCGGGTCGAGTTCAGCCCGGGTTGAAAGTCTGTACGATAGACAAAAGAGCTGAGCGTTTACATGAAGACAGTTGACCCG
>NC_088649.1:26765004-26790004 GCF_964019385.1 Sycon ciliatum
GGTCAAATACTGATATGCCGCCAAAAGTCCACTTCTACAGTCCTGTATGGTCACGTGAATCCATTCGCGCGAAATTTGCACCTGCAGTGCCGTTCAAACCTGGCGCGAGATACGCACAGAGGTATGTTTGTACGATTTTCTTGACCCGGGTTGATTTCAACCCTCCCCTTGGGGGGAGGGTTGAAATCGACCCGGGGCGAAATTTCAACCCGGGTCAAGCGCAATGCGTCATGTAAACGCGCCATTCACTTTGTGCACATGGCGGGTTGAAATCTGACCCGGGTCGAACTCAACCCGGGTTGAAACGCTTCATGTAAACACAGCCGTAGTGTAGGATCGCAAACACCAGTATGATATACCGGTACATGACTCTTTTGTAGTTGTAGGACGTGCATGGCCGTCGGTAGACCTACTCACTTTACTTAGCTACTAGTACTTGACATTCATGTACATGTAGGTGCAATCAGTGAACATGGGGTCAGGATTCAGGAGTTCTTACTTTCGAGCCGGGCATCGGTAAAAATCAAAAAAATAATGGAAAAAATGGGAGGTGGGTGAGTGGGTAAGAGAGAACTTTGCACGAGGACGGATTTTTTAATTTTTCGATAATTACGGACGACCCCTAAGAGCAAATCGGCATGCCCTTTAATACAGTTGTGGCAAGTGAAATCCAACACTTAGCATAAGGGACTGCACCATGCAGTCTTCAGGCCCTGCAGCCCTCCATACAGACAGTACGAGGTCATTTGCTATTTTTGGACACTCTAAATAGCACCCCATTATGTTGGTTTGTAAGATAACTTAAATTCCTTTCTTGCTTTCTACTGGCACACTTATGCTTTACCACCAACCCACACACCTGAAGGCATAGAGTTGAAGCATGTGGTCACAACTTGACCTGATTCATGCATTGCCCTGCTCTAGAAATGGTTCATGAATCCGCCCAGCCCACATTCCTTCTCCGTTTCTCTCCGTTTTTCTTTCCTTTCAGTTGCATCTTCCTCTCTGCTCTGTTTTATTTTCTCTTTTCGTTCGTCCCTCTTGATATTAATTTTGTACTTTGTACTGTTGAGCAACGAACTGAAATAATAAAAACCAAACCCAACCAAACCATAGAAGGTGTCTTTTTCTACTGCTTTTTCAATGCGAGCAATTATTGGACAACTAAATTAAATAGCATCTAGCAGCAGTCTGCAATGGTGTGAACAAGTAAAACTTGCCCAGGACATGAAAATGGGGTAAGGCTATGCCTATGAGACCGGCTGATATGAGTTCTAATGACAGGCCGTAGCAAGCTTTTCAAGGCTTTTCAATGTGACACACAATTTAAAGGGTCACTAAAGGTTTTTCACGGACGTAATAATAAAGAAAACGCCCAGAAAGAAACGGCCTTCACCGCTAAAAATTGGCACGAAGAAACTTGACGACCACAAGAAGACACTCTTGTCAAAGATTTGTCCACCAAGGAAAGGACAACAACTCAGGAGGTTTCTACTTCCATATTTAACTGATTTTTCCAAAAATTACGACATGTCCAAAAATTGCGAACCACCTCGTACATGTGTTACATACAACTTTATCTGTCTGATGACAAAACTCGTACTCATCACAGTCAAGGTTCAAAAGATGCTGGCAAAAATGAATAGGGATTGGATACCAATACTCCTTATGTGTACCATGTTTGTGAACTGTGTGTATCTACACTGTGACCTTTCGATCTGTTTGGGATGCATACGGCTCTATAGTACAAATTAGGTGCAGTACATTACATCATTGGTGTCCATTTGTGGCGCTGTCCCCTATGATAAGTGTCGGATTTCACTTGCCACAACTGTAGATCCGCAAACAGCGATAGTTTCACACATCACGTGGTCTAAATCTCATATTGTACTTTCACCGCTCGTGCTGGTCACGACAAGCAGCGGATTAAACGTTCCAGCAGGGGTGTCATCGATTGGCAAATCTGGATTGAGTGCGGGCACACCGTGTAGTCCGAGCAACGCTGGCCCAATCGACCTCAACAAGGGTGTAGTTCGCAACATGTACGCATATTGAACAAAGATGATGTAAATGTTGTCAAAAAAGCACCAACATTGTTTGAATTCTTTATTCTCACTATGGCACCATCGCCAAGAAGAGATACATTTATGAGAAGGTGAGATTGTGGGTTAAACAGTTGGAAAGTGATTTACATCACTTTAATTTTTACAAGTATGGGAGAGGGTGAGCGCTGCAGAAGAAGATTGAGTTAATCAGCAGTGAGCAGATTTCTTGTTTGAAAGCAGGTCGGGAGGAGACGTCACGAATGCTAGTAGGGAGGGCATTGTGGTATTCTAGGGACTTGTACAGTGGGGAGTCTTTACAGCGATCGGTTCTGGAGGGTGGGAGGTGCCAAGTGCGTGCGGGTCGAAGGCTGTACTGGGCCGTAACCTGAGCGGGGGTGTTGAGCATGCGTATGTGTTGTGGGGTATATTGATATTTTATGGAGTGAGCAAGCTGTTGTTGTTTTTGTTGTTTATTTAATATACATCGCATGTCAAACGGGCAGTTCTGCCCAATACCGTAAAGTACCGTTGATCCGCCCCCACGCCATGCCGTTTCCCAGCTGGTTTTTCGACAGGGGGGTGGGAATTAGATCAAAGCTGTCAAGTGCAGTACGATGTACAACAACTTGGAGGATCAGACTCGATGTGCGTAATTGTGCACATTCTCATCCTGGATTGGCACATATTGAGTACAGCAAAGCAAACGTCGGTTCAACATCGTATTTCGTTGTCTACGCCGAAATCGCTTCACAGTTAGAAAATCGACATAGGGTGGGAATAAGAGAGGGGGCGGATCAACGATACTTTACGGTATTATGAAAGCGATGACAACCAGTAAAAAGAGTCAGAGATGAAGAGAAAGTAAAATTATAATTATAATACGCAAATGGAAGTAACAGTGAGGGGAGGCAGGGTCAGGACGAGCAGGAAAAAGGTTTGAATTATAAACACGGGAAATTGTGGACACAAGGTATGCTATCGATTTCCATGTTTAAAAAGTTCCTTGGCTCTCCATCTGAGAAAAAGAGATGTCAAATTTACAAGTCGGGTCATCGTAGTATGATTCTATCGAGCCTCATCAGCAGGTTACGAAAGCCATTACATTTAACAGAATAAAAATACGCGTAGCATGCGTTTGAATCCACCGTCAGATACTAGCGACTTCATATTAACTTGCAGGCCATTCCAGAGTCGGTAGCTGGCTAGACACCTCGGTTGAAACACCTCCTCCAGCAACGAATCCACATACATAGAAAGGTACGCACTCACCCGTCAGATCATTAGCTTCGGTAGATGTATCGTGCAATACGGCGAGAAGGCACTCTCCTCAATAGGCAGCTGAAGTCACAGTATTACATCAGAGAGTTCGAAAATCGTCACCATGACCCACGAGGCTAATGGGCCAGTATCAATAGCTAGTCTGGTAGAACAGCAGTGAGGGCTGCACCAGCAGCCACACTCCCTGATCTGATGACTACTAGTGCCCTTGCCGAGATCGTCCATGACCCTGCCAGACCAGTCAAGGTGCCCCTGCCTCTTGCAGACCCCGATGGCGCTACCCTTTTGGAGTTTGATACTGTCAGCGTCAATGCCATCTCGACGTTGCTTGAATCTCTTGCATCCAGCGAAGCCACCGGCTCCTATGATATTCTGTCCGGCATCCTGAAATAATGCAGAGATTAAGTCTCGTATCCCCTAACTTTTATCGTCCCCCAGTCCCTTAGGTCTGGCATCTTTCCTGCTGCCTACAAGATTGCCCATGTCTGCCCTGTTTACAGATCCGGTGATAAGACCTCAGCCACCATCTACAGACCAATCTCACTGTTACATATCGCTGCCAAGATCCTAGAGAAGATTGTCCACAATTTTAAGTCACTTCATATTCCTACCAGAATCCAGACCTATCTGCCATAGCAGCTGAACAATTTGCGTACCTCTCACATCATAGCTGTGAGGATGCCCTGACACTTTGCATAGACAGAACTTGAGTAGAAGTCTTTGCGGATATGGGCAAGGCGTTCGACCGTGTGCACCCCACAGGTCTACTGGATGAGCTAGCCGCAACTGGCATAGGCAACACTGTCCTCAAGTGATTCTCAGACTATCTCACGAATCGCAGTCAGCAGGTTACTGTGAGTGGTGACAAGGGTGACACCAAACCCTGTACAAGAGGGGTCCCCTAGGAGTCTGTTGTCGGGCCTTTGCCTTTCTGCATGTACCTTCGCCGAATACCCGAACTTATTCGCGAGAGTATGGTGCAGCTGCTCGCTGATGATATTGCGTTATATGTATCCGGCTGTGATGTGGCTACAATCATGCTACGCTTGAAGGATAGTATTCGGTGGCTAGAGCATCACCTCGATGAAAATGGCCTTCGGTTCAACTCCTTTAAGACACAGGTCATGTTGATGCGGCGTCCTGCCCCGCCTGCACGAGCCCAGCCTTGTAAAGTGTACCTGACCTGTAAAGATATTGTCATTTCCCCTGTCTCTATTGTGAAATACCTCTGTATACTAATCGATGATTTTTTTATCTAGGATGTGCAAGTAATGCGTATGTGCACTGTTTGAAAACTATCCCATATACTGTATAACACCATTATTTCGGTGTAATTTAAATTTCGGTAACTTCGGTACTGGTCCTGGATCACCTAATTTAACATTACACCTAAATTTTCCGAAATACCAAAAATATGTAAAAATCATGAAAATCACTGTCAAATAAAAAAAATCAACTTGTATACTGGTATACCGGTAGTACATTGTACATACATAACATGTACCGGTATACATATGTGGAGCCTTTTGGCCTTGCTTGGCGGAGATATTAGTGCAAGAGCGTTTTTTTTTTTTTTTTTTGGTGCCATGCGAATTTATCCTTACACCGAAAAGTCAGGGGTTGGCTTTTACCGAAATTTTACAACACCGGAAATAAGGTGATATACAGTACCCAGGCTGGTAACGGTCAGCCACATTGCGATGAAAAATGCATTTGGTTTAGATAGAATGATCCCAACTGCATTAGTTCTACAACTGTGTCATCTGCATTCGTTTGAGTAAAGAGTTAATTTGAAACTATACGGTTTTGTCTATCACTACTTGTCATCAATTGCTAGCAACTCCTTCAATCACTGTTTACCCTGCGTTCAGGTGGCCCGCACACAAATGCTCGTACTCGTGGCCAGGATACAGCTGCCTTAGTATTACCCACTGTAGAAATTGAGTATGGACTGCACTCGGTTTCATTTCTGGCGGCAGGTCGGTGGAATGCTATTCCTCCAAATTGTCGTCGGGCACAATCTGCTGATACATTTGCTCACCTCACAAAGATTCACCTAGGGTTCCCTGTAACAATGGCGGGGCCATGCCTGTTGGGACTCCCTAGTCTAATAAACACTACTAATACTTCTACTACTACTAGCCCAGCCACCTTCAGTTATGTGCCCTGCTAGAAGCGCATCATGGCTTCCTTTAAATGCTTTTCTGCTAAATGGGTTTCTGTAGTATAGCGGACTAAAGAATAGGAAACGTGTCACTCAATATTGTATTATGCTTTTTTTTTAGAATGAGGTCTGTCTCGTTATCCAGGAAACAACATATGAGCAACGTTGCCGCAGGGGCCTTATCAGAGTTTAAAGCCAGCTCAATCGTAATTTTACTACTCTTGATATTAACATGAGAGAGCTTGGAGGCTCAGGGTCCTACGCTTAGCTTTTTTTTTGCCTAGCTCATGCATGTTATTAGAACAAATGGAAATGTTTTGTTTCCATTAATTGGCTATAGTGTTTTACTTCGACCATGACGGCTACAATGCCCAAACATACCATAACGAACTGATCGGCTACATCATTGTACTGCAAAAGTTTCCATCTGTTCGAATAACATGCATGATGAGCTAGGCAAATAAGAATAGCGTAGGGCCCTGAGCGAAATAAAATAACTTTCTCTTCGCATTCGAAGGAATACGACACCGTCTACAACCTTGATGACCAAGGCGAAAGAGCATAGTGATGCTATAAATTTTTCATCTCTCCTAATTTACTCAAGACATAACCTAGGATTCGAACCCGCACTATCACACCGTATGCGTCCCCCCGATACACTTCGCATACATACTCATTCTTCCAAGCTGCTGCACGTTATGATCTTGCATTTGAAAGCCCTATTTGAATATTGTGGCCAGATGTCTCTGATGGTACGGTACGAGACAGGTACGGGATAGCGCCAGGCATGCCGACGTACGCGAGGGCACAAAACAAACAAACACATGGCATTAAAGCTGTGTGGACCCTGGCTAGCGCAAAACGTTACTGAAGTTACACCTTTTGCATAGCTACGGGAATAGCAAAGTCTGATAATTCGAACCTCAAAACGGGCATATGTTCTGGGGGTTGGATAATTGGAATGCCCTGGCATACTGGGGTTTGATTTATCCAGATTCTACCTATATTTTTGCACCTCAGCGTTGACTTTCTCATCTCCTCCACAAACTTAGAATGTTTAGCGTCCTTGTGTACGTATACAAATATAATAATTAGGTAATTGATAACACTGCTGTGTTGTATTTTTGAGTTTCTACCAGAAGACGTTTTCTGTTCTGTTCTGGTTGTGCGTCTGGTCATTTCCATATTCGCAGGTCTTAACGGTAACTGTGATTTGTATGGTGCTAGCTTGGAGTGAACCTTCCAAAGCCTGTGGTTCGTGTACATGTAGCAACGGAGTTGTCATGTCGTGCCCAAACATTGTCCAAATGTGAGTTCTACATGGTCTGGCGTTTGAAAGCTTTAACTTACGTATTCATAACAGCAATTAATTCCTCTGCGTCATCGAAATTGTTGCAGTTTGACTTTTGATATAAAACGGGGTATTTACTCACCAGCACTCGTACCAGAGGCAAGGAATCGGACATAAGCGATAGTCAGCAGTATAGGGTGATGGCAAAGTTCTATTTTCTGTTATTGAAAGCTGGAATTTTTGAACTACAGTCCATTCAGAAAAAAATGAACTTCTAGCTTTTGGCCATAAATGGGTCAAACGTTGAGTTTTTTAGAATTTTTTTCTGGAATCCCATATGGAATCCTCTTCCAATTATGTTTCTGAAGTTTTTTGTCCAAAAAGCAAGCCATAGCGAGAATAGGATTTCGGCCAGGTTTTGCCCCAAAAGCACTGAATTGGGAAAAACCATCAAAATCCAGGCCGTTTGACCCCGCCTGCAACAGTGCATTCTGCGGTTCGAACCCCAGTTCAGGCAATCTTTTTGGACCCTTTTTCAAATTTCAAAGTTCGCAGCACTGCACTGTGTACAATGAAATCACGAAAAATCGCCAAATACGGGAGCTCGCCAGAGCCAGGACCCATCTTTTTATGAATGGACTGTAGGCGCAATTTCTTTGCTGATGTCGCTGCGATGGTAATTCCGACTCGCTGAGATTAGTCAGGCGTTGCAGCCTGCACATTTCTCATGCTAATGGCCACTCACTCCAGCCTCATCTCTGTTTTACCTTAGCTGGGGTGAGAATGACTTCATGGAACAAGTGGCAACGCTTGGAGAAAATTCGAGGGATCAGCAAACTAAATGCCTGCAACATCGATAAAATGTGTCGCTCTGGCTGACACACTCAGTACATGATTGTACCTGCAAGAGCAGTGTAGACCCCACACGAAAAAGACGGCGAGCTGGACGTGATGGTACACTTATATGCACGAGCTGTGACCACACAGCTAAAATAAATGAGCATGCCACGGCTAGAAAAAGTTCAATTCAAGATCGACGTGATTCCGCCGACGGTAATCAACCGACCTCGCAATGATCGTGTATTCTTACTAGGCTTCGTTGGTGGTAAAGTAGAAATCATCCAGAGCTAGCAAACAACAAGCATAGCAGCTCTTGTCCTGTGGAGGAAGTCAAAGCGTTTGTGATGAGGCACGACCAACTTTTAACCTTCCTTGAAATGTTTCGGAGCGATATTTTTGCGTCCATTGACATCAACGACGACGAGGACTTCATCTCTGCATGAAAACTCTCAGTCCAACTTTCCTGGAACGTTACTCTAGTCTTCAGACTATCATACTGTGTAATAGGTTTAGAATGGCTTACAGTCCTGCATTTCAAAACTATAGACGCGTACCTAGGCAAAAACCGTTATGCCAGCATCTATACCACATAAAATCTGTGATCACTTTGTGCATATTTTTTTCCAAATTGGGCGTCTGTTATCCAATCGTTTAGAAACTATATGAGAGTATTTATGGAGCGGTCCTGAGCAATATTCCGAAAACTATTCTCAAAGAGGTCCAGCCAAATTTGAAATATTTCAAAAACCCTACGAAATGGACTGTAGCTTATGCAGTTGTCAGTAACAAGTGACGAGTCACTAGTAAAACTGCGACAAATATTTCAAAAACCTTACGAAATGGACTGGAGCTTATGGAGTTGTCAGTAACAAGTGACGAGTCACTAGTAAAACTGCGACAATTTCGATGACGCGGAGGAAGTAGAAATATTCAGCACTTGTGCCCATATTAGTATTCACATTGAACACTATTCAATGATGGAGTTATTCTTTTGATCCTTTTGAATAAATGAAACACGTTTTGATGCAGATAATACATAAGGGTCTTTTAAATAACGTTGTTGCATGCCTTTTGCTATACAAACGTCAAGGTGATACAAAGGCACAAAGTCGCATAGATCAACTGATTTGCCGAGTTGGAGAACCAGCTTTAGAGTTACACAAACAGGCGATGGCGTCTCCTTTTATACATGTAAGCGACATACACGGCATGGCAAGGTTATTGATAATAGTTATGGGAAGTAATGGGGAGGGGAGGAGAAAAAATCACAAGTGAAAGAAATCACAACTGTAAGAGAATAAATATATTAAAGTCGGATGTAGAACCAACGATAACTGTAGAAATGAAAAGGACATTTTAATTCGAGTTAAGAGTAACTCTCCATCACTGTAACTAGATTCTACATACTAGTGTTAAAACGATCTCAACCGGTACTCGTTAGCTCGCTCGCCAGAAACTCTGCTCGTTTGTGCGGCAAGCTTGTTTGCACTAACAAACATTGTACACCGTACTCCGTACACATGGCAGTACATGTCGACCGGGGAGTCGTAAAATATGTTACGATTCCCTGGTCGATAGAGAGTCCAGTCCCGCTCAAAGTGAAAATCACTCGCAGTTATAGTGTCTGGATGCCTGCACCACACTTGAGTTGCTTGTGCTGTCATTGCAGCTTTGGTGGACTCTACTGATGTCTTGTTGCGCATCTGAGTGAAAGTTACGCTCAGTCGTTTGGAAGTTTTCTCCCGCGATGCAGCGAAGACCAGGGCTACTTGCAATCTTTGCAAAACGGTCTATTCTTACAAAGGCTACTTAACCACGGTGCCGAAAAGACATCTCGACACCAAAAAGCAGTCCAAAGTGAAGCAGCAGCAACCCCAATTATGCCAGTGGTGATAATTTGCGGTGATAATTTGAACCAGCTGAAAAATCGAACTTTGAAAAAAGTATATCCAAAAATTTATAATTGCCCCATCAATGAAACTCGTTAGCTCGCTCGATAGCTTCCTTGTTAGTGGAACTGATCGTTCTTTTTTTTATTTATAGATATGCTCGCTTCAACACTACTATGTACAGTCAGAAAGTGCAAGAACTAGGCACAAAACTGACATAGTGCTGAGACATCTTGAATCGTGGTTCGACCTTATTGTCCATTGGTCTTGCCAGTATCGTCATCGCAATGCATGAACATCTGCCAACGTCCTTCACAGCGGAGACTTTCAGCTCGTGCTTATCTTGCTTGCGCTCACCTTTCCTACCTGATGTTATTTCTATAACTTAGAACCTTTCAAGTTGGAAGGCTGTTGGAGTGCACATCCAAGATCTGCTAAAGCTGTTAGCTAGTTAGTTGTGAAACCAGGGCAGTTCCAAGTGCGACATTTATCAATATGGTGGCGTACCGTAGCAACCCGCATCGCAACAGCTCGCGTACGCACAGCGTACCAACGCATGCAGTCTTTCTGCACATTTTTCAAATTTATCGAAGAAAGTTTTGTTTTTGGGGCGATGGATTCGTGCCTTAGAGAGGTCGTATGATGCCATGCTGGAGGAGAATAAGTCTACCCAGACCTGGAAGCCTCCCTTCGGCGAGTACTGAAGTTAGTATGTCCTGGAGTCAATACAGGAATTGTTTTCAAGATGATGCAGTGTAATAAATTCTAGTAATGTAGTGCATCATGGAATTCGGTGTGTTTGAAACTTCGGAACACGAAGGGGGCACGTTTGCTTGACTCGCTACCATCATGATGTCAACAGATGGAACCCCACTGCTCTTATTCCAGAACATGTTCTCCCCTGAGGACAGCTTAGAGCCAGATTTCCGTGCATAAGAAAAGAACACAAATAAATCGTTAGACTGATTGCAATTCATCTTGGAGAAGGAGAAGGATAGAATTCGATCGTCTGCTACTCTCTCAACGCAAAGTTGATGACATAGCAGCTACATGTACATCTCTTCATGCATGTGCTCTTCACCTTTGGGGGCAGTGCGAGGATTCTAGGATTCCTGGAAATCAGATTCTGTATACTATTGGACAGCAGTTTCTGCATTGCACATGCTCCACAGTGCTCATCGGCAAGGATGTTGAATTTGCGTGTACCCCTTCACCACCCTGCTCTCCATACTATTCCAGATCAGCACTAACTGAACATTAAAGTGTTTCATTTCCAGTAGAATGTGCTCCGCCAATAAGTGCGGCATTGGAGGTGGTGATATTTATTGCCACAGTTGCACTGCTGATATTCGTCATGAAAGAAGCAATGGATGTTGGTCAAGTCAACCAGTGGGCTTGCAGTGATAAGCAAAGTACCACAATACATCATCAAGTGTCATAGCATGGCGGAGTTGGTTGCCCGCAACGCTTCCATGTTTGTGTTGTTAGTGTAAAAATAGAGGATATCTTCCAGTCTCTAACTTTTAAAGCACATGGACCTGCTATAGGTGTTATTCTATCAATGCTTGTTTCAAGTTACAGAATTATTTAGCTTCTTACAGTTTTGATTTAATTCGCCGTATTGGAATTAATGTGAAGAAGAGGTTGATGCAACTTCGGCGATAATTGTTGAATTGCGTGTTGCTCCCTACGTGGGAGCTTGCTCTATGCCTGCCGAATTCTCACTTGACCGACTTGTTATTTTAAAATGAATTCATGGACATCTGTCAATTCAGCAGGTGAACTGCATTGCCATCGAGCCCTGAGCCAGCTCCATGGGATTGGCACGGTCATGAAGATGCGTGATGCTGTGTATCTTATTCGCATCAGAATAAAAACCTGTTTGTTTTGGCGACACACTCCGGTAGCAACTGATGCTCTGCATAATGCAGCTTGTACAGAAGTCCTCACTGAAGAAGAAAGCAGTTTAGGAGGGGCTCTAGTGAGGAGTGTACAAGGATAGCCTATTAGTGTTCTACATAATCATTTGCATATTGAACATGTTACATGTAATTATCATGAACGCCGAGAATAGTAAAACCGGGTACGGCCATTACCAGCGGCTGCGGCACTGTCCTGCGTGCCATGCTGTGCTTAGTGCTGATGCAGTGCAAGATATAATTATAAGCTGAATCATGGTTGCCGTTTGTTGTTGTTCAATTACTTTGAGTATTTCCGTATGGTCTTCACGCATGCGTTGACAGACTTCATTGTGCGAGGCCTAAATCTGCAGTAAAACTAGTAATACAAAAAAACCATGCCTATCTGTCTAACACTTAAAATCTGTACACAATGTCCTGCTTCTACATACATTTCAAAAGCATGGATTTCAAAAAATGTTCATTGGATGCATGTCTGATTTGTACTTGCTGACATGCAGAACGAAGGATGCACGGTTCCCTCCTATGGCGGACGAAACCAGGGTCTTCGTTAGACATTGAGGCAGGAGAACACACCTCCACTCGTTCTGCATATATCAGCAAACACTTGCAACTGACGTCCAAGTACGCCACGCAAATCGACTTGGGCACAAAAACGATAATCTGGGCGGCAATGAAAATATAACTACCATTGGCGTGAAGGCTGCCAAAAATTTTGCGCCCCTTAGGAGGAAGCCTCGAATGTGAGCCAATTCTGATAAACGCCAATGGTCGGCACGCCGAGGAAGAACGAACTGAAAAAAAGATCGTAATTCACTTTCCTATTGCGCATTTTGACGACAAAATATCTGCTTGCGCAGCTTGAAGGCAGGAAGGTGAATTCGCTGAGACTTCGCGAATCCGGCGTAGAAAACGGCTGGAATTGACAGAAACATAGGCTAAACCTTGCCAAATATTTCCAGAGATTTGAAAAAGGCAGCAAGGTCGTGTAAGACCGCATCATGGATCACTGGGGTGACGGGGAAATGTCGTACGGTACATAATGTCGCTGGAGTATGCATGCATCACAGCCGTGAAACGTCTGTACCGTCGGTCAGTGTCGTGCGGTATTATCGCACGAGCTGATTGTTTAGTAACTGGTGGTCTTAATGGACTGTATAGCCTAACGTGTAGTTCCTTGGTCCGTTATTTTTGTATAAAATACCGCTTTATTCTGTGCTTTATTGCATCTAGTTCTTTGCGCTCTAGCGGTTTGACGAATCTCAGTGGCTCAGCATTTCAGAATAACAAGATCGTTACGAACATGTAAGTCAATTTTCAAAACGAATCTCACTCTAAATGGCAATCAAGAGTCCTCACTATGCGGTAAAGCTGCGTTTTCACGATTGAAAACGATTTGCGTTTACACGACAGCGAAATACAACCCAACCGGAATGATATCGTTGGCTTTACTACTATCGTTTACACGACAACGACCGAAAACGATACCTAAACGGAACGAATTGGAAAAGCACTTCAAAGTGTTTTGAAAAGTTTTCAACAGGTTTTCATTCTCGTGTAAAAGGTGAAAACAGTGAAAAAGATTGAAAACGGAGCGCGGTCAAGGAACCCATCTTTGCCAGAATATAACTAGCGGGAAACACCCATTCCTTGCGACCACCAGCACGTACCAACTCCAACTAACGTGTTTCTTCCCGCCCTTGCGCCAAACCAGCACGTGCTAACTCTAGCCTGATCGCCCGTTTTCCGTTTTAGTGTAAACGGTTCAAAACGATTTTCCATTCTCGTGTGAAAGATTTGAAACTATTCGAGGCCAGCCCGTTTTCGTTACGTTTCGTTTCGTTTCATTTTGTCTTTGTGTAAACGCAGCCTTATTCCCGTAGCTATGAAAAAGATGGGGTACATGGACCGCACAGCATCATCAAAGACAGCTCGTCACCTTATTCAAATAGGGCTTTCAACTGCAAATTCATAACGTGGTTTTTGTCAAAACTTTATTCTCACTTTACCCAGTGACCAATAAGCGATAATAGTGTGAGAGAGGAGGAAGAGTGATGAAAAATTGGGTGAGCAGGGATTAGTGAATACGTGTATGGGCAGGGTGGTCGCTGCACGAGCATACAGAGTTCTGCAACAGCAGGGATATCTGGGATTTGAAGAGAGTGCCCGAAGGGATTTCGCGAAGCTGGGTGGGCAATCAATTTAAAAAGTAATGAAGGACATTGTACAGGTATAGTGTACAGGGGAATGGAGACAGGGATCAGTGCGTCCGGTCTGGAGTCCGACCTAGGATGTGGAAGACGGCCAACATGGTTTAAATCCACAAGCAATCTTCCCGCTCAAGCCTTAAGAATTACAGGCCCGTACCCTTGCTGTCAAGAGTACATAACCCCCAAGAGTGTGCAATTCCAGCTATGGGGTCTGCGACAGCAGAACTTCACATCACGTGATGAACCCGTACACATTATTTGCACTCTGTGCATGATAGATACAGGGTTGTACGCAGCCCAGCTTTGGGTACTTTGGGAACTCTCTTGTCGTCACTTTGCACTGTTTGCCAGCATAACCTTTTGAACCATGTCACGTGATGTGAAGTTCTGCCGTCGCAGCACAGCATAGTGGTTTTGCAGGCAGTTGCACACTCTTGGGGGTTATGTACTCTTGTTGCTGTGCATAATCTCGAAAGTTATGGAAACTCTTACTGTTATGAAACCACAATTTCTCAAGTGTGACAGGCCTTCTCGCTTGTGGCATTGTGTTCGTTTCAATGCAGTTGTATCTTGACTCTGCCGTACCGCTGATGTGTACGACGTGGTATACGCTACATGCGCTATGTGTGATTTGCTGTGTGCGCTATAGTTGTATGTTGTATGTGTTTGCTGTCATTTTCACGCTATAACTACCTGGTGGTTTTAGCGTTAGTTGCTGTTGATCGAAGTGAAATATTCTCTCAAGAGTTAATAGTTGTCCTCGTGCAGTGTGGTCGTTCGATCCTGACAATTTAGAGAATCACAGAGGGTTCACAACATTTGGAGACCACTCCAGGATACGAACCGAGCATGAAACAGGAACTAGGTTATTTGGAAGCCAACTTTTTCACCAACGGAATTCGGTATGTATTTGAAGGCGATAGATTGATGAAATGGGTGACGCTGCGCGTGTGAGGTTGATGGGAGGTTCAGCGGAGGCTCCCTGTCACAGCGGTGGGCATGGGCCTTTAATGAAAGTATCGACATACGACAGAAGGCAGCCACTGGAGCGTTATCTCCACCTATTCGAGGACGTCTGTGTCAAGAATGAGTTTGACGAAAACGAATGGCTGCTGCGATTGCGTATCGCTCTGTCGGGTAGCACTGTGAAAAGGAACTGTATTGGCTGCAGCAGGCTGGGCATTGACAGACTGCACCAGTGGGACCAAACAAGGAAAGTGATTTTTCAACCGACCATATCCAAGGCCATGACAGCCACCCTCAGAGGCCATACATTGAAAGTGATTTTTGCCCCGACCAAATCCCAGGCCATGACAGTCACCCTCAGACGTGCCTGCTTAGATCTCCCTGCACTCCTGTTTGATGGCACACTGGTACCCGAGACAACCAGCATCACCCTCCTTAGCGTGAAGATGGACACCAGTTGACCTTTAGCGATCACCTGATCACCCAGATAGGCTATGCCTTTGGGAGATCATTGAAGGTGGCAGACCACCCAAAAATTCGGTGAAAAATCGAATTTGTAAATTCATTTCCAGTGCTACGTCAGTTGTAAGAGCATGACTACATGTAGCTGCAAAATCTCTGAAAATTTTGTCTCGATCTGACCAGCCGCTCAAGAGTTATGGCCGAAAAAATGTGCCCTTGCAAGGAAAAAGATTCTTTTGCACGCTGTCATTTTTTGGCAGCACTGTATTTGAATATGAGCAGACCGTGCGAAACTTGTCCTATCATGGAAACACGCGAAAGTGTGCAGAATTTTGCTTTTTTTTAGCCACGTATTGGGCTGCACATGCAGCAGGACCTTTGCCAGCACCCTCGTGACGTTGCAGATATGTGGCTTGAATATTGTGGTTGACGTTGATTTAGTGACTTTGGCAAGTTTGAGTCGTGTCAAGAAGTCAGGTAGGATTCAGTACTAGGCAGTAGTGGAACGCGAGTGGTAGTCTTTGCCGATTTTTGAGGGTATCCTGGATTTGGTGTGCAGTGCTGTGGAAATGGCTTGCTGTGGACGACGTCCCAGCACAGGATGTTGTATCAAAGGTACGACCTCGTAGCACGTGCTAAACCTACAAAAATCAAAAATTGACTTGGGTCTGTGGGAGTCTGTGAGAGAAAGCACACTCGTTCCGTTGTGACAGATTCTAGGGCCACTTTGAGGGGCCCTACCCCACAACCCATGGCTGCTTCTGGACTTGTTTTAGGTTTGGATCCCGTGCACGGACAGAATGGGCACGAAAATGTGAACATGTTGTAAATGCATTCTTTTGGCTCCTGGGTGTCGCGCACACCGAGGCACTATGCAGGAATTTTGAGTTTTTCCGGCTTGGAGAGCCTGTCAGCGAGGTGCAAGAACTTTTAAATCATGTCCAGAGAGCCAGTATAGTGGAAGAAGTGTGTGGTCAAACTTTCACTCAAATCCATTGAGAGACACCAAAGTTACGGTCAGTTGAATGCCATATGGAATTTATGGGTAGACTGACCCCTTAAATAATAAAATTTACAAACTACCTACGCTCCGCAGCCACCCGTGCACTCCAACGGCTTGGGGTCCTAAACCGAGCCGCCCACATCCTCACCTGCGCCGGCAGGTGGACCGTATATAAGGCGTTCGTACGACCAGTCATGGAATATGCGCCTCTTGTGTGGATGGGAGCTGTGCAGAGTCACCTCCAGCGACTGAACAATGTTCAGCGCTGCGCACTGGATGCTTTCGGTCCTGGTGGACACCTAACCAGGCTGGCCATCCGCTGTGCTGTTGCCTCGCTTGCCAACCCGTACCAGCTGCACTGCTTGCCCGGTCCTCCGTATCTGCTCTCTGTTCGCCACAACGCAATATCCCCTTGACTAGCCCCAAAAACTCGCAGCGAGCACGGTAGTATCATTGGCCATGAGCACCAGCTAGGCATTTCCCAAATCGACCCAATTTTTCGCCTAATCGGCTTTTCTATCGGCTGAGAGAATGTCCAAATTCGGCCATATTATGAGCTCCAAAGTAAGAATTCGGCTCAAAGCACTACTTGAAATCACCTATCACAGCATAGATGTAAAAAAAATTGTAATCTGCAATGGACTGTCATTAAAACAGAAACAGATAAAATAATAAGGCACCCATTTTGATAGTCCAGGCCCACGCCTGGTAAAGAAAATAAATAGAGAAAAGAAAAAACGGATATTTGACAGGAAGTGCAAGTACAATGGGGATACAGTGCAAGTAGTTAGTTCTCACGACGCCAAGCCACACTGCGCAACAGCCAAAGCTGCTGACCGGTTCTGATCAACGGCAGAGGAAGAGGCTGGACGTCGATGACCACGAATGGCAGCGGCAGCTGCTCGGATGAGGGCAAAGCCCAACCTCACTCGAAGAAAGGCAATCACCGACGAGAAAGACTCTCCTATCTTCTCCGATACCATGGACGCAACCCTGCGGTAGAGAGCCTTCGCTGCTTCGCTTTGCCCGCCAGTGCAACTGAGGGCGATGGGGACAAATGACGCATGATCGATGTGCAAAATTCGTGCTTCGTAGCTGCGACTATTCTCCTTCTCGTGTCTGGCATAGACGGACACCAGGGAGGCGGGGTTTCGGTTTGAACGAACATAAGGGTTATACACCCGAGCATCGAAGAATGTTTGCTCAAACCTACCAGACTCCAATGGCAGCCACATCCAGCCGTGCACCTCCATAGATGTATATGTACTTTGCATGCTGTAGAGGCACTAACACATCCATTCCCGACGAATTCAGCGTTCAACATTTTCTTCAGACTTCGTAGCTCAAACTTGGTGTGAATCTACACAGGCGGCTGGGTAAAAGCCCTCACTGTAACCCACACACTCCACCTACAAACTAGTACGACAAAATAGAGTAATAAGATATTCTTCCAGGAAGTGATATACATCCTATCAACATTCTACTTTGTTGTCCCAGAGATTTGTACGGTAATCAACTTGTTCACCTACCTGCCGGTCTGTTCAAAGCCACAACCAAATTACAAACCCTGTAAGTCATGTTGTGAATGTACCGAAAAAAGGCATTTTTGTCGTAGTTCTTTTGAGATGTGGCATATGGGATTTCGGGATATTGCATCTCGTTGATTGATCTCATTTATCCTGACCACCCTTTATGACCCGAGTCTGACGCCGCTCGTGGAAGACTTTTCCAGGTGGAACTCCGTGTTGGTAGTACTTGACAAAGTTTGCTTCTGGTAGCTGCAGCGGCCATAACTCGGTAAACTCTTCCCATTACTATTTTTAAATACCTTTGCAACATTTCAATGAAATCTATACGGCCATTATGTTTGACTATAATGCTTTTTGTCCACCACACACGTCAGCCAATATTGGATTCAGTAAACCGTGCTCCTAGGTCCTTCACATTGATTCAATATCGAATATCTAATGTTTAATGTATGAACCACATAGCTGGCTGTACTTCTTGAAGAAATGAAGAAAATCGATCTGGCCACTTTCGGAAAAAAACCCGGCGAAGTACAGATATTTGCTTTCGGAGCCAAATGAGATTGTTAGTATGGGCAGCCAAGAACCCTGAGAAGAAAGCCCAGCCACCCTATTCGGCTTGGCTTGACTGCAGAAGTCACCACTCAGATACAGTAGAGGCAAAATGCTGGGATGTGTGTTTGTGTAACATACTCCAACATACCAGAAATGTCAAATCAGGTTTTAACTATGAAGGTATGTTTCAATCCTTCCCATTTTTCGGAACTGACAATATTCTGGTAGTAGAGTTGTACAATTTTGAACAAAATCGATCAGGTCGTTTTATGTTCCGATTTGGGTATACAGGCACAGTGTGCTGGTGTAAGATCATGAATGAGAAACATAGGGTACCAGGTTCAAGTCCTGCTTGAAAACGGAAGGATTTTTCCAGCCGTGCTGCGACCCACAGTTAATGGGAACTCGTGGCCTAGCACGAGGAAATCATGGATGCAGTGAATGGGATTTTTCAGTCTTTGATCACTTGCTGGTGAGCTGATCTACTTACCTCCCACCGCTTTAGGGGCTGCATCTGCGCCTGGATCCTTGAGGGGTGGTGGCGTTCCTACGGATGCGGAAAGCCCGGCTTCCAGCCAAGTCTCACGGGAATCGTGAATTCTTTATTTAATTAAGTGGGTACGAGCCAACTTAATATCTGTCAACCTGTAAATAAAACATCGCACGAAAGCCATATCAGGTGTTGCCGGGGCGGGGGGGGGCAGAACACGACCACCAGAGACGAGGTAAAGCAATCTCGCAGAAGAGGACCAGCAAGTCCATTCAGGCAGCGGTAAACAAGTATATAGGTTTTGATTTTGAGGTTTTTCTCAAGAGTGTACAAGTTAGTATGACAGTAGACAAAAGTGGTGGGGTCATTCTATCCAACGAAAATATGCTTTCCTACCCTTTTGGACCTGTCCCAACCTGAGCATTTCAAGTTGGAAGGTTGTTGGCTTGCGCCTTGGAGAAGTGTTCCAGCTAGGTGTCAGGTTGCTGAGTGTCTCAGTACTCCTTGTCACTTTTGTGCCATTTTGTCGCACTCGCTGACTTTATTTAATCTGATCACGTTGGTGGACTGTTTGTCGTAACTCGTAACATCTTGTTGCGGCGAACGTGGCTCCTGAGCATGATCCTCTCCCAGCCGTGTTATGGTTCAAACAGTTTCTTTCAAGGACTTAGTGCACACGTGCTTGGTCAGCTTGAAAAGATGTTCAAGGCTTGCATCCGTACAACCTTGTAACATTGGCTCTTGACTCCAACTGCCCCGCTGCTCTCTCTGCTGAGCATTGTTAGTCTACCACATACATATACACACAAAATTGTCTTATTTGTTCATCGATGCATTAACACCTCCTGTAGCCCCCTTCTTCAACAATTATTCACTCGAACGGCCCCAGATAATGTTCCGGAAGATCAGCGCACCACACAGGGACAAGTGACGAACTTCCTTCAAGTTCCCTTTCTTCGTAGGCCTGCGGGACGATCGACTATGATGTTTCGGGGAAGCATTCTCTGGAACGCTCTCCCCTCTGATTTTAGAGTGATAGGTGTCCCTGGTCCCTTCAGAAAAGCTCTTTCTGCCATTGATATACTTACTTTGTGAATATCCTCGTTAAACTTTTATTATTGACTGGTTTGAGGGAAAGAGACAAACGGGAAAAGTCTGAAGAAAAAATTGACTGTCACCACCAGGACTAAACTTTTATTATCTGCCATAAATTCCAACCTTCTCATGTATCAATCATTAACTTTTGTGCATGCATGTCTATAAAATCAACCACGTGTTCCTGACTTCATGAAATTGTCTTTCTATTCTTTGATTCCTTGAAACTATTTTCTTTCTATTTCCGACACCATGAAATTGTCTTCATATATTTTTTTTCCTTTTCTCCTTTTGGTGCTTTCTGTCCTATATTATTATCATTAATTTTCTTGTTTTCCCTTGCATATCATCCCTTCATCTTTCTGTGAGAACCTGTCCTTTGGGCAGATGAGAAGGCATCTCTGCCTGTTTATTTGGTGAAGTAAAATAAACAACAACAATAACAACAACATATTGTCCTTCTCCTCTTTCACCATAAATTATGGTAAAGGAGGAGAAGGACAAGATGTTTGAATTCTTTATTCTCACGATGGCACCATCGCCAATAAGAGATAAATATATGAGAAGGTGAGATTGTGGGTTAAACAGTTCGAAAGTGATTTACATCACTTTTAACTTTACAAGTATGGGAGAGGGTGAGCGCTGCAGGAGCAGATTTAGTTAATCAGCAGTGAGCAGATTTCTTGTTTGAAAGCAGGTCGGGAGGAGACCTCACGAATGCTAGCAGGGAGGGCATTGTAGTATTCTAGGGACTTGTACAGTGGGGAGTCTTTACAGCGATCGGTTCTGGAGGGTGGAAGGTGCCAAGTGCGTGCGTGTCGAAGGCTGTACTGCGCGAGCAATTAGAAGTGACCGAACACAGAGACATATATTATGCTTCAGATGATGATATAATACTAATTGCTCCGGTTTCTCGGTCAGTCTGATACGGGACCGGAGTCAAGGGAGCGAGAGGATAATGGTGGTGATAAAGCTATGGAGCCATACACATAACAGAACATCAATCTCCAAAACTCGGGCAGGATTTCCTTCATGAAGCTGGGTTCTCTGGCAAAATTGGTAGATAGTGGAAATGTGTTGCACAAAGCAAGCATGAATGCGCGCAACCGGTTGTTGCTTCCGAAGTTTGCGGGCTTTTCGGAGGTATTCACAATTTTGAAGATGGGGCAGATGCATTATTTGCATTTATTGACCGGAATATGATCCATGTCATGATCTAGTGCACAAGTTAGGAGGGAAAACAGAAAATTGGAGAGGATTCTACTTTGAGTGAAGGCAATATCATGGCATTGGTTTCGCAAATTTACGCAAGAGGCGTCCTCTGTACCCGTAATAATCTGCCGACGGCCCTTCGGCTGGATAGGAATGGACGCCATATAATCAAGTAAAATTCCTAAAAATAGTTTCCAGGAAGTACTCTGCTACTTGAGGTTTGGTCACGAAGATGGTATCCGGACACTACGTCGAACGGAAATCATACATTTGCTATGAGTCTCAACACCACATTCTCCTTTCACTCGTAAATGTATTTATCACAGTAGTCAAAGAATGACCAACCTGGCTGAGAAAGATCCAGCACGTTGGTCCAGCAGCAGCCATTTCCGGGGTAATGGACTGAAATGTAGAGTTTGCAGGATGAGCATGGCAAGCAAATGCTCTTTCATTTTTCCGTAAACTTACGGAAAAATGGGCGACGAGAGGTCGCCCTTTCGCTGCGCTCAATGCCAGCTGCTTGTCTCCAAGATAGTGCACCTGTCATTGGTTCTTCCTTTTAAAAGGTACTTTTTACCCCAAGGACTTCTGTTTCTGCACATATCCCCGAAAATAATTCCAAGCAGGTATGTTTAAGTCCAGTGAAGTCATATGATGCCTCCGGTACATCTAGGGTAGTTGAAATTTTGGTAGTTCTAGGGCTAAGAATATGGTTCGAAGCTCCTGGCACTTGGCTGGAGGTGTGCTGGGAATGAAGTTGGGATTGAAGGGCGTGGCGTTGGGGTTAAGTTGAGGTGTTGGTCTTGGTGGACTGATTGCGTAAGCGCATGGGTTAAGCTCATTGTCCGTGTTTAACTGTGACTGAGACTTACGAGCACATGGTGATCTTGCGGCCTAGCAAACTACTGCGTGATGCAGTCCTTGCCGCCAGTTGGCCCTGCTCAAGCGCTGCAGCCTCATTGGCCCACTGGACCTGTAGGTCGGGGTGCTTGGGCATTGCAGGTGTTGTGCAAAATGTGTGCTTGCCAACTGCCAGAACAAACGCACTGGGTGGTGTGTCAGGAGACTGGTGACTGGCCTTTCCACAGACTGGTGGGTGTTTGGGAGCTGTGGGTGTTGCACTTGGTGCAGGTACCTCCATGAGCACTTCGGATACCCCAGGATAGGGCCCGATCACCGCTCCATCTGCTGGTGCCCCCGCCTGTGTGTCCACCGCTGAGGTTTCGACTGTTAAGTCTGCTGCTATGGTTGGTTGGTCTGTGTTGCCGTGGTTCTTTACCTCGCGCTCGCTTTGTGGCGGAGCTTGGAAGCCATTTATGGCATCAGAGTACGAACGTACAGCCGGCTGTTGCACACTTGCTTGCTCATTATTTGGTGGAGATTTTTCGTTCTCCCATACTGAACGCGTTCCCTTTGGGCAGTGAGTAGCCAGGTGGCCTGGTGAATCACACAGTCTGCAGGTCTTTGGCTGATCAGTGTACCGTACAGAGAACACGTGACCACCAGGTGTCCTGACGGACGACGGAATAAACAGTGCATGGCAAGCAAGGTGGAAGCTTACATAGCGTACACCAGACGCCACCTTCAAACCTCGGCAGGTCGTTACGTGCCCATGACGTACCGTACTAGCGGTTTTCCCGTAGGGACCCAAGGCTTTCAAAAGTGCCTCGTCTGATATCCATCAGCGCTGCAGATGCTGCTGAAGAACTTGATCTTGTCCTCTTTGATGCGGCATTTGTCTGGGTTCGACTTGAGACCAGAATGCTCGCAGCGAACCATCATCTGCTGCATGTTGAGATCATGGTCCTCGTCTGACGTCCCGTATGTGACAATGTCGTCTGCGATGCCGGTGACATCTGGGCACCCTTCGAACGTCTGGTCGATCCTTGCTTGGAAGCCATCTTGCGACATCTTGAGGCCGAATGGCATGCGAAGGAATCTGTAGCGCCCGAATGGTGTGTTGAAGGTGGTGAAGTAACTGGATTCGTCGTCGAGCTCTACATTCCAGTACCCACACTTGACGTCGACGATTGAGAACACTTTGGCACCTCTCAACTTCGGGGTGATCTCCTCAATGGTGGAGACCACGCGGTGCTCTCGCAGGATGGCGATCTCTAGAAGAGGACTAGCAAGTCCATGCAGGCAGCGGTGCAAATACATAGTTTTGAAGTTGAGGTGTTTCTCAAGGGTGTACAAGTCATCGTATTTCCGCAAATAAATGATCGTCCTCGTATACAATGCCTTGAATACAAGGCTTGGGCAGGGGCGATTTAAAAAATACAAGACCGTGTCCTGTTGAAAGACCGGGTATACTAAATGAGTCTTATGACCGTGCTCAAACTGTGGGAAAAATAGAAGACAGTGCTCAAACTGCGTACAAGAAAATGGAAGAACGGGGGTAAAACTGTTTGGCGAAAAATAGAAGACCGGGGTCAAACTGGGTTGAAAGAAGAAAAGACCGTCCTCAAATACAGGACCATCCTCAATTATAAGGCTGGGCTAGGACGAGTTTGAAAAAAATAGTAGACCAGCCTACCATTTGCAGAATGACTGTATAGAAGAATGGAGGAGTCATTCCATCCAACAAAATATGCTCTCCTACCCTCTTGGATATGTCCGAACCTGAGCCTTTCAAGTTGGAAGTTTGTTGGCTTGCGCCTTGGAGAAGTGTTCGAGCTAGGTGTCAGGTTGCTGAATGTCTCCGTACTCCTTGCAAGTTTTGTGCCATTTTGTCGCACTCGCTGCCTGCATATGATCTGGTCACGTTGGTGGACTGTTTGTCAAAACTCGTAACATGTTGTTCTCTCCACTTTTACCATAATTATTAAAATGCCTCCTTAACCGAGTAAAATTATTTAAAATCATAAATAATTGCTTTATAACCGCAACCAGTAATACATGCTGGATCGACATTTGTGTACAATTTATTCATGTAATGTAAAACTGTGGAGACAATGTGCAATAAAACGATGAAAATGTGATTCCTGATGAGTGTTGTACGAATACGTGTTTCAATCCAAATTTCTTCACATTTTTCATCGTTTTATTGCACATTTTCTCCTCAGTTTTACATTACATGAATAAAGTGTACACAAAATCCAGCTAGTATTTGGCCATCATTTTTTTATATCTATGTTTCGCGTCAGTTCAACTTCCAGAATCATATGCGAGAGGTGGAAAAAAATAAAAAGTTCCAAAATAATAAAAAGGCTGATCAGAGGTGTATGCACTGTACATGGGCACAATACCTCGTGCATGGTGTACATTCGAAAGAAAAATCGTACATCGAAGCACAACATCTGGGTTATCAGCATGAGTAAATATTCACTTTGGACAGAGGAGGCAACCATTGGTCATGGTGCCTATGCTTCGCTGGAATATTGTACTCAGACTTCAGCAGCGGTGCAAAGAGCTCCGGAACGACGCATCCTCTCAGCTTAGGCGATCAATGCGGTCTCGTGTAAGCTCATAGAATTTTGCTCCCAGATGCCGAACAAACGATTTACTAACGCTGGCCTAGGCTAGAGGCCATTTCTGAATCCCAGCTTCGCCGTATGCAACCTATACACACTGATGACTCGCACAATCGTACACTCACTGTGCATGTTCGATTTTTTTTATTTTTTTCCGAAAAAAATCAAAACGTATGCGTGCGGACGACGCGAAACATAGCTATAAAAAATGATGGCCTTACTGATTGCGGTTATCAAATTGTTGTCTCCTCGCTGGTTGTTAAATTTTTGGTTGACTTATTATTGCTATTTGCATTTTCGCGTCATCGTCAATCAAATGATTGATAATTTCGCTTATGCTGAGTGGTGGTAAGCAGATATCAAACCTGCAAGATGCTGATGTTTAGGCAGAAAGCAACATGCATGACGGAAAAAAGAAAACAGGATAAGTATGGTTATCGAATGCGATACGTTATGATAGTTATTGCATGTTGATATTGTGATAAATGGTGTGATTCTATTGCTACAGTTTAAATACTGAGGGGTTGATAATCATAATGATATTATGGTATTCGGGTAATATAAGGTAGTATTTGGATGTTT
>NC_088649.1:26792504-27108004 GCF_964019385.1 Sycon ciliatum
TTTCCGTCGTCTCATGAGGTGCATAGCCTTAACCCCTTGAGGGCGGATGACGTACTAGTACGTCATAACACCCACACAGTGCCCCACGGATGACGTACTAGTACGTCATGCGTTTATATACAAACTAACGGCCCGTATCTTCAGTCTTCAGGTCTGTTAGCCGATTGGTAGTGTCTATGCCTTGTGTACGAGAGGTGCCGGGTTCAGTTCCCAGCTGTCAATGTACAGCGATCAGTACAGTTCTTTTTTTCTCCTTTTTTACGCGCGCATACCACGCAATTGGTGCAATTTCTCAAAAATCGACCTGAGTATGCCGCTCGGCCTGGCGTGCCTTGGCCGATTTTCGCTTTTGTTCTTGTTGTCGAGTGCTGGTCTGGGTCCTACCTACTACTGCCTGTGGTTGTGGCTCCCAAAGATTTCACGACTTGACATAGCCAAGGTTTGAAAATTTTCAAAAAAGACCATTTTTCTTACGTGGTGCAGTGACAAACAGCCCCGCGCTCAAGGGGTTAAACATGCATGCCCCGTCCTTCAGCCTCTCACACGCTCTGCTGCTTTGGCCTCCAGAAGCGCCTCAGCATTGGCTCGACACTTGTCTCTGATGGTGTGTTGAAGGTCATTTCGCTGTCTTTTCAGATTGGCCTTGGCTGCTGGGTTGGTGAAGTTGTTGATACTCAGACGAATACTTTTTTGCGTGAGTGATAGCTCTTGTATCGCAAGATCTGGTTTCTGGTGTCTGCTACGGTTGACTTATCTCAAAACGTCCTTGGCCACCCTGCTTATATAGCTGCTTATAAAGAGTTCACTAATTCGAGGGTAAGACACAAAGGAGAACAGTGTGAAGAAAAAAATTGACTGCCACCTCAAGGACTCGATCCAGTGACCCTCGCTTGTAACCAGTGATGCTGTAACCACTGAGCTATGGTGTAGTCGTCATCCCATCAGAAACAGTTCTACATTTTCTTCACACTTTGTAACTTACACTTTGTGTGAATCTACACAGGCGGGTGGCACGCAGCCCTAACTGTAACCCACACACTCCACCTACAAACTAGCACGCAAAATAGAGTAATAAGACATTCTTCCAGAAAGAGATATACGTCCTATCAAAATTCTACTTTGTTCCCCCAGAGATTTGGATGATAATCCACTTGTTCACCTACCAGCCGAACTGTTTAATGCCACAACCAAATTGGAAAACCTGTAAGTCATGTTGTGCATGTATCGTAAAACGGCATTTTTGGCGTAGTTCTCTTCTTTTGAGATGTGCCAAATGGGATTTCGGGATTGATCTCATGTACCGCCCCCACGCCCCCACCCTTTATGACGCTAGTCGTGGAAGACTTTTCCAGGTGGAACTCCGTGTTGGAAGCAAAGAGCTGAGATAGCGTCTTTACAAGTTCCCTAGCGCATTCCTTCAAGACAGGAGCGGAAACACCGTCGGGTCCAGTCACCTTTGAGGAACTCAAGACGAGCTACAGTCCATTCATTGGAAACTGGCACCCTAACTGTTTGGTGTCTCTCTCACATAGTTGTGCATATCGTGAAAACAACAGTACATCCTGCATTGTGTGACCCGTGCAATTAATCCTTGCCACATTTGAGGCCAGAAAAGTCCAAGAACAGGGAAATAGAAATTACGCCAGGTTTTACAATAGTAGGACAGGTATGCAATGGCAAAATGTATGGAGAAGCAGATCCAAAACCCAGATTTTTGAGATTTAAAGTGGGTTTTTGATCCTCAATTCAGCCCAAATCCGACTTTCAAAAGCCAGCGGGCCAGTTTCCGATGAATGGACTGTAGAAGCAGGTGGACTGCACTGGGACAAAAGTGAACTGTCGTTAGTGCAGGTGAGCCAGTGAATGCTGTGTTCAGTAAGTCCATCGTAGTAAGTTCGAGGCCTTGTACACTGCATTTGCTGGAAGAGAAACGTGAGAGCCTCCGAGTTTTCATAACTTGCGGCCCTCTCGCAACCTTTAAGGTGGCTCATTCCTAAATTTAAAACTAGTCCTTTGAGCATCCTTCTGCGCAGGTTTGGGGTAGAAATATTATGAAATATTATTATTTTTTGCCGCTCGCGGATTCCAACCTCCCCGTAACTATAACCTGTAATTTACTCAATTTGCGTGCGGAACTGTTTCCTCCATTGTGGACTCGTACGCGTAGCACAGAGGCTGTATTTATAAGTGCAACAACTAGGCACAAAACTGACAGAGTACTGAGACATTCGACGTCCTGTCATCTAGCTTCAACACATCTCCGTAGCATTCCAACTCGGAAGGTTCAAGGTTAAGGAGAGGACAAAGAGGGGAAGATAAGTGCGACGAAAATGAGCACAAGCTACAGTCCCAACGGAACAAAGAGTGTCGTTTGTTACTGGACGATGACGAGACCAGTAGGATATTTGACAAAGCGGTCTCACTACAATTCGAAGCAGCAAAGCAGCACACCACTCAGCTTGGGTGGCTGAGAAATATCGAAGATTAATACAGAAGGGGGATGCTTTGCGAAAACGAATTAGTGTCTATTTACAGTGGTGGAGAGTTACTCTTAACTCGTTTCCATATGTCCTTCGTCCTTTCTACATTTATTAATGGCGCAATATCCGAGTTTCTAATTGCACACCTGATGAGCTGCCATGAACCATACGGCGAAACGTACGTCGTGTGAAACAACTTGTTTTGTAGTCAACTAGTCTATCACAATGTCATGCATTAGGAGTACAGTAGGACTTTGGCGTTCGCCTTGCACAATTCGTTTTCGCAAAGTTTCCCCTCTGCGCTGGTTGTTGATCTCCACGGGCATCAGACTGGGTGTACTTAACGAAGTTTTACTCTCTTGTGTACACAGCCCTGGGCCAGAAGAGCTTGTTGATGAGAAACAATTCGTCCATTGCACTGGCAACAATACGCACAGTGGAGGATTAAAAAATATATTTATGTCAAACACTTGGATGTTGTGGTCAGCCTCACCTGCTCTTGCTGCGATGAACTCCTTCAGCTGGTCTGCAGTAATTGCATGCATCAAGTTTCCAACAAACAGGACTCTCTTCTTCGCAGTGGGTTTGGTGGAGGTGATGAGTCGCCATGTGGCTCTACCGATCTGGACTGAGGCAATAAGAAAACCCCAGTAAGCATGCAAAATATCAAAGCCATGGATATACGAGCAGAATGAGAGCGACATTTTACTCAAATATGCATTTCCCTATGTTGCATTGTTCAGGTAAACAATACTATCGAGTAGGTCGAGGCTGGTGTTACAGTGAAGACGAAAGCGGGGAGTGGCGCTCAGCCCACACTAGGCCCTGACAAACTTCAGCACATCCAGCAGTCTGTTGAAAACAACCGCTATTCCAGCAGGGAGAAAGCAGCAACCGATTTGGCTAATGTTGGTCCAGCAGGCGAATCAGTAGGTGCTAGGCAGTTGAGACGGCGCCTATCAGAAGCCCATCGCTTTGGGCGTCCGCATAGGAAAGTCGTCCTCTAAGAGGCACACCGGCCCACCGTCTTGTGTTGGCTGTCGTCCACCAAGGCCACACCTTTGACAGGACAGTATCCGCCGACGAAGCATGTTTTGCTGCCGGCCCCGACGGTCGGATCATGTTCTAGTTTCCTCGCGATTCTGTGCCTGTTGCTGAGCAGTCACAGCATCCGGCGAGGGTGCAGGTCCTCGCCACTGTGTCTGTGTCACCTAACGCGCAGCAGCACATCCCCGACAACGGCATGCCGATCATTGTGTTTCAACATGCTCGTTCACCAGCCCTTAACCCGATCGAGAACATTTGGAGCTTGCTGAAAAGACGACTGGTAGCACACAACTGCCAAACTGCGGATGAGCTGCGAAAGGCCGTGGATCTGGATTGGGGAGCGCTGCAGCCTGCCGATGTGGCGAGTTTCGCAACATCCATGCCAAACCGTCCGCAGGAAGTCATCACAAATAATGGTGGTCACACCAGATACTAGCTTAGCTTCCCAGCTACTGCAAATAAAACAATCATAACACAACTGTTTCTTTTCCTCTCTCTTCTTCTTCTGCTGGGTGTACTGTGTGTTTTCTTGCAATGGTGGAAAGGTCACTAGTACCAGGTACGGGTATAGTCACTTCCAGCAATATGCATTGACACGTGCCAAAATTCACGCCAAATCCATAGTTCACGTTCACAATCCAAAAATGGACCAGCGGCTCTGCGCTGCAGCGCAGAAATGAATGTGTGCACGGTGTACGTACTCGCGGCTGCATGGCCAGCGCCCATGGGTCGCTTGAACACCGACCAGATTTTCATGTCCAGGAAAGTAGCACGCTTAAGAGTATTAAACCTTTGAGGACTACCCAAAACCGCCTGGATTCCTACCATTTTCAGGCGCAAAATCGGTATTTTCAAAAATTGCTAAAGTTTTCAGTTTTCTTGTATGCTCAGCAAAGTAACAAGTTCGTTTCAAATTCCTAATAATTTCTTGATCGGCGCATTCTCTGAGTATACTCAAATGTGGCCGGTTCTCCAAGGGACCGACGTGGATCGACTGCGACATGTCTCACCTTGACGAAGAATCAGATCGTACTCGTCTGAGCAACATATGAGCGACTTCAAGCACCTAAAAATATATCGAAGTAGCGGTGAGGCATCCTGCATCTTCATAACTTGAAGAGAACTGGCGAGCACTCATGCTCATTCCCTGGGCACTGCAAATTCACAACTCATTTCATTTCACAGAATCATTTTCAACGTTTCCGCAAATTGCCATCATCAGGATGCAATATGAAGTCGAAGTCTGGCAAGGAGCAGTCATATACACTAATTTGGTGTTCTTAGGTATTGATAATATTTCTCTGACCAAAAAATTCAGCCTCATCTTCTCTCAGGCTAGGAGAGATTTCAGCGCTTCGTTGACGGTGAAACGTTTATGGTAGCTCACGGTGAGTAGCTACGCCAACCCAATGACTCAGGGGAAAGCGAAGGGAGGAAGGCAGCTGCGCTGAAAGCAAGTTCATTTACCTTTCACACTCGCGCATGCTGCACATGCAGCGGAGGTTGCGCTCTCGATAGATAGATTTTTGATCGCCAATGCGTGGTATGTGGGTCGATTAAGACAGGGTTTTCTTCTACAGGAGCTGTAGAATGTTTACTCTCCTATCGACATAGTGAATTTGCTCTAAAGAAATCACGTATCACACACATAACCACAGAAAAACGCACAGTTTCAAGTTCGATCGGAACGTGACAGCCGGAAATCAGATGATTCACTTGAAGAGCAATTTTCTCAAAATCACGTGCAGCGGGATAACGTCCCTTTTCGCTTGCGCTGGCTCAAATCATTTCACCTAAATACGAATCGTTATCAAAGTCTATGTTCCTGTTTAGAATTTCTGTACTTTAGAACTGTCTACCACCAAAGATAACCCCTGCAGACTCCATGCAGGAATTTAAGAAGAAATTACGTCATGAGCATGCCCATAAAACCACTGGCATTCCTACAACTCACAGTAATTGCACGTCGCACTTTCCTTTGAAGTTTTAGTGTCTCATTCCATGTGCCTGGCTAATTTATTCTCCCCCCCCCCCCCCGGTTATGCTACCTATACAATAATGCACCAGTGGAGAACCCCTCAAATGGCTACCTGCCTCTGGGTCATCCCTCAAATATAATATAATAATAATAATAAAAATCTTATCCAAGTTCTACTTTGTTCTCCCAGATATTTGAGCCGTGTACAATTGGATTACCTACCTGCCGGGCTGTTCGACGCCATAACCAGAATAAAGGTCATGTAAGTCGTGGTGTGCATGTTTTGGAAAAAAAAAACATTTTTTTCCGTAGTTCTCTCTTTTGAGATGTGGCCAAAGGGATTTCGGGATTTGGCATCTCGTTGATTGATCTGATGTACCCTCCTCAACCCTTTACGACTCGAATCTGACCCCGTTCGTCGAAGACTTTTCCAAGTGGAATTCCGTGGCTGGATTCTTTGTTGGAAGCAAAGAGCTGAGATAGTGTCTTTACAAGTTCCCGGGCGCATTCCTTCAAGACAGAAGCGGAAATGCCGTCGGGTCTAGTCGCCTTTGAGTCATCAAGACAAGGTAGAAGCTGGTGGACTGCATTGGGGCGAAATTGAACTGCCTTTAGTGAAGGTGCGCAAGTGAACGCTGTGTCCAGTAAGTCTATCGTAGTAAGATCGAGGCATTGTACACTGCATTTGTTGGAAGAGAAACGTGGGAAAGCCTCTGATTTCTCATAACTTGTGGCCCTCTCCATACATCCTGTACACACACCTTGTACACACACTCTCTCTCTATCGGTCTCTAGGCTACACTGCAATTGATATACATTAGATCAAATTTCCATCATCAGGAAAAAGACTTATTCCTGATGATGGGCCTTGCCCGAAAATTTGATCTAATGTATATCAATTGCAGTGTAGCCTAGAGACCGTTAGAGAGAGAGTGTACAAGGTGTGTGTACAGGATGTATGGATTCAAGTATTGGCTACAGTGGAGTCTCCAAACCTTGAGATTGTGGCCCTCTCACAACCTTTAATTAACATCTGTCAACGCGTAAATAAGAGATCGCACTGAAGCAATATCAGGTGTCGGGGTGCGGGGGCAGAACAAGAGCAGAAGTAAAGCGATCTCCCAGAAGAAGACTAGCAAGTCCATGCAGGCAGCGGTAAACACATAGATGGGTTTTTAAGTTGAGGTGTTTCCAAAGGGTGTACAAGTTAGTATGACTGAATTGAAGAATGGTGGGGTAATTCTATCCAGCGAAAATATGCTTTCCTACCCTCTTGGTACATGTCGGAACATGAGCCTTTCAAGTTGGAAGTGTGTTGGCTTGTGCCTTGGAGAAGTGTTCGAGCTAGTTTTAGGTTGCTGAATGTCTCAGTACTCCTTGTGAGTTTTGTGCCATTGTTTCGCTCTCGCTGCCTTCGTGTGATCTGGTTTCGTTGGTGGACTCTTTATCATCACTCGTAACATGTTGTCCTCTCCTCTTTTACCATAAATAATAAATTGACTCACTATCCAAGTACTCAAAGTAAAAATAATCTAAAATCATAACTTATTGTTTTACACTCAGATACTGAGCCAGTAATAAATGTAAGAAAGAGAAGAAACACATGAGAACGAGTTATGCAGCAACTTTCCACGACTGTAACAAAATTATAAACGGTCAGAAAATGCGATAATAGGGCACAAAACTAACAGGCTACTGAGACATACATTCAGCAACCCGAAAACCTAGCTCTAACACATCTCCAGTGCGCAAACCAACAGCCTTCAAACTTGGAAGGTTCATGGTTACATAGGACCGAAGAGGGGAAGGTGAGCGCAGCGAAAATGTGCACAAGCTAAGTCCCGCGGCAAGAAAGTATGCCGACTGTTACAGGACGATGATGAGACTAGATGACCACACCCAACTTGGGTGTGTCAGCAATATCAGAGATAAAGGAAGGGCGAAAACGAATTGTACAAAACCGGACGCCAATATCTAACGATATTGCTGATATATTGCTGATATTGCTGACCCACCCAATTTGGGTGGTGTGTTGCTTTGCTGCTTCGAATCGTAGTCAGACCACATTATCATGACCTAATAACTGGTCTCGTCATCGTCCTGTAACAGTCGGCATTCTTTTTTGCCGCTGGACTTAACTTGTGCACATTTTCGCTGCGCTTACCTTCCCTCTTCGGTCCTACGTGCCCATGAACCTTCTAAGTTGGAAGGCTGTCGGTTTGCGCACTGGAGATGTGTTGAAACTACGTCTCTTTTCGCTGAATTTCTCAGTAGCCTGTCAGTATTGTGCCCTATTGTCGCACTTTCTGACCTTTGACCATCCATTTACAATCGTGGAAAGTTGCTGCATAACTCGTTCTCATGCGTTTAATTCTCTTTTTTACATTTATTGTTTTACTGCTATACAAAATTCACTAATTTGAGGGAAAGACACAACCGGGGACAGTGAAAAATTGACTGTCACCACCCGGACTCGAACCAGGGATCCTTGCTTTTAGCCAGTGATGCTTTAACCAATGAGCTACGGTGTAGTCGTCATCCCGGCAGAGACCGTTCAATATTTTCTTTAGACTTCGTGCCTTACACTTTGTGTGAATCTACACCGGTGGTTGGGACGCAGACCTCACTGTTACCCACACACTTCACGTACAATGAAAATAATTATTATCCAAGTCATGGCGTGCATGTATCGGAAAAGAGATTTTTTGCGTAGTTCTGTTATTTTGAGATGTGGCCAATGTATATAGCACAGTATAAAGAGTATTTTTCCAGGAAGTGATATACATCCTATCAAAAATCTACTTTGTTCTCCCAGGTATTTCTGGGGTAATAAATTTGATCACCTACATGCCGGGCTGTTCAAAGCGACAACCGAATTAGAATCCCTGTAAGTCATGTTGTGCATGTATCGTAAAAAGGCGGTGTTTTGGGGGTAACGTTAGTTCTGTTCTTTTAGGAAGTGGCGAATGGGATTTCGTTATGTGGCATCTAGGCATACGCGGATAATGCCGGCAGAAAAATAGGCAGAAATCGGTACCATTTCTGGTAAGTTTCATTTGTGTTTGGTATGTGGATAAAGAAATGGAGCAGAATTCGAGGAATTGCCCGCCATAAGGTTTGTATGGGTCTGCCAATTTCACTGCTTTTCGAGCAGAATCTGTCACCTTTTCCAGCATTATCCGCAAATGCCTATTGGCATCTCGTTGGTTGATCTGAGGTACCCCTCCCCACCCTTTATGACCGGTATCTGATGCCGATCACGGGGTGGTCACAACGAACGTAAGCGCAAAAGTGGTTCTTCATCCACCCTGTACCGAAACCCGTGCAGAACCAAGAGCAGCCTTGTATAAGATACAGTTGTATGTAGGCAGCTACGAATGACCATCCGTCTGCTAAGGAAGAACATGGCCACTCGAGGTAGCCACGAGCGGCTTCTTCGCAAAAGGCATGTTGTGGGTGGCCAAAGTTGTTGCTTGCCACAAATCTGGTTTCTCAGCTGTATATGCCGGTTGTGATTACCAACACCATGGAAGATCTTTGAACATATAACCCTTTGCTGTAACCACCATCGGCGATGTGACTGTCATGGGGTTTCTTTCACTTTCATTCCGGTAAAAGTCACTCAGGCTGAGAATTGTCCTGAAGGAAATGTTTGCACACATCATTTCGAATAAAAATATCAAAAAAACTGTTTTTTAATTGTTCGATACAAGGTAGTTTATTCCCACACGTCAAGCTATTGTGCCAAGTTCTTCCCATCCCTCTATCGAAGGTTTGAAGGCAAAAAGAAGCGTGCTTACGGTGAACGTGTCAATGGAGTCGAGCGTGGCTCCTTCACACCCCACACGAATGAGATGGCTTTCGTATCCTGCTGATGAGCCTCAATAGAATCATGTTACAATGCCCCAACTTGTAAATTTGAAAACGCTTTTCTGCTCGTTTTAACCCTGCATGCCGTTATTGCTACTTCCATTTTCCTACATTATTTGTATATTAGATTTTTATTTCTTTTACTCTTCATTCCTTAACCGCAATCAATAAGGGTGCGTTTGGTTGGTACGATCTAGAATAGGATCGAACAGCTGGTGCACATGGAGCAGCCTCATGCCAACCAAACGCCACTCCAGAAACAGAGCACATTTTTGTGGAAAAATGTGCCAAACTTGGTGCATTCTTCAAAATGTGTATGGATCACCATGGTCACTTTGTACGGTACGACGAGTCCAACCCAAAAGCGTATGCACGTGATCATTTGGGAACAAAATCGATGTTCCCGCCATTCACTGTGAAAAAGTGAAACTGCTTGGTCTACTCCGGCCTCGAGGCCGGAGCAAGCAGAACATGTTCTGGCCGACCCAGAACAGGTGCAGAAGCTGAATCATTTTTTTGTCTACTTAATGTTTGCAATGTAAAACGGTGGAGACAATGTGCAATAGAAGTGTTGGGTTCATGGATTCTTGTCTATCCTTCTTTCTTCTCTCTTCTCTTTTTCTATATTCCTTTCTTTCTTTTTTCTTGCCGTGGTTGGCTATCAACCCTCTCTCGCACTTTGTGTGCCAATTGGTCATGAACCACGAGTTGAGTGAAATAAATACATAAAATAAAAAAAATAAAATAAATAAATAAATGCATAATTCATTTGGCTTGGGTAGCCACTTGCGCGTCCATGTTTGCCATAGCTACCCAGGCCCTATATATTGCGTTGCCTCTCTTCAAATCTCCCTCTCAGCTCTCTTCACTAAATAATCGCTCTCTTGAGTCGAGCTCTTCAATAAGCACCATGTAGTCGTTTCATTCGTCTTGGTCTCTTGTCCCGTTTCTAATAAAGGTCGTTACGAACCTCTCCCTCTCTCTCTCCTCTCTCTTCTCTCTCTCTCTCTCTCTCTCTCTTCCTCTCTCTCTCTCTTTTCTCTCTCTCTCTCTCTCTCTCTCTCTCTCTCTCTCTCTCTCTCTCTCTCTTTCTCTCTCTCTCTCTCTCTCTCTCTCTCTGTCTCTGTCTCTGTCTCTCTCTCTCTCTCTCCGTCTATCTCTCTCTCTCTCTCTCTTTCTCTCCCTCTCTTTCTCTCTCTGGTATTGGCGCGCCTGGTTGTGATGAAGCCGAGACCCAGGGTCGGCAGAGCATCCCAGACCACGCCACCACTCCCCTTATTCATGGCTCACACATGACGGGTTTACGTGGCTCTAGTAAAACAAAACAAAACAAAAACCTACCTGTTCCCGTTGTCTGTTGCTCTAATTCACGTTCAACAGGAGGATAAAAATAGGAAAATAATAGTGTAGAGAAAATATTAGGATTTAAACAAGTTTTCGTACAACACTCATCAGGAATCGGCGTTGTACTAAAGGACACTGAAACAAAGTTGAACTATTATAGAAAACTTAAGAGAGCATGTCTGAGAATACCAAAGTATGTGTGCAAGTCGATCTCGCCGATTTCGCTCAAAATTTGCAGGTAGGTTCCCTTTTGAATTCTTTATTCTCACGATGGCACCATCCCCAATAAGAAATAAATATATGAGAAGGTGAGATTGTGGGGTGAACAGTTGGAAAGTGATTTACATCACTTTGAATTTTACAAGTATGGGAGAGGGTGAGCGCTGCAGGAGCAGATTGACTTAATCAGCAGTGAGCAGATTTCTTGTTTGAAAGCAGGTCGGGAGGAGACGTCACGAATGCTAGCAGGGAGGGCATTGTAGTATTCTAGGGACTTGTACAGTGGGAGTCTTTACAGCGATCGGTTCTGTAGGCTGGGAGGTGCCAAGTGCGTGCGTGTCGAAGGCTGTACTGGGCCGTAACTTGAGCGGGGGTGTTGAGCAAGCGTATGTGTTGTGGGGCATATTGGTATTTTATGGAGTGAGCAAGAAGGGTGAGCTTCACTTTGCGGCCTTTGGTGTGTGGATCGATTGTGCAAAGCCCTTGAAAAAGTTTCTGAAGGGAACCTTGAAATTTGCATACCCCTCAAAAATGGCCGAAATATCACATCATTAATGGGTCTAGAAACGAGTCACGCCACAGCGTATCCGAACAAGTTATGAACAAAACTCCATCAAGCCAACATTGCCTCACCTTAGAAGAGTTCCTGGAGCAGTACCGCTTAGCCACGCCAGGATCCCAGAAGACAGGGGGTGATGGACGTCGTCTTCTGGGATCCTGGCGTGGCTAAGCGGTACTGCTCCAGGAACTCTTCTAAGGTGAGGCAATGTTGGCTTGATTGAGTTTTGTTCACAGTTTGTTCGGATACGCTATGGCTCGACTTGTTTCTAGACCCATAATATATGTGATATTTCGGCCATTTTTGAGGGGTATACAAATTTCAAGGTTCCTTTCAGAAACTTTTTCAAGGGCTTTGCACAATCGATCCACACACCAAAGGGAACCTACCTGCAAATTTTGAGCGAAATCGGAGAGATCCACTTGCACACATACTTTGGTTTTCTCAGACATGCTCTCTTAAACAAATTGTCATGTTGGGTGGTGATGTCTGCGGCATTCATACTTTTCATAGCTATTATTTGGATGTTTGCTGATATTACATTTCCAGTCGATATTGAGAGGGCCAGCTGGTCACTCAGTGTCAACCCAAGTAAAATGGAACGTACTCGGGTGCTCAGAAGCAACGAAAGGATTGGTGAGAGGTGGAGAATGGTCCGAAAACTAGGATCTCGTCTTGGCGACGAGGCTGACGTAGCACGGAGGAAGCAGCTTGCTTCAGCAGCCTTCACTTCAATGTTTAACCTCTGGAAACGGAGATCTGCTGTGAGTGAGCGTCTGCGCCTGCGATTGTACTCGGCATTCGTCCTACCCGTCCTCACGTACCACTGTGGCACTTGCGGCCTCACGCAATTTGCTCTCCAGAAGTTGGATGCCTTACACCGACGTCAGTTGCGGTCTCTCCTTGGCATCAAATGGCCACAGCGCATCTCCAATGAAGCACTGTACCAGAGGTGCCAAATAGAGGAGATCAGCATCTTCATCCGCCGTGCCAGGTGGCGTCTATTTGGTCACATCTTGCGGCTGCCACCATCAACCCCCGCAGTAATGGAAATGGAATTATTTTCGCAAACAACAGCCCCAGATGGCTTGGCCGGCCACGCGTCACTCTTCCCAACGTGCTGCATCAAGATCTGCAGAAAGCCGGGCAGGGTAGACTCCTGACTCCGGGAGATCTCCTTTCGCTCTGGGCAATAGTTGCCTGTCGTAAGAGCTGGAAGGCTCGGCGTGAGGCGATATGTTCATCCAACTAGTTACAAATCAATGTACTTGTAATCCCATATTAGCCCGGTAGTGCAACATCAAATCAACCAGATATATCTTCTTAATTTGCTCATCTCCCTATGTTTCTCTCTCTCTCCCTCTCATCTCTCTACCGTTCTCTCTATCAATCTCTCTCTCTCTTTTTCTCTCTCATCTACACCGGTGGGTGAGACGCAGATCTCAATGTAACCCACACACTTGACGTACAATGTACATCTTATCCAATTTCTACTTTGTTCTTCCAGATATTTCGTGAGGAATCAACTTGTAGACCTACCTGACGGGCTGTTCAAAGCCACAACCAAATTAGAAACCCTGTAAGTCATGGTGGGCATGTATTGGAAAAGAGAGAGAGAGAGAGAGAGAGAATGAGAGAGAGAGAGATAGAGAGAATGAGAGAGAGATAGAGAGAATGAGAGGTAAAGATATAGAGAGATAGAGAGATAGATAGATAGATAGATAGATAGATAGATAGATAGATAGACAGAGAGAGAGAGAAAGAAAAAGAGAGAGAGGGGAGAGGGGGCAGAGAGTGAGAGAGAGAGAGGGGGGGGAGTGGGGGAGAGAGTGAGTGAGAGAGAGAGAGAGAGAGAGAGAGAGAGAGGGGGGGGGGGGAGAGAGGAGGGAGAGTGAGAGGGGGGGGGGGGGGAGAGAGAGAGACAGAGATCGATCACTCTGTGAGAGGAGCTCACTGAGTTACTGCTCCGCTGCATTCACCTCTAGATCTAGTGCGCTTGTGAGAGCCTGGAAGGTCCGCTTTCCAGCCTCAGTTCTGACGCTGACGGGAAGAGCATTCCACTGGACAATTGCCACGAACCAGATTGAACGCCGCCCGAAGGGACTGCGGAGAAAATGCACACATAGCAGATTGGACTGCTGCCCTCAAGTTACCCGGATGTTGCTGGGGACGCCAACTGGAGCTGTGCCTGTGAACATCTCCTAAAGCAGGGGGCTAGCTTTGTGGTGGAGGCACCGATGAACTAGGACCAGAAACCTTTAATTTAGCAGTTGCAGTAGGCTGGGGACATCAGCAGGGATAGTAGAGGGGCTGTGGGCACGAGATTACGCTGTTGGAGGGTTGACCGTAGACCTCTGTTGGAGAGTTTGGAGACTTGATCAAGAAGGATTGGACTCCGCAAGAGCTGCTGTCGCAAGGTGGCACCGATGCCAGCCTTTAGCATCTTTTCAAACGGACCAAGCAGGTGTGTGCTAGATCTTGGAAAGAAACTGTTTGAACCATAACACAGCTGGGAAAGGATCATGCTCAGGAACCATGTTCGCCGGGCAAGCAAACTCAGTCCTCGTCCATGCCTCCAGAGCTGACCAATTGTTCGCGCTGTCTTGCGACCAATATACTCCACATGTGGAGCCCAGTATAAATCATTATCCAGGACTAAATCAAAGTACTGGGCTGTAGGGGTCACACAGAATTTCTCGCCATTGCAGAAGACCTCCGGTTGTATTGCAGCCGTGCCTCGTGGCCGGATGAAGAGCAACTGTGTCTTGGGAGTGCTGAGGAGCAGGCCAATGTCCTCCAGCCAGGTAGCAAGGTTTGTCATGGCTTGCGTGAGGGTTCTGCACACCATAGCAGGGTCAGAATGGGAGCAGTCGAAGGCTTTCGACATATCAACGAACACTGTCCCAGGGAACTCTCGTTTGCATCTAGCGGTGGACCATAGATTAACAGCTAACACAAGTGCATCCTCAGTCGAATGTGCCTCCAGATAGGCCGTGAGCTGTCTCTTAACCATTGTTTCCAGATTACGGGAGATAATGGGGTGGAGAGACACTGGACGATAGTTCTGGGGCAGGGTTGGGTTGCCACACAATGGACTGAAATGTGACACTTTGAAGGTAGGCGGAACCTGTCAAGATCCAAGAGACAAATTGATAATGCTGGTGAGATTCAATGCAAGAACAGAGGCATCTTCAAGTGAAACTGGCTGGAAATTGGATAGGGATGTCTCCAATGCTGGCCCTGCGGGTGGCTGAAGGTTCAATGTCCGAGCTGGGTCATGGACAATACTATCAAAGAGTGAAGTTAGTTCTGTGATGGATGCCTGTGGCTCAGACGACTCTTTCTTCCAACCAGCAACTGCATTCATGATTGACCGAAGTCTTCGCTGGTCACTGGTGTTGCACTGTGCAGTGAAGAACTCGTTTCTGAGCTGATGAACTAGCTTTCCTGCTGCAACCCTTGCAGCTCTATGTGGGTTGCGTAGCTCTTCATTTTGTTTGTCCCGCATCAACAAGCGGTGAAGCCAGCTCCGTTCCCTCAAACGGGCTACTGGTGCTGCATTTAGCCATGGACAAGGACGGGTGTCCTTTTTTTGTCGGTGTTCTACTGGTGCATGGTCATTCAGAGTAGAGAGGAGAGCGGAGAATAGGCAGTTTGCCAATGTGTCCACATCTGCTTGTGCCTGCAGCGTGCTCAGCTTGTTGCTAAGGTCTACATTAAACTGTTCGCAGTTTATCTTATGTAGTCGGCGATTAGGATTCGGGCGGTCGGTCTCGTGATGCACACAAGCAATACGTGCTAATATTATTATTATTATTATTATTATTATCTTTTCTCTTTTTTTGAAGTGCAAGCCTCTTTTACGGGCAAAAATTAACACAATGTATTAAAATGCAATACAACATACACTGGAGAAGAAATCAGGAAAATAAAATATGAGCTCAAAAATGGAACGAAAAATAGCAAATAGAATCAAAACTCACGATGGAATCAAACTCACGATGGAATCAAACTCATTATTATTATTATTGATTCGAACAAGTTTTCGTACAACACTCTTCAGGAATCACCGTTGTACTAAAGAACAAAATGAGAACAAAGGAAATAATATAGCAATCAAGGTAGGGTGACACGATACCATGACAGCACTGGAATATCGAGGTGAGATTTCTCACAAAAGTGTGCAGAAAACAAGGGTATACAAGTAAGAACTAAGCGTGACAAGTGTGTATCAGCAACAAAAAACAAAAAAGTGAGAACGAATGATAATAATAACAATAATAAACAAGAAGGTGACAAAACACATTTAGGCACAAGTGGCAACAACGTTGCCACACTACACAACAGAACATTATTTGAACAATTTTAGGGTAATATCACTATCTTTCTGGACACACAAATTCGGCTCATGAATGCGCTGACAAACAGCAATTTGAACAATTGTTCAAATAATGTGCGCCTCCGCCTCGACGGGCAGGGAGCTTGACCCATCTCAGACTAGCGTGAGGAAGCGAGGAAGACCATCCCGAAAACCGCCCTTTGTGACACCGGAGCTCACGGACACCGGAAGAGTTACCAGAAGCAAGGTGAAGAGACGAAGTACTGGAGATTTGAATACGTCGGTACTGGAAGTGACAACAACGATCAACAGGAGGAAACGAGGAAGACCGAGGAGTCAAACGAACGCGACCATGAATTCAAAGAACGTTGGAGGCGTCAACAAGCCCAACGGAAGAGAACAACGGCAAACGTCGAAGGTGACAGAGCTAAATGATCGGACATCGTCCATCAAGCGTCATTTGTCGGGAAGTGCTAACTGTCGTGAGTTGTATAGTGATGATGTCTTTTCTCGTGGAAGGTCAAAGTTACATCTTGCTGTGTTAGAAGCTCTGTATATTCGTAAACTAGATCCAGAACTATGTGTACAGAAGGAGAATGTGTTATCGTTGCAGTTGTTTGGTGTCACACCTCGTGAAAGTGTGACAAGTGCTTCTTGATGTGTTCAACGTGTTTGTCTACAACTTGCTGCTATTGTTTTCGAGTTTTTGTTAACACTTTAGTCATTTTATCGCCTTTGTTGAAGTGTTGACTTGTTCTCTATTTTTCTATATAGTTATGTGTTTTTCCAAATTTCCAACATTCCCTGTACTATCCTGAAGAGAAGGGAAAGAAAACGTTTGATAGAAAAGAATTGTCTACTGAATTGTCTGGATTTGCGTCGTTGCATGCGAATACTTATTACGAAACCGTTTTCCCTCCGTCTCCAAGCTACTGTTTGAAATATTATTATTATTATTATTAAAAAGCTTCTGTGGAGATAAAAATGTAATCAACACAATGAATAGAGTAAGCTGCGCACTCAGTACAAACACCATTAGCAAAACATGTTTTCATGTAAATAAAGAAGCTTGTTCCTAAACGTTTTCGTCGCCATCTCATCAGAGGATTACTGGCAAATCAACAATAGCTCTTAACTCAATATATATACGCACAATGCAAGTAATAATTTAGACCCTGACTATCGCGAGAAAATGAGAGCTGAAAGAAACATTACATCAATCAACGATATCAGGTGACAACAGATGCGATAAATCCACCACTAGAAAGTAACCATGCAACCACAAACGAGAACTACTGATCTAAATCCACAAACAATTTCAACGTAAACAAATTCTTTTTCTGCCTACACGAAATCGCCTTGGTGGTAAAAATGTAGATAGACTCCAATACACGCAAATTCCTTTGACTACGTGAACGAGACCAAACAGAAAAGCAATCATCAGTATAACTAGAACGACAATCACTATTTTATTACTTGCATTGTGCGTATATATATTGAGTTAAGAGCTATTGTTGATTTGCCAGTAATCCTCTGATGAGATGGCGACGAAAACGTTTAGGAACAAGCTTCTTTATTTACATGAAAACAAGTTTTGCTTATGGTGTTTGTACTGAGTGCGCAGCTTACTCTATTTATTGCGTTGATTATTATTATTATTATTATTATTTATGAAAGGATTGGGAGAACTTCAAATTCAAAGGAACAGTAGGGGAAGGGAACTGCCTGAAAAGAGAAAAAAACGCTAGACCCACCAGGACTCGAACCCGGGACCTTGCTTGTCATGAGCAATGCATTATTATTATTATTATTATTATGACGACTTTATTCACTCCCAAAGCAGAAAAAGAAAGCTTGAAAGGAGGCATGAAGCACAGCACCGGGATCCATATGACCCAAGGGTGAAGCACCAATCAATGAAGATAAAAGAAAATCCTGAACAAAATTTTGATAAACTTCATGAGAGAAAAATTCAACTATACCAACTTCGATACTCACATAAAATCACAGTCATGTATAACAGAACTACTCAAGTAGTAAACACCAAGCATGCTGCACATGGGACACTCCAAGCAAGACAAACTCAGACGAGATAAAACGGCATATGCAGAGAAAGAAAATACATGACTGGGGGCATATGGCAGAAATTCACGCCTCTAGGCTCGTCACACAGCACATGATGCACCACAATCATAAAACACACAGACTGAGACACATCGAGACATTACGGGCAGGCTAACATAAGGTCAACCGACCGTTCCGACCATGCCACTCTCCCATCCATGACCAGTCACCGACCGCACAATTCTCAGGGTGCCCAGAATAGCACATTGCTGCAGCCGCTGGATCACGGACGCGTGGAGCCCAAGGCTTAAGATGTGGCTGCGGCTCGTTCCTGACACACCACCCAGAGCACCAATGATAACTGGAACAATAGTTATCTTTTTGTTCCAGATCCTCCTCAGCTCTGCTGCCAAGGGCAGGTATTTGCTGATCTTCTCCTGCACCTTCTCATTGACCCTGTGGTCCAATGGGACACTGACGTCCAAGAGCAGTGCCCGATCATCCAGAACCAGCACCAGGTCTGGTCTGTTCGCTTTTATTATTCGATCTGTGGGAATGGAAATCTCCCACATAAGCTTGCAACTGGCAGAACTTGTGACCTGTACCAGCTGCTTACTGCTGGGTAATCCATGCTGCTTACACAGCGCACGATGCAGGGCCTGGACCACAAAGTTATGCCGGGCAATGTATGCAGTCCGTGCCAGGGCTGGACAGCAGGCGATGATGTGGTCCATATTTTCTCCGGGTGCACCACATACACGACAGAGGTCCACGACATCATGCCTCTTGTGGATATGGCGCATATTGTTTCTCGTGGCAATCACCTGATCCTGGCAAGCAATGAGAAAGCCTTCCGTTTCAGGACGCATTGTCTGGGATCTGAAGCAGGAAAACGAGAGCTGCATGTCCAGGATGCCATCAACACGCGCCCAATAGCGACCATGAAGAGGCATCGCTCGAAGTTCACGGCGGCGGTTGTCATTGAGGGCCTGTTTAACAGTCTCTTTGTTAGCGGTGTCCAGGCTCGTTATTATTATTATTATTATTATTATTATTATTATTATTATTATTATTATTATTATTATAGGCTTTTCCGCGTTGGCATCGCCAAGCAAGCTTGGCTAGCCTTCGCATAAGCTGCTCCATAATGATGAGACGAAACAATGAATGCATGTATATACAATCTAGGGCAGAACCAAGGTTGAGGATATTTTTGAAGAAAGCTGCAAGTTGTATTGAGGAACACAATGTTGCAAACTCTACGAAAGTAAACTGCAAGAAATGTTTTGGGGTTGTTCTCATGATTATTGTAGTCACAGGTTGTGTTAGTAGCATTAAAGGTTGTGTTTTCACAGGTATATCGTTTACATTCCTATTCTTTTACAGGATAATATTTTCACAAAATATGTTAGTCAATGAGTTATGTTATAGTACACCGTACAGCCATGCAGCTGCCACAGGTGAAAGCAGTATTAGGCTTTGTTGTATGCTTTTATCACATTGCTGCATAGGTCTTTCCGGTCTTGTCATGACTGGGCGATGGCATGGACGTTCTCAAGTTGCTCACGTTTCTTGAGTGACCCCCGATACGCTGCAGGTCCTGATGCAGACTCAGTGGCAGCGGAACTTGGGTTTTCGAAGTATGCTGCCATCATAACGCGTGCTGGTACATCGTCGTCTAGTCTCAGGACATGGCCAAAAGAACCGCCACCTCGCTCTCACAATGGTTTTCCCTAGGGGCTGGGAGTTGGTGCATTTATTCAGCTCGTTATTTTTGATGACTCGAGGGTACTTGATCCCGACGACTGTTCGCAATCATAGCCAGCAACCGCATGTCATCACGTACATTCAAAATCAACATAATTTTGCGAATCGACCTTTTTTCAGCATCACTTTTCAACGAGGACGAAGGAAAGTCGGCCGAACGAAGCCCAGAGGAAGAAAATCACCCTCTCCACTTCAACATCACCATACTGACATAGATACGAGACGAAACTACTAAAAAATCCACAATAAAACTGATCGGTCATCTGAATTTCTGAGAATTTCTATCATGATCAAAAATGTACGAGGAGCACTCAAAATAAGCTACTCCTGTTTCAAGACACAACAGTCGACTCTCCACTTTCAAACCAGGAACCAGACACACCAGTGGTCCTTTTCAGCTGCTCCACGAGTGCAGGAAATGTTCACCAAGGGGCGCAGAGCAGTATCCATTCCAGAAAAAGAGCTAAAATACGAGTGAGACTGCATGCCTGAGTACATGAGTACATGCAGAACAAAGTCAATTTCAGTGTTTCTGCTCCAAACAGCAACTTGCTTCGACTACCTACAAAGATTACACCAAAGGATCAAACAACAACCGTTTTCTTCATTTTTTGACAGGTGGCTTCCTTGTGCTTGGCCCAGCACGCCAAAAATCACACCTCGGAGGAGTACAAACATTACAACTCCCAGATGTCCTCGATTGCTGGCCATGTGACGTCTGTGGAATGCTTCCAATAGCTCGATGACATTGCTTGGGACTCCCCATGTTGAGCAATTTTACAGGAGTATTGGTGTGATAAATGCATTGTATAGCTTGACACGTCTGTTCTCTCTCACCTGCGAGCCTCTCACCCACAGTGGCCAAAGCCGTTGAAACGCACCTGTGGCCAGCTGCATACGCCGAGATATATCTTCCCTGTCACCCAGTAATCCCTCGTGGCTCACTCAGGCACTAAGAATTCAGTTAAAGCACAATCGAGACTCTCACATCCAGTGCAAGAAGTACCCCACTCCTGACAAGCTTACCCATTACAAATCTGAGCGGACCAAGGCCCGGAATATGTCTCGCACATTTTCGCTGCGGTCATCTTCCCCTCTTCGATCTTACGAAACCATGAAGCTTCCAAGTTGGAAGGCTGTTGGTTTGCGCACTGGAGATGTGTTAGAGCTAGGTCTCGGGTCCCTGAATGTCTCAGTAGCCTGTCAGTTGTGTGCCCTATTATCGCACTTTCTGACCGTTTATCATCTCGTTACTGCGTGGAAGAAGGCCCGGAATATCGAAGTCGAATACGCTATCAACTCCCTCAAGAAAAACAAATCAGCGGTGTTCGATAACATTCCTGGCAAGCTTTTGCGACATGGTGGAGATACGTTGGTGGCTGTTATGCACAGGATTTGTGACCTCGCGTGGACAACTGGTAGATGGCCGACATCATGGACAAGGTCCATTCTTGTTCCCATCCCTAAGTCTGGAGATCTTCGGCAGTGCCAAAAATACAGGACAGTGAGCCTCATCAGTCATCCGAGCAAAGTGCTACTGAGGATCTTACTTAAGTGTCTGCAGCCGCAAGTGGATGGTTTGCTGGCGGACGAGCAAGCAGGGTTCCGGAAGGGAAGAAGCACAGTGGAGCAAATCTTCAACCTCAGAATGTTAATTGAAAAGTACCGTGACCATCAGCAGGCTGTGTATCATTGCTTCATCGATTTCCGTAAGGCCTTTGATAGGGTTTGGCACAAAGCGCTATTCAAGATTATGGGAGCGCATGGCATCAAAGCAAGAATTGTGGACCTGATTGAAGCCCTCTACGCTACTACTGAAGCTGCCATCGTTGTTGGATCCACTATCACCGACTGGTTCACCACATCAGTGGGTGTCAGGCAGGGCTGTTTACTCTCGCCTTGTCTGTTCAATGTATTCCTGGAGTACATCATGTCTGACGCTTTGGAGGAGTTTGATGGGTCAGTATGTATCGGTGGCATGTGCGTTACCAACCTACGTTTTGTGGATGGTATAGATCTAATTGCATCGTCTGTGGAAGAGCTGATGGACCTGACCGAGCGCGTGGATACGAGTGCAACAAGACTAGGCATGCAGATCAATGCTTCCAAGACCAAGTCAATGGCAGCGCCGGAGGGCGGTGGTGATCTGGGGTGCATTCATGTAGGCAATGAGCGAATAGAAGAGGTATCCCAGTTTAAATACTTAGGTGCCGTAATCACGTCGGATGGCAAGTCTGATGTGGAGATAAGAAGACGCTTAGCACTAGGGAAGCAAAACATCATTGAGCTTTAATTCATTTGGAAATCGCCATCACTTTCTTTGCCTACTAAATTTCGTTTTGTTAGGTCTATTGTGCTAGCGACTGTTTTATACGGATGCCAATCTTGGACATTATCTGCCTCATCAATGAGAAGAATTTCATCCTTCGAGATGAAATGCTTCCGCCGACTCTTAGGAGTAACATACCACGACCGGCGTACCAACCAATCTATCCTGGAAGAAATCAATGACATCATCGGAGCAAGGATGCGGCTAGCGAACGAAGTCAAGCAAGTTGATGTGGTTTGGCCATGTTACGAGACATGACGTTTTCTCCAAGCCCTTCCTGCAAGGATCAACTCCTGGATCTCGACCGAGAGGAAGGCCCGCGACATCATGGATTTCTAACATTAAAAGTTGGACGGGTCTTCCCTTGCATGCTCTCTCTCATGCCGCACACGATAGAGTTGGATTCAGAGACATCATTCACAATTCTCTCGCTGATTAATGCCTCTACGATCACCTTGTGATTATGAGTTATACATACATACATACAGTCGTGGATAGTTGCTGCCTAACTCGTTCTCATGTGTTTCTTCTCTTTTTTACATTTTATTACTGGCTCAGTATCCAAGTTTAAACTTTCTTTGAGTGCCGACTCTTTAACCCTTTCAGTGCCAAGGACGAGATAACTCATCCTACAGACCCCCACGCGATTGGCCAAAGACGAGATATCTCGTCCTCGTAGTGCGCACTACTGTATCTCACCGGCCATGCACTACAATCTAACTTGGCCGAGTGTGGCTCTTAGAGGGGGAACTAGGGGTTTTCCCCTACTAAATAAGACCTCACTCGCCGTGTTTGAGTACGTAAGGGCGCGGGAGCATACATTCAGAGCGCTCGGGCGAAAAACATATTCCAATTCAGAAACAATTAGATTGACGGAACGTACTCTACCTTTCACTCAGACACGGCGAGTCGCCGCATGTCGGGTGAAGAGGTGCTCCAGTCCATGATAGACTCGGACATTAATGTGTTAGTGAAGGCGATGACTCGGATGCGGACATAGACGTCCACGATCGTGATGGAACAAATTTCGCGGATGAGTTCGCCGTGGTCGATGTCGTACCTACTGCCATGGTCGCCTTGACCGGCCCTGAGGATATCAGAGATGTCGATGTCGAGTTTGAGCAGGGCGCGGCAGCACATGCTATGCCAGCGAGGGACAACAAGTGGGTTTGAGTTGATACGACTAAAATGAAAAAAAATCAGATTTTTTTTATGAAAATTGGTCGGCCAACAGCGTACATTGGGCCTGGCACAGAAAGGGTTAAAAAATAATCTTTCTCTTCTGTATAAACAATAATAATCCCTAGTCATAACTCGTAACATGTTGTCCTTCTCCTCTGAGACTTCAAATAGAGTAATAAGAAATTCTTCCAGGAAGTGATATACGTCCTATCAAAATTCTACTTTGTTTTCCCAGAGATTTGAAAGAGAATCAACTTGTTCACCTACCTGTCGGGCTGTTCAACGCCACAACCAAATTACGAAAGCTGTAAGTCATGTTGTGCATGTACCGTAGAAAGGTGTTTTTTGGCGTTGTTCTGTTCTTTTGAGATGTGGCAAATGGGATTTCTCGATTTGGCATTTCGCTAATTGATCTCATGTACCCCACCATTTATGACCTGAATCTGACGCCACTTGTGGAAGACTTTTCCAGGTAGAACTCCGTGTTGGAAGTAAAGAGCTGAGATAGCGTCTTTACAATTTCTCTGGCGCATTCCTTCAAGACAGGAGCGGAAACACCGTCGGGTCCATTCGCCTTTGAGGAATTCAAGACGAGCTAGAAGCCTGTGGACTGCATTGGGACAAAAGTGAACTGTCGTTAGTGCATGTGAGCCAGTGAATGCTGTGTTCAGTAAGTCCATCGTAGTAAATTCGAGGCCTTGTACACTGCATTTGTTGGAAGAGAAACGTGAGAAAGCCTACGAGTTCTGATAACTTGTGGCCCTCTCGTTCCTAAATTTAAAACTAGTCCTTTGAGCATCCTTCTGTGCAGGTTTAGAGTAGTAAGGTTATGAAATATTATTATTTTTTTGCCCCTCGCGGATTCGAACCTCCCCCGTATAAACTTTTTTCTTCTTCCTTTCCGGTAGTGGTTTTTGACAAGACTAGCTTCTTTAATCAACTCAAAAGGTATGTTCTTGTGGCGACAGAAACATGGAACTTGGAAGCCACTTTTTCATCAATCAAAGGAACATCTTCACCAAAAATTCGGAACGACGCTTCACGCAGCTTCATTATAGCAACTTGTATTGTGGCAACACTGGCCAACACTCAGATGCACTGCTTCTTCACACAGCTGAACAATTCTTCTTTCTTCTCAACGTTTCGGTCACTCTGACCATCTTCAGGATGAAGCAGACACGGAAGCAAGGCAGACTTTAAAACAACAAGCTGGCTAGGTGCGTGCGGAATACAGCGGGGAGAACAAAACAAAAAAAACAACAACTCCCAAGCGAAAAAAATTGACACATGCCACATGATCACAATAGGGGTGCTAGTCCTCCGTGTGAGAGACCAGGGCGGTGATAATTATGTACAACCTGTGCCACATGACTACAGTAGTGTGGACAGTGCTAACATAATGCTAAAGTCTAGGGTGGTGATACGTACAATTTGTGGGTGCTAAGGTTTCACATGAATAGCTAGCACTCCAATGAAAAAGCCAGGCAACCAGAGTTCACAGGAGATCCCAACCACTGCTGGTGTTGATATTAGGCTCCATGTCCCGGATCTTGACCGCTTCCCGAATCCTTCTCCTTGCCCTGTCTGGCTCTGTCGCAAGCACACAGACGTTGGCGAATCCGGTCTGCCCCAGCGACAATGGCTCATCGGCATGGAAGATCCGGTAATGCTCACCCAGCGCCTTCCCTCGGACCTCATTTCGTGCATTATTGTTGTGCTCCCTTGACCTTGTCGCAACGCTTCGGCCAGTTTCACCCACATAGTCATCACCGCAACAGCACTCGAGGTGGTATCTTTACCAAATTTATAGGAAATCCATAGAGCAGTTTCAATTTACTTCATGGCAGTGATATGTAAATTTACCCCCAAATTGACAAATTGATAGTTCTTGACAAAGTATGCTCCTGGTAGCTGCAGGGGGCTATAACTTGGTAGACTCTTCCCATTACTATTTGAGCCGAGCCAACCAAAAAGGTGGCTACGGCATACTTTTTTTGTAATTTTAATTTTTAATGCCAAAGTGATATCTTTCTGTCCAACTTCATAGACATTTTGGTGCCCATCTGAAATGTATATGTGCCATAAATAAGTTCACATTGTGCACATGTCACAGCATGCGTGGTATCCATGAAACTAAGGATTGGTTCATACGTCACACGCAAACACTAGCACTTGTACAACTTTGAGGGCGTCAAGGGCCGCATCAGTACTGGGCGCCAGTTATACACTTCGGGCCGGATTTCACCGAGCGCAACTGTACTACTACTACTACTACTACTACTACTACTACTACTACTACTACTACTACTACTACTACTACTACTACTACTACTACTACTACTACTACTACTACTACTACTACTACTACTACTACTACTACTACTACTACTACTACTACTACTACTACTACTACTACTACTACTACTACTACTACTACTACTACTACTACTACTACTACTACTACTACTACTACTACTACTACTACTACTACTACTACTACTACTACTACTACTACTACTACTACTACTACTACTACTACTACTACTACTACTACTACTACTACTACTACTACTACTACTACTACTACTACTACTACTACTACTACTACTACTACTACTACTACTACTACTACTACTACTACTACTACTACTACTACTACTACTACTACTACTACTACTACTACTACTACTACTACTACTACTACTACTACTACTACTACTACTACTACTACTACTACTACTACTACTACTACTACTACTACTACTACTACTACTACTACTACTACTACTACTACTACTACTACTACTACTACTACTACTACTACTACTACTACTACTACTACTACTACTACTACTACTACTACTACTACTACTACTACTACTACTACTACTACTACTACTACTACTACTACTACTACTACTACTACTACTACTACTACTACTACTACTACTACTACTACTACTACTACTACTACTACTACTACTACTACTACTACTACTACTACTACTACTACTACTACTACTACTACTACTACTACTACTACTACTACTACTACGACTACGACTACGACTACGACGACTACGACGACTACGACTACGACTACTACCGCCACCGCCACCGCCACCGCCACCGCCACCGCCACCGCCACCGCCACCGCCACCGCCACCGCCACCGCCACCGCCACCGCCACCGCCACCGCCACCGCCACCGCCACCGCCACCGCCACCGCCACCGCCACCACCACCACCACCACCACCACCACCACCACCACCACCACCACCACCACCACCACCACCACCACCACCACCACCACCACCACCACCACCACCACCACCACTACCACTACCACTACCACTACCACTACCACTACCACTACCACTACCACTACCACTACCACTACCACTACTACTACTACTACTACTACCGACGACCTTCATCGTCTCTCTCTCTTTCTGTCTAAGTTTCTCTCTCTTTCTCTCTCTGCTATTGGCGCGGTTGGTTGTGATGAAGCCGAGACCCAAGGTCGGCAGAGCATCCCATACCACGCCACCACTCCCCTTATTCATGGCTCACACATGACGGGTTTACGTGGCTCTAGTAAAAAAAAAAAAAAAATGTCTGAGGCATTCATTCTATTCATAACAATGAGAATGTAAGAAGAACCGAAGTGTCAAGTTAGAAGGAAGTGTTAATACGGTCTGCATGAGAGATGAGTGTGAAATGCATGCAAGAAATTCATGGATGAATGTGAGAACCATCACAAAGTGCATAATTGGTTGAGTTTGGCCGTCAGGAGATCAGCGTAAGGTATTCGAGGGCGCGGGTCTGATTCCAGCAAGGGGTAATGTTGTAACCTCAGCACAAGGATAGCGTGATACTCGCTTGCGTACATGCTGCATTGCATGAGTAGCGTGATATTCACCAAGCGCTTTTGCTGTTGCCTAGCAACGTGTTTCTAGCTTTCCTGGCTCCAAACGCCGGCTGGGTGGCCTTGTATACGACTGCACATATATATTTTATACTTCATTCGTTAAAACAGAGAGGTTTCAGGCTGTCCAAGCTGCAGCATTATTATTATTATTCTCGTATCCGTTCCCAAGGGGAACTCACGACAATGGAGTGAAAAACATAAACAAAAATAAAAAATATGGTGATGTTGAGATAATAGTGTTGCATACATTGAGTACAAAATAATACAGATACAATCAGTGCTTCGGATGCCTGTAGACCCTGATATAGTAGTGAGCACAAGCATCGTCCACACACATAAGACAGTCCAGGGACTAATTTACTTCAAAAAAATTGCATAGCAATAATTGCTACAAACCCCGACGTTTGCATAGCAACGCAACAATTTTGCGTAGCAGTTTTTTCCGTCGACAATGCAGTCTTCAGTGCACTTCCACTTATACCGTCAACGAACGCCGTGCTGTAATTCCTCAAACCACGAAGCGAGGACGCCTTCTCCCTGCACATCTTGCAAAATATTTTGGTCACAGCTCCGCCACTCGACTCTGCGCGATTCCATTCTTTTTTGGGATCAAATTCAGCAATCCACTTGTCCACAGTACCTTGCTTCACAGACATGCCGGCAGTGAAGAGGCTTCATCAATAAGGCTAGCAGAATTTTACAAAGATAAGTCCTGAACGGTCGAGATGCCTACTGCTAGTGAAGCAACGCGGTCTATATCTCAAAAGCAGGTGAAGTACTTGTCGACACTCGCCTCGTGCTTCCTGGGCTGCACTTCAAGTAAGTAGTTAGTTAGTTTCCAAGTGCACGTGCTGCGGTGCGCGTGCGGAGATAGTGTGACATTATTGGCCATGGTCCCGCGGCCCGCGCGTGCGTATGGTGTAAAATCTACCTAGCAGTGCAGGCTGGACAACCACACACACACAGTCTAATCTAGTCACAGTGCATGGCGCGCCATCTCGTGGCGCCAAACCAGCCACACACACTGTAAAGCTACACATGTGCATGCGCTACGCATGCACTACTTAGCTAACATGTATGTTGTGTCGCAGTTTACCACGACTCACTACGAACTTCGAATCGCAGACACTGTGTTTTGCGTCGCAAACTGCGATGCGATACCGGTTAAATTAGTCCCTGCAGTCCATATGTTCATGTGACGGCCGAGCATATGTTGCCCCATCTCGTTCGATCGGCCGCAAAGTCCCGAAAAGCTGCAGCATGGTGCAAATCTAAACAATCTCAACAAAAGGAATGAGCTTGTGTCAAATTGTCGCCATGAGAATAGGTACTACCTTCGGAACTTCAAACCATCCACAGCCATCACCTAATTAAGTAAGAGACAACCGGCTCCAGTGGTTGTCACCTTTCACCACTGCTGTCATTCACACTATTACTTTTGGATTTGCCTCATAATGCAGTCATCCACGCTTTGCACTGCCGCCGTTCACAACGTTTAGATTTGCGCCGTGCTGCAGCTATTTACACTTTGATTTGTGAGTATATAAGGGGCCGTCCGTAAATATCGATGTTTTTTTAGAGACGATATTGGTGCTTCTCTCCCTTGACCCCCCTCCCTCCCCCCAGAAGACGCACATGTACATCTAGATCATGGAATCAATATTAATTTTTTTGGATGCTCATGAAGTGCCCAGGATGTTGTCATGTTGAGGGTCCGGTGTAGGCGTGAAAATCCCGCCGCACTCACGCAATAGCTGCATCGCCTGGGGGGAGCGAACCGGGTTGGCGCTGCAGTGCAGTGCTCACAGCCACCATGTACTGGTGTAGCCAAAGCGGCTACGCTCGGGCTTGAATTTTTTCAAATCCTTGTTCAGACAGTGAAGACTGGAAGCTCTTGTGGAGTTCGTCCGTGTTTGTTCGCACTGCCTCTACGTCTTGAAAAAGGTCTCCTGCAGGCATCGTTCGGCCGATTTCCACAATCAATAGCTCATTCTTTTGCTCTTGAAATTCGCCATGGGCGTACAGCTTCCAATTTTTGATTTTGTTCTTGTGTCGCGAGTTTTAGCTCCGTGAACGGAAGCTGGTTTCACATTTCTTGTATAGCCATTTAGACGTCCGCGTGCAGGGATCGGCGAAACTTCAGATATTTACATCGATATTTTTCTGATGCTCGAAAAGACGCACATGGCCCAAACCCCCTCCCCCCCAGACGCACCAATATCGTCTCTAAAAAAACATCGATATTTACGGACGGCCCCTAAACCAATACTGATCCAGATTAATCTCATTACTGTTTTCTGATGATCGCTTAGTGCGTGAAACTCGGAGTAAAAACACTTTCTCTGGCCTGTTATTGTTTGTACTTCATCCGTTAACAAAACTTCGTGATGGATTTATGAGGGACTGGTTTGCGCAGAAACTGCTGTGATACGAGTCACTGTCACTTTCTCATCCTTCCCTGGCATGCCATGAAAGGAATACTATGCAAGACAAGAGACCTTTCACAACAAACTGAGCGGAATCGATGGTTGCAATGTGGCAACTTAGGTGATGACAGCCATGGCGAGCGAAACTGAAAACTACTCCCCGAGGGGCTAATGCGCTGCTTGGACTCTCTAGCACTGAGTTGGAGAGTGATGAAAAGCGATGGAACGGATAGGCAAACTCAGACAATGAGCGAGTGATCAAAGCAGCTTCTTGCGATTGCACGATGCAATGAGATTATTATGCATTCAAGTTCTTGTTCAAGCCAAGATTCGATTGCTGGTGACCATGCATTCTGTAGAAGTCTGTATTCCGACTTAAGTCTCGTGGCTAAGAAAAGTGGACGGAACTTGATAGCCGCTGCCATTCAGTGCTGGCAGGAGTAGAGAAAATGGAGTGAGTTTGGCTGTGCCTTTTACTCCTCGTTTCGCGGAGTTCTGGAGAAACCAGAGAGTCATATAATATTTTTCGACTCCCTGGTGGAAACGAGTATTCGCCACTACAGCGACTGTTCTTGACCAGTTCTAAGCGTTTTCATATCTATCAAAGTCTTATAGTTTTTTATTCTTTTTCTGTACTGTGCCGTGCTAATCACGCCCATGTGTTGCAGCTGCATGTATTAGAGGCTATCATACATTCACTTGTAGAAGCCCGAGTTGTGTGTACAAAAAGAATCTGTCATAACCATCAAGTTCTTTTTTATGCGCCGCTGTTTTTTTTTGCTTGGTTTTCTACCCCTTGTTGCGTATGTTCACTGATGATCATAAGGATAAATCTGTCCTGAACATTTGCTTCCTCTTACATGTACATTTCTCTCTCTCTCTCTTCCATTTTCGTGATTGTAGTCATAATAAATAATGGTTACCACGCTGTTTGGCCTATTGGTTGCGATGTTAAGATATTTGCTCCATATTCGTAATATCACATGTCGTATTGTCGCACTGTATACCATTACACACACACTACCAGCGCAGAGCTTTTCGTATGCCTAGCCTGACGTCACAGGCATCTGCCTTGGCAGCGCCAAACAAAATGGTATTGTGCCATGCATGTGGGCAACCACTTGCTTTCTATTTCTTTCTTGCTGTTGGCTTCACTGCAAAGTCATAATATTGGCGACTTTTAGCTTAAACCTCTATCCCACCCATCGTAACCTCTTGCTAATGGTAGACCGAGGTGCTCGAAGTTCGTACACTTTTACAGTGTGTGTTTGCCGAGCTGAAACTCACACTAGCAATGATCACTTGCCAGAATTCTGCTCGTGGATGGAAGGTATCTTGTCCAAGTTTGTTCTGAGGCCAGGCTCGATTGAACCAGGCCATCTTTCGATCCGATCTGTTTCTCTGGAGTTCGCAGATTTTTCATATCAAATGTTGGTGTCGCAGAGGGTACTCTAAGTCCGTACTGATCAGAGGTGACTCGAAATACACACATATTTCTGCTAATTACGACGAAAGCACCGAAGGGATATGTTTGGCATGTGCCTCCACCAGTATTTCTTGCAAAAGCGTAGTTTGTTGCCGAAATGCAAACTGATTTTAGTCGGCTCAGAGAAGAAGCAGCTGCGCTGTGAAAACCGCGGCAAAACAGTGGTGGAGATGCCTGGAGTGTCAACCTTTCTCCAAGGATTGGTGGTTCTCTGTAAATTCTTCTCCTCTGGCCATTGTCAGCTCTAAGCTGGCTCTTGATGATTGAGTGAAGGTCTGTTTGACGCTGTGTCCGTTCGAAATCGGTCTTGGCAAAGTTGATTTTTGCATGAAATGTAACCCAATTTGTATTTCGTATGGACACTCGAAAACCCACTCGCGTGGTATGGGACTTCTGCTAATCGTAGATCCCTGAAAATTGCTACGCGAGGAGAACATACCACACTGTCCCCTCCATTAAATATTTGAGTCGAATACAATAACAGAACATGAAATTATGGGCGTATGAACTTAGGATACCATGTACGGACTTCGAGAACCTGGGTCTACTAGGGAACATTGAGATCTTTTGCTCAAAACTGGTCATTTGCTTCGCTAGTTGGGACTCATTATGAGCCAATTGCAGCTCTTCATGAGCCAATTGCTTCCTATTGTATTTGCATTGCTTGGCAACCCCGCCGTGGCAAGAATGTGGGGTTGGTGCAGCTCCTCACGGACCAGTTGCTGCCACTGGCCTGGTAGTAATTTGCATCACAAGACCAGTTACTGGAAGCAGTACACGTACACTGAACATGAATGTGTGAGGGATATGGTTCTAACCACCAAAAGGTAGTTGAACTGCTGTCTGCTTCCCTGCTTTTCTTCAGCTACCTTGAGAATAATGCACTGAAGGAACTACCTGGAGGAGTGTTTTCTCCGTTAGTGAAATTGCAAACTCTGTAAGTTGTGTAATGAAAGAATTATTGCCGGACTTACCATATTAGGGACCGTCCGTAAACACCGATGTTTATTTAGAAACAAAAGAAACTAGTCATTTATCCCCGCACTACCTCTATGAGAAACGAACACATACAAGCGGTACGTAGTATCGATCTTTTTTCTTTTTCTTGACGTGCCCACACAGACAAACTGTGCATTGATATTTGTTCGAGAAACAAACAGAGGCTTCTGCGAGTTACTGACACTGAATCTGTCCTCAGCACAAACTGTCAACTCCATCCGGAATACAATCCTACGACTCGTAGAGTACAGAACTATATCTGGTCTTAGGGTGGTAAGTGCAACACAGCTAGGGAAAGAAATCTTTGCACTACTGAGTCGGCAAGAAGTTTTCAGTCTGAGGTCGCTGACAGGAGATCAGTCGTAACCAACTTTCGTCTGGGCTGAACGCGAACTTGCTTCTCTCCCGCCTTGCAAAACGAGATGAAGTCAAGCTCATTCGAATTTTCAGTTTGTATGGTGTTTGCAGCAGCGCGGATTCGAATCTCCTCACGCATGTTCCTGACTATGACCCCTAGTACGTTGTGCCTCCAGGTGTAACGTCTCTGGTCCAGCGCTACGCGACAAGTTCCAAGCACGTGATGCATAGTACAGGCCCAGGCACGGCACAAACTACAGTACGGATCCACTACCGTGTTTCCCCAACGGCGTAGGTTCGTCGGAGAAGGTAGCACGTCGAGGGTTGATGTGAGAAGAAATTTCAAATCCTTCCCAGTACCACCGTACAAAAGGGATTTTCACGAGAGGAGAGAGAGAGAGAGAGAGAGAGAGAGAGGGGGGGGGGGAGAGAGAGAGAGAGAGAGAGAGAGAGAGAGAGAGAGAGAGAGAGAGAGAGAGAAAGAGAGAGAGAGAGAGAAAGAGAGAGAGAGAGAGAAAGAGGGAGAGATAGAGTGAGTGTGAAAGTGAGAGGGAGAGAGAGAGAAAGAGAAAGAAAGAGAGAGAAAGAGAGGTAGAGGGAGAGAAAGTGAGAGAGAAAGCGAGAGAGAGAGAGAGAAACACACACACACACACATACACACGACCACAAACGGAGATAGAGAGAGACACACTGATAGGTAGAGAAACAGACAGAGAGACAGGCAAAGAAAGAGAAGCGAGACTACTTGTAGCCTATGGGCACGGTGCTCCAATTTCTGCCGAGCTGAAGTAAAAATCTGTGTACATTATTTTTGCGTAGTATTCCATCCGTATCATGTATGGTGTCACTCACAGGGGATGTGATGGCATTGAGCACACGTCACATTTTAGTCTTGAACGTGATTTCAGCCAAAATAACACTGCAGCTAATTGGTGGCATGCTTCTCCCAGGCTAATATCATAAGAAAACCAAACCAGGATGCCATCCATCCAACAGCCATGACAAACAAAAGTACAAGTGGTCGTGACGCCCTCTGGTCTACTGCCCTAGGAACCACGCACATGTCTTCGGGCCCTATCAGAGCGCCATGCCCTTGTAACATAAATAACAGAGTCCGCCGCGTCTGATCCGTATGGACACTCAAAAAATTGAATTTTTTTAAAGTTTCTGTAAAAAATTGAAAGTTTCTATAACAGTAAGAGTGAGAGTGAGAGTGGTGCATGACAGCAGTAACTTGCCAGCTTACTGTCAGGCTAAGGCCTGTCACAGTGCAATGTGCACTCAGTTCATGTATGAAATAACCTTCTTGTTATAATAGCAATGTCGAATCCAACAGCGCCGTCCTTCTCTGCGTGCTGAACAGATACAGTCACCCAGTACACCATTCTCAGACTGACCATGTGTTCACAGTAGGGAAAAATAGATTGGATCTATATTTTCGGAAAATATTTGGACATAAATATTGGCAGGGGACAAAATATCTATTTGTTATCAGTTAGTGCAACACGTATTGTGAGCTGCCTTTAGTGCTGAGCAAATTCAGCACAATAGTGGTTTCGTGCCGTACATTACTTCCTTCTCAATTTGACTCTGCTCCGTGTTCGTTATCTCCATCTTGTGTGTTGTCCTTTTGTCTGCATCCCTGGCATTCTTCAGGACTTTGAACGACAATCTATTGACTCAATTACCAGCCAATTTGTTTCAACGCACAACTCAACTGGGGTTATTGTAAGGTCTCTAATAAAACAAACAATTAGAGGACAGAGAAAGTGTTTTTACTCCGAGTTTCACGCACTAAGCGACCATCAGAAAACAGTAATGAGAAATCTAGATCAGTATTGGTTTATATACTCACAAAGCAAAGTGTAAATAGCTGCAGCATGGCGCAAATCTAAAAGTTGCGAACGGCGGCAGTGCAAAGCGTGAATGACTGCATCATGAGGCAAATCCAAAAATAAAATCATCCACAGCCATCACCTAATCAAGTAAGAGACAACCGGCTCCAGTGGTTGTCACCTTTCACCACTGCTGTCATTCACACTTTTACTCAGCCGGTTGTCAGCCGGTTGTCTCTTGCTTAATTAGGTGATGGCTGTGGATGGTTTGAAGTTCCGAAGGCAGTACTTATTCTCGTGACCACACTTTGACACAAGCTCACTCCTTTTGTTGAGAGAGAGGTGCTTGTCTGCTTCCGCGATCCGCCAGGTACAGGTTGCACCTTTTGCTTTTGTTGCCGCGTAGGCCGCTGCTCTGCAGTGTACCAGCCAATGAATGCAGCAAGCCTTACCTTCATCCTTCTTGGCCCAGACGTACTGCGATAGACGCGTGTCCTTCTCATGTTGTCTGTGGTGGAATGATGATTGGTGGTTATAGTAGCGTGTTTGAACCAGCTCTACCACTCGGTATTGAGCACTCTCTTGGACAGCCTGGAACCTCTCCGTTTTAATATACTTGGTCCGACTTATTAAAACGTGCGCTTAATTTCAGAACTCAAGCATATGTACAAAGGAGCACCTGTAGTAAAAAATCAACCAAGAGACGGTAGATAGATAACTACTGTGTCGTTTCTTGGCCTGACCTTCTAGTTTTCGTCGCTGCTGGTGTTTCAGGGCGCATCTGCAAGTGCGTCAACCTGCAAAACGTCGACATTTTTTCATCTCCTCCAAGCTACACTGTGCTTCCTTGATTTTTTTTCACTCTATAGGCACGATTTAGACGATCGACTTCGCCTCCTCCTCGTGCAGTACGACTGCCAGAATGGTGGCTGTAGGTGTTTTCGCCTGACGCTCCCACGACACCTTCAAATGAGGCGAACAAGTAAACCACCAAGCGTAAAAAAATCACTTCTCATCACCGTGTGCCGCGCGTACTGTCACTACTGAGTCTGATCTGTGTCGACATGTCATGCAGTCAGACCATGCGTGCTCTTCCCTGCCTGTTTCACGAATCCACTGGCCCCGGAGACTGGCGATCTTGTGACATATCGCGATCGCGGCTCCGAGGACTCCGCACCGTATCCGCCGGATAATTCACCCTTTCTGCACTTCAGTTTTCCAGCCAGGTTGTCGCCTGAAAGTCGACCTCAAGGCCGGTTATTTATTTCGATCAACTTCTCGATCTGCAGAGTTGAACTTTTTTTGGCGGGAAAATCCCTTTTCACTTGTTTTGTGCCATCCAGGGATTTTGCAAAAAATCCAGGGATTCTGCTTGTATTGTCAAGGGATTGAGATTTTTGTGGTTGGTCAGTATGCTACGTGGTCGAAATTTCAAATGATATTCCTGGAAAACAGGTTGCAGCTAGATCCCAAATCATGAAGTGCAGGGCATCGTGCCTCTTCATGGTTTCACTCAAGCAGCATTCCATCATACATCACAGTAGTAGCATAGCAAAATATCATGTTGCTGATCAACCTGATCATCTAGATTTTGATTATGATCTTGATTGTCGATCAAATCGATCAAATCCGTCGATCTGATATGTCACGCGGTGGTCGGCACACGGCCAGCTTCAGGACGTAAAATATCGTGCTTCGATCGCACAAATCGAGATTTGTGTGTGTTAGTGTGTGCGTGTATGTGTGTATGTGTGTGGGTGTTACTATGTGTGTGCGTGTTAGTATGTGTGTGTGTGTGTGTGTGTAGGGGTGGGGGGGGGGGTGTGGTGTGAGATTAAGCGCGTGCTTGTTAGTGCTAGACCTTCGCCTACTGCATCTGCCTCTGAAATAGCCTGACCATGTATACATTCACGCGATTACTCCTCTCGCTATCGTATTATCACACCTCTCTCCGTTTAGATATACCAGCGCTGCCTCCTATTCCATTATCGTTGTCTGATGATTGGTTCAGCCATGAAACTCTGAGTCAAAACGGACTTAATTTGCCAAGGTTTTCATTGTGTGCCTTTGTGTCTTTTGTGTAAATAATAATAATCCCTAGTCGTAACTCGTAATAGGTTGTCCTTCTGCTCTTTTACCATAATTAAATTGGCTCACCACTAGAACTAAACATCATAATTTATTGTTTTACTTCTTATAGAGTTCACTACTTCGAGGGTAAGACACAAAGGGGAACAGACTGAAGAAAAAATTGACTGACACCACAAGGACTCGATCCAGGGACCCTCGCTTGTAGCCAGTAATGCTGTAACCACTGAGCTATGGTGTAGTGGTCATCCCAGCAGAAACAGTTCTACATTTTCTTCAGACTTTGTAACTCACACTTTGAGTGAATCTACACAGCCGGGTGGCACGCAGCCCTCACTGTAACCCACACACTCCACCTACAAACTAGCACGCAAAATAGAGTAATAAGAAATTCGTCCAGGAAGTGATATACATCCTGTCAAAATTCTACTTTGCTGTCGCAGAAATTTGAACGGTAATCAACTTGTTCACCTACCTGCCGGCCTGTTCAAAACCACAACCAAATTACAAAAACTGTAAGTCATGTTGTGCATGTATCGTAAAAAGGCGTTTTTGGCATAGTTCTGTTCTTTTCAGATACGGCAAATGGGTTTTTCGGGATTTTGCATTTCGTTAATTATTGTTACCAACCACACAACAAGCCGACCTGTTTGGGAGCTATTACGCGTTGTATTACCAGGAGATAGGCAACAATTGCCGCATACAAAATGCAATAATCTGGTCCAATGCCAGAGCTAGTATTGCAAGCACCGCTGTGTGTTATTATGGTCAATGCTGACACTAACTGAGGCAACAGTTGCCCGGCGAGAATTCAGACGTGTCAATACACGAGCATGCAGTAGGAATGCATTTGTGGGAGAATGTAGGCGCACTTGGCTGAATGCCGGCCTGATCCACGATCCCTACTGTTGAATTCAGACTTGTCAATACACGAGCATGCAGTAGGGATGCACTTGTGGGCGAATGTACGCGCACTTGGCTGAATGCCGGCCTGACCCACGATCCCTACTGTTCTCCCTTACGGGATGGCTTAAAGGATGCACTTGTGAGCGAATATAGGCGCACTTGGCGCAATGCCGGCCTGAATCACGATCCTCACTGTTCTCCCAAAAATACAACATGACCCAAACATGATTTATCGGCATTACTATATACAGCAATTGATGCGAGCGCCGTCCAATGCGGCTGCCCATTAGCATAGTGGGCAATGCACTCTAAGTACCGGATCTGGAACAACGCTGCTGGCACTGATCAGTCCCTGGATGTAGCTTGCCCTGGCTAGGTTCTGCTCCGCTGCCAGAGCGGCCAAGTCCTCACGTGCAAGCTAGTCCGCGGAGTAGGTTTTGTTCCTGTCAGGTCTAAATTGCGGGATGGCAGTGCGTTTCGCAGCTCAGCAGATCGCATTTTGGCTGGACATCGCTCACTGACAGAGACATGGTTGATCGGATATTGATCAGAAACTTGGCGCGATCGTCAAGCAATTTGACCGTCAACGCAGCAAAGCAAAGACGCGTTATGGCTGGATATCGCTCACTGACACTCACAGAGACATGGTTGATCGGATATTGATCAGAGGCTGGCCGCGATTGTCAAACAATTTGACCGTCACTGCGTTAGCGCAGCAAAGCAAAGAGCGTTTTGCCTGGACATCGCTCACTGACAGAGACATGGTTGATCGGATATTGATCAGAAACTGGCCGCGAGAGACAAACAATTTGACCCTCAGCGCAGCAAAGCAAAGAGCGTTTTGGCTGGACATCGCTCACTGACAGAGACATGGTTGATCGGATATTGATCAGAAACTGGCCGCGAAAGTCAAACAATTTGACCTTCAGCGCAGCAAAGCAAAGAGCGTTTAGGCTGGACATCGCTCACTGACAGAGACATGGTTGAACGGATATTGATCAGAAACTGGCCGCGATAGCAAACAATTTGACCGTCAAATCACAGATGCCGCTCGTCAACATTTACAACACTTTCGTTTCGACATGTCCTCTCTGACTCCATTATCGATACGAGGAAGAACTAGTTTGTTGTAAACCAGACGTACATGACTGTATCAACGTGAGTGAGTTGTCATTTTTCCTGCTTTCGCGCGGAATATTTCTTCGAGTTCACAGTGAGTTTTTCCAGGCAGCGGTGGAGTGCTCATACGGTAAGACGTCAAACTCCGCGGGCGATCGCCAGGATTGCAAATCTTTTTGAAACGGACTGTAGAGCACAAATCCAGCTACCCAGGCCAACGGAAGAAAAGGTTAGAAAAGGTTAAAAGGTGAGTACGAGAGTTCAAAGGTGGATTTGAGAGTAAAGGTGAGTACAAGTCTGTAAAGATGAGTACGAGTCTGTAAAGATGAGTACGAGTGTGTTAGTGCATACAAGTGTGTGAGTGCGTACCAGTGTGCGAGTGTGTGCATATGTGAGATCGTGAACCTAGCATGCCACCCCTACTTGAAAAGACTCCGCGTCCATGTTGAGAAATAAAAAGGAAGGGGAAAATTGCAAATAGATCGAATATAAAGAAGTTTATGGGACAACAAAAGAGAAAGAGCGGGAACAATTAGCCGTAATAAGAGGGAGGGAGCGAGAGAGGGAGCAAAAGAGAGGGAGAGAGAGCGAGAGAGAGAGAGAGAGAGAGAGAGAGAGAGAGAGAGAGAGAGAGAGAGAGAAAGAGAAAGAGAGAGAGAGAGAAACAAACATTGTAAGTGATGTCCAAGATGTCGATTGGCGAAATCTTGCAGCGCGGTTTGCAGGAAAAAGTCAGGGAAGGAAAGCTGCAAAACAGGCCCGCACAAGAAGAACGACAAGGACAACAGAAAACGACAAGGAAACGACAAGGATCCCGGAAACCAACAACTTCCAAAGCCCATGCCAACATACTCCACATGATCACGCATATAACAAACACAGGCATAACGGTAGACAACAAAGGTACAGGCGAGCGCATGGCGTGGCGAAATCCGTCGAACTGTGGCTGTATACTTGAAACAAAAACAGGAATATCAGTAGGCATTAAACAGTAAGGAAACAGGCGAACGCATGGCGAGGCGAAATCCGTCGATCCGCTAGAAAGCGACATCAAAGAAATATTCGTTAATGAGACAACTCACATTAAATTGAAGTGCGAGACAGGGTATTGTACGTGTGTGCAGGCGCAGAAAGAAGTGTTGGTGTAGGCGCAGCAAGTGGTGTGCGTGTGGCAGGTCCCATTTGCGTCAAACATTTCCAAAGGCGATTTCGACGGACTGGGCAAGGTCGATGGCGAAGAGGACTCTCAAATTAAGCCAGCGGTGCAACCTGCACTAGTCGATATTTGCTAGACTTGTTACATTGCTGGCACCGCTGTGACTGGCAACACTCCTGCATTCCACCCAGAGAACCAACCTGGTATCCACTTACCTTAGGGATCCACTCCAGTGCACGGATCTGATTTATTTCATATTGCAACAGTTTTGCCCGATCGGCAATAAATCCAAATAATTATTAGTGCTAATAGTGAAATCTGTGTTCGTTTTCTGGACTTGAAAGTTGTTGCATCGCATTTCTGAGGGTATCACCCCACGTTGTACATAATACAAGTAAAAATAAAACGGTTACGGCATGAACAATGACGGTCGGTTTTTGCTGTACAAATACCTAAAACGGTAAAGGGCTAAAAGAAACGACGTAAAATTCGTAGATGCGTGAACACTCGTATTGTTCGCCAACATCGTCGATGGAAGGAGAACGTCCCAATTCGAATTGGCCTCATCAACAAAAATTTCAAAATATTCTGGATCGTTCTATTCGCTCTCTCAACAACACCATCGCCCTGCGGATGATACGGAGTCGTTCGTGATTGATCGATGTCAAGACGTAAGCATAGCACGCGAAACAATAGTGATTCAAACTGCTTACCCTGGTCAGTGTAAATGCGCTCAGGTAAACCATGGCGAGACACAAACTCTTTCACAAAACATTGAGCGACAGTACATGCACAAATATCTGGCAATGGATATCATTCAGTCCATTTTGAAAAATGGTCAACCACGGGAATATATGCATGTTTCGACGAGGAGATTGGCAGTGGGCCCATCAGATCCGTTGCAACCAGTTCAAGCGGTTTGGAAGAAGCCAAATGTTGCAAAGGTGCACGATCAACCGGATTCTTTGTTTTCGAACGCTGACAGTCGGTACACCTGCGACAAAATTCGTCAATGTCAGCGCGAAACCCACATGATCCAAAAATACTTTTTCACGACTAATGCAATCGTGCATTTTGTGGCGAAATGGCCGGTGACCGCTGTCGAGTGCGCTTTGCGAATAATATGACTACGAAATGTGCGAGGAACAATCAACTGGCTAGCATTATTCTGAAGTCTTCGATAAACCAACCCATTGTCGACAAAATGTTTACCTTTTTCGGTCCAGAGAGCGCATGCGCCTGGACGAGTCGGTTACTTATTGCGGTTGTGGCTTCGTAATAGGTTTTTGATTTCTTTACGATCTCGATCATTATCAGTAGCTTCTTGCCATTCCCTACATGCCTCATCACTGCCTAGAAAATGGAGCGAGTTAATCGTGGGCGACGCTTCATCGACTGGATATCTGGAAAGACCATCTGCGGTTCCGTGTTGTGGCCCGAGCGATGTATCCATGCAAAATCATACTCTGACAAATGTTCGATCCAACGGGCAACTTGTCCCCTTGGATTTTTGAAAGTACTTTGCCATTTCAACGCTTGGTGATCTCAACGAATCTAAAATTGCGCATACAAAATAACATCCGGCCACAATATTTGCTGGCTCCTGTATCTGTCCGATACCGTCCCGTACAAACAGCTGGCCACAATATTCGTCGTATTCTGTATACGACTCCCTGATGTAGAGGGCGATTTGGAAAGAAATAGGAGAGACGAGGAGGAAATGAATTTAGAATGGATGTTAGTTGCCGAATAGATGATAGGATGCGTCAGCAAAACAGATTTTGGAAGAGACATCCTGTCGTCTCCAAAATAAGCGTAAACGAGCGATTCAGCGCCGGTCAACGGAAACATCGGAAGAGAGATCCCGTCGACCCTAGAACGCCCGTGATCGGCAGAGTCCGCGCCGGTCCCAGGAAACGTCAGGACAGACATCCCGTCGAGTCCAGAACGCCTGTGATCGGCATAGTCAGCGCCGGTCCCAGGAAACGTCAGGACAGACATCCCGTCGACTCCAGAACGGCCGTGATCGGCAGAGATAGCGCCGTTCCCAGGAAACGTCAGGACAGACATCCCGTCGACGCGCAGAAAAACTAAATCTGCAGCCTCTTTTGGCGTCAGACAGGATACTTATTTCAGGAGACTGTAAAGTTATGTAATGTGCTCGGCAGGCCACTATGCATTCGGCCGTCCTCATTGGCTCAACAGGTCAATGTATTACTACAAAAAGGCCAGCAAATCCGATTACTGTATTAAAATCAACTAATTTTCGCTCTAATTCGCTCGAGATTGACCAACGGCGTTGGGAGTTCCTTAGTCACGTACTGAGAATGCAGAAGAGCTCTCCCCCACAGCGCGTGTTAGAGTTTTCAGCCAACGCGAGCCTGCGCGGTCGACTGGGCCGACCCAGGACAACTCTCCTCTCAGCTCTTTCCCAGGACTGCCTAGCCCAACTCGGCATTCGATTGGGCACGCTTAGAGGCCTTAATCAGCTGCGGCAGTTGGCAGGGGATAAGTCACGGTGGAATGGCACCCCGCGGCACTCATCTTCCTCTGCCGAGCCGCGTCCTTGACTTATCCCCTGCAGGGTGAACAACGTGCACGAACAGTCTACCGTCTTTCTGACATTGCAACTCGAACTTGACAATAGAAGCTGCTTTTCGTATGTTCAGTTACATTGAGCCATGGTGTTTTTGTCTTATGTTTGTGAATCCTTCCCGGAAGCAAATGCTGGTTTTATGCATTCGTGTAATTACTCAGCGTTATTTGCAATAATAATAATAATTTGAAACTCGGGTATTGAGCCAATAATAAAAGTAGATTGGAAAAGGACATGTGGAAACGAGTTAAGAGTAACTCTCCACCACACTAACTAGATATTATATACAGTCAGAAAGTGCAACAACTTACCCTCTTTGGTCTTTCCATAACCTTGAACCTTCCAAGTTGGAAGGCTGTCGGTTAGTGCTACGGAGATGTGTTGAAGCTAGGTGTCAGGACATTGAATGTCTCAGTACTCTGTCAGTTTTGTGCCAAGTTGTTGCACTTTCTGACTGTGTATAGCATCTAGTTAAAGTGGTGGAGAGTTACTCTTAACTCGTTTCCATATGTCCTTTTCCATTCTAATAATAATAATAATAATAATTTTCGCTGGCGATTTAATTTCGCTGATTTCGTCGCTTGGTACCAACCGGCCAAAGTAAATAGCCGGCCAAAGTGTCATAGAGGCAAATGATGCATGAATGAACAATGGATGCATGTGAGAGCAAAAAATACCGATCGATTTCTTTTTGAAAACTCCAATCGGCCAAAGTTTAATACAGAGCAAGGAATCCTCACTGCATGGCTGACATCGTACCTGTCTAACCGAGGCATACAGTGTGTTGTCGGTGGTGCAACCTCCCGTCCAGACCCCATCAAGGCGGGAGTCCCACAAGGCAGCATCTTGGGGCCAACCATGTTTCTCATATACATTAATGACGTATCAACATGCCTTGCTGGGAACACGCAGCTGGAAGCCTATGCCGACGATACGACATTGTACATTGTACTCTCTTCTCCGTAACGACCTCCCCACTGCTGCTGCCTTGCTTCAGGACACCATCAATCGTCTGTCAGACTGGGGCAAGGAATGGCATGTAGCGTTTGAGCCGTTGAAATCCCAGGCTATGACAGTCGCGCTGCAAAGAGCGCAACTAGCCTTGCCCTCTCTCCTCTTTGGAGGCAACCCTGTGCCAGAGTCATCCACAATAAAGCTCTTGGGGGTGACTTTTGATCCGAAGCTGTCCTTCACGGAGCACATCCGTGCAGTGTCTATACGTGGCAAACAGCGATTGGGCCTCCTGCGGCGAGCTGCGCCCTATCTCTCCCGAGAAGGCCGCCTCACGGTGTACAAGGGGTTTGTACGGCCCGTTTTGGAGTATGCTCCGCTCGTCTGGATGGGAGCTGCTCCCTCCCATCTTGCACGCCTAGATAGCATCCAACGCCGTGCATTGCGCATCATTGGTCCCGGGACGGAGCTCCAGAGCCTCAGCCTACGGCGATACGTTGCTGCATTAACATACACTTACAAACTGCATTTCATCACCGGTCCGACTCAATTGCTAGGAGTCCTCCCACCAAGGCTTGAGCCCCGTGACGCCACTCGCACTCGAAACGATCTCCGCATGCCCGCCGGCCACAGTTACCAGCTACGAAATCCGCCACCGCGTCAAGCACCAGACACCATTCTCCGCAGCTTCCCACATTGTGCAATCCAGCTGTAGAATTCCCTGCCGCCAGCTTTTCTAGACTCCGCCCCAACTCGCAAAAATCTTCAAAAGTTTAAGTGCAACGTCAACGAATACCTCCGCCGACAGGATTGGCGATGGTCCACAGACATTCTGCCTGTCGACCCACCTACATTCTAGTGCCCTGTCAACGACTCCCATTGCTACGATTGCGCTGCACACTAGTACTAGCTGTTGCTTGCCCTTGCTTTCTTTTTATTTTTGCTGACCCTTACAGCTCTATCTTTTGTTTTTGGTGCGTGTTTCTGGCCGTGATGCCGAGACCTCAGGTCGGCAGAGCCATCAATATCCCACCATCACTGCTGCACCTTGGTGCAGCCCCTTCTGAGTAGTTGTCACGTTTGTCCTTGTCTCAGTACCATTGTCTTCTGTATTATTTATGAGTTGGGTATGTGAACATAGCTCACGTTCACGTTCACGTTCGCTCTCCAAGGAAAGTCGAGCTCAGTGACGGAATTCGCGTTATGAGAAGGATTAGCAAACAGAATTCGCACATGCATGACGTTGACACGATGTCCATTGTGTACAGACTACAGCGTGGTAAGTTTATTACTGCCCTGACACGAATCCGCGATTCGTGTTCCGACTACTTTTCCGAACGAAAAATGCGAAAGTTCGCAATCCAGTTCGCGAACTGAAAAATGTTTGCGAACGCGAACGTGAATTTCGTCTTGCTAATCCTCCGTAATGACGGTGAAACGTTTAGTTTCTCATCTGCCAAAGTTTCTCATCGGCCAAAATTTGTTGATTTGCAGTAAAAAGAGTTAAAATAAAAAAAGGAGCAAACCAAAAGTGGATGAAATTAGAGAAATAACAATCCGCAATACATTCTGCAAATACTTTTGCCTAACTCACATTCAAACTGATTGAAACGTTTTTGCAATACAATGATGTGGCCAATCAGCGGAAAAAAAACATTTCCATCAGTTCTAATAACATGTACGATTAGCTAGGCAAAAATGCATAAAAGCATAGTGTAGGGCCCTGAGCTTCCAAGCTCTCTCGTTTCTCAAGGCCAAACGGGCAATGGTGCCCAATTCTATGGAAGCAAATACTCTGCAGAAGCTCCGGACCTAGGTTCCACACAATGAAAACATCATCGATATCGCGCTTGTACAGGATTGGGCTAGCAGGTGCACTACTCAAGAGCGAAATCTCTAGGTCATGCATATACAAGATGGCAAGGGGGGGGGGGGGGAGGTTATTGCCCATAGCCACGCCATCCCTTTGGTGGTACACCTTCGCTCCAAACCGGGGATAGAGCTCAGTATATGTGCGAGGAGCTCATTGACTTACCTAATTTGGAAACTAAACAGGTCAATGCTGCTCTTGTGTTGTCGAAGAACTCTCATGACTGCTGCAATGCCACCGTTAATCGGGACACTAGGGTATAGGGCCAGCACATGCATAGTCACTATGATAGTGCCAGGCGGGGCCTTGAGAGTAGTATGCATGATACTCCGGGCGTAGCCGGTTGATACTAACTGTATCCCGATCAAAATAGAAATATGCATCTAATGCACCTGCATTGACAGTAGGCATTTCCCAAATCGGCCGGCCGAAAAATTCGCCGAAATAAGGGGTTTTGAAGAAATCAACAGCAGTGAAATTTACAAGTGTGAATTTTAACAATGAAAGCGAGAGCAATAACGAATGTGTGTACTAACACTAAACTTGCAACTGAAAAGTGAACAAAGAAGAGAAAGAAAGAAGGAAGGACAAAGTGATAACAGATAACAGCAGTACATTACACCTAGAACATTAACGGCCAAGCTTGGCCGCACCAAACATGACACTTTACTTGAACAATTTCAACCCATAAAACCGACAGGCACGCTCCGGCCTAGGCTATATGGCTTAAAAAAATACACAAGCCCACATTTCCAGTACGTCCAATCCTTTCTATGACGGCCTCGCCTCAGTATTCTATTTCCAAGTGGCTGTGTATTTACTTACAACCAGTGCAGGACCACTATTGCAAGCGCACTGTAAAAGACAGTTTTGATTTCGTCGAAAAGCTCCGCAACAAGCCTGTACCACCCAACGCACACATGTGTTCATTTGACGTCGTCAGTTTATTTACTAATGTGCCGATTGAAGAAACCGTAGACATCTGCATGGATGTTTTGTACCGCAATGATGACATTGACACTCCTTGGATATCTGAAAGTGCGTTTAGACGGTTGTTGTTGCTGGTCCCAACTGGAGTTGAGTTTTCGTTCAACAATGTCATGTACAAACAAGTCGATGGTGTCGCGATGGGTTCGCCCCTTGGTCCAGTATTGGCAAACGTGTTTGTCGGTTGAGCCACCCTTTCTTTTTTCGTTGTTTAACGTCCGCGCCCGCGTACCTTTTTGCCTCCGACCGGAAGAAAAAACAAGAAAGTAGTAGTATATGCGAAGTTGTAAATACATGATGGTGTAGTTTCACAGTGTGCCGATCATGACCTTAAAGGGGAAGTGCATCGATTTTTCAAGTAGGGCTCAGATGAAAGACAATTGGATATCGGTTCCGATGGTATATCTCTCGCTTGCGTACGGCAAGGGTAACTTGCCATATCGCCGATTTCCTGATCCCGTTTCCATTGCGACTACAGGTGATGACGCACATTCTGCTTAGCTCCGTGAGAGAGAAGGTTGATCACTGCAGAATTGTGGCATTTTCAGTTGTCTTCTTGTATTCACGAAGTGAAAGAAGTACTGTGTTCAATGCTGTTAGTGCCGTGAACTGTTTATCAGTAGTCCTCTCCGTTGTGTACTGGGACGTGACACCGACAGGGGAAAGCTGGAGTGCGGAGACGTTAGCTGGCAAGCGAAAATCGTGACGAACCAAGTGCTGAAATCTTGGTTGGGACAAATCAAACGTTCAGCATTTACCTCAACCAAGGACCATGCCGTTTGCTCTTTCCACTTCCTGAAGATGGATGCGCTGCCTGCTGAAGACTCTCCTATCTCTCGTAACATCTTCTGAAGCCAGGTGAGACGACGAGTAGCGGAGATTAGCGAACGAAATAATGTCGTATGTTTTGAAATTTTTGCTGAACATTTCTCAGGAGAGATGGCGAATACCAAGCATCTTCTCCTAGTCTAGAGAAACCATTTCGTAGGCTACATTCCGCCTAGGGAAATGCAGGAGACGGCCTGGCTGGGGAGGACACACTTGGAGGAGAACGAAGTAAGTGATCTTGTTAATGTTGTTCTTTGGTATTGCAATCTTACGTTTGACGAACTTACGGCATGGTGCATAGTTGGTCGTTGAGTGCCTGCATGTGCATGTAGAAGTGTGTGCTGATAAACACTTCCTATGCAAGAATGTGACACCCATGCTCTCTTTCTTTCTTGCAGTATGTGCTCACGTGTGTGTGTGTATGTGTGTGTGTGTGAGCGAGAGAGAGTGTGCAGGAGCAGCGTGGAGCATGCCAGTGTGATCGCTGTGGCCGTTGCTTTCTTAGCTATGGCGTTCTTGCCCGTCACAAGTGTGTGGCTCAGCCCCCAACGACAGTGGAGCCGTGTTGTGGTGAATACTGTGTGTCCTGCGACCGCTGCTTCCGTTCGGTCCAGGGCAGGAATAGACACCGCTGCTGAAGCTCTCCGCGGCCGTACGTCAGTCTCGTGGCAGATGACCCGAACTCTCATTGTGTGTGTGTGTGTGTGTGTGTGTGTGTGTGTGTGTGTGTGTGTGTGTGTGCATGTGTGCATGTGTATGTATGTATGTGTGTTGCTCCCTACATAGACAAACTCTTGTTTTTGTGTCCCGGGTGCCATGGGGCGGCGTTCTCCCATTCTCTCTTCACTGCCCCTCCGGGCCCACGTGGCAGTGACTCGACAGGGCAGGGCAAGTGTGTGTATGGTGTATGGTGCATGGTGTGTGCTGGCATGTCTGTATAAATATGTTGGACAGGAATTAGTTCACCCACAACGTTCACGGGAAACCATGCTAGGTGTTGCTGGGACGTATGGAGTCTGTGAGCACTTACAATAACTTACGTCATGTCACGACAAAGAACGGTGCAGTGTTTGACCCTCATGTAAACATGATGGTGATGGTACCTCACCTAAGCTACCCATGAAGCTAGAAAGAACATCAGGTGAACAGAATTGTACCAGAGGAAAGCATCTATTGCCCGAACTTCTTCATATGAAATGAACAATACCCTTCTCCATAGAGACAACATGCAGATGAAGTGTATGGACAAATAATATAATATATTATTTGTATAAATAGGCCATTCACTGAGGTCATGGAATGATCTCTACGTGTAGATTGGATAGACACATTCATGTCTGCAAGGGAAGCATTTGTTCATGGGTTAGTTCATGGGCTGATTGAGTTCACATGGACTAAATTCATACATGCCATCTCTCCTGAGATATGTTCAGCAAAAATTTCAAATCATACGACATTATTTCGTTCGCTAATCTCCGCTACTCGTCGTCTCACCTGGCTTCAGAAGATATTACGAGAGATAGGAGAGTCTTCAGCAGGCAGCGCATCCATCTTCAGGAAGTGGAAAGAGCAAACGGCATGGTCCTTGGTTGAGGTAAATGCTGAACGTTTGATTTGTCCCAACCAAGATTTCAGCACTTGGCTCGTCACGATTTTCGCTTGCCAGCTAACGTCTCCGCACTCCAGCTTTCCCCTGTCGGTGTAAACGTCCCAGTAGTGAGTACACAACGGAGAGGACTACTGATGAACAGTTCACGGCACTAACAGCATTGAACACAGTACTTCTTTCACTTCGTGAATACAAGAAGACAACTGAAAATGACACAATTCTGCAGTGATCGACCTTCGCTCTCACGGAGCTAAGCAGAATGTGCGTCATCACCTGTAGTCGCCATGGAAACGGGATCGGTAAATCGGCGATATGGCAAGTTTCCCTTGCCGTACGCAAGCGAGAGATGTACCATCGGAACCGATATCGAATTGTCTTTCATCTGAGCCCTACTTGAAAAATCGATGCACTTCCCCTTTAAACTTATAATCTTGCCTCCCGGGCATGCCTTTATCTTGTGTTCTTTTTCTTTTTTTGTTGGCTTTTAAATATCGTACGGTGTGTGTCCTAGTAAAAATCCAGATGTAATGAATTCATGACATGCTAACTCCATGCTATGTACCTGTTTTGTTGGATTCATCAGGCATGTGCTCCAATGTACCATCAAAGAGTGTTGTTCTATGCCTGCAAGTGCCGTTAGACCCAGAAATATTGTATATATCACATGCTTTATTGGTCAAAATGTTTGATTGGGGTTTCCAGTTTTTGGAATGGGCTTTTGTTTTTTTTCCGCCCTCCCGCGTACCTTTTCGCGAAAAAAAGGACGTTAAACAATGAATCAACAAAGGGTGGCCTTACTGTGATTCGAAGATTGATGATTCATTGTGGCCTGACCTTTATGTACGTTTCGTGGACGACTCATTCACATATTTTTATAATGAGGAGCGTAGTAACGAGTTTCTGGACGTGTTAAATGGTATTCACCCTGCCCTTCGTTTCACATGTGAGCATGAACAGTCCAACAAGTTGTCATTTCTAGATGTGCTGGTGGAAAAAAACGAGTAGTGACGTTCTGACAACCGTTTATCGTAAGCCGACGTTTACTGGTCAGTACATTGTATATGACTCTTATTGTTCGTCTCAATATAAAGTAAACTTAGTGCGTAACCTTGTAGACCGTGCGAAGCGTATTTGTTCGTCCTGTAAGCTGCAGGAAGAGCTTGACTTTCTCCGGTCAGTTTTCGTTAAGAACGGGTACCCTGAGTTTTTGTTGCAGAAGTTGTTGAAAGTCGAACAAACTACTAAGGCTCCTTTGTTTGGTCCTGCTCGCTGTCCCGTCTATTTATGTTTGCCTTGGAAAGGACAGGAGTCGACTAAAGTTTGTAGTGCAGTCAAGTCTGTTGTTCGTCGAACATACTATGCAGTACACTTTGTGCCAGTTTTTTACGACGATGCGTGCGTTTACGGTGCGGAAGGATGTCCCACCAGCCCTTCACCTTAGTCATCTTATTTACAACTTTGAATGCCGACAATGCGCTAGTCGGTATGTTGGTAGGGCTGTTCAGCACCTGAACGCACGCATCAAAAAACACACACCACATCACATCCTTCCACCTTGCGCACAACAACAAAGACCGAAGCGAGGGCGACCTAGAAAACAACCGTTACCTACACAACTTGCGGATCCGGGCTCACAGACTGTGCTTGCTCTGCCGTCGCTGGTGGCGGCGGTGGGGGAGGGTAGGCGTGGTGGCTCATCGGGCCGGTTTGTGTCGCCACCTAGACATGTCATATTTCTAGCACTGAGGTAACATGTGTAGTCATAGAAATATTAACACCTAATGTTGGGATGGCCGTCGTGGCCATGTGTTTTTTTATGATGTATTTACTGTTTATTCACTATTTCTCTTAGGATGTGAAATATATAATGTCTCAGAAATTCAGTTTATTTTGGAACGCAATTTCGCGTACATGTGGTGATTTAGCCTACAGTTAGTTCACGAGTCATTTCGTGGGTTGTTTGGTTCTTGCGTTGCACAGTGCAAGGCAAGAATTTGCACAACCGCACAATAGTATTGACGTTGACTCTCAAAATGATTCTTGGTCGCCTTTTGTTTGTTTCTTCTAAGTTAGTTTTGACAAAGGGACATGTATTTTCGTTTTGTCTTTTCTCGCAGTGTTTCCTTTCATTTCTAAGCCGCGACGCCGTCGTGTACTGCGGTACGACGGGTCACGTGCTGCCAACCTACTGCATTCTTTATTCACCTGTTTTCACGGCTACACTGCATGCATTGTATAATGACTCATAATTATGTTTTGCTCTGCGCTGAATCCCGTACTAGTGTAGGGCTTTTTCAGAGTTTGCTTTCGGAGAGGCTCGGCAAGTTCGGTTCTTCGAAAGGAAGAGAAAGATTTGTCTTTTTGTTTTTTTGCGAAATATCTATTTTACTACCGCGAAGTCTTCCCGTTGCATGTGAGAACCTGAATGACACCTAAGAACACCAAATTGTTGTATATAACTTCTCCTTTGCAGACTTCCACTTCATACAGCATCCTGATGAGGGCAATTTGCCAAAAACGTTGAAAATGATTCTGAGAAATGAAAATGAGTTGTGACTTTGCAGTGCACATGGAATGAGCATGTGTGCTCACCAATTCTCTTCGAAAAAAAAAGAGACAATAAAAAGAACTTTCTCTTGTACACACATGGAGGTTGAACAGCTCTTCTGTCCGGCTTTGTTGTTGTTATAAAATCTCATGAAAACAGAAATGGCTAGCAGCTTTTATAGGCAACAGACCACATACGCTAATGTATGGGGATACGCTTACGTACGAGGATACGCTACAAACAAGGCAGGGATACTACACAATGTACATCTTATCCAAGTCATGGGGTGCATATATCGGAAAAGAGATTTTTGCGTAGTTCTGTTATTTTGAGATGTGGCAAATGTGTAAAACACGGTATAAAGAGTATTAAGAAATTCTTCCAGGAAGTGATTATACATCTTATCAAAAATCTACTTTGTTCTTCCAGGACTTTGCGTTGGAATAAACTTGTTCAACTACCTGCCGGGCTGTTTGTTGCGACAACCGAATTGAAAGTCCTGTAAGTCATGTTGTGCATCGTAAAAAGGCTTTTTTTTGGCGTTGTTCTGTTCTTTTAAGATGTGGCATCTAGGCATATGCGGATAATGCTGGCAGAAAATTGGCAGAATTCGGTACTTTTTCTTGTAAATTTCATGCATGTTTGGTATGTGGATAAAGAAATGGAGGAAAATTCGACAAATTGCTCGCCATAAGGTTTGTATCGTTCTGCCAATTTCACTGCTGTTCGAGCAGAATCTGCCACCTTTTCGATGATTATCCGCCAGTGCCCAGTGGCATCTCGTTGGTTGATCTCAGGTACGCTTCCCCACCCTTTATGACCGATACCTGATGACACTCACAAGTTGGTCGCAACCAACGTAAGCGCAAAAGTGGTTCTTCATCCACCCTGTACCGAAACCCGTGCAGAACCAAGAGCAGCCTTGTATCAGATACAGTTGTATGTAGACAGCTACGAATGACCTTCCGTCTGCTAAGGATGATCATGGCCAATGCAGATAGCCATGGAGTTTTGACATCATGGCGAAGGTTCGACACGCTAGCTGCTATTGCTATTCATTTTCCACTCTTCTTGCTCCTGGGTGCCATTGTCCTGATCTGTCAAGGTCTGAACTGAAAAATAGCTACAACGAGATGTGAGGGCAGTGCTTTTCTTCCCATTGCGCCTGGTGGACGAAAGAATGAAAGAAAAGTTCTCTCTTATTTTTTTGCAGCGTTGACAGCCTTGCTCTGTGACGACTGTCGGCTCTCCAAAATATGAATCATGCTTTCCTACGATTCCGAAATGTCATGTCAGTGTTTCAGGTTTACAAAACCAGCGAAAGATAGCAAAATAACAGCAGCGAAAAGTACAAGAGGACAATTCCGGTATATAGATTGATATTGACAATGACCCTCCAGACATCTGTTTCTGTGGTGTTGGTGATGTGAGTGCAGAGTTTGGATCGGCTAAGAGCGCAATGTGGCTGTGTGGTGTATTGCCCTTGATATTTCTTACCAATATCACTGTAGCCGATATATTCTTATATCCGGTCACTCAATAGCCGATACAGACTGTAGTTGTACAAAACTCAATACAGAAGAAAAAAATTCGCGTACAGATACCTCTGTATCGACCTGACTTCACTATCACATTATAGTCGTGCGTCAGAAAAAAACGTTCTCTTTGGCCTCAACTTCTTTGTTGTTCGGTTGGCCATTGTAGCCGTCGACTAGAGCGCAGCATAAAGCCCTAAACTGATGACCCCACACGCTGCCCACTTCGGAGTATGCCCGATGCGTGCCATCCCTGAGCTCCCGCCGCAGTTTCCTGCTCGTTTCAACACGTGGGTTGCCGTCAAGCGCCGGCCGGCAACATAAAACTTGAATCTCAGCATCATCCGACACTGGATCCGCCTCGGACTGCTAAAACCCTAAAACCCTAAATTGGTGACCCCGACATGCGCTCTTCGGAGTTTTCATCATGCCATCCCTGAGCTCGGCTTGCCGCAGTTCCCTGCTCGCCTCAATTCTCGGGATTCAGTCAATCGCCGACTGTTGACTGGAAAACTTGAGCCTCACCATCTCGAAACTGGATCCGCCTCGGAGCTAGTGTGGCCCCTGCCGACCTCCGGGCCCACCTGGATAACCCGCTATCCTGTCATAGCACATCGTTCAGTCGTCTTCGTCCTTTGTATTCATCCTGGCCTCAAGATGGAAATTGGCCACCTCCACCCTAAGTATCAGTTTGCAGGCATACGCCCGGCACAGCACTTGGAGGTACGCACGCCTCCATCAGTCCTCGCCTCACACGGCACGCCTCGCCCCAGTGTTTCCTGTACTCAGTGACTGGTACGTTGCAGCCGCCTCTTACATGATAACACTCCTCTGTCACGCGTACATTCCCTCTTTTCTTTCTTTCCAACTCTGACACCCGCCTCTGTCATGCATCTCTCTCTTTTCCACTTTCTGCTTTCTGAGTTTTGTTTTGGTCTTTGTTGCCACGTTATCAACAAACTTCATACACGCAGCGCTCTCTTGTACATATTGTATTCTATTTTTGCCTTTCCGCCTTGTACATGTCGCGCTTCCTTTCTTTTCTCTCTTTTTCTTGTTTATCGTGCTTCGTGCCTCCCGGCCTCACCAATGGCGGGGGAGTACTGTAGCGGAATGACGTCACTATCACATTATAAGCATGCGCACAATCATAAAACATTCTCTTAGGCGTCACCTTCTTTGTTGTCCAGTTGGCCTTTGTAGCCGTCGTCTAGGGCCCGACGTAAACCCCTGAACCTCTACCGTCTACCTCCATCAATAGAGTGACTATCCGGGATGCGTAGGAATCCCCCCCAGCACGTACTGCAGCTGGCTCCAATGATTATTCCTTTCACGTTGGAATTAGACGTTCTTTTCCTGGAGAGCCCGAATCTCCTCTCGAAAGTCCGCAATCCTTTTTCTGTTCTTTGGAGGCTGTTAGACTTTTCAGGTCCGCAATATCTTCCACAAGAAGGCGCACTGTCTCCCTCAGCTGATTCATGATCGTAAGCATCCTGGTGCTGGCGGCTTGAGGGTCGGTCCATTGGTAGCCCAGTCTGTAATGCTACTCGATCATTTGGCTGGATTTTTTTCCCGGAGTGCTCCGACGAGCTGAACTTGGCTGAGGCTGGCCAAGTTCACATTGTTGGCCCTTGCTAGGCTTTCTGTCCCTAGCTATCCAGAATACCAAAATCTATGGTAGCCATACTCTCCCTGGGAGAGCAGGGAATTGGACGTAAAAGAACCTACCACTGCGCAGGGGAACGACGAAAACAATGTCATGCCCCAGGGGCTGCTGTGGCTGTCGACGTCAGCAAGAACATCTCGCGTGTCGTTGACGTACGCCTGGAAAAGTGTTGGTCCAAGAATGCTTCCCTCAGGGACTCCAGCGGTGGTCGTGTACGTAGATGACGTACGCCTCCAACGAGGCACTGTAAGGAACGGGTGTCGAGGGACGGGGCCAGCCATCTCTGAAGCAGACCATTGATGCCTAGGCTTCGCATCTTGTGGAGGAGGCCGACATGTGAGACACGATCAAATGCTCCTGTGATGTCCACAGCAAGGATACGCGCCGCCCTCCACAGCCCACAGCGCTTGCCCCAGCCAGTTTGGAGAGCTTGCAAAGTGTCTGATGTTCCGAGGCCTCCGCGAAATCCAAACTGGTGCGACGTGAGCAGATGGTGGTCCTCAAAATAGTTTACGATGTGTCTGTTTACTAGAGTTTCCATGATTTTCGAGATTATGCACAGTAAGGATATGGGCCTGTAGTCGAGCGGGAAGATCGCTTGTGGATGAGAACCACGGTGGCCGTCTTCCACATCCTAGGTTGGACTCCAGACCGGAAGCATAAGGCACTGGGACTGGTTCTCCTGCCTTGTTCGGAGGTGATCCAGTTTGTTGGCTGTTTAGACATGTCTGTGTTAGACACCAGTGAGGATAGGAGATATTCAGCAAGCGCAGAATCTGGGTGATTGCATGTTGTGGTGGTAGGAGTGGTTGTGTCCGTGTGCGGTGAGGTTGGATGTTGTCGTACCTGTACCTGTGCTGCCTGGCGGCGTTTCAGGGTGCACAGTCGAGCTGGTTGCCGACATGGGCGATATAATGCCATGTTCGTACTGGTCGTTGACTGGGTCATTTGGTGCGAGCTGGAGAGCAGGTCCGCTTTCGGAGTGGTGTTGGCACCGTCGGAGGCGGTTTCGGATACGGCGCTGGCGTGGGTCAAACTCTGGGCCGCTTTTGGTGCCAAATCGGTACGGTGAGAGTCAGTTTCAGCTCCGCTGTTCCGCTCTGTGCTGCCCGTGCTGCTGCCTTCTCTGCCGGTATGCGTGGAGGTGTGTGCACTGCGACAGTTTCGGCTTTATTTCAACAAGAATGGGTGAGACATTTTCGGAATTTGAGAAATACCTAAAAACCCACTCATAGTGGTCATGACGAGTACTCCCTCTGAACTCCTGAGACACGAACATGTTTCACATTGTCACGAATGGTCTCTAAACCAGCTCCCCCTTCGCGTAAAAGTTTCACGGCTTGCTAATGGTCCCTAGTCATAACTCGTGACAGGTTGTCCTTCTCCTCTTTTAACGTAATTAGCTTGGCTCACCATCCGAGTAAAACTATTTAAAATCATAACTTATTGTTTTACTGCTTATATAGACAGTTTCCTCTGAGACAATAATGCGACAATACTCATAAAAAGGACTTTACGAAAATCTTGAAAGTTCGGTTTCACAAGTATACTTTCACTTGAAGCCTTCTCATCAGGTGAAATAAAGGCAAAGGAAAAGGAAAAGGAACACTAAATTAAGTACGGTAAGGAGGTGGTCAAGCAGCGCAAAGAAGAAGATAGCTAAAGTAAACAGCGAAAATGTGTGACCTGTACACATAGCAATAATGACACAAAAGTGCAAGTGCGAGAAAACTCAATCAGCGTGACATATAATGCGACAACAAGAGACAATCACTGGACATAACTAACGAGGTTTTGACAACCTACCTAACAGCCCAAGTGTGAATTTAATTTGCTTTTGCTTGCTTGCAAAGGTTGGGTTTCTTTGTGTGGATGTATACGGCTTCAAAACAATCTAGCAATGCGTACACATGACACAATCGAACAAAATCATCTGAATACACAGCACAACAATCAGGATGCTCAAACAAATGACTAGCAATGGACGACTCATACTTATCAGAACTAACATCAAAATAATCAGCATGTGCGGTGGGCACATCCGATACCAAATTGCTAGTCATGTGGAGCCTAGCCATTGCCGCTGTCAGTGCTTTAGACGCTGCCATCGCGGTCAGTGCCGATCTTTGCTGTTGCTTGGCGTTGATGTCAGTGCTTTAGACTGCCATCACCATCGTTGCCGATCTTGTCAACATCTGGACGCACGCATCCAACAACAGGAGACGTCCAGCAAAGAATCATCCTGGTACAAGATGATCTAACACAGCAGCATCAACACCAAGCAATGTCACCTCGCATTTAACTAGACCACCCGAAAAACAACCGGACAAGACACTTACTGGCATGGCAGTGACAGGAACCGCATCAACTAGAAGAATGACAAGATCAGCAACGACGGCAATGGCAGCAGGAGCAGTCTGAAGAACAAATTGCCTGACTCCACCAAGACACGAACCAGTGACCCTCGCTTGTAGCCAGCGATGCTGTAACCACTGAGCTATGGTGTAGTGGTCATCCCAGCAGAAACCGTTCAACATTTTCTTCAGACTTCGTAACTCACACTTTGTGTGAATCTATACAGGCGGGTGGGACGCATCCCTCACTGCAATCCACACAATCCACCTACAAACTAGTGCGCAATATTCTTCCAGGATCATACATCCTATCCAAATTCTACTTTGTTCTCCCAGAGAATTGAATGATAATCAACTTGTTCACCTACCTGACGGGCTGTTCAAAGCCACAACCAAATTACAAGTACTGTAAGTCATGTTGTGAATGTACCGTAAAAAGGCGTTTTTGTCGTAGTTCTTTTAACCCTTTAAGAGCCACAGGAAAATTTCAAAATTCTGCATTTTTTCGTGTTCCTTGGATCATAGCTTCAGTTCTACTCACTCAATCCTCACAATCTAGGGCTTCCTGGAAAGGTCTCCGCGAGAGGGAGAGAATGAGGTCGATCATGATAGCCAGCACACCGTCTATCCAGCGCTAGATCGCAGCGACAGTACGAAAAATGCCCCAAATGCGTCCAATTGCGTCCCGCTCCAGATATTTCATTTTACTCGATCGTGGAGTTCCAATTTTTTCGCTGTGTACTCTTGACAATATCAACAGTGAAACCCGTGCAAATCCGAGTAAACCAGCGTGACGAAAAGTCTCAAAATTCTCAATACTAAAGTCGCACTGCGCGCTTTTGAAATTGCCGCGATCGCGGCTCAACTTACGAGTGATTTATCTCGAGAACCGTTGCTCGCAGCGCTTCGCGGATTGTTTCTCCCGACAGGTGAGCGTTTTCTCTTCGCCCTGGATATTTCGATCACTGGATTTGAGCGAGATTGGACTGAGTTACGATCTGTTGAAGTTTTGCATTTGAATGCGTCGTAAACGACGCATTCAAGTATGGGGCGGCTCTTAAAGGGTTAAGATGTAGCAAATGGGATTTCGGGATATGGTATCTCGTTGAATGATTCCCATGTACCCTTTATGACCCGAAGCTAACGCCGCTCGTGGAAGACTTTTCCAGGTAGAACTCCGTTTTGGAAGCAAAGAGCTGAGATAGTGTCTTTACAAGTTCCATTGTGCATTCCTTCAAGAAAGAACTAGCTCCTGCGATTTCTTTTCCACTTAGCCACCTATTTAACCTCTCCTTTACCACAGGCAAGTTCCCTACTGAATGGAAACTGGCTAAATTTGTGCCTATTTGCAAGTGCAAAGGCAGCAAATCCCAAGCGAGTAACTATCGCCCAATTTCCCTCCTGTCCTGTCTTTCCAAACTTTACGAACTGGTCTTCTTCAATCAATTATATAATCATATTTCTCCTGCTCTGGATCCCGCGCAATCTGGGTTTCGTCGTGGTGACTCGACCGCTCTACAGCTCACCAAGCTGATCCAAAACATTGCCGACCATCGTCATATGGGGCGGAAAGTTGCCATGTGCTTTTTCGACCTCGAGAAAGCTTTCGACACCGTGTGGCACTGTGCATTACTTGCTAAACTTTCCAAAGTTTTCGGTGTGTGTGGCGCAGCGCTAGAGTGGATAACAGACTACCTATCCGACAGAACGCAAGTTGTCTTTGTAGTTGGACTTCTCTCAGATGCTTCACCTGTTCTGTCCGGAGTGACGCAGGGATTCATCCTAGGGCCCCTCCTTTTCCTAGTGTATATTAATGATCTTCCCAGTCATGTTGAAGGTGTGTCCTTATTGGCTGACGATACTGCACTGCTCCGGTTCAATGAGTGTCTAGAGAGGCTGCGAGACAGTCTCCATCGCGGCATCAACTAAGTCCATCAGTGGATGACTACCTGGAGATTAAGACCTAATATCGCCAAGACTGAGATATTATTCCTGCCGAACTCTAGAGCCAACCTAATCATTTACTCTTCCCAGATCCCTCACAGATCTCACAGTGGTAAAGCAACACAAGCATCTTGGTTTGGTTATTGACTCAGACTTATCGTTTAGTTGACATGTCGACTATATCTGTAGCAAAGTCAGTAAAGCTGTTGGCTATCTCGTGTCTCATTGCTCCCACCTACCGCTTGAATGCATTTGCCTTTTTTATAGGGCTGAAACAATTATACCGATAACTCGCATATCGATCGTTAAGAGTGCAATCGATAATTGTTAGTGTTCAAAACGAGTGCTAACGATTTTTTATGCATGCATATTAGTGACAGTATTCTAGCCCTTGCACTCCATCCGATAGTGAATACGAGTACAATCATGTACTTTCAAGTGCAGTAAAATTGATTTGTGTCTTTGAAAGAGATCGGGAGAGAAGACGTTGCCTTTTCAGTTCATTCGTGGGAGAAGTCAGAGATGAGAGCAGTTGCCAGAGAGTGACGACAAGATTCTTCGCTCTAGAAACAACATGAAGCTCTCTACTTGAGTAGTTCGTGTTGACAAAACGAGCCAGATATCTACAGATGTCAACAGTGCGGTGCCACAAATTTCTAACGTAGCAAAGGTATCATAGAATTTCTTCATAAACTGGTGTTCGATAGAGCTGACAAGAATCAATAAAACCAATATATCGATCGTTAATGATATTGGTTGATCGTTAGGAGTTATTGAATGATCGTTTCAGCCCTACTTTTTTATCATTGATATATTCTCCCCATTTTTTCTATTGCTCAACCACCTGGTCATCCCTACTAAGTAAATCGTTAATGAGTACCCTGGAAGTCCACAATAAGAGGATACTGAAAGTCCTTTTCCGCAAACCTTCCCTATCTCTAGTCAAGCAGATCGAAAACTGTGTATTGTTGTTCATTCTATTCGTCTTGACAAAGCCCCGCCACACTTGCGTAAATATAACTGGTTTCTTCCCACTCGTTCTACGCGCAATCCCTGCACTTTACCTAAAGCCCGAACATCAGCTTATACCAGATCTCCGTTTTTCGCTGCCTATTCTCTCTGGCTGGCCCTGCCTCTATCAGTAAAATCGTGTTGTACCCTAAATGGTTTCAAGGCCAATATGAAGCTCGTGTTCTAATAGAGAGGTTCTGCATCACGTGAAACGCAGAGAAATCACGTAGAGAGCAGGTGTCTGCGTTAGAGTCTACAGCTCCCTATGTTTTGGGTCCAGATTTCTACGCGGAGATGAGGTTCTCTATGTTGTGGCACACGCAAAGAAAATGCGTACGGATTGGCTGGGTATCGATCAACTGATGCAGAAAACTGCCAAATATAGAAGGGAAAATCCCAGCACTCATTCCACGTGACTTCTCTACGTGAAGAGTAGAGCAGAACAGGATTTCTTTACGTTACGAGAACGTGAAGAGACTTCGCGTGATTCTTTGCGTCATGTTCCCGAAACGTAGAGCAGAACCTCCCTAATACCGTATTTTCCGCGGTATAAGCCGCACCGGGGTATAAGCCGCACCCCCCCCCCCCGTTTTGAGGCAAAATATTGACTAAAAGTTGGTTTTCACACTCATTGACAAATGGCCTTTCTACAAATTTATTATGTATGGATGTGTGGAAACCGGCACTTGCAGTACGCAAAATAGAGTCCCCGTATACGCGTACCGTATGGTGTAGCCCGCGCCGTGACTAGAACTAGTAGAAGTGCCGGGATAGCAACACAGGGTCGAATGACATATAACGTGACGTCAGCATGCATACTGATGTATGCTTAGCATTCATGCGCGCAAGCATATTCGGTGTATAAGCCGCAGGGGTGATTTTGGTCCGATTTTTAGCGAAAAAAAGTGCGGCTTATACCCCGGAAAGTACGGTAACTGCTAATTATTTATCGAGGTTTGTTTCTCTTTGCCTCCAGTAATGTGTAATATTTATTTTTCTGCTTTGTTTTTGTTTACTGCCATGGCTGGCTACTGCCCCCTCCGTCGATATTGGCCTATATTCTCTGGCCACGGTAAGGTGAATAAATAAAAATAAAACAAAATTGCATCACAGCTCAAAGAAACTATTTGATCGCAAAACGAAGTGGGACCCATGCCGCTCGTCAACATTTACAACACTTTCGTTTCGACAAGTTCTCTTTGACTCAATTACCGATACGAGGAAGAACTCGTTTGTTGTAAAGGAGACGTGCATGACTGTATCAACGTGAGTGAGTTGTCATTCTTCCTGCTTTCGCGTGGAATATTTCTTCCAGTTCACAGTGAGTTTTTCCAGGCAGCTCTCGAGTGCTAATACGGTAAGACGGCAAACTCCGCGGGCGATAGCCAGGATTGCTCATCTTTTTGAAACGGACTGTAGGTCCTTCACATTGATTCAATACCGAATAGCTAATGTTTATTGCATGAACCATATAGCTGGAAGTACTTATTGAAGAAATGAAGAAAATCTATCTGGCCGCTTTTGGAAAACGCCCGTCGGAGTACAGATATTTGCGTTCGGAACCGAATGATTCTAGTCAATACATGTTGCCACTCACCGACTTACAATATTTAATACTCGCTCCATAGCAAACCAGTCGGGCAAACTCATTCAAATCGGTGAGTACGACGGAAAGCGCCCCCTCAAGCTCCAACACCAGGCACCGCTCCAGACGCCAGCACGCCAAACACTGCAGCGTGGTCACCTCCACCGAGTCTGACAAGAAATTTGAACCGACAACCCTTGTCACTCCAAACAACAATCATTAATTTACTGAAGAGGGAAACATCCCCGACACAAGTTGTTTCACAGAACACATATTTTCGGTTTTACAAATCTTTTTAAAGGACTGACCAGTTTTGCTGTCTAAGGCAGCTCATCGGAGTGAAGAGAAAATGTAAAACCACAACAGAATTTATGCAGGCGAGATAGGCACTAAATTATACATAGATACAAGTATGCCGCCAAAATGCTAGGGGCCCCAAGAGCATTGGGAGTTCCTAATTTGGAAGTGCTGCAATTCTGTTATGACACATGGGTAATAATATGGGCTGGAATTCCAATATGGATGAATGCTTATATGGAACATGCTTTGTAATTATGAACAAGTTGTATGTTGTACATGAAAAGGCATGCAAGCCCAGTTTGTACATTATATCTGTCTGGTAATGTGTACAGACTTATTTTTCAGGAAAAGGGACGTAAGTCTTAGGGCATGTTCGATTGATGGGATCCGGATCCCGATCCCGATCTTGGATCACTCGGATCCTCCCAGTTCCAATCGAACGATGGCTAGCACGGTTGGTCGTCGTAATGATGACGTACAAAAATGGCGATTGAAAGTTGCCAAGGTTGTCAAGGTACCGATCAATTTTTGTAATAATATTTTGAAATGCAAATCTAAACGCGTGAGCTAGCATGGTTCTGCGATCATGTTGTCGCCTCCATAATAGGACCATTTCAAGTCCATAAAAAGCTGCTGTTCCACTTCCATTCCATTCCACGTGTAGCTTGTGAAGTTAGCTGTTGTTCTCCTTCCTCGTGAGGTCTTGTTCAGTTCCATTTTTTGGTAGCAAGCATCATGGACGAAGGAGATAATGAGATTCGCCGACGGAAAATCCGTGTCGTAGTTGGCATTGTAGCTGTGGTAGTTGCCAGAATCCTGCAAAGTGAGGAGATACCATCTGATTTGTTTGATGAGATTTGTGTACTGTCGCACCAACCTGGCTTCAATGGAGTCCTTGGATTTCGAACACCTCGACGTGTATCAGTTCCGCGGCAGAGGGACTACGTCGAAGTTGTTGTGCCTCTGCAGTCTGATGCAGATTTTCGTGGACACTTCCGTTTGCACCGTGCAACAGTAGAAATTGTATGCACAAAGCTATCCCAGTCTGTCCACATGGCTGTGCAGGGCAATGGAGGTCGGAAGCCTATACCCGTGCGCAAGCAGCTTTTGGTTACTCTTTGGTGGCTTGGCAGTAAGAGCACCATCAGAGAGGTGGCAGACAAGTTCGGTCTATCCAAATCGACAGTATGGCACAGCGTACGGCGTGTGTGTTTTGCCTTGCAGGACATGGCTCCGTTATTGATATGTTGGCCCCAGGGGCAAGGTGCAGAGAGGACGCAAGCAGAATTTCATTCAGCTCAGCACATCCACGGCGTCATGGGGGCGATTGATGGTTGCCATATCCCGATTGCAGCACCAAATGAGGCACCTGAGACATACCTGAACAGAAAAAAATTCCATTCCGTTATTCTACAAGCAGTCTGCGACAGGAACCTGCTATTTACGGATGCGTATTGTGGCTGGCCCGGCTCTGTGCATGATGCAAGAGTATTCGAAAACAGTCCCCTGAAGCAGTTGGTCACTGAAGATGTTCGTCGTTTCTTTCCTGGAGAAGCCTTTATCGTTGGAGATTCTGCGTACCCACTACTGCCGTGGCTGATGACTCCCTTCAGGGATGATGGTCACCTCACAGCAAGTCAGACCAATTATAACTTCAAGCACTCGTCAACACGGATGTGTATTGAAAGAGCTTTCGCATTGCTGAAAGGAAGATGGAGGCAACTCAAGTATCTAAATATTGTGAATGTTGAGAACGCCACCCATATCACCATTGCCGCCTGCGTGTTGCACAATATGGCCATCATGCACGAAGACGATGTCAGTGATTTTCTTCAAGACCTACCTGAAGGTGATGTACCTAATCCAACGTTGTATTTTCAGCCAAACACCGGTGCTGCAGACAAGCGCAACCGAATTGTGGATCTCATTGCTTAACAGAGGAAGGCAGACTTTCACAATTGTTGACTTTCTACTACTCACTTCGCATAATTCTGCTGTATTTGAGTAGGGTCCTCATTTCTTTCCACACTCTACCTTTCATGCAACTGTTCTCAGTATGTGAGTTGTGTGCCAATGCTCCACCATGGCAAATTGTGTTTTGGCTGTGTAGTCTGGACAAGTTAATGATGTCATGAGATGATCATGATGCTATGGGATCGTATTATTTTAATCATTCCTGCATTGCATTTTTAAACACAGACGTCATCGTGCATCCGGAACTCAAATCAAGGCATGTGTGAAAAGCTTTTGGGTGCCAGCTACTGACTGCAGAGAATGGCAAGGAATAGTGTCGTGCAAGTAGGCAGTAGTGTGTGATTGGTAGTCTTCCCTGCCACCCCATGCTTTAACGCAAACCGCGTCACACATACACGCAACCAGAAGATGATACTCGATATTGCGTAGGTAGTACTTTCTCATTATAGGCAGTGAAATAAGCACAAACTCAGCCGAGTATCTTGTTACCCATATCAAAAGAATGATACATCATTGAGAGATGGATAATTATACAAGTAGATGCAAGGTATCATCACCATTGGTGTGTGTGTATGTATGTGCATGTAGCATTGGATGTTATGTAGAAACACATGCTGTATGCTTCACAAACTCACAACAGATACATAAATAAATAGTACTTCGAAGTATGCCTCTACTGCTTTGCAAGCCTATTGACAGCTGCAGTAAGGTCGCCAAGTATTGCCATCTGGTCGTTGTGCTTACGCTCTTGCCAGGTTCGATCTTCACATTTCGTCTGCTTGAGCCATTCCAGGGCGTCACTGGACTGCCCTCCAGACCGCTTTCTCCTCTTCTTTACGCCCTTCTCCTCATCATTAGCAGCAGGGGTTTGCCACGGCTGCTGATGCACCTGCTGTAGCATTGAGACGGACTGGAGTAGCTTGCGGTGTGGTCGGAGCGGATGATACTCTTGCTTCACCATCCTGATCGTCCTCCGAATCCGATAATTCAACTGGACGCTTTGGGGGTCTGGTGACAGGAACCAGCGGGCCACCCACACATTTTGGGTGGATGTTGGGCTTCCAACCAAACGTAGCATTCATTTCATCATAGAAAGCAGGCGGCTGTTTACGGTCAGCCCCAGTTTTTTGCTGCGAATCCACATAGGCTTTGTACGCTTTCATCAGGTTTTTCCATCTGTTTTCACATTGATCTGCAGACGGATGTAGTTCCTCGTCCGGGAATGTTGCTGCAATTCGCTGGGAAATCCTGTTCCACACACTCTTTTTCCTCCAGTTGATGTCTTGAAACAAGCCGTCGTTTTCGGACCGTGCCGAAATTAATTCCAGCGTCAGCCGTCTTGTCCACTGGAAGCCAGGCCTACGATCTTGGCCACTGGGCTGAGAGGGCTTTGACGCAAGACTTTCAGCTGCCATTGTCAGAAACGAGAAAGATGAGGGAGATAGTGAATACTACTCGTGCTGAATGCTTTTTATATGCGAGGAAAAGTTGTCCCTCACGTCATTCTCGCCATACTAGGATCATCTCTCCGGTCTGGTCCGGCCATGTTTGTAATTTCGGTGCCAATCTGGGCAATTTGCCGCCCAATGAGCCGCAGTTGTAGAAGCAGTAACAGCAAACATTGGAGTGAGTTGAATTGGAAGGAAGCACAAATGGAAGAAAGTGAAAGCTCCACGTGTTGATGGCCCAAGTGAAAAGGGCTCTCACAGGTTCCGTATCTCCATATGTTGAATTTCGCTGTACATGTGGGCTATTTGCCGCCCAATGAGCCGCAGTTGTAGAAGCAGCAACAGCCAAAATTGGAGTGAGTTGAATCGGAACGAAGCATAAACGGAATAATGTGAAACCTCCACGTATTGATGGCCCGAGTGAAAAGGGCTCCCACGGGTTCCGTACCTCCATGTCCATATGTGTTGAATTCCGCTGCAAACGTGGGCTAGTTGCCGCATAATGAGCCGCAGTGGTAGAAGCCGCAATAACAGCCAAAATTGGAGTGAGTTGAATCGGAACGAAGCATAAACGGAATAATGTGAAACCTCCACGTGTTGATGGCCCGAGTGAAAAGGGCTCCCACGGGTTCCGTATCTCCATGTCCATATGTGTTGAATTCCGCTGCAAACGTGGGCTAGTTGCCGCATAATGAGCCGCAGTGGTAGAAGCCGCAATAGCCAAAATTGGAGTGAGTTGAATTGGAACGAAGCACAAATGGAAGAAAACGAAACTTCCCCGTCGACTGTTGGTGGCCCGAGGGAAAAGGGCTCCAGGGATCCAACTGGTTCCGCATCTCCATATGTTGAATTTCGCTGCCACTCAGGGCTGTTTGCCAGCAAAGGATACGCAATGGTTGAAACGGTAAACCAAAAAATAACAAAGGAATGAAACAACCAAACTTTTGCTGTGCAAGGCGTGAGGAAAGGCATTCCCGATCCCGCAGGTTGGGTCCCGCCAAATGTGCAGTTGTCGTGCCAAAAAAGGTTGATTGGCAAAAAAGAATCCGTTGGATCCGGTCAACCCTGCTCCCCGAGGTGGGTTGACCGGATCCAAATCCAAAGGATCCGGATCCGGATTCGACCAATCGAAAGGGTGCGAATCCAGTGGATCCGGTGGATCGGGATCCCGATCCTACCAAACGAACATGCCCTAAGATTTCACGAAAAAACTGCTGTTTGATACTGACTTTCTTCTCATCGCTTTTCTTTCACATGTACTTGTACATGATGTAGTCACTTTCGCATGTAGAATATTCCATGTTTACTTTGACGCTAAGTGTTGCCTGAAAAATGGACAATGACGAGGCATTCCCGATCTCGACGGTGTTTGATGATGACGAGACAGAAGAAATGCTGTTCCCTGCTCGGTGCGATATTGCTCCGTTTATGATGTTCCTTGTTTGCACAGCAGTGCCAAGAGTAACAAATTTTGCTGAAGCAACTGTGCCTAGCTATTCTATGAACAATTTTTGCCAGCATTTTCTTCTCCCTCCTTTATTTTGCCTTTCCCCTATTTTGTTGCTGGCAGAGGTTTGATGGAGTTGTGTGCATGTGCATGTGGCGGACCATTTTAGTACCGTCATGACTTTTTTAACACGTGGCTTCTTTTCTTTTCTTTTTTCACATCACCCCATGTGGATCCGTGGAATCGATTCCGAATCGATTCCAGGGCTCACGACATGGAAATCGAACGACTTCAATGCATGCGAATGGATTTATGAATCAATCCAAGTGTGAAATCGAAAGCACTCAGCCGGGCCATCCTCCACTTGCTCTAGCGTTTCTCGGCCGTAAGTCGCAGGATCTGCACTCTGGAACCTGCTGCCAGAAGATGTTGGGACCATAGCAAGACAGAACAAGTTTAACATAAGTTGCCTACCATATTGTTGGTAAGATTAGCCCACCCCTAGCTCTCCTCAACCACACTGTCACCCCTGATACTCGCTTGTCAGATACTTTCGTAATTTTCTAATTAGTGTCTTCTTTTTTCTAAATGCGGCTTATCCATTCGCCTTTATAACATTGGGTCTAGTTCCCGCTTATTGTGTGAATTAGAATAAACCAACTAACCCAGCAACATAGCAGATCGACGGATTTGATTGAGTTGATCGACAATCAAGATCAGAATTAAAATCTGGACGATGAAGGCTGATCAGCAACACGATATTTGCGTACATTTACCCGAGTTGCCGGAGTTCGCAGCATGCAGCAAGGTGTGGGTTTTCCCCAGGTTCGGTGAGGAGCGAGCGTACGTCTGCTTGTTGTAATTTTCTTGTCGAGCAACCATTCGTCTCAAAAAGGTCGACACTCTAATCAGTGAGCTCATCACGTTATCTGGTTGCATGAATATAGATCAGGTGGGAAAAGAGACATTATGTCGATAGGAATCAACTTTATTCTCTTTGTCGAGCTATGTCGCTCCGGCAACAGATGCCATCCATGCGTGAAACACAAAATTACTGTTGGCATCCTAAAAAAATGCACGAAACACACGACCAACTTACCAGATACACGAAATAGCCGTGGATGCATTTCCGTACCCAACAAGTCGATCTCTCCGGGGTGCACCTGAAAAGCAAGTGCTCGAACCTGTCATACCTGTCATACTGGCCAACCCTCCCGGTTTTCCTGGGAAAATCCCGGGAAATGAACACTACTCCCGGGGTCCTGGGGATTTGAAGGAAAATCCCGGACAAGTCACAGTTTCGTCTGATACAGGATTTTCCTGAGATTTGGTTTGAATGTCCCGGTTTTTTTCAAAAATATGTACGGTGCGCACTTGCACTTCGTACTGTAAACAGCACTTTCAAGACCTGACCACAAGATCTGCACTGACAGGCGCTATAGGTGGGCGCCGACGCGCCGACTGATCAAACAGCAGTGCAGGGTTGAACTGTGCCGTACGCAGATCTGCATCTTTTTTTGGTGGGAAAAGCCCTTTTCACTTGTTTTTGTGCCATCCAGGGATTTTGCGAAAAATCCAGGGATTCTGCATGGATTGTCAAGGGATTGAGATTTTGGTGGTTGGTCAGTATGCTACGTGGTCGAAATTTCAAATGATATTCCTGGAAAACAGGTTGCAGCTAGATCCCAAATCATGAAGTGCAGGGCATCGTACCTCTTCATGGTTTCACTCAAGCAGCATTCCTTCATACATCACAGTAGCAGCATAGCATCATGTTGCTGATCAACCTGATCATCTAGATTTTGATTCTCATCTTGATTGTCGATCAAATCGATCAAATCCGTCGATCTGCTATGTCACGCGGTGGTCGGCACACGGCCAGTTTCAGGACGCAAAAATATCGTGCTTGGATCGCACAAATCGAGATTTGTTCAATATGTTTGCACTTCTGCAGAGCGTTGCTGCTAGTGAAATTCAAGTTGTTCAGGGAAGGAAATGGTTGTTGTTTGGAGTGACAAGGGCTGTCATTTCGAATTTCTTGTCAGACTTGGTAGAGGTGACCACGCTGCAGTGTTTGGCGTGCTGGTGTCTGGAGCAGTGCCTGGTGTTTGAGCTTGAGAAGGCTCTTTCCGTCGTCGGGTATGAAATTGGCAATGTTGCAATGTAGTGAAGTGAAAGTATTTGAATTTGTGTATTTCCAGAAAACCTGGAACACTTACGAGACATGTCCTGGGTGGTAGTGGAGTTAGTCCACTATCCTGCAGTGCATGGTTCAGAAAAATAGACGCCGTAAATGGCTCCCGCTATGGCCCTTGACATTTGGCTATTCTAGCGATGCAATTTAGTGATATTTGGAGATGATGGCCATTGCTTTCCTGGATGTAGCCATGGCTCTATGTGGTGGTGATGTGAAGACTGCTCAGGTGAGGTAATGTTGGCATGGTGGTGGTTTGTTTCTAGCTCCATTGCGTACGCTGTACCAGCGCTCATTTTGGACCCAATATTCAGTCGTATTTTGGGCCCATTTTAGCCAAGGTGTTACGAGCGCTTTTGCATGATTGTTGTGGACCCCAAAGGAAACCTACTTGCAAATTTTGAGTGAAATCAGAGAGATGGCCCGCCCAGCGTTTCTGGTTTTCTCAGATAATTATGCTTTCTTAAAAATGCTACAAGATGAAAACCTTAAAAACAAATTGTCATGTTGCGTGGTGATGTCTGCGGCATTCATACTTTTCATAGCTATTATTTGGATGTTTGCTGATATTACATTTCCAGTCGATATTGAGAGGGCCAGCTGGTCACTCAGTGTCAACCCAAGTAAAATGGAACGTACTCAGGTGCTCAGAAGCAACGAAAGGATTGGTGAGAGGTGGAGAATGGTCCGAAAACTAGGATCTCGTCTTGGCGACGAGGCTGACGTAGCACGGAGGAAGCAGCTTGCTTCAGCAGCCTTCACTTCAATGTTTAACCTCTGGAAACGGAGATCTGCTGTGAGTGAGCGTCTGCGCCTGCGATTGTACTCGGCATTCGTCCTACCCGTCCTCACGTACCACTGTGGCACTTGCGGCCTCACGCAATTTGCTCTCCAGAAGTTGGATGCCTTACACCGACGTCAGTTGCCGTCTCTCCTTGGCATCAAATGGCCACAGCGCATCTCCAATGAAGCACTGTACCAGAGGTGCCAAATAGAGGAGATCAGCATCTTCATCCGCCGTGCCAGGTGGCGTCTATTTGGTCACATCTTGCGGCTGCCACCATCAACCCCCGCAGTAATGGAAATGGAATTATTTTCGCAAACAACAGCCCCAGATGGCTTGGCCGGCCACGCGTCACTCTTCCCAACGTGCTGCATCAAGATCTGCAGAAAGCCGGGCAGGGTAGACTCCTGACTCCGGGAGATCTCCTTTCGCTCTGGGCAATAGTTGCCTGTCGTAAGAGCTGGAAGGCTCGGCGTGAGGCAATATGTTCATCCAACTAGTTACAAATCAATGTACTTGTAATCCCATATTAGCCCGGTAGTGCAACATCAAATCAACCAGATACATCTTCTTAATTTGCTCATCTCCCTATGTTTCTCTCTCTCTCTCCCTCTCATCTCTCTATCGTTCTCTCTATCAATCTCTCTCTCTCTCTCTTTCTCTCTCATCTACACCGGTGGGTGAGACGCAGATCTCAATGTAACCCACACACTTGACGTACAATGTACATCTTATCCAATTTCTACTTTGTTCTTCCAGAAATGTCGTGAGGAATCAACTTGTAGACCTACCTGACGGGCTGTTCAAAGCCACAACCAAATTAGAAACCCTGTAAGTCATGGTGGGCATGTATTGGAAAAGAGAGAGAGAGAGAGAATGAGAGAGAGAGAGAGATAGAGAGAATGAGAGAGAGATAGAGAGAATGAGAGGTAGAGATATAGAGAGATAGAGAGATAGAGAGATAGATAGATAGATAGATAGATAGATAGATAGATAGACAGAGAGAGAGAGAAAGAGGAAGAGAGAGAGGGGAGAGGGGGGAGAGAGTGAGAGAGAGAGAGGGGGGGAGTGGGGGAGAGAGTGAGTGAGAGAGAGAGAGAGAGAGAGAGAGAGGGGGGGGGAGAGAGAGAGAGAGAGAGAGAGAGAGAGATCGATCAGTCTGTGAGAGGAGCTCACTGAGTTACTGCTCCGCTGCATTCACCTCTAGATCTAGTGCGCTTGTGAGAGCCTGGAAGGTCCGCTTTCCAGCCTCAGTTCTGACGCTGACGGGAAGAGCATTCCACTGGACAATTGCCACGAACCAGATTGAACGCCGCCCGAAGGGACTGCGGAGAAAATGCACACATAGCAGATTGGACTGCTGCCCTCAAGTTACCCGGATGTTGCTGGGGACGCCAACTGGAGCTGTGCCTGTGAACATCTCCTAAAGCAGGGGGCTAGCTTTGTGATGGAGGCACCGATGAACTAGGACCAGAAACCTTTAATTTAGCAGTTGCAGTAGGCTGAGGACATCAGCAGGGATAGTAGAGGGGCTGTGGGCACGAGATTACGCTGTTGGAGGGTTGACCGTAGACCTCTGTTGGAGAGTTTGGAGACTTGATCAAGAAGGGTTGGACTCCGCAAGAGCTGCTGTCGCAAGGTGGCACCGATGCCAGCCTTGAGCATCTTTTCAAACGGACCAAGCAGGTGTGTGCTAGGTCCTGGAAAGAAACTGTTTGAACCATAACACAGCTGGGAAAGGATCATGCTCAGGAACCATGTTCGCCGGGCAAGCAAACTCAGTCCTCGTCCATGCCTCCAGAGCGGACCAATTGTTCGCGCTGTCTTGCGACCGATATACTCCACATGTGGAGCCCAGTATAAATCATTATCCAGGACTAAATCAAGGTACTGGGCTGTAGGGGTCACACAGAATTTCTCGCCATTGCAGAAGACCTCCGGTTGTATTGCAGCCGTGCCTCGTGGCCGGATGAAGAGCAACTGTGTCTTGGGATAGCTGAGGAGCAGGCCAATGTCCTCCAGCCAGGTAGCAAGGTTTGTCATGGCTTGCGTGAGGGTTCTGCACACCATAGCAGGGTCAGAATGGGAGCAGTCGAAGGCTTTCGACATATCAACGAACACTGTCCCAGGGAACTCTCGTTTGCATCTAGCGGTGGACCATAGATTAACAGCTAACACAAGTGCATCCTCAGTCGAATGTGCCTCCAGATAGGCCGTGAGCTGTCTCTTAACCATTGTCTCCAGATTACGGGAGATAATGGGGTGGAGAGACACTGGACGATAGTTCTGGGGCAGGGTTGGGTTGCCACACAATGGACTGAAATGTGACACTTTGAAGGTAGGCGGAACCTGTCAAGTTCCAAGAGACAAATTGATAATGCTGGTGAGATTCAATGCAAGAACAGAGGCATCTTCAAGTGAAACTGGCTGGAAATTGGATAGGGATGTCTCCAATGCTGGCCCTGCGGGTGGCTGAAGGTTCAATGTCCGAGCTGGGTCATGGACAATACTATAAAAGAGTGAAGTTAGTTCTGTGATGGATGCCTGTGGCTCAGACGACTCTTTCTTCCAACCAGCAACTGCATTCATGATTGACCAAAGTCTTCGCTGGTCACTGGTGTTGCACTGTGCAGTGAAGAACTCGTTTCTGAGCTGATGAACTAGCTTTCCTGCTGCAACCCTTGCAGCTCTATGTGGGTTGCGTAGCTCTTCATTTTGTTTGTCCCGCATCAACAAGCGGTGAAGCCAGCTCCGTTCCCTCAAACGGGCTACTGGTGCTGCATTTAGCCATGGACAAGGACGGGTGTCCTTTTTTTGTCGGTGTTCTACTGGTGCATGTTCATTCAGAGTAGAGAGGAGAGCGGAGAATAGGCAGTTTGCCAATGTGTCCACATCTGCTTGTGCCTGCAGCGTGCTCAGCTTGTTGCTAAGGTCTACATTAAACTGTTCGCAGTTTATCTTATGTAGTCGGCGATTAGGATTCGGGCGGTCGGTCTTGTGATGCACACAAGCAATACGTGCTAATATTATTATTATTATTATAATTATTATCTTTTCTCTTTTTTTGAAGTGCAAGCCTCTTTTACGGGCAAAAATTAACACAATGTATTAAAATGCAATACAACATACACTGGAGAAGAAATCAGGAAAATAAAATATGAGCTCAAAAATGGAACGAAAAATAGCAAATAGAATCAAAACTCACGATGGAATCAAACTCACGATGGAATCAAACTCATTATTATTATTATTGGTTCGAACAAGTTTTCGTACAACACTCTTCAGGAATCACCGTTGTACTAAAGAACAAAATGAGAACAAAGGAAATAATATAGCAATCAAGGTAGGGTGACACGATACCATGACAGCACTGGAATATCGAGGTGCGATTTCTCACAAAAGTGTGCAGAAAACAAGGGTATACAAGTAAGAACTAAGCGTGACAAGTGTGTATCAGCAACAAAAAACAAAAAAGTGAGAACGAATGATAATAATAACAATAATAAACAAGAAGGTGACAAAACACATTTAGGCACAAGTGGCAACAACGTTGCCACACTACACAACAGAACATTATTTGAACAATTTTAGGGTAATATCACTATCTTTCTGGACACACAAATTCGGCCCATGAATGCGCTGACAAACAGCAATTTGAACAATTGTTCAAATAATGTGCGCCTCCGCCTCGACGGGCAGGGAGCTTGACCCATCTCAGACTAGCGTGAGGAAGCGAGGAAGACCATCCCGAAAACCGCCCTTTGTGACACCGGAGCTCACGGACACCGGAAGAGTTACCAGAAGCAAGGTGAAGAGACGAAGTACTGGAGATTTGAATACGTCGGTACTGGAAGTGACAACAACGATCAACAGGAGGAAACGAGGAAGACCGAGGAGTCAAACGAACGCGACCATGAATTCAAAGAACGTTGGAGGTGTCAACAAGCCCAACGGAAGAGAACAACGGCAAACGTCGAAGGTGACAGAGCTAAATGATCGGACATCGTCCATCAAGCGTCATTTGTCGGGAAGTGCTAACTGTCTTGAGTTGTATAGTGATGATGTCTTTTCTCGTGGAAGGTCAAAGTTACATCTTGCTGTGTTAGAAGCTCTGTATATTCGTAAACTAGATCCAGAACTATGTGTACAGAAGGAGAATGTGTTATCGTTGCAGTTGTTTGGTGTCACACCTCGTGAAAGTGTGACAAGTGCTTCTTGATGTGTTCAACGTGTTTGTCTACAACTTGCTGCTATTGTTTTCGAGTTTTTGTTAACACTTTAGTCATTTTATCGCCTTTGTTGAAGTGTTGACTTGTTCTCTATTTTTCTATATAGTTATGTGTTTTTCCAAATTTCCAACATTCCCTGTACTATCCTGAAGAGAAGGGAAAGAAAACGTTTGATAGAAAAGAATTGTCTACTGAATTGTCTGGATTTGCGTCGTTGCATGCGAATACTTATTACGAAACCGTTTTCCCTCCGTCTCCAAGCTACTGTTTGAAATATTATTATTATTATTATTAAAAAGCTTCTGTGGAGATAAAAATGTAATCAACACAATGAATAGAGTAAAGTGCGCACTCAGTACAAACACCATTAGCAAAACTTGTTTTCATGCAAATAAAGAAGCTTGTTCCTAAACGTTTTCGTCGCCATCTCATCAGAGGATTACTGGCAAATCAACAATAGCTCTTAACTCAATATATATACGCACAATGCAAGTAATAATTTAGACCCTGACTATCGCGAGAAAATGAGAGCTGAAAGAAACATTACATCAACCAACGATATCAGGTGACAACAGATGCGATAAATCCACCACTAGAAAGTAACCATGCAACCACAAACGAGAACTACTGATCTAAATCCACAAACAATTTCAACGTAAACTAATTCTTTTTCTGCCTACACGAAATCGCCTTGGTGGTAAAAATGTAGATAGACTCCAATACACGCAAATACCTTTGACTACGTGAACGAGACCAAACAGAAAAGCAATCATCAGTATAACTAGAACGACAATCACTATTTTATTACTTGCATTGTGCGTATATATGTTGGACTCAGTAGAGCGTCCAGCCCCTATATGATGTCCAACCCCTATATAGAGTCCATTGGTCCAAAATCCACTGTACAGAGTCCAAAATCCACTGTACAGAGTCCAAACTTGGAATCAACTGAGAGTTCAAATTTTAGATGGACATCACTCCCTGTATAGAGTCCAGCCAATTGGCTTCACCCCTATATAGAGTCCATTTGTCCAAAATCAACTGTATGGAGTCCAAACTTTGAAATCAACTACATGTATAAGGAGTCTTTATGTGGACAACACTCCCTGTATAAAGTCCAGCCAACTAGGCATCCCCTATCCAGAGTTCGAAATTAGACATAGGATCTGCTGTAAGCAGTGAATATTAACCAGAAAACGCCTCTCCCTTTAATCCTTTACATCATTCACTTCTCAAGATAAAAAATAAATATTGAGGCGCCCCTGTAGCCACTTCATTACATGAAAAACCCTACAAACACCATCCTCAAATCAAGTGGTCTCTTCGCAGACGCTGCAAATTACAATATCTCAATCATGTAGTGTTGCCAAATATTGTGCACGCACACACACACACACACATGCACACACCCACACACCGCCAAGAAAATACCTAGAAACAACCAAGAATCGAAAGAGAATAATGGAGAGCCAAGGATTAATTATTTGTTTTCAAATTATTGTGCGCGCGCACGCGCGCACACACACACACACACACACACACACACACACACACACACACACACAAACTTATACAACGTCAAAAAAACACCAAGAAAAGAGTAGAGACACAATACACACGCAACTCCAACAGCCATGCAAACGTCCACCCATTGACACGTAAAGTCAAGAGGGATAACAAATAATTATACGAAACGAATGCATACATGGACCGGTGCACGCACCTATTAGTGTAAGAGAGTAACATAGTGTAGTAGTCAGCATAGTACTAGCACATGCTGAGAGTGCAATAGCAAGCTTCACCATTGCTCATGGCCATGCAAATGTTCAGCAGCACTCAGTTCCGCAAGCTTCTGAAGATCAGCACACCTGCAAAAAGTAGATAGCACAAGGATACACGCTTATTACCGTAATGATGCATTGGAGCACACAACTACCAAGTGCTTAACGAATGTGATGCTCAATGAAAATCCATCCACACAAAGACCTGTAAACAGGTGACGGTGGGGACAATAATCTATTAGTAATACGAGGAATAAGATCGTTTGTGCACACTCAAGACGCACAGACACACCACCATAAATGTAGTGTACAGTGTTTCACTTCACTGCAACTAAATTGAAATGAGATGATTTAAACAATCTGTACAGTGTTGCAGTCAGTCAGTCTTCCCCAAGATGGAAATGCAATGATTTGTTGTCACGAGGCAGTTTCACTGACACAATGTCATGTTTGTGACATCAAAACGGTTACTTCTGGGAATACGAGTACATGTATTAGCTTGAAGCTTTTTCTTGTCATCGGCATACAAGAAATCCTCCTACTACTACTACTACTAGTACACTGGCACTGCGTTTGTGGATCCCATTGTATTTGACATCATACTAGAGCCTAGAAGAGGAAGAGTGTCGTGGAGTTCACATAATTATCACAGGGATAAAATACTTTTCTCATGAAATAAAATAATAATAATATTTGATGATAGCTAGACGATCGTATACGATTGATGCAAAGTCCTTGCAGTCCTTGAGGACTATTACGAAGTGGTTGATTACTTTTTAGGGCATTCATTCAAGCAACATCAAACAAACGCGATACGATCCTTGAAAATGGAAAAAAAATCAAGCATAACGACAGAACAGCAGACCAATCGAAACGAGTAAAAGCTTCCTTACCTCAGTCATCGTCCTGCCATGTAGTTGGACAGCCTTTTGACACGGTGGTACAGGCAGCTCTTGTCCAGTCAAACAGGGTATCCTTGTGGCGTCGAACGAAAGAGAGTGTCAGTGTATCTGACTCGTCAGATTGGAACTGTGCTGAACTTTTCTCGTTCTCCGCTTTCTGCTTTCATCCCTCGCTCTGATGAAACCGTTCAAACGCCTTCCTGGCAGCAATGCAATTAATGGCCAGCCAAACAGGGGATCCTTGTGGCGTCGAACGAAAGAGAGTGTCAGTGTACCTGACTCGTCAGATTTGAACTGTGCTGAACTTTTCTCGTTCTGCAATTTCTGCTTTCATCCCGCGCACGGATGAAACGTCTTCAGAGAACCACAAGACGCTTTCCAGATTTGATTTTGAACGTCTCCTTATCCTCCTTGGTTACCTCGAGACAGATTACTGTCAGCAACTGCACAGCAGAACTGGCAGCCATGGCTGAAGTGAAGAAAGGAATGCGCTGCCATGAGGCAAGCAAAACTGAAAAGGTGTTTTCTCTTTCGGGCACAACACACAGGACGGCGTGATTGGATAAACTGGACTCCTGGACCGTGAATAGGGGACTTGTAGAAAAAGTGTACTCCTTATAGGGGATTGCGCGGCAGGATGAAGCTGATCAAAACTGAGTGGACTCCTGGACTCTGTATAGTGGATTTTGGACCAATGGACTCTATATAGGGTGCTGGACATCATATAGTGCATGGACTCTATACTGAGTCCTACATATATATTGAGTTAAGAGCTATTGTTGATTTGCCAGTAATCCTCTGATGAGATGGCGACGAGAACGTTTAGGAACAAGCTTCTTTATTTACATGAAAACACGTTTTGCTAATGGTGTTTGTACTGAGTGCGCAGCTTACTCTATTTATTGCGTTGATTATTATTATTATTATTATTTATGAAAGGATTGGGAGAACTTCAAATTCAAAGGAACAGTAGGGGAAGTGAACTGCCTGAAAAGAGAAAAAAACGCTAGACCCACCAGGACTCGAACCCGGGACCTTGCTTGTCATGCGCAATGCATTATTATTATTATTATTATTATTATTATTCAACGCAATAAATAGAGTAAGCTGCGCACTCAGTACAAACACCATAAGCAAAACTTGTTTTCATGTAAATAAAGAAGCTTGTTCCTAAACGTTTTCGTCGCCATCTCATCAGAGGATTACTGGCAAATCAACAAAAGCTCTTAACTCAATATATATATACGCACAATGCAAGTAATAATTTAGACCCTAACTAGCGCGATAAAATGAGAGCTGAAAGAAACATTACACCATTCAACGATATCAGGTGACAACAGATGCGATAAATTCACCACTAGAAAGTTACCATGCAACCACAAACGAGAACTACTGATCTAAATTCACAAACAATTTCAACGTAAACAAATTCTTTTTCTGCCTACACAAAATCGGCTTAGTGGTAAAAATGTAAATAGACTCCAATACACGCAAATACCTTTGACTACGTGAACGAGACCAAACAGAAAAGCAATCATCAGCATAACTAGAACGACAATCACTATTCTGAACAAGATGGTTGGCGATAGAAGATTCATACACCCTAACAACGCTACTAGAACCAGTACATACTTTGGAATTACGTGACAATGTAACCGACCTGACATTCCTTGCCGCTACTGCCAATCCAGACGAGGCCGATGTAGATGTCAGTACCAAAGGCACGTCCGTTACTGGCACTGCCTGCTGCGATGATGCTCCCTTTGACGTTCCAATGGCTGTTGATGTTGATGAAGAGGAGGAGGGAGATGAGGAAGACGCTGACGACGACGATGACGACAACGACGAAGACGATAAAGACTCTGCTAACCTCGCCCTAGAGCGAGTCACTGGTCCCGCAGACACACCATCCGGTGGCTTCTTCGGTGGCCGGCCACGCTTTTTGCCACCGGAGGAGGACACACCGGATGACGTTACCAAGGAAGTCAAAGAAGACGAAACCGCAGATACCAACGATGATGACGGGATAGAAGGAAGAGACGGTAAAGACGAAGGCAATGACGAACAAGCCGATGCCGACGAAGAAGACAACGACACTCCCAGTTGGTTCCGTCCCCAGCGAGGGTGCACCTCCAGTCGCAGTACCAAACTTTTGGGGGACGACCTCGTCTAGGCCTTGACGACCGTGCCTCAACAGGCATAACGTGAAAAGGCACATGCTGGTGGATCCGTGCCTCCAGGTGCTGAAGGGTCCTACCCACATACCGGCTCTCACATTGCCGGCACTCGAAGTTGTAAATAAGATGTGATAATTTAAGAGTGGGTAGGACATCCTTCTTCACCATGAAGGCACGAGCTGTTGTGTAGACGAACCGGACACTAACATTACGAAAGTTCGATTCTACAGCTGACTTAACTCGACGTTGCATGGTACGGCAAACAGCTTCACCCTTCCAAGGCAAACGAAGATACACCGGAGTGGCGTCGGAGGACACTTCCTTCGCTCCACCCAGTGTACTAACTACGACATATTTAGATATCACATATTCTGGGTACCCATTTAAACGAAACAAAGTGCGTAGCCGCTCCAGCTCCTCATCCAACTTTGAAGGCGAACATAATCGACGAGCACGATCCACTAGATTACGAATTAATTTTGTACGACCTCGCAGTAAACGAGTCCCAAACAATGTACAAGCCGGTGAACGTTGGTTTCCGGTACACTGATGTAATTACACCACCCATACCAGACTTCTCTACAAGAACGTCCAAGAAGGACAATTTACTAGCCGATTCAAACTCACAAGTAAACTTCAGTGACGGGTGCAGCTTATTCAATAATTCAAGAAACTCCTGCGCGTCGCTCCGAGACTGAAAGTAGGACCAACTATCGTCAACAAAACGACAATACACCGCAGGCCATTTACATTTGGGGACCAATGATTCGCAGTAACCCACAAATATATTTGCAAGAACTGGACCCAACGGTGAACCCATCGCGACACCATCTATCTGACGATACATAACATTCTCAAACGAAAATTCAACACCAGACGTAACCATATTCATAAGACGGCGAAAGTACGTCTCTTCGATAGTAACAGGAGAACCTACATTACCACGGTACATAGCATCACAGCAAATATCAATCGTAAAATCCAAAGGTACGTTCGTGAAAAGACTCACAACATCAAACGAGCACATAAAGAATGTCTCCGGGAATTCGTGATCATGCAAAAAGTCGGCAAACTCAAAACTATCCTTGACTACATATGTACTGTACATGTCGAGAACAGGCTGTAACAAACGACAAATCCACCTCGACACTTTGTACTGCGGTGAACCACACATGGACAAGATCGGACGAACTGGACAACCAGCCTTGTGAATTTTGGGTAAGCCATACATGCGCGGTCGCGCAGAACCAATTGGACTAAATGAATCCGACTCAGTCTGCGTGATCTGCTTCAGCAATACTAACTCTTTAAAATAGTTGCATAATTGTTCCTCTATTTTAGCCGTTTTATCATGTGTCTCAATGGGCCCAATGACAGTAAACTTCGAACTATCGTTCAGGATGGTATGTGTCTTCGTGATGTAGTCATGCTTGTTATTTATTGCGTTGATTACATTTTTATCTCCACGGAAGCTTTTTAATTATTATTATTATTATTATTATTTGATAACCGCAATCAATAAAACCAGCTGAACCGACATTTGTGTACTTTATTCATGCAATGTAAAAACGGTGGAGACGATGTGCAATAAAACGATGAAAATATGAAGCAATGGTGTAGGGAAAAAATATATGGATTCAAACAAGTTTTCGTACAACACTCATCAGGAATCGTCGTTGTACTAAAGGACACTGAAACAAAAATTGAACTATTATAGAAAATCTAAGTTACAGAAATAACACTAAGAGCAACAACAGTGAAATTTACAAGTGTGAATTTTAACAATCAAAGCGAGAAATGAACAAAGGAGAAAGGAAGGAAAGACAACGTGATAACACATAACAGCAGTACATTACACCTAGAACATTAACGGCCAAGCTTGGCCGCACTAAACACGACACGTTACTTAAACAATTTCAACCCAATTATACTATCTTTCTGTACACACAAATTAGGCTTGTACAGACGCTGATAGATAGCTTCCAACACTTTTAACTGTAGTCCATAACCATGACGACCACGGCACAATACAGTGAACGAAGCGAGGGCGACCTAGAAAACAACCAATAACCACACAGCCGTTGCCTACACAACCCGCGGACCCTGGCTCACGGACTGTGCTTGCTCCGCCGTCGCTGGTGGCGGTGGGGGAGGAGAATGGGCGTGGTGGCTCATCGGGTCGGCTTGAGTCGCCGCCTTTGCTCCGGCCGTCGGTGGTTCCCTCGTCAGTGCCCCCGGCGGCTTTGGCTGGGGTGGTGCCGCTTGCGGTCCCGGTCCCACTGCCTCCTCCTGATCCTCCACCATCGGTTCTTGCGGCGGTGGAGCTTGCCAGTGGGAGACCGCGAGCAACACTGACAGCTGCATTAACACTACAAATGCCGACTCAAAAAGACCCACCTTGCATATCAGTAGCTCCCACACCAACACCAACAACGCAATATACAGCAACCACAACTAATCCACCATCCAAGCCCACAATTGAAAGACCAAGACGATCAACAGCCAACTACAACAGAAGCTACGCACTCAGCGGACAAGGGCGAAAGGAGGGATGTGATAGCAGGGTGACGGCCGAGTTGACTTCAATGGACCCGGTCAGGCGGGATGGACGAGACAGAGAGAGTACAGAGGAAGCGGAGGATGGAGCGGACGGCGGAAGGAGCAGTGAGTCGGAGAGCAGTGATGGGAGTGATGGTGAGAATGCCGGTGAGAGTGTTAGTGTTGTGCGTAGGTTTCGTGGTAGCAAGTCTTCAGTGTACAATCATCTGCTAGCTAGTCCTGATTGTTGCAATTCGTATTCCGACTCTTCGTTCACTGTATTGTGCCGTGGTCGTCATGGTTATGGACTACAGTTAAAAGTGTTGGAAGCTATCTATCAGCGTCTGTACAAGCCTAATTTGTGTGTACAGAAAGATAGTATAATTGGGTTGAAATTGTTTAAGTAACGTGTCGTGTTTAGTGCGGCCAAGCTTGGCCGTTAATGTTCTAGGTGTAATGTACTGCTGTTATGTGTTATCACGTTGTCTTTCCTTCCTTTCTCCTTTGTTCATTTCTCGCTTTGATTGTTAAAATTCACACTTGTAAATTTCACTGTTGTTGCTCTTAGTGTTATTTCTGTAACTTAGATTTTCTATAATAGTTCAATTTTTGTTTCAGTGTCCTTTAGTACAACGACGATTCCTGATGAGTGTTGTACGAAAACTTGTTTGAATCCATATATTTTTTCCCTACACCATTGCTTCATATTTTCATCGTTTTATTGCACATCGTCTCCACCGTTTTTACATTGCATGAATAAAGTACACAAATGTCGGTTCAGCTGGTTTTATTGATTGCGGTTATCAAATTATTGTCTCCTCGCCGTGTGTTTAAATTATTATTATTATTATTATTAGGAAAGGTTTGCTCCCCACACCGGAGCTCGCGCTATTCCGCCGATTTACTTGACACTTGACTGACTCACGACTGCCATCCAGAGTACACGAGAAGTCCATCGAACCTTCGACTCGGCAAACCTGCAAGAAAGCACCACTCCCTGCTCAATACACAGTGTTTCGGGGAATTCACCCCTCATCAGTTGAGCTTGAGTAGGCTGAGGAAGATTGTGCCTGAAGAGCACCACTTATATAATGCTCTCCAGGCACAAACATCACCAGGGATACAAACTTACAGAGACGCTCCGCTTCCAGCGCGACAAACACCTCGTGAACACCAGATAGTAGCGTGAGTCAGTGTCGCTCCTGGACGGTGAGACAAACGTCGAGGACCCTCGGTCATTCGCAACGCTGTCACCTCCAAACCAACTAGTCGCAAGCCCGCGCTGGGCACAACAGTACGAAGTAGTGGTTGCGACTTCGGCGATGATTTGTAGGAAAGGTTTGCTCCCCACACCGGAGCTCGCGCTATTCCGCCGATTTACTTGACACTTGACTGACTCACGACTGCCATCCAGAGCACACAAGTGTCAAGTAAATCGGCGGAATAGCGCGAGCTCCGGTGTGGGGAGCAAACCTTTCCTACAAATCATCGCCGAAGTCGCAACCACTACTTCGTATTATTATTATTATTATTATTAAATAGTGGTTGCGACTTCGGCGATGATTTGTAAGAAAGGTTTGCTCCCGTCTGTCTCACCGTCCAGGAGCGACACTGACTCACGCTGCTATCTGGTGTTCACGAGGTGTTTGTCGCGCTGGAAGCGGAGCGTCTCTGTAAGTTTGTATCCCTGGTGATGTTTGTGCCTGGAGAGCACTATATAAGTGGTGCTCTTCAGGCACAATCTTCCTCAGCCTACTCAAGCTCAACTGATGAGGGGTGAATTCCCCGAAACACTGTGTATTGAGCAGGGAGTGGTGCTTTCTTGCAGGTTTGCCGAGTCGAAGGTTCGATGGACTTCTCGTGTGCTCTGGATGGCAGTCGTGAGTCAGTCAAGTGTCAAGTAAAGTCGGCAGAATAGCGCGAGCTCCGGTGTGGGGAGCAAACCTTTATTATTATTATTATTATTATTTCCAAGTTGGAAGGCTGTCGGTTAGCGCTACGGAGATGTGTTGAAGCTAGGTGTCAGGACGTTGAATGTTTCAGTACTCTGTCAGTTTTGTGCCTAGTATTGCACTTTCTGACTGTATATAGTATCATGTTACAGTGATGGAGAGTTACTCTTAACTCGTATCGATATGTCCTTTTCTCTTCTACATTATTATTATTATTATTATTATTATAGGCTTTTCCGCGTTGGCATCGCCAAGCAAGCTTGGCTAGCCTTCGCATAAGCTGCTCCATAATGATGAGACGAAACAATGAATGCATGTATATACAATCTAGGGCAGAACCAAGGTTGAGGATATTTTTGAAGAAAGCTGCAAGTTGTATTGAGGAACACAATGTTGCAAACTCTACGAAAGTAAACTGCAAGAAATGTTTGGGGGTTGTTCTCATGATTATTGTAGTCACAGGTTGTGTTAGTAGCATTAAAGGTTGTGTTTTCACAGGTGGCTTGATGGAGTTTTGTTCATAGCTTGTTCGTATACGCTGTGGCGTGACTCGTTTCTAGACCCATAAATATTGTGATATTTCGGCCATTTTGGAGGGTATGCAAATTTCAAGGTTCCCTTCAGAAACTTTTTCAAGAGCTTTGCATAATAGATGCACACCCCAAAAGGGACCTACCTGCAAATTTTGAGCGAAACCGGAGAGATCCACTTGCACACATACTTTGGTATTCTCAGACATGCTCTCTTAAAAATGTTTTATTGCCAGAAGTGGTCTTCATATAAGGAGGCAGACATGCCTGTTTGTTGTTCGACTTTAAATATATCCAACCAACCAACTAACCAACCAATGTCCGGCGAACAGAGAGGTTGAAACAGGATGTTGGGTACTCTGCTATCGAGGTGCGTACCGTTGAGTTCATACACACAAATCGCCAGTGATGTAATGGGAGCTGGCTTCGCGCCAATTCGCGGCGCCGGTTTTGCACTTCGGGCCGGATTTCACCGAGCGCAACTGTAGGTGACAGTATTTTCTGGAAAACACTGACATGGTCACGTTCGTGTATTGCTCGCGAGAAACCGGTTTAGACATTTCTCAAGTTATCTGGTGACATCTGCGCTGTGCTAACTAATTACTTATTACCAACACACAGCATAGAAGTCAGTGAAAGCTTGTGATCTTTCACTAGTTTTAGACATATCATATTCCTAGCACTGAGGTAACATGTGTAGTCATCGAAATATTAACACCTAAGAAAACCAAATTGATATATATAACTTCTCCTTTGCAGACTTCCACTTCATATAGCATCCTGATGAGGGCAATTTGCTAAAAACGTTGAAAATTATTCTGAGAAATGAAAATGAGTTGTGAATTTGCAGTGCCCAGCGATTGAGCATGTGTGCTCACCAATTCTCTTTGAAAAAATGAAGCGGCAATAAAAAGAACTTTCTCCGGTACACACCTGGAGGTTGAACAGCTCTTCTGTTCGACTTTGTTGTTGTTATCAAATCTCATGAAAACAGAAATGGCTAGCAGCTTTTACAGGCAACAGACAACATACGCTAACATATAGGGATACGCTAACGTACGAGGATACGCTACAAGCAAGGCAGTGATACTACACAATGTACATCTTATCCAGGTCATTGGGTGCATATATCGGAAAAGAGATTTTTTGCGTAGTTCTGTTATTTTGATATGCGGTAAATGTGTAAAGCACGGTATAAGAAAATCTTCCAGGAAGTGATATATATCCTATCAAAAATCTACTTTGTTCTCCCAGGGTTTTCTTCGGGAATAAACTTGTTCACCTACCAGCCGGGCTATTCGACGCGACAACCGAATTGAGAAGCCTGTAAGTCATGTTGTGCATGTATCGTAAAAAGGCGTTTTTGTTGGCGTAGTTCTGTTCTTTTAAGATGTGGCATCTATGCATATGCGGATAATGCCGGCAGAAAATTGGCAGAATTCGGTACTTTTCTTGTAAATTTCATGCATGTTTGGTATGTGGATAAAGAAATGGAGCAAAATTCGAGAAATTGCCCGCCATAAGGTTTGTATCGTTCTGCCAATTTCACTGCTTTTCGAGCAGAATCTGCCACCTTTTCGATGATTGTCCGCCAGTAACCAGTGGCATCTCTTTGGTTGGTCTGAGGTACCCTTCCCCACCCTTTATGACCGATATCTGATGCCGCTCACGAGGTGGTCGCAACCAAAGTAAGCGAAAATGTGGTTCGTCATCCACCCTGTACCGAAACCCGTGCAGAACCAAGAGCAGCCTTGTATCAGATACAGTTGAATGTAGACAGCTACGAATGACCATCCGTCTGCTAAGGATGATCATGGCCACTGCAGATAGCCATGGAGTTTTGACATCATGGCGAAGCTTCGACACGCTAGCTGCTATTGCTATTCATTTTCCACTCGTCTTGCTCCTGGGTGCCATTGTCCTGATCTGTCAAGGTCTGAACTGAAAAATAGCTACAACGAGATGTGAGGGCAGTGCTTTTCTTCCCATTGCGCCTGGTGGACGAAAAAATGAAAGAAAAGTTCGCTCTTATTTGTTTGCAGCGTTGACAGCCTTGCTCTGTGACGACTGTCGGCTCTCCAAAATATGAATCATGCTTTCCTACGATTCCGAAATGTCATGTTAGTGTTTCAGGTTTACAAAACCAGAGAAAGATAGCGAAATAACAGCAGCGAAAATTACAAGAGGACAATTCCGGTATATGGATTGATACTGACAATGACCCTCCAGACATCTGTTTCTGTGGTGTTGGTGATGTGAGTGCAGAGTTTGGATCGGCCAAGAGCGCAATGTGGCGGTATGGTGTATTGCTCTTGATATTTCTCACCAATGTAGCCGATATATTCTTATATCCGGTCACTCAATAGCCGATACAGACTGTAGTTGTACACAACTCAATACAGAAGAAAACAGTTCGCGTACAGATACCTCTGTATCGACCTGACGTCACTATCACATTATAGTCAGGCGTAAGAAAAAAAGTTTTCTTTGGCCTCAACTTCTTTGTTGTCCGGTTGGCCATTGTAGCCGTCGACTAGAGTGCAACATAAATCCCTAAACTGGTGACCCTTAACGCTGCCTACTTCGGAGTTTTCTCGATGCGTGCCATCCCTGAGCTCTCAACGCAGTTTCCTGTTCGTCTCAAAACTTGAGCCTCACCATCTCGAAACTGGATCCGCCTCGGAGCTAGTGTGGCCCCTGCTGACCTCCCGGCCCACCTGGATAACCCGCTATCCTGTCACAGCACATCGTTCAGTCGTCTTCGTCTTTTATATTCACCCTGGCCTCAAGCTGGAAATTGGCCACCTCCACCCCAAGTATCAGTTTGCAGGCATACGCGCGGCACAGGACTTGGAGGTACGCACGCCTCCATCAGTCCTCGCCTCACACGGCACGCCTCGCCCCAGTGTTTCCTGTACTCAGTGACTGGTACGTTGCAGCCGCCTCTTACATGATAACACTCCTCTGTCACGCATACATTTCCTCTTTTCTTTCTTTCCAACTCTGACACCCGCCTCTGTCATGCATCTCTCTCTTTTCCACTTTCTGCTTTCTGAGTTTTGTTTTGGTCTTTGTGGCCACGTTATCAACAAACTTCATACAGTACACGCAGCGCTCTCTTGTACATATTGTATTATATGTTTGCCTTTCCGCCTTGTACATGCCGCGCTTCCTTTCTCTTCTCTTTTTTTCTTGTTTATCGTGCTTCGCGCCTCCCGGCCTCACCAATGGCGGGGGAGTACTGTAGCGAACTGACGTCACTATCACATTATAAGCATGTGCAAGATCATAAAACATTCTCTTAGGCGTCACCTTCTTTGTTGTCCAGTTGGCCTTTGTAGCCGTCGTCTAGGGACCGACGTAAAACCCCTGAACCTCTACCGTCTACCTCCATCAATAGAGTGATTCTAACCTACCAGGAAGCTAAAACCGAACGCAGCCTAGAAGGCGGACTGGGGGCTGGGGACTCTATTGGTGCTTCAATGGCTATCTGCGATGCGTAGGAACCCCCCCCCCCCCCCCCCCCAGCACGTACTGCAGCTGGCTCCGATGATTCTTCCTTTCACGTTGGAATTAGACGTTCTTTCCTGGAGAGCCCGAATCTCCTCTCGAAAGTCCGCAATGGCGGCTTCCTTTTTCTGTTCTTTGGAGGCTGTTAGACTTTTCAGGTCCGCAATATCTTGCACAAGAAGACGCACTGTCTCCCTCAGCTGCTTCGTGATCGTAAGCATCCTGATGCTGGCGGCTTGAGGGTCCATCGGTAGCACAGTCTGTAATGCTACTCGATCATTTGGCTGGATTTTTTTCCCGGAGTGCTCCGACGAGCTGAACTTGGCTGAGGCTGGCCAAGTTCATATTGTTGCCCCTTGCTAGGCTTTCCGGCCCTAGGTATCCAGAATACCAAAATCTATGGTAGCCATACTCTCCCTGGGAGAGCAGGGAATTGGACGTAAAAGAACCTACAACTGGGCAGGGGAACGACGAAAATGAGTTCATGCCCCAGGGGCTGCTGTGGCGGTCGACGTCAGCGGGTCGTGAGATGAGTTTGCACGCCTTTATGGCGCTCCGACAAATGCAATACAAAGACTCCCATTAGCTACACATTACACTGTTTCTGGCTCATTATTTCTGAATTTGATAGTCATTGTGGTGGATTTTCCGAATTTCTGACGCTGCATGCATGTCCCATGTGCGTCAACAACGCACAGTATTTCACAACACGTCAGTATTTCACACTTTCCTTTTCCCGCGTTATCACCACAAATATATCAGTTTTGTATGTGACAAACCATTATATATTAGCAGTTTGGTATATATTTTAATCATTCCACGTCTACCTTCAATGAAGGAGTTATCAATATCGTCTAGGGAAGTGTCCTCGCAATGGTGATGGTTGTGTGCAGGAGGGTCTAGTCAGCCACGTTGACACCGCAGTGTAATGGTGGAGGTGACTCAACATTTTCTTCAACGGCCAAGAGCTCTGTCCCACCCTGTAAAATAACTCCATTGAAGAATCTAACCAAAAGAAAACATGGAACAGAGAGCTGGAGCCGGGGGAGGCACCCACCAGGCCCCGTACCGGATGCGCAGTCAAGAAGGATGACGCAGTCGCGCCCCCACGCTTGACTGGCAAAGAAAATGAACCTGAGCCTTCGAAGTAGGAAGGTAGTTGGCTTGCGCCTTGGTGAAGTGTTCGAGCTGGATGTCTGGTTGCTGAATGTCTCAGTACTCCTTGTCAGGTTTGTGCCATTTTTCGCACTCACTGATTCTATATGATCTGGTTACGTTGTTGGCCATTAGCAAGCCGTGAAACGTCAATGCGCACGGGAACGAGTTCTTCGGAACACACGTGAAAAAACGCGTAATTTAGAATTAGATTCTCACGTTTACAACCTGCCTACACGAGTCGGCTGCTTTCCAGTTTCTAACAGTTTTCTGATGTTTTATCCTGGCGACAGTGTGTTGCGAAACTTTTCCTTGAGAACAATTCTCAGCCTAACTGACTTTTACCCGAATGCGACTGAAAGAAACCCCATGACTGCCAAATCATGGCGCCGATGGATGGTTGCAGTAAAGGGTTCTGTTCACGAGGTCCATGCCCAAACATTCTCAGAATGACTTTACAATGGAGCAAGCCAGTTGAGAATATTTCAAAAATGTACATTTCGGAGCAGTAGACAAAAATGATGGAGCAAGTGTGAACAAGTCTAATTGTTGGCACTGTGGTTACCCTCGATCCTGTTCTGTATCCTGTAAGTAATGGCTATGATTAAAACCAATGGTCCTACTGTGTTAGGTCTGGTCCTAAGGGCCAACACACAGCATTACTAAGGTTCTTACAGTTATTGTAAATAATCAAGGAATAGAAAGACAAGGAAAAGGGAGCTCGCATTCTCGGACCAAGTCTAGCACAGCAAGCATGCAAAACCAGCCACGAGCCCAGGCCCGCATGTGCGCCTTATCACATTACATACACAGCATTCGCCCCCCCAAGATTTTTTTTGGGGGTGGGGTAAAATCATAAGCAAAGAGGCAGTCTAATTTGGTGCCGACAGATATAGAGGTAGCTGTTGAAAATACAACGACCGGATAATGCAAAAGTAAAAAGGTCAAAAACAAACAAACAGACATTACAAACACGAGAGAGCTTGGAAGCTCAGGGACCTGCGCTATGCTTTTTTGCCTTGATGACCTAGGGATGTTATAAATTTTTCATTTCTCCTATATTTTTTTAGATATGACCTGGATTCGACCCCGCACTATCGCCCTGCATGCATCACCCGATATACTTCGCATACGTACTAATTCTTCCAAGTTGCTTCACGTTATGATCTTGCATTTGAAAGCTGTATTTGAATATCGTCACCAGCTGTTTGCGGCCAGCCGTCTTTCATGATACGGTACGGTATGAGACAGATACGATCGAGGGTAATACGACATCGTTTACCACATTGATGACCTAAAAAAAGCATAGGGATGACAATTTTCAATTCTCCTAATTTGTTTAGGTATAACTTGGGATTCGAACCTGCGCTATTGCCCTACATGCATTCCCCAATACACTTAGCATTCCTACTCATTCTTCCAAGTTGCTTCATGTTATGATCTTCCATTTGAAAGCCCTATTTGAATATTGTGGCCAGCTGTTTGTGGCCAACTGTGTTTGATGGTACGGTACGGTACGGGACAGATACAGGATAGCGCCAGGCGTGACACAAACAAAAAATAAATACCAAATTAAAGCTGTGTGGACCCTGGCTAGTGCCAGACGTTACTGAAGTAACATCTTCTGCATAGCTACGGGAATAATTATACTTATAACAGTTACTGCAGCTTCCAGCATAGTCCATGAGAGCTGAGCTATATATCGAGGTAGGAATGACAGATAAAGTTAGCCAATATTGCATAGCGTTGGGGAATTCGAACAGATCGGAAGAGAAACCATGCGAATGTTTCAATGAATTAAATGAAAAACAATCTTATGTGAAGACTGTTCGTCATGACCTACATGTAGAATATTCATCTGGCCCAGAAATGTCCACTTCCTACACTCAGGCCGCATCAGATCAAAATAACGGGACAAGCAATACATACTCAAAGGTAATAGTACGCAGTTTGAACTCCGACCGACATGTCTCTGTGCTTGGGCGCAGAGACATGTCGGTCGGAGAGACGCAAGGGTGCCGGCGCAACAACACTGGGAGCCGTCTCGAGTCCAACGGCGTCTGCTGCTGGGGCTAGCGTATAATCCGGCCTGACAGTGCCACTGTTGCTGCTAGCGTCCGGAAGTGGTAGAGGAGAATCCAGTACTGTCGGCGAGTCACTGGTCGGTGTAGGCAGCTGTGCGACCACCGCCTGGTCCACAGAAGAAGAAATGGGTACTTGGCCAAACTACACCGCCCGCGGTCGTAGTTCTTCCCTATGGCGCTTCCTGACGACATCATCCAGCTGCACTCCGAAACTGTGAGAGCTGTGGACATGCACTACAGTAGCTGGTACCCAAGTTGCTCTACTACCAAAGTTCAGGGCAAACACAGCGTCACCGGTGTTAAACTTTGGCGTAGTCAAGCTCTCCTGGTACACCTTGACCTGCCGATGACTCTCAGACTGCCACAATGCATTGAGCCGGATTCTCGGTTGCCGGCCCATAAACAGCTCCGCCGCCGTCTTCCCACTGGAGGTCGGCGTTGTTCGATGCAGTCAGAGAAACCGGTCGAGCCTGACGTTGAGTGGTTCACCAGTATTCGACATTTCTTTCATCTTCTGCTTGAAGACGCCAATGTAGCGTTCCGCGAGGCCATTAGTTGCTGGATGACCTGGCGCCGTCGTTGGCGCCGTCGTTGTGTGTAGAATGCCATTGCCATCCAGGAACGCTTGGAATTTTGCACTCGTGAACTGACTGCCGTTATCTGTAACCAAGTGTTAACGCAAACCAAACACAGAAAACAGATGGCGTAAAGCAGAAATCGTGGTTGCACTGGTTGCATGAGCCATGGGTATTACATCCAAGTACTTAGAGTAAGCATCCACCACCACCAAGAACATTTTTCCCAGAAATGGCCCGGCAAAATCAATGTGTATCCGTTTCCATGGACCCGTAGGCCATGAACAAACACCGGGTTTTGCCGGTGGGCATTTGGCATTCTCTTGGCATTGCATACACCCATCGACTTTAGATTCTATATCCTGGTCAAAATCGGGACACCACAAGTAGCGCCGGGCCACTTGCTTCATTTTCACAATGCGAAAATGCTCTGCATGCAGATCTCGTAGCAAGAGCATTCGAAGTGAGTTAGGAATCACCACCCGGTTGTCCCATAACAAGATATCATTCTCCACAGACAATTCCATTCTCTTGCCAGCATATGCCATGAGGTCTTCCTCAATTTCAGCAGGCCACCCATTAACCACATAGCGGATTACTTTAGCCGATACAGAATCCGATTCTGCTCTCACCACAGCCGCTTTGATTATTGAGTCGTTCTCGACAAGCCTGCACCGTGACAGTCTCCTCCTCGCTCGGTGACACAGATTGCATTGGTTGTCGCAAGAGAAAATCCGCATGGACGTTTTCTTTCCCCGCGAGAAACTGCATTTCGTAATCATACGCCACCAGTTGCAATGCCCATTTATTCATTCGATTAGAGGCAAGAGTGGGGACATCCTCGTGATTTCCCAGTAACTTCAAGAGTGGCCGATGATCAGTGACCACTATGAACTCCCTACCGAGTAGGTACTGGCGAAATTTGGTAACTCTGAACACCACAGCCAACGCTTCTCTTTCAATTTGAGCATAGCGTGACTCTGCTGGGTTCAGCTTATGCGACATGAATGCGGACAGTCGTAATTCGCCATTCTTCTGCTTCTGCAGTACTACTGCGCCAAGGCCCACTCCCGAAGCATCCACTTGCAACACTGTTGGCCTTTGTAAATCATAGTGTGCCAGTAGCGCTTCCGAACACATAACATCTTTCAATTAGCCAAAACTTGCTCGTGAGTGGTCTCCCAGTGCCATTTCCAGCCTTTTTCAAGAGGTCGTGCCAAGGAGCTGCAATTTCTGCGAAATGAGGCACAACCTTCCGCACGAAATTTGAGGAACCGATGAAAGATTGCAATTCGGCAACATTCTGTGGTGGTTTGGCCATTTTCAGTGTCTGTAATCTGGCTGTTGAAGGGGAGACGCCCTGCCCACTAATCGTGTGACCCAAGTACAGTCTGTATCGGCTATAGAGTGACCGGATATAAGCATATATCGGCTACAGTGATATTGGCACGAAATATCAAAAGCAAAACGTATGTTATCCAGCAAAAATATCACTATAACCAATATTTGAAGCTCGGATGTTGAGCCATAAATAAATGTAGAAAGGAAAAAGACATTATGGATACGAGTTAAGAGTAACTCTCCATTACTGTAACATGATACTTTATACAGTCAGAAAGTGCAATAACTAGGCACAATACTGACAGAGTACTGAGACATTCGACATCCTGACACCTACCTTCCCCTCTTTGGTCTTTTCCATAACCTTGAACCTTCCAAGTTGGAAGGCTGTCGGTTAGCGCTACGGAGATGTGTAGAAGCTAGGTGTCAGGACGTCGAATGTCTCAGTACTCTGTCAGTATTGTGCCTAGTTATTGCACTTTCTGACTGTATAAAGTATCATGTTACAGTGATGGAGAGTTACTCTTAACTCGTATCCATAATGTCTTTTCCTTTCTACATAACCAATATTATCGGATGTAATGATATATCCTATATACATCCTACCAAAATTCTACTTTGTTCTCCCAGAGATTTGGGCTCACATGCTATTTTGGACTTACACTTTGTATGAATCTACACAGGTGGGTGGGACGCAGCCCTCACTGTAATCCACACACTCCACCTACAAACTAGCACGCAAAATAGAGTAATAAGACATTCTTCCAGGATCATACATCCTATAAAAATTCTACTTTGTTCTCCCAGGGATTTGGCCTATAATCAACTTGTTCACCTACCTGACGGGCTGTTCAAAGCCACAACCAAATTACAAAAACTGTAAGTCATGTTGTGAATGTACCGTAAAAAGGCGTTTTTGTCGTAGTTCTTTTGAGATGTGGCAAATGGGATTTCGCGATATGGCATCTCGTTGATTGATCTCATGTACCCTTTATGACCCGAAGCTGACGCCGCTCGTGGAAGACTTTTCCAGGTAGAACTCCGTATTGGAAGCAAAGAGCTGAGATAGTGTCTTTACAAGTTCCATTGCGCATTCCTTCAAGAAAGAAACTAGCTCTCAGACTTATCGTTTAGTATCGTTTAGTAGACATGTCGACTATATCTGTAGCAAAGTCAGTAAAGCTGTTGGCTATCTCATGTCTCATTGCTCCCACCTACCGCCAAGAGTGCATAAACAAGAGTATGCAACTGTGGTTATGGGCCAGTGCGCGGCGCGCTGCCTTCATTACGTAACTTGCCTCCATCACGCTCTGAAAGCATGCACTCAAACCCACAATTTCTCGTACGAGCCCATCCGTTTTTGCTCGATTCATTCCAGTACCTACGCGATCTCTAAATTTTGGCGCGTGAACTCCAGTTCCGTACGAAAATTCATTTCAAACCAGAGGGAAAGCGTAGTGTTTGATTTTCCGCAGTGCGCGGACTGCAGCTGAATGATGTAATGAAGGCAGCGCGCCGCGCATCTAGCCCATAGAAAAGAGATCACAGTTGCATACTCTTGTTTATGGACTCTTGCTACCGCTTGAATGCATTTGCCTTTTTTATCATTGCTATATTCTCCCCATTTTTCTCTATTACTCAACCGCCTGGTCATCCTTACCAAGTACATCGTTAATGAGTACCCTGGAAGTCCACAATAAGAGGATACTGAAAGTCCTTTTCCGCAAACCTTCCCTATCTCTAGTCAAGCGGATCGAAAACTGTGTATTGTTGTTCATTCTATTCGTCTTGACAAAGCCCCGCCACATTTGCGCAAATATAACTGGGTTCTTCCCACTCGTCCTACGCACAATCCCTGCATTTTACCTAAAGCCCGAACATCAGCTTATACCAGATCTCCGTTTTTTGCTGCCTATTCTCTCTGGCTGGCCCAGGCTCTATCAGTAAAATCGTCTTGTACCCTAAATGATTTCAAGGCTAATATGAAGCTCGTGTTCTAATAGAGAGGTTCTGCTTTACGTGAAACGTAGAAATCACGTAGAGAGCAGGTGTCTGGGTTAGAGTCTTCGGCTTCGCATGTTTTGGGTCCAGACTTCTACGCGGAGATGAGGTTCTCTACGTTGTGGCACACGCAAAGAAAATGCGTACGGATTGGCTGGGTATCGATCAACAGATGCAGAAAACTGCCAAATATGGAAGGGGAAATTCCCAGTACTCATTCCACGTGACTTCTCTACGTGAAGAGTAGAGCAGAACAGGATGTCTTTACGTTACGGGAACGCGAAGAGACTTCGCGTGATTCTTTGCGTCGCGTTACCAAAACGTAGAGCAGAAACTCCCTAATAACTGCTAATTCTTTATCGAGGTTAGTTTCTCTTTGCCTCCAGTAATGTGCTTTTTTTGTTTACTGCCATGGCTGGCTACTGCCTCCTCCCTCCATGTTGGCCTATATTCTCTGGCCACGGGAAGGTGAAATAAAAATAAATAAAATGAAATTGCATCGCAGCTCAAAGAAACTATTTGATCACAAAACGAATTGGGACCCATGCCGCTCGTCAACATTTACAACACTTTCGTTTTGACAAGTTCACTCTGACTCCATTATCGATACGAGGAAGAACTCGTTTGTTGTAAACGAAACGTGCATGACTGTATCGACGTGAGTGAGTTGTCATTCTTCCTGCTTTCATGCGGAATATTTCTTCCAGTTCACAGTGAGTTTTTCCAGGCAGCTCTCGAGTGCTCATATGGTAAGATGGCAAACTCCGCTGGCGATCGCCAGGATTGCTAATCTTTTTGAAACGTACTGTAGGTCCATCAAATTCATTCAATATCGAATATCCAATGTTAATTGTATGAACCACATAGCTGGCTGTACTTCTTGAAGAAATGAAGAAAATCTATCTGGCCGCTTTTAGAAAACGCTCGGTGGAGTACAGATATTTGCGTTCGGAACCGAATGATTCTAGTCTATACATGTTGCCACTCACCGACTTACAATATTTAATGCTCGCTCCATAGCAAACCAGTCGGGCAAACTCATTCAAATCGGTGAGGACGACGGAAAGCGCCCCCTCAACGCCAGCACGCCAAACACTGCAGCGTGGTCACCTCCACCGAGTCTGACAAGAAATTTGAACTCACAACCCTTGTCACTCCACACAACTACCATTAATTTTCATTCCCTAAACGACTCCAATTTCACTAGCAGCAAAGCTCTGCAGAAGTGCAAAATATATTGAACAAATCTCGATTTGTACGATCGAAGCACGATATTTATGCTTCCTAAAACTGGCCATGCGCCGACCACAGCGTGACATAGGCGAACCCAGCAAGCGCAAGCTACTAGTGTTTGTCTGGAGGTGCCTTCATGGGAAATCTAGCGCCACATTGTCTGTACTTTTCGTCAGATCTGCTGACAGGATAACCCGTCTTCAGAGGTCTAGTGGTCTGCTCAGTGGGTGCGTTGGATTACACACTTGAATCGATTCATGAATTCATTCGTGAATCGATTCAAGTGCGCACTTTCTTCCAAGTAATCGAACGGCGTGAACATGCTAAAATCGCAATAAGATTTTGGTTACGTGGTCATGACGTTGAACAAAACTTAAAAAGTCAAAAGGTCCGTGCAATCTACGACTTACGGCCCTTTTCAGGAAAAGGGCCATAAGTCGTAGATTTCACGAAAAAACTGCTATTTGATACTGACTTTCTTCTCATCGCTTTTCTTTCACATGTACTTGTACATGATGTAGTCACTTTCGCATGTAGAATATTCCATGTTTACTTTTAAGCTAAGTGTCGTCTGAAAAATGGACAATGCCGAGGCATTCCCGATCCCTTGGATCTGGACGGTGTTTAATGATGACGAGACAGAAGAAATGCTGTTTCCTGCTTGGTGCAATATTGCTCTGTTTATGATGTTCCTTGTTTGTTACCGGAGCGCAGCAGTGCCAAGAGTAACACATTTTGCTGAAGCAACTGTGCCCAGTTATTCTATGAACAATTTTTGCCAGCATTTTCTTCTCCCTCCTTTATCTTGCCTTTACCCTATTTTGTTGCTGGGAGAGGTTTGATGGAGTTGTGTGCATGTGCATGTGGCGGACCATTTTAGTACTAGGGACCTTTCGCACCCCGCGTACGGATACGAAACGAATGCTGATTCGTCACCTGGGTTCGAGGATTCGTCAGAGTCCCTGCGGAGAACTCGTTTTCACGAATGGAAGCCTCTTCATTCGTGGCACGCTCCGAATCTGTCAGGTACACATTTATTTGGATAGGTACACATGTTTTGCAAGGTACTCATTTTTCCCTTGATTCCATGATCTGTGCACGTGTGCTTGTAAAAACCCGTACGCCAAACTACCGGCGCCCGCGGCCGTATTCGTAGTTCCCATGCACATTTGCATGACGACCTGCGAAACCTGAAATCTGTTTTCAACGAAACGATAACGAGCCGAATCAAACTTTCGTTTCGCATTCGTTTCGTAGCAAATGCGAAAGGTCCCTACTGTCATGACTTTTCAACACGTGGCTTCTTTTCTTTTCTTTTTTCACATCACCCCATGTGGATCCGTGGAATCGATTCCGAATCGTTTCCAGGGCTCATGACATGGAAATCGAACGACTTGAATGCATGCGAATGAATTTATGAATCGATCCAAGTGTGTAATTGAACGCACTCAGCCGGGCCATCCTCCACTCGCTCTGGCGTTTCTCGGCCGTAAGTCGCAGGATCTGCACTCTGGAACCTGCTGCCGGATTATCTTGGGACCATAGCAAGACAGAACAAGTTTAGCATAAGTTGCCTACCATATTGTTGGTAAGATTAGCCCGCCCTTAGCTCTCCTCAACCACCCTGTCTGTCTCCCCTGATACTCGCTTGTCAGATACTTTCGTAATTTTCTAATTCCTGTCCTCTCTTTTCTAAATGCGGCTTATCCATTCGCCTTTTATAACATTGGGTCTAGTTCCCGCTTATTGTGTGAATTAAAATAAACCAACCAACCAAGCAAAATAGCAGATCGAATGATTTGATTGAGTTGATCGACGATCAAGATCAGAATCAAAATCTGGACGATGAAGGCTGATCAGCAACACGATGTTTGCGTACATTTACATGAGTTGCCGGAGTTCGCAGCATGCAGCAAGGTGTGGGTTTTCCTCAGGTTTGGTGAGGAGCGCGCGTACGTCTGCTTGTTGTAATTTTCTTGTCGAGCAACTATTTGTCTCCAAAAGGTCGACACTCTAATCAATGACAATGCAGGGCTGGTTGACCACGCAGCGTTTGGTGTCAGCGCGACTCCATCGACCTGGCAAAGAGGATATTTTGAAAACCAGCTTGTAATGAAAATTTGATTTCTAGGACTCGGATGACTACGCTAAAAACCCCAATAATGACTATTGTGTTGAGCTCATCACGTTATCTGGTTGCAGGAATATAGATCAGGTGGGAATAGAGACATTATGTCGATAGGAATCAACTTTATTCTCTTTGTCGAGCTATGTCGCTCCAGCAACAGAGGTCATCCATGCGTGAAACACAAAATCACTGTTGGCATCCTAAAAAAATGCATGAAACACACCACCAACTTACCAGATACACGAAATAGCAATGGATGCATTTCCGTACCCAACAAGTCGATCTCTCCGGAGTGCACCTCAAAAGCGAGTGCTCGAACCTGTGGCGACTACGTCATACTGGCCAACCCTCCCGGTTTTCCCGGGAAAATCCCGGGAAATCAACACTACTCTCGGGGTCCAGGGGATTTGAAGGAAAATCCCGGAAATCACAGTTTCGTCTGATACAGGATTTTCCTGAAAACTCCATGGATTTGCTTTGAACGTCCCGGTTTTTTTCCAAAATATGTACGGTTCGCACTCGCACTTCGAACTGTAAACGACACTTTCAAGACCTGACCACAAGATCTGCACTGACAGGCGCTATAGGCGGGCGCCGACGCGCCGACTGATCGAACTGCAATGCAGGGTTGAACTGTGCCGTAAGCAGATCTGCAGAGTTGAACTTTTTTTGGCGGAAAAAAGCCCTTTTCGCTTGTTTTTGTACCATCCAGGGATTCTGCATGTATTGTCAACGGATTGAGATTTTGGTGGTTGGTCTGCATGCTACGTGGTCGAAATTTCAAAGGAGATTCCTGGAAATCAGGTTGCAGCTAGATCCCAAATCATGAAGTGCAGGGCATCGTGCCTCTTCATGGTTTCACTCAAGCAGCTTTCCATCAAGAGTACATAAACCCCAGAGTGTGCAACGCCTGATCCAGCTCTGCATAGGGTCTTGGTCGAGCGGAATCGGATCTTTGCGTCATAATACCGTACAAATCTGAAGGGAACCCGGGGAGTCGCGGGTACTCTTGGATCAAAAACAATGATGCCCTGCCTCGAGACCGGCCTTGCACTGGTGTGGAGTGTATGCATGACATCAGAAGATCCGATTCCGCTCGACCAAGACCCTATGTAGAGCTGGATCGGCGTTGCACACTCTGGGGGGTTATGTACTCTTGATTCCATCATACATCATAGCATAGTAAATATCATGTTGCTGATCAACCTGATCGTCTAGATTTTGATTCTGATCTTGATTGTCGATCAAATCGATCAAATCCGTCGATCTGCTATGTCACGCGGTGGTCGGCACACGGCCAGTTTCAGGACGCAAAAATATCGCACTTCAATCGCACAAATCGAGATTAGTTCAATATGTTTGCACTTCTGCAGAGCTAGTGAAATTCGAGTTGTTCAGGGAAGCAAATGGTTGTTGTTTGGAGTGACAAGGGTGGCCAGTTCAAATTTCTTGTCAGACTTGGTAGAGGTGACCACGCTGCAGTGTTTGGCGTGCTGGTGTTGGAGCTTGAGGAGGCTCTTTCCGTCGTCGGGTATGGAATTGGCAATGTTGCAATGTGGTGAAGTGAAAATATTTGAATTTGTTTATTTCCAGAAAACCTGGAACACTTTTTTACGAGACATGTCCTGGGTGGTAATGGAGTATAGTCCTCTATCCTGCATTGCATGGTTCAGAAAAATAGACGCTGTAAATGGCTCTCGCTATGGCCCTTGAAATTTGCCTATTTTAGCGATGCAATTTAGTGATATTTGGAGATGATGGCCATTGCTTTCCTGGATGTAGCCATGGCTCTATGTGGTGGTGATGTGAAGACTGCTCAGGTGAGGTAATGTTGGCAGGGCGGTGATTTGTTCTTAGCTCCATTGCGTACGCTGTACCAGCACTCGTTTTTGGACCCAATGTTCAGTCGTATTTTGAGCCCATTTTAGCCAAGGTGTCCGTAAGTTATGCAACGAGCCCTTTTGCATGATTGTCGTAGACCCCAAAGGGAACCTACTCGCAAAATTTGAGTGAAATCAGAGAGATAGCCCTGCCCAGCATTTCTGGTTTTCTCAGATATGCTCTCTTAAAAATGCTATAAGATAAGATGAAAACCTTAAATGTCCCTGTCAAAAGAGTATTTAGACACAATTTCCAACATTCCTTCATTCCTTGTTCAGGTTTTTGCATTATAATAATCTCCGCTATCTTCCCAGTGGAGTGCCTCAAGACACACCTCACTTAATTGAACTGTAAGTCTTGCCTGACTAACAAAACTACACACATTCCCAGTATTTCATGATTCAGCCGTTTGCTCTTCCTCTAAGGATCTCTGCAGACCTGGGATAGTGGGAAGGCTGGGGATGCTGTTTAGGGTAGCCATCGGAAGTGGCCCTACTATTGTGACTATGGAATATGCAAGATAAGTAACACAGGATGCTACTGTCGATGATGAGGAGTATGAGTGTGATTTGCTTAGTTTATGATGCAGTTTTACACAAGGGAATGGTCTCAAACTGCGGAGAGTGCTCAATGCAAGCGAGGCAGAGCTTCATCACACACAAGCGGAAAAATCGTCAGAGATCAAATTCCATTACACAGTGTTTCACCGTTCAAGCAACGGATCATCAGATGGATGATCAAACAAAGTATGATACACTGGTTATATACTCAGAAGGTGTGAACTCCATCACTATGGAGTGTGAAGATTATCATTATGTCGGGTCCCGGATGTGACAAGTCCATTTTTCATGATGCATTGTACAGAGTGCCTAGGTGCTAGATGAGGGTGATGATATTGCGGGGTGTGACCAGCCCATTCTTCATGATGCATTGCACAGAGTGCCTAGGGAAAGGTGATAGCGCAGAGTGGTGCCATGCCAGGTAACAGATATAGAGGCGCTACCAAGGCCATAGAATAATCACTGTCCTTATGTGATTGGCACAAAATTTGATAGGACATACTTGCTTTCGTGCCTGCATTTCGACACAATCTCATTTCGCTTGTTTAGCCTAGTGCGGGCGTCGGTTTCGAGGATGTGATACTTCTCGGTAGTGCAGAGGCCGCATCTCTTGGACGTGTTATCGAACGAGGTGGCCCTGTCGCGGATCTTCCAGTCAATGACGTACTGTCTGTTGTCCCGCTTCATCGACCAAACATGCTTTGACAACTCGGTGGAATTCTCATAGCGGTAATGCCTGAGTGTAGTCAAATGGTTGGAGTAGCGAGCTTTGAAAGGCGGCGCAGACATGCCGGTATAGACCTTGGCGTTACGGGTGTCGTCCGACACCATGGCCTGGTAGATGACGTTGTCCGCCTGGCAATTTCCTTCGAGTGGACACGAGTTCTTGATCCTGCAGTTGCAGTCCTTGTCCGGTGTTGGTGGGTGCAACACTCTCTGGTTGTGGGCCTTGATGCAGTTTTATCATAAGCAGATCAAGACTTTGCAGTGTGTTGCAAATTCCTGTAGGAGGACGAATAGCTTCTTTCGGCTCATACCCACACATTATTTCATACACCTACTTCGAAGTAAGTTTATACATCTCTTATACATCTAAGTTGGAAATCGATAGGCACATCAGCAAGAGATGGAACCTCTGCCTAGAAGAAACCCTCCAGACAAGACACCGCTACTGCATTGTAGGAGTGAGCTTGTATGTAAATGACTCGCCAACCAATTCCTACTCAAGAACCCCAATGCAGCCATGACATATTCGCAGGTGTGCAACCACCCCTAAATTGCAATTTTGTCTCTCACCCTCTACCTTTGCTCTCCTCCCTCTTCCCTTAGCCTCGTGCTGCCCGTTGTACGAGGAGCCAAACCACCCAACCCATTGCAGTGAACACATTGCGTACTTCTGATGGTGTCAATTCTTTTTCGAACCGTGCTGCGTTGTTCTTTAATGCGCTACCCTCTGAACTCCGCAGTTCTTCTCACACTGCATGACGTGCAGAAATTCAACAACTTTTTGAAGGACCCAATGCTGACCGCTTCTTTTTCTTTGCTGCAAGTCACACTCCATGTATGTTCTTCAATATCTTTACCTTTACTGTGTCTTCACATTGGCTATAGCCTCATTGTTTAACTTTTCTTCTTCCTTTTACCTCATCGGCGCTCTTTAAATTTGTTTGTCAACACTGTTGAGTTGTTCGATGTTAAATAAATACTATACACCACACCACCACATTTCGCTCTTGGCCGATCCAAACTCTGCGCCGTAAAGCGACAGTGAAATTACGAGACAAACGGGAAAGTTCCTCAACATCCATTGCTAGATCGAAATTTAGCAGCATCGGACGCAGCACAGCCCTGACTGGAGTGAATGCCCCATGGGCCTCTCGGTGTGTCAAGTGGCTGTTTTGCGGCAGAAGATGCTGACTGAAGGCGCAGGCAACATCAGTGTAGTGTTCAACGGGTATGGCGGCGTGGTGTGGCTGTGTGCGACGGGCTGGCAGGACAGTGATTGCCTCAGGGGCCTCTGGGTCTGCCACGTTGGCCAGTTCGCTTCGTCGTTCGTTCCCTGTCACGTTACTATGGGCCAAGTACAGTCAGCCACAGTATCTTTGTTTTTGTGGCACATGCAATAACTAACCTTTCTGGTGTTAGACTGACTGCTGTTTTTGCGCTCCCCCCCCCCCCCTCCTTTCACACGTGCTTCATGTTCCTGTCCCAGCCATGAGCGTGTGTCGTTATCACCTGACCTTGTTATCACTTTTGTCACTTAGGGTATGCCACGCTTCTATGCAGAATGAACGCAATTGCGCCAATTTAGCCCTATAAAGATTAGTCAATTCTTTAAGTTCAATTCTTATTATTCTAATAAAGGTTTGCTCTCCACACTGGAGCTCGCGCTATTCCGCCGACTTTACTTGACACTTGACTGACTCACGACTGCCATCCAGAGCACACAAGAAGTCCATCGAACCTTCGACTCGGCAAACCTGCAAGAAAGCACCACTCCCTGCTCAATACACAGTGTTTCGGGGAATTCACCCCTCATCAGTTGAGCTTGAGTAGGCTGAGGAAGATTGTGCCTGAAGAGCACCACTCATATAGTGCTCTCCAGGCACAAACATCACCAGGGATACAAACTTACAGAGACGCTCCGCTTCCAGCGCGACAAACACCTCGTGAACACCAGATAGCAGCGTGAGTCAGTATCGCTCCTGGACGGTGACGTCGACGACCCTCGGTCATTCGCAACGCTGTCACCTCCAAACCAACTAGTCGCAAGCCCGCGCTGGGCACAACAGTACGAAGTAGTGGTTGCGACTTCGGCGATGATTTGTAGGAAAGGTTTGCTCCCCACAACGGAGCTCGCGCTATTCCGCCGACTTTACTTGACACTTGATTGACTCACGACTGCCATCCAGAGCACACGAGAAGTCCATCCAACCTTCGACTCGGCAAACCTGCAAGAAAGCACCACTCCCTGCTCAATACACAGTGTTTCGGGGAATTCACCCCTCATCAGTTGAGCTTGAGTAGGCTGAGGAAGATTGTGCCGAAGTCGCAACCACTACTTCGTATTATTATTCTAATATTATTAATATTAACTGGTTTGAGGGAAAGAGACAAACGGGAAAAGTCTGAAGAAAAAATTGATTGTCACCACCAGGACTCGAACCAGGGACCCTTGCTTATAGCCTGCGATGCTCTAATAAAACAACGATGCTCTAACCACTGAGCTATGGTGTAGTCGTCATCCCAGCAGAGACCGTTCAAAGTTTTCTTCAGACTTCGAAATATCATTATTATTATTTATGTTAGGTTGAGCACTCTTACCTTAACACGAACCCTTGCCGCTCGCCCTGTGCAGCGCTCACTGCTCTTGGAGCATTTCGAGCACTTTTCGCGGGGTTTGCAGCTCTTTATCAAAATGCTTTGCTTCACGGCAACGTATTTCATTGCAAAGAGCTGAGCTTCGGTCCTCTGAGCTGTGCTGAGGAGCTCTAACAGAGTGAAACAGTTGCTGTCCACAGATTTGAGTATTATTATTATATATTATTATTCACAGAGGCAATATGCTTTGGTTCTGGAAGAGTGCGCAATGCCTGATTCAAGCAGAGCGCCGTACACAAAGGCACACAATGAAAACCTTGGCAAATTTATTCCGTTGTGACTCCGAGTTTCATGGCTGAACCAATCATCAGACAACGATAATGGAATAGGAGGCAGCGCTGGTATATCTAAGTGGAGAGAGGTTCAAAAGCTACCTCCCTAAACAAGAGAAGTGAGCTGGTATCTAAATGCCCTCACCAGCGCAAGTTTCTGCTGGCCACCCCTATTACATAGACAGCTATGACCGCTGCGAGTTTTTTGACGCGTGATTGCAGGAGTTTGTGTGCGCTTAGACTTGTCATACAAACGCAGATGCCTGTGTATACGTGTGGACATGTGTCTATAGGTGTGTGTATATGCGTGTGTGCATGTGTTTGTGCGTGTCCGAGTTAGGGTGTTGTGGGTGGGTGGGTGTCCTGTGTGTGCGTGCGCTCGTGTGCAAGTTAGGGTGTTGTGGGTGGGTGTATGTGTGTGTTAGTGTGTGCGTGTATGTGTGTATGTGTGTGTGTGGGTGTTACTATGTGTGTGCGTGTTAGTATGTGTGTGTGTGTGTGTGGTGTATGAGCGACATTAAGCGCGTACTTGTTAGTGCTAGACCTGCGCCTACTGCATCTGCCTCTGAAATAGCCCGTCCCTGTATACATTCACGCGATTACTCCCCTCGCTATCGTATTATCACACCTCTCTCCACTTAGATATACCAGCGCTGCCTGCTATTCCATTATCGTTGTCTGATGATTGGTTCAGCCATGAAACTCGGAGTCACAACGGAATAAATTTGCCAAGGTTTTCATTGTGTGCCTTTGTATAATATATTATATTATTCCCGTAGCTATGCAGAAGACGTTACTTCAGTAACGTCTGGCGCTAGCCAGGGTCCACACAGCTTTAATTTGGTGTTTGTTTGTGTGTTTGTTTGTTTGTGTCACGCCTGGAGCTATCCCGTATCTGTCCCGTATCTGTCCCGTATCTGTGACTACAAAGGCTCTACAGGATTGTGCATAACAGCTGTCCACAATATTTGCGGGCTCCTGTATCTGTCCCGTACCGTACCAATATTCGTCGTATTATGTATACGACTCCCTGATGTAGAGGGAGATTTGGAAAGAAATAGGGAGACGGGGAGGAAATTAAATTAGAATAGACGCCGAATAGGTGATAGGATGCGTCAGCATAAACATACTTTGGAAGAGAGATCCCGTCGTTCCCAGGAAACGTCAGGACAGACTTCCCGTCGACTCCAGAACGCCCGTGATGGGCAGAGTCAGCGCCGGTCCCAGGAAACGTCAGGACAGACATCCTGTCCACTCCAGAACGCCCGTGATCGGCAGAGTCAACGCCGGTCAAAGGAAATCAAAGGAAAAAATATATCCATCAGTTCTAACAACATGCACGATGAGCTGGGCAACAAAGCATAGCGTAGGGCCCTGAGCTTGCAAGCTCTCTCGTTATTCGCAGAGAACTTGGTGAGCACACATGCTCATTCCCTGGGTACTGCAAACTCACAACTCTTAATGAAGTGATACCCCCGACACAAACTGCACAAACAAGTGTGACATTCTTTGAAAGTTTACTTTTGGCTGACCGGTTTCACTACTAGGTGTAGATCATCAGAGTGAAGAGTTCCACTTTACTCTTCACTCTGATGATCTACACCTAGTAGTGAAACCGGTCAGCCAAAAGTAAACTTTCAAAGAATGTCACACTTGTTTGTGCAGTTTGTGTCGGGGGTATCACTTCATTAAGATTCATTTTACAGAATCATTTTCAATGTTTCGGCAAATTGCGATCATCAGGATGCAATATGAAGTGGAAGTTATATACACTAATTTGGTGTTCTTAGGTGTTGATAATATTTCTATGACTGCACATGTTACCTCAGTGCTAGATATATGACATGTCTAAAACTAGTGAAAGATCACAAGTTTTCACTGACTCATATGCTGGGTTTTGGTAATAAGTTAGCACAGCGCAGATGTCACCAGATAACTTGAGAAATGTCTGAACAAATTCTCGCAAGCAATACACGAATGTGACCATGTCAGTGTTTTCCAGAAAATACTGTCACCTAGGTAGCCAGTGTGGTGTGACTGTTTTAGAGTAATGACCATCCAGCACTGGTGTTGATCTCTCGGCCTTCGTTTCTGATCTCTACTGCCTCTCGCAATTTGCGACTTGCCCTGTCACTGGCTCTTGCAGGCACAGACACTGGCGAGAAGACGCTGTCCGCGACACCTAGGTTGATCCTCGCATGCTTAGCTCGCATGTGGTCACCCCATGGCTTATCCACAGTGCGCCTACAAGCTTCACCGTTGTGTTCCTCCAGTCTCGTCTCCAGTGTGCGACTGATGCACAACTTGCATTGCAGCCGGTATATCAAATTCTTCTTCAAACATATTTTCACTCCACCCGACTTACAAGTCGGTCCCATTGGGCGTCCTCTTCTCTTTGTCTTTCTGATGTTGGGCTCTTAATGCAGCTGGGCGGACTTTGTGCTCAGTGACAGAGCTGACGTTTGAGGCTACCCGCATGCTCGTAAACCACCCGGACTGGTAGCTTGTGCTTCCGGATAGCTTTCGGATGATGCACCCTGCCCGACTTATACGGCAGCTTCAGAAACGCACAACTGGGATTACCTCGGCGGCGAACTTGGGTCTCCTTGCTGCTTCTCGGGCATTGATGATGAGGCTCTCTGGATAGTGGTTGAGTTGAAGTTGGTTTTGAATTTTCTGTTCACTTTCTTTACACATGGTGTCATTGGAAGACAGATGTTGTGCTCTTAAGAATTGAGACTTGGCAGTGGCAAGTTTGATGTGATGGGGCACAGCAGATGCGTAGTCTATCAGAAATCCACTATTGCATGGCTTTTGAAAGAGCTTGTACGTCATCTGGCCCGACTGTTGTATTGCAATTGTCACGTACATGTAATCAATCCAGCCTTTGCTACTGCTGAGCTCGTAGGTGAACTTGAGTCGGTCGTGTCCTGCATTGAAGTGCTGTATTAGCACCAAGAGGCGTTTCTTACCATGGGTCCAGAGAATGATCACATCATCAATGTACCGTTTGTACAGCACAGGCAGAACCCGTGAATCAGCCAGAAGGCGCGTTTCCAGAGAGTGCATGAACAATATTGCGAATGGTGGTGCTAGATTATTGCCCATTGCAACTCCCTCTAACTGGTGGTAAATTTCACCTAAGAACACCAAATTTGTGTATATAACTGCTCCTTGGCAGACTTTCACTTCAGATTGCATCCTGTTGATGGCAATTTGCCAAAACGTTGAAAATGATTCTGTAAAATGAATTGAGTGGTGAATTTGCAGTGCCCAGGGAATGAGCATGTGTGCTCACCAATTCTCTTCGAGTTATGCATAGCCAGCAATCGCATGTCATCACGTACATTGAAAAATCAACGTAATTTTGCGAATCGACCTTTTTTTCATGATCACTTTTCAACGAGGACGAAGCAAAGTCGGCCGAACGAAGCCTAGAGGAAGAAAATCACCCTCTCCACTTCACCATCACGATACTGACATAGATACGAGATGCAGATGGCTTCCTTGTGCTTGGCCCAGCATGCCAAAAATCACACCTCGGAGGAGTACAAAAATTACAACTATCAGATGTCCTCGATTGCTGGCCATGAAGCTGCAGGATGCCTCACCGCTACTTCATTTATATTATTATTCAACATCATATGCCTCCACTGATGAGCTGCCAAAACAGCGAAACAGCTGTCTGGAAGGCCATTGTCAATATCAATTTATATACCGGAATTGTCCTCGCTGAAGTGATGGTTATGTGAGTGCAGAGTTTGGATTGGCCAAGAGCGCAATATGGTGTTGTGGTGTATTGGATTCCATAATGGCCGGGTCATCGCTACTTCTTCTCAACTTAAACGAGAGAGCTTGGAAGCTCAGGGCCCTACGCTATGCTTTTATGCTTTTTTGCCTAGCTCATCGTGCATGTTATTAGAACTGATGGTTTCCGTTGATTGGCTTCATCATTGTATTGCAAAAGCATTTCAATCAGTTTGAATATGAGTTAAGCAAAAGTATTTGCAGAATTTATTACGGATCGTTATTTTTCTCTCACTTCATCCTCTTTTGGTCTTCTCCTTCTTTTCCTTTTGATCTCCTTATAATCAGATTTTCTGGCCTATTTGTAGTAATAGATTGACCTGTTGAGCCAATGAGGTAAAATTATATTCCATACAATACGATACATTATCACTCTCTTATTATTGACCCCCACAGAAACTTGTGATCTCTATTAAAGCCGTCAAATATCAGCATATATTGACGGCTTATATTGACCACTTATTATTGACCACTTATTATTGACCACTTAACCCGAGGACTTTTCCCTCAACTTAGAAAAAAATCAGAACTGAAAGAAGAAAAATCTGAAGCCAAATGCTGGGATTTGAACCCAAACTGTCAGATTCTCAGTCAAAGAACTTGGAGAACGTACTACAAAAGACAACTGAAAACTTCGGTTTACACAGAAGTAATGTCCAATGTAAACGGCATTTGGACATACTATTATACTATTACAATAGTATACATTCCTTTCTTCCTGTAGCAAAGCAAAACCAGTTTTAGGTATGCTATGTCGTGATAAATCTATTATTGCCCTCATAATCGGTCAATATATGAAATATAGACCTCGTAAAAGACCTCGGGGGACCTCGGTCTTTTACTCGTTCTATATTTCATATATTGACCTCTTTAATCGTGCAATAATAGATACATACATTAATACAACAAATTAATGTCCTTACCTTGATGGATGGCTTGTGCTTAACTGTTGCTGACGGGCGAATGCATGGTGCCTGTGGAGCACATTACATAACTTTACAGTCTCCTATAATATGCATCCTGTCCGACGGCAAAAGAGGCTGCAGATTTAGTTTTTCTGCGCGTTATCAGCAATAACTTCTGGTCTTCAGCAACTTGGGTCTCCTGTAATACGCATCCTGTCTAAGCTTTCGTAATGCTAACATAATGCTCGGGGTAGCAATCGTTACGGATCTTTGGAAACTTGGCCTGACTATCACTCACAATAAGATATATAAAGTGGTCGTTGGTTTATCCCACAATTTCACCGTACTATTGTACGACTTGCTATACGACATCCTTGTACCGTACAAAACCGTATTGATGGCTGGCGCTGTCGCCTTCATCTCTGGTGCGGGTGTAATCTAGTGACTTTTTCATGTGTTATAACAAGAGTACTCTTGGTTATATTAGTAGTCCAATCCCTTTGCTTGGGTTCGTGAAAAAGGCAACGCGTGCAAGTAACAGTTAGCTCGTGTTAAGTGCATGGTTTTGTATTTAGTTGGTATGTGGCAGCTTATGGGACAGAGAGACTTTTGCTCTCCGATCGGCCGAGCTTGTGTATTTAATAGGGACAGGTACGGGATAGCGCCAGACGTAGGTCCGTCTGTCACAAACACACACATTGATGGTACGGTACGGGACAGGTACGGGATATCGCCAGGCATGTCGACGGCCCAAACAAATACACACCTTGATGATACGTGGGTTTCATGTACCTTTTAGCGAAATAGGTCACAGTTTGTCTAGTTATTCAGTTTCCTCTTTACCAAATTGATGTGTTGCCGTTGAAAGTGCTGATGCATTTCGGTTAACTGAGGTCTTCGTTTGTCATGGATTTACCTGCTCGCGAGGAGGGCCTCACATTTCTAGAGCTGTGAAAATTTTGTGAAGTATGTTACTATCATAATTATTATTATGCTTCGTTCCACTCATCTCGCAGATCCAACGACAGTTTTGGCTCTAGACCGAAAAGAACCAAATGAGAGCAGACTTTGCTGGGGTGCCCCGTTATTCGAGAGTGATGTTGAAGTGGTGACAATGTTTCTGCAGGATTTCGAAGGTAATCCGAGGCGTGAATTCCTGCCGGTTTGCCGAGTACGTGTTATTGTCCAGTTTTTCTTTCATTTCAAGTACTACGAAAAGTCTCTGGATCCTGAGCGTTCTACTCCTCTGTTTAGTGCCATCAAGTATTGGTATGAACAGACCGCCAGTGTATGGCTTGTACAGCGTCCTGTATGTTCTAAACAGGTCTGGCCTGATGCTCCTTCGAGTTACCAGGATCTCACTCACTTTGAACGTATGTATCGTATCCCAGCGAAAACAAATATCCATACATTGGCAACTGGGGTGAAGAAAAAGGATTCCCGGAAACCAACAAATCTAGCTCCAGGCTCACGATTTAGTCCGCTTGCCAGAGTCTAATCGTGACTTGAAAAAAAATGCAGAACTATAGCTATAATGTAACACCCACAGCACCACCTACCTCCTCGACCCAGTCACTGCGCCTCCTGGTGACTAATGCTTTTGCTTAGCAAACAAATTTGGAGAATTTGTCCACACTGGCACGCATCACAATGTTGACATCGCTGTTGTGACCGAGACCAAGTGTGATGCAACTATCATGCCAGTTGACCAATGATAAAGAATGATGGCAGCACTGGGTGACCCAAATTCTCCAACAGGACTCAAACTGCTGGTGACTGATGCCTGTAGCCTTCGTAACAAGCTGGACGACCTGAGGCATGCACTCAACCAGCACGACATAGATGTAGCAATTATCACTGAAACTAAATTCTCTGCTGATGCCATAACTAGCCTTGACTCGTCCATCCCTGGATACGGCGTGCCACATCGCAGAGGCCGCAACGAGCACGGAGGAGGTATCGCTGTGTGAATCAAGTCCACCCTTGCTCATCTAGACCAACTCCAGTCTGCAGAACACGAAAGACTCTGGGTAAAGTCCGCCTCCGTGGTGGCACAAGCTTGGTGATCGGCTCTGTGTACCGTCCAGGCTCCTGTAGCCCCACCGACCTCTGCTCATCGATTCACTGCAGATTGGCTTGGTAGCGCGAAGTCAACCCCGGCCGGGGATGCCCTCGAGGATCTTTGTATAACCCACGAGCTCACGCAAAATGTCCGAGCACCCACTCGAGGTGCCAACACACTAGACCTAATCCCTCCACTTTCCAACAACCCATTAGCACCACTTTACTTGCCCCTTTAGGACGCTCAGATCATGGAACTGTGATAGCTCAATTCCCGACCATTTCACCATGCCGGGGAGAGGCCACCACACGTACTGTGTGGCGTTACAATCGTGCTGACTGGGGGAGACTCAGAGCACACCTCAAGGCTGTCCCTTGGGCCTCCATTATCACGGACAATCCAGAGTTGTCTTGCTTACAAGTCACCAATACCATCGGTGCAGGCATGGACCAGTTCATTCCCCATAAGACTCTCGTCATCCGCTCATCTGATCCCAAGTGGTGGACCCCTGAGTGCACACAAGTGATGCGTGTCAAGGACAGCGAATGGAGGAAATGGCGGCACGACCTCGGCAATGACGTCAAGAAGCAATCCTTCATCGACTATGTTACCAGCGCCACCACACTTCAGCACTCCAGGCAGGAGAAGGACCGGCACCTTCGGGCCCGGCTCACCTGCGGCTCGCTTCGCGACAAGGCATGGTGGTGCAACCTGAAAGGAGCATGCGGTCTTGGCCGAAACTCTGACATCCCCTCCTCCCCGACAATGCCGGGAAGGAACACATCACCAGCAAGGAGAAGGCTGACTGCTTTGGTCACTTCTTTGCTGGCAAGTGCAGCCTGGGTGACAGGGACCTACATCGTGCCTTCCTTGGAACCCCAGCGCCTGCTCACCCACATCTACCACTCACCCACGTCCACTTCCGCATCCGGATTGTTCACCGCCTCCTGCGCCGTCTCGACGCGTCAAAAGCCACGGGGCCGGACAGCATCTCCCCCCGTGTCCTGAAAGAATGTGCTTCGTTGCTCGCACCGGTCCTGACCAAGCTTTTCTCATTGTGCTTCCGGCATAGATACCAACCTCAGACCTGGAAGCTCGCCAATGTTGTTCCTGTGCATGAACGCTCATCTCGCTCACAGCTCGAGAACTACCGCCCTGTTTCTCTCCTTAGTGTGATATCCAAGGTAATGGAGACCATTATCAACATGCAAATTACGAACTACCTCGAGGGTAACTCACTGCTTGCAGCGAATCAGTTTGGCTTCAGACGGAATCTGGGTACGGCCGACGCTCTTACTGCGTTACACCACTCCTGGGTATCCTCTATCGGACACGGGGCGCAGCACGCGTAGTTGCAGTTGACATCGCTGGAGCCTTCGACATGGTCTCTTATGCAGGTGTCCTCTTCAAGCTACAGCAATGTGGGATCCAAGGAATCCTCCTTGCATGGCTGACATCGTACCTGTCGTACCGAAGCGTACAGTGTGTTGTCGGTGGTGCAACCTCCCGTCCATACCCCATTAAGGCGGGAGTCCCACAAGGCAGCATCTTGGGGCCAACCATATTTCTCATATACATTAACGACGTATCAACATGCCTTCCTGGGAACATGCAGCTGGAAGCCTATGCTGACGATACGAGATTGTATTTTGATCCGAAACTGTCCTTCAAGGAGCACATCCGTGCAGTGTCTATACGTGGCAAACAACGTTTGGGCCTCCTGCGGCGAGCTGCGCCCTATCTCTCTCGAGAAGGCCGCCTCACGGTGTACAAGGGGTTTGTACGGCCTGTTTTGGAGTATGCTCCACTCGTCTGGATGAGAGCTGCTCCCTCCCATCTGTTATGGTTCGTCTATACTCGGTGGTCGCCGTTCACACACTCAAACTCAAGACAGTCCAGTCACCTTGAAAACGCAAGCCTTCCTTTCCACAACTCTCCGAGAACTCCCCGAGAGCAACAACCAGTACCAGATTATATCCCCAAAAGCAGAAGTATGTGTACCGTAGAACAGAGTTGGCGTGCAAAGAGTAGCAAAGAGTAGCAAGTCCTGTACGCGTAGAACCTAGCGCAGAACCAAGCGGCGGAGTACACACATGCAGCTGCACGTGCACGCGCCAAATCTCTGATGCAGACATGAATCATCTCTGAGAGCTGGGTGGTAGAATGCCTACGGGGCTTACGGGGCCATGCTTTCAGCACCTAGACCTGAACACGGAGAAGTGAGGATTCATTAGCCAAGAGGGCTATACAATCAGGACATCGATGAATACATGCGGTTAAGGTTACAACACCATCTTATGGGACCATTGTCATTAGGTTCCGGCCTGTTTTGGAACTCTAAACAAAGCCATACAACAACAACATCATCTTGCACGCCTAGATAGCATCGAACGCCGTGCATTGCGCATCATTGGTCCCGGGATGGAGCTACAGAGCCGCAGCCTACTGCTATGCCAGATACCGCCAATAATGCATCGGCCAGGCGTCAGGCGCGAACTGATGGTGGTGGTGGTGAGAAGGAAATCTCTGTGCCAGAACTTTGCAGCCTAGAGAGCATGTGTGGGCAGGCGTGTGTTTACCGCCATATTGCCAGGTGTGTCTTTACCACCATATTTATCAACCATAAGTACAGCTGCAGTGGCGTCTTCAATTTCATTCTCCCGAGTCCTGCTCCGTATGAAGACATGCAAGAAGATTGCCTGATGAGTCCTGCTATGCCGGATACCGCCAGCCATGCATCGACCAGGTGCCAGGCGCGAACTGATGGTGGTGGTGGTGAGAGGGAGAGCTCTGTGCCAGAACTTTGCAGCCTACAGAGCGTGTGTGGGCAGGCGTGTGTTTACCGTCATATTGCCAGGTGGGTCTTTGCCACAATATTTATCAACCATAAGTACAGTTCACCCCAGTCAAGCTCCGTATGAAGACATCCAAGAAGAAGATTGCCTGATGAGTCCAGCGGGGACGAAACGTACGTCGCAATCGAGCTATGTCGTTGCTGTGTCATCATCTATGTGCCATGCGCTACTTGATTTACCAGCCTGCTATGCCGGATACCGCCAGCCATGCATCGCCTAAGATGGGTCATTATGTTTACCCCTTTTTGCTACAAAAGGATGAAGTCCACTATCTGTTAGCCATTCTACATTATCAACCTTCACTGACGAGATCCTGATGATCGAAACAGCTGCTGTCTGAAGGAGCAGAGTACCAACTGAAGTGTGGTGTGGTGGTTGATAAGAATTATATTCTTTTTATTTTAATTACAGTGAAGAGACCGTTTTTGGAGTTTAGAGTTAAGAATCCATAAATACAAATACAATTACAGAAGTGAAATTTCCTAAATTTCATGTGTAAGTTGCTGCATCGGAGTTTGCGAACAATAAGTTTAATTTTAATTATTTTCAGAATATAACAGAGGTTCCAGGCTGTCAAAGAGAGTGCTCAATACCGAGAGGCAGTGCTAGTTCAAACAAGAATGAGAGGACGAAAACAGTGTTCTGAAAACACTTTTTTCCCCTCTTCTTATCCATCAGCACTCACCCTAAGGCCGGAGATTGGCACCCACTGGGCTAGCATCCAGCAGCCAAGATGTGAAGCCATGCATCATTATGAATATTAAAATGATGGTAGGTAAACAACAGAGAGAAACACACAACACTTTTTTAGAATATCGATCATAGTACTATGCTATACGGTAACACTGCCAAGTTAGCTGCAAGTTAGGACCAAGTCAAAGGCAGCCAAACATTCCATGCATCATGTTATACAACAGTGTAACACACAAGTAAAAAAACGATCAGAATGTACCAATCAGAATATGCAACATCACAACGGGATCATCAGTGGCAATACGTGAGCAAACTCTACCTTGATGACAATATCAAAGGTGATAACGATAATAGGAGGACAACTGTGCCAGTGGTAGTGGATGCTGTTACACTGTTCATGACTATTAAGTTGTTTCTTGCAACTTCTAAATATATTTTGTGTCCCATACATGCACAGTTGGCTTTTGGATGGAATTTCATTCAACCTTCGCTTGTGCGCTCTCAAGATCCCTAAGGACTTTTCACAAGGCACCATCTTTAATAAAAAATCACATCAATTAAAGAATTATATTGCTTCAAGTAAGTACATCACACATTCCAGGGCTTACCGTTGAACTTTACACATTCCCTTCGTGCACACTTATTGGTCTCCTTTCAGCAAACAGAATCTACTGAAACCAGCATGTTCTCGTTTGAAAGTACGAACAAGTAATTATTCATCCTGAAGCTATGCAAAAGAAAATACTTAGTGTCTGTTGTTAGCCAGGGTTCATGCAGATATCGGTGTGATGGCGTGTGTTTCTGGCTTTGGGCATGCCAACCAGAACAACAACAACCCATCCTCTGCCGACCAAACTGAGGCAGCGGAAAGTTCCAGCTTGCAGGTAATCGCTCCCAGTCCCCAAAGTCCGCCACCCCTCAGCCTAGAGGCACTGGGGTTGGCAATGACGACGAGGCCTGCATTGTTGCCTCTGACGATGCGGATGAGATGCCCTGCGCTAATCGCCGTTGCCGAAACAGCCATGGTCATGTAACCATGGAGGAGAAAACCAAGGCCGATGAGACATGGCCCTCCCCTCAGAGGAAACACCCGAAATACTGAGTCCAGATAAGTTTCAACCGTGATAACCAAAAAACATACAACTTCCAAAGCAAATACCAATGTCATTGAATTTGAACTTTCTGAGTACCAATGTGCGTTGCTTATTCAGCAAATTGGACCAGTTAGGCCACATTTTGTTTTTTCTATGTTTCTCGTCATCGCCTGCATAGGTTTTCAGAAATTTCGGAAGAAAAAAAGGTTCATACTACGTACATGTGTACATGTATGTACGCTGCACATGCTGCAGCAGCTAGATCAGAAGATGCATCAATCAATAATTGTAAACGCTTGCACCACAGCAGCAAAGAAGCGCTCCTCGTCCGTTCTCTGCGATGAAGGCTGTTATGACGAATTTCAGTCGTTCACTGCCTGAGCCTCACGGACCCCAGGAATACCGTAAGTCGGACGAGTTCCGCGGCAACTGGCGTCTGTGGAACGATGTCGTAGGAAGAAAACCCAAGCAATAGACCCTGGCAAGGAAAAGATGAGCAGCATAGAGCAAGAGTTTGATAAGCAGAGACAAGAGTTTGATAAGCGGACACAAGAACGTTGAAGTAACAAAACCAAAAATTAATGACGAGTGGGAAACGTTTGTTGATGCGATAGCAGATAAATGAATGTTCTCTTCGCCATCTCGTAATCAAACTTTATGCTCTCACTGTTGCAGTTTGCCTGATATTCGTGGGCTGATGTGATAATGTAGTGCAATCATGTATGGGACTACATGTACATGATTGTACAATGTAGTACTCTATACATGGTATACATGGCAGTGTCTTGTATGAATCACGCATATACATGTAAATTGTATGCAGTTTTCAGTAGAAATTGTTCTTGTTTTTTTCCTTGGCTTTTGTTTTTTCCGCCTGCCCGTAAACCGTTTGTTAAAATTTGCCGACGAGAAACAGAGAAAAAACAAAGTGTGGCCTTACTGTAAATCAACTAATTTTCGCTGGCGATTTAATTTCTCTGATTTCGCCGCTGGGTACCAACCGGCCAAAGTAAATCGCAGGCCAAAATTTGTCATAGAGGCAAATGATGCATTATTATGCCATCGCTGCATGTGAGGGCAACAAATACCAATCGATTTCTTTTTTGAAAACCCAAATCGGCCAAAGTTAAATGACGGCCAAAAGTTTCCTTTCGAGATCGGCCAAAGTTTGTCATCGGCCAAAATTTGTTCATTCACAGTAGTAGTACTTTATCGGTTCGTCTGAATCTGAATCTCCCAATGAACTATCAGTCAGTGCAGTCCCGGAAACCTGAGCTGACACATCAGACTCTGACAGTCTCTATGCAATCCCAGGCCACAACCTGACCAGAGCTGACAGGCAGCGCTTTGGTGGTGGCGTTTGAATTCTTTATTCTCACGATGGCACCATCGCCAATAAGAGATAAATATATGAGAAGGTGAGATTGTGGGTTAAACAGTTGGAAAGTGATTTACATCACTTTGAACTTTACAAGTATGGGAGAGGGTGAGCGCTGCAGGAGCAGATTGAGTTAATCAGCAGCGAGCAGATTTCTTGTTTGAAAACAGTTCGAGAGGAGACGTCACGAATGCTAGCAGGGAGGGCATTGTAGTATTCTAGGGACTTGTACAGTGGGGAGTCTATACAGCGATCAGTTCTTGAGGGTGGGAGGTGCCAAGTGCGTGCGTGTCGAAGGCTGTACTGGGCCGTAACTTGAGCGGGGATGTTGAGCATGCGTATGTGTTGTGGGGCATATTTGTATTTTATGGAGTGAGCAAGAACGGTGAGCTTCACTTTGCGGCGAGAGAACATTGTCGGCCATTTGAGCCGTTGGCGCAGTGTTGAATGATTCAGAGGAGTGTAGAGGGGGAGACGGAAGCAGATTCTGGCCGCGTTGCGCTGGATTCGCTCAAGACAGTCAAGGGCTGCGATTGAGAGCGGGGTGACAGCAATGCATGCATATTCAATTATAGGCAGGATATATGTTTTGTAAATGAGAGAGAGTGATTTAGTGTTTAGAGTTGATTTGAGCCTAAAGTGAATATTGAAAGATTTTACGGCTTTCTTCAGCACAAAGTCAAGGTGGGCTGAAGGTCGAAGAAGCAAGCAATTACTGTTTGCCCGGCGTCTCTTTTCTCGGTGATCTGATGGATTAACCGAGATAGCTGCTGTGTGGTGCCATCGTTTGGCCGAAAGCCTGATTGGCCGTTGGGGAGGTGAGGTTGGATGTGCTTTGAGATGCGTTCAGCAACTATCCTCTCTTGTACTTTCGACGTCACGCTGAGTAGCGATATCGGTCGATAGTTGGAGGGCTCGGTTTTGCTGCCCTTCTTGTGGATGGGGGTGACTGTTGCGTCCCTCCACTCTTGCGGGATAGTGCAACGTTCGAAGGAGATGTTAAAAAGGGTTGCTAGGGACAGCGCAAGTGAACTGGCTGCCTCTTTCAGTAGGCGGGTTGGTATGCCATCACAGCCCGGGCTCTTCGACGGGTCCAGGTTAGACAGTAATTTTGAGACCTCTTGGGCTGTTGTTTCAAGTGTAGTGAGGCCAGGTGTATTGGGTGTGGGGGAATGAATGGAGGGAAGTTCCTCGTGGCATCCTGTGACTGACTGTTGGCTCTGCGAGATGAAGAAAGCGTTCAGGGTGGTTGCTTTTTCAGCGGGGGTTGAGAGAGTCTTGCCCTGGGAGAGCATGTCTGGCAGAGTAGGTCGTTGTGAGGACTGGAGGCCGCGCATCAGTTTGTGTAGGTTTGGTGTGGAGTGGCTCGTCCCAGTGCCATTACTGACATATGTAGACTTAGCGATTCGGAGAAGGTGAGTAACTTTGTTGCGTTGGGTGGTGTATGCTGTCCAGTTGCAGGGCGTCCGGGTGCGCAAGTAGGCACGGTAGAGCCGGTGTTTTTCTCTGATGGCGTTAGTGAGCTCTGGGTTCAGCCATGGCTTTGCGGGGTGGCTAGTATGCCTCGGGGAGTGAGGTACTGCACAGTGTTTGCGGGCGCAAGTGAGGACTTTGTCCTTCCATGAGTGCCACAGGTTGTCTATGTTGGTAGTGTTCAGGGTGTCACCTTCCGGTAGTAGTTGTGTGCGATCAATTTCGGCTTTCAGACTGCTGATGCTTGGGTTTGACCATTTCCAATGGGTGGTGTTATGGGTGGGAGGTGGTACGGCTCGAGGGGGTGCAGCGACTGGCTTGATTAAACCCCTGATGGATAGGTGGTCCGAGTTGCCGATCTGCGGGAGACTAGAGATAAGGACATAGTCGCTGTCTACATCCGTGACGACGAGATCTAGGCAGGATTTAGGGTGCCCATTCTGCACAAGAGTGGGGAATGTGACATGTTGGTGTAGAGAGTAAGTTTGGAACAGCACTGCTAGATCCTTGCCAACAGCATCTGTCGTGTCAGAGTGGCACCAAGCGGCGTTCTTTGCATTAAAATCACCGAGGATAATCTTTTGCGTTGTTGTTGGTATGGCTCGTATCAGTTCCTCAAGGTGCTGGCAGAATAGCCGATGGTCACAACAGGGTGGTCGGTAGACGCATGTTGTGTTGATGGTGCTGTCGTTGGCTGACAGTTTCAGCGATAATAGGTCAAAGCTGTCTGGGGTTGTTGTAGGGACGAGTTCATGAGGTATAGTGTCGTTCACATAGAGAATCACTCCTCCACCTTGGCGGTCTAGACGGTCTGCACGATGTAGTGTGTATCCACTGAGGGCAGACAGGGAGTCTGGGTCTTGGTGGGTAAACCATGTTTCAGAGACAGCAATAACATCATTAGGTGGCATTGTTGACGATGCTATTGCTGACAGTTCGTCCATTTTGGGGTAGAGACTGCGAGCGTTGAAGGAGAAGAAAGAGATGCTATTTTGTTTATTTCCGTTGTTGTTGTGTTGTTGTTGTTGTTGTTGTTGTTGTTGTTGTTGTTGTTGTTGTTGTTGTTGTTGTTGTTGTTGTTGTTGTTGTTGTTGTTGTTGTTGTTGTTGTTGTTGTTGTTGTTGTTGTTGTTGTTGTTTCAAATCTATATTCTCACGATAGCCAGTGGCCAATAAGAGATAAAAGTGTAAGAAAGGAGAAAGAGTGAGGAAGAATTGTGTGTGAGGAACAATTGGGTGGCCAGGGCCAAGGGGTTAATGACTACTCAAGTGTACGGGCAGGGGTGGTCGCTACACGAGCATACCGAGTTGTGTACTTAAGTGTACGGGCAGGTGTGGTCGCTACACGAGCATACAGAGTTGTGCAACAGCAGGGATATCTGGGATTTGAAGGGAGTACGAGAAGGGATTTTGCGAAGCTGGATGGGCAAGCAATTAAAGTAATTAATGACCTTGCACAGGGGAGAATGGAGATAGCGGTCAGTCCGCGGAGTTGGCAAGTGCCAAGTATGAGAGCGATGTAAATTATACGAAGGTTGCACATTGCTAGCAGCATGCAGCGAGAGTATATGTGATGGGGCATAGTTGTGGCGAAGAGTATAATATTATGTTTAACTTTAAAGCGTGAAAATATTGTTGGCCATTTGATGCGATGCAAAAGGTGGGAGTGTTCTAAGTGTGTGTAAAGGGGAAGGTGGAGACATTCTGGCGGCTTTCCGCTGGAGTCGTTCTAGCCTGTCAAGGGAAGTGTGTGACAACGGTTCGAGAGCATTGCTCGCAAATGAGAATATAGGTAGTATGTATGTCTGATAGATGTGAGGGTGATCTGGGGTAGCTGTTCAGGGGGGCGGTTATTGTGGTAGAACGGGAGGATGACTGTTTTCTTTGTGTTAACCAGCAGGTGCCATCTTTGAAGCCAGTCTCCAGCTGCTGTGACACTCTGTTGTAGGTTTCGCGTTCAGTCTTGAAGAGTTCTCGCTATGGAAATCAGAGCGGTGTCATCTGCAAATTGGCTACAGGTGGTGCCGGGATTCTCACATGCGTGTGGAAGGTCTATGGTGTAGACGAGGAATAGAAGCGGGCCAAGAACAGATCCTTGAGGGACGCCGGCAGGGATCTCGAGGAAAGGCGATAGGTCGCCATCCACCTGGACACTCTGCCGACGCGCAACAGGTACCGTCGAAACCACTCCAGGGCGTACACCATAGTGGGAGAGTTTTGCAAGAAGGCCTGCATGCCACACACGATCGAAGGCCTTGCTTAGATCAAAAAAGCAGGCATTGACGTGTTTCCCGTCGTGTAGAGTGTATGGACGAGACAGGCAAGCTGCTGCTCGGTGCCGTCTTTCTCTTTCTCACCGAATACGGACTGCTGGTTGTGTAGGTGGGGTGTGATGTGCTTGTAGAGGAGTTGATGTGCAATTTTTTCTTGGATTTTTGATGTAGTGCTCAAGAGAGAGATCGGTCTATAGTTTGTTGGTTGGGTTGGGTCACCAGGCTTGGGTACTGGAGTAATGGTGGCATCCTTCCACTCCTGTGGGATTTCTCCGGTTTGGAATGAACGATTAAAGAGGGAGGATAACGACGGTGCAAGTTCCTTAGCCGCTTCTTTGAGTAAGCGGTTTGGAATAGAGTTGAACCCGGGGCTTTGTTGGTATCAACTCCGCGCAGGAGTTTTTCTACCTCAGCTTGGGAAGTCAAGATTTCTTGAAGGGGACGAAGGATGTCAGGGGTGGTGTTGATGGCTGGAGTTTGCTCATCCGCATTGGCCACGGATAGCTTGCTCTGTAAAATAATGAAATTCGTTGAGGGCAGCGGCTTTTTGTGCTGGTGTCGTTGCAGAAGTTGCTTGGCTGACAAGTTCGGGTATGCGTTGTTTTGTAGCTGTAGTTAGGTGCTTCATAAGGCGGTGTAGGGAAGTAGAGGAGGCTGTTGAGTTGTTTACGAAATCCGATTTTGCATGACGCAGGAGAGTGGTGACACGGTTTCTTTGGGCAGTGAACGTGTTCCAGTCGTCGGGCGAGCGTGAGTGAAGGTATATTCTGTGTTTTCTGCGCTTATCCTTGATCTCTTTCAAGAGGCCCTTTGATATCCATGGTCGTGCTGGCACGTTCTTCCTGTCCCAAAGGGGGGGGGGGTGAGTGCGAGTAACTTGGCAGTGTTCTTGGGCGATGGTCAGGACTTTGTCGATCGCCAGAAGGTGTCAACTGGGCATGGGTCGTGTTGGTTTGGATGGTGGTTGAGATTTGTGCGTGGAAGGGCTTCTCGAAGAAGGTGGATAGTGCTGTCTGTCCATGACCAGAATGTGGTGCTTCTGGCTCGTGGAGGGGAGTTGTTAACCCTTTGCGTGCTGAGTACGAGTTAACTCGCACTTTATGCATGACCTGATCCACTACGTACGAGTTAACTCGCAAAAAGTTCGCGCGCTGCATCGCAGTGCATAGACCAGTGTACAAACTTTCGTAACTTCGTCAAACATAAACGCATCGCGACAATCAATACACCGTTGGAAAGATCTTCACCTCATCTTTCCGGGGATATAAAGTTCTTCGCGATAGGATAAGAATTCATTGAGCGGCGACAAGATGGACACGGAAATCACGGCCCAGAGTGAACGCGCGCTGTATCGCAGTTCATAGACCAGTGTACAAACTTTCGTAACTTCGTCAAACATAAACGCATCGCGACAATCAATACACCGTTGGAAAGATCTTCACCTCATCTTTCCGGGGGTATAAAGTTCTTTGCGATAGGATAAGAATTCATTGAGCGGCGACAAGATGAACACGGAAATCACGGCCCAGAGTGAACGCGCGCTGTATCGCAGTGCATAGACCAGTGTACAAACTTTCGTAACTTCGTCAAACATAAACGCATCGCGACAATCAATACACCGTTGGAAAGATCTTCACCTCATCTTTCCGGGGGTATAAAGTTCTTCGCGATAGGATAAGAATTCACTGAGCGGCGACAAGATGAACACGGAAATCACGGCCCCGAGTGAACGCGAATTTTTTGTTCATAACTAATTACTTCTTTTTGTTGCAGAGCGTGCCAGGGGATTTCCCTTTTGGCACGGCGCATGCGTGATGGACATCAAATGAAGCGCTTGGATCTGAGCTTTGCAGCGCAGTTTGAATTGTGAAAATCTGTTGAATTTGGGCAAGAAGCCGAACAAGAATGTGAAATTGAGTTGTTGTGCCGTTCCTAGGCACGGTGGAGTAATTCGGAGAGGACCTGGAGGTGGCCCTGATGTGTCTATGGAGCTGAGAGCTGCCAGGATGGATTCGCTTGGTCCTGATCTTTCCAACGAGCCCAGGACGATGAAAATCCATCAAGGTTGAGTAAAATCAGAATAAATTTCGTTCGGAGCTGTGAGTGCATACTCCACCAAGAGAGTCAGTGCGCTGTACGGCCAGTGGATTGGAGAAAAGGGGCTCAGCATGCAAAGGGTTAATTATGGGGGGGGGGGGGGGGGCAGTTGATTATTGATGTGGCCACTGATAGTAGTGTGATCGGATGCGCCAAACGGTGGAAGTGATTGGATATGAACATCATTGATGTGGAGTGAGGAGATAGCAAGGTCTAGACATGAGAGAGGTGTTTGTCGGTGGGTGTAGGTAGGGAATCTGACATGTTGTGTGAGGCCGTATGTGTGCAGAAGAGTTTGTATTTCGTCCCCAAGGCGATTTGTTCTGTCTGTGGTGAGCCACGCACTGTTCTTGGCATTGAAGTCTCCAAGTAGTAGGAGGTCGTCACCTTCGGCTCTAGCGGTTTTGATGCTTCTTTCCAGTTCCGCAGTTGTTGTTGTTGTTGTTGTTGTTGTTGTTGTTGTTATTGTCGTTGTTTTTGTTTTTGTTGTTGTTTAGTTTACTTCTCAAGTTCTAATGGGCAATAACAAGAAGGCGAAGGATAAGAAAACAATTAGAATTGAAATTAAGGGCTAAAGATGAATTATAGGCGAAAAAATGAAAAAGAAAAGAGCGGGGTGGTACAGCCGTTTTCCTATTCTGATTTCCCTGACCGAACTATCACACAGCAGCACCGTAGCAAGAGAGCTACCTCCGTCAACATCAGTGGACGTGGACTAACTAGACTATGAGTGGATGTGACAGCAAAAGTGACTGTGTGTAGGAGGCGTGGTCGTGCGGGTGTGGCAATGATGACAACAAAATTAATGGAATAATGGCTGATACGTTTCATGGAGCAAGTGCATGGAGATGACTGACCTCTTGAAAACACTGCGTTTGGGGATGGTACGAATATCGCTGGGTAGTGGCAACAGAGAACCTAGTCTGACCAGCGCCGCTTGCAGCGGGTGGTACATGCGCTTCGATGTCCTTCTACAAGCGGGTACCGCCAACCTGGTGACTTTGAAATCAGTGCGTAACTGAGCAGGCTCCCTGCAAAGCCGTGGATGCATCGCCCGGTGAACAATAGCAACTTTTGTTTGTCCAGCTCTGCGATCCGGCAGAGTTCTACACATTGCTCAGCAGATCTACAGTCCGACTGCGCCCACCCCTGCAATGCAATCTTCATTAGCATCGTGACTATTTCCAACGCCGAGGTAAACTTTGATTTCTCTTTATCAGATCCCCATGATTGTATGTATTATACCTCACTCCATATACACCCGCACTCATATACCAGATCTCCCATGAAGTTTATAAATTTCCATATACACTGTTCATTATACACCACTAAGGAGGTATATACACCACTAAGGAGGTATATACACAACTGAGGAAAACCATCAGAAAAAAGCACACACTGAGGAGCTTTCTTTCCCTAAAAAGGAGTGTATATAGCTTTCTTTCTCTAACGCTATATTCACTCCTTTTTAGGGAAAGAAAGCTATATTCACTCCTTTTTAGGGAAAGAAAGCTATATTCACTCCTTTTTAGTGAAAGAAAGCTATATTCACTCCTTTTTAGGGAAAGAAAGCTATATTCACTCCTTTTTAGGGAAAGAAAGCTATATTCACTCCTTTTTTGGGAAAGAAAGCTATATTCACTCCTTTTTAGGGAAAGAAAGCTATATTCACTCCTTTTTAGGGAAAGAAAGCTATATTCACTTCTTTTTGCTCTTGAGCTTGCGCATGGAGAGCTATAAATATTATTATAACAAGGGACCTCGTGTATATCGAGAAATATCGACCAGTTATAAAAACCTCGGCTTCGCCTCGGTTTTTATACTGGTCTATATTTCTCGATATACACTCGGTCCCTTGTTATAATATATACTTATAACACGGAACCGAGTGTATATGTATAGGATATTGACCAACACGAGGTCTTTGCAGGAAATATAGGCCGAGTAAAAGACCGAGGTCCGCCGAGGTCTTTTACGAGGCCTATATTTCCCATATAGACCGAAGTCGAGGTCAATATCCTATTTATCACGATTCCTTTGCCATAACCCCAAAATTTGAACCTTTAGGAGCTATTTTAACCTTTTTAGTATAGCGTTTGTACTATAGTGTGCATAGGATGTTGCCAAGTTTGGGTAGAAGACTGTAAGAACAACAGGGTTCAGCATCTGCAGCACAGTGGCTGGGTGGTATAAGGGGTTGCTTGAGATTCATACTGTTGTGAGTTCGAATCCTGCTTGTTCTCTTCCTTTGTCTTCTTTCTTTCAATTTTTCTTTTTGAAGTGGAGAGAAAAATTCTAAGTCCCTCCGAAGTCGAAAGATTACAATGCCTAAGTGGTCGATACAAGCGTTCGATATAAGCGGTCGATATTGCGGCGATATGGGCAATATAGGACCAGTCAAGGATCATGAGAATTAGTGGAGGTCGATATAGAAGAGTGATAACGAGATATATACACCAGTATGAAAACCGAGGCGAAGCCGAGGTTTTTATAACTGGTGTATATATCTCGATATACACGGGGTTCTTTTATTTATACCTCTCCATATTCACCGTGTGTGACCTCCTAATGGCTTGTTCCTCGCTGACAACTACTGCTAATCCCCTTAGCGGTGTATATGGAGATATATACACCACTAAGGGAGAGCATGCCTAAGACTGTAAGTGGGGATTTATACCTCACTCCATATACACTTCAGTCTTAGGCATGCTCTCCCTTAGTGGTGTATATGTATATAATATAACCTAACCAGTTGATTATATGGGAAATATAAACCTGTATACAAACCGAGGCGAAGCCGAATTTTGTATATTGGTTTATATTTCCCATATAATCAACTGAGTAGGTTATATTATGCTTATACTGAGCTGATATACAAACTCCCCTCTCCCCCACAAAGGAAGAGATTGGAATTCCAACCCACAACCATGGCTCGACGAGTCTTCCTTTCACCAACCTGTGCGGAGCAAGAACAAGACTACCATTGACTCTGTGCAGTGCATGCAGTGCAGTACCATATACCACCACACACTCTTTGTGACTTCAGTTTAGTACCGGTAGTTCCATCGGAAGTAACAGCTATGCGCCAAGTAAGTAGTTAGTTTGAACCTCACAGTTACAGTGACCGTTACGGCGCGCAGATCTCACCGCGGGCTCTGTAAAAGAACCGCTATTGAGTATTGTCTGGTCATTAGAGACATAGAGACATAGAGTTCGTCTCCTTTCCAAAGTAAGAGTAAAATGAATCAGCACGAGCCTGTTGAATCGACTCCCAAACGTTTCTTTGGTTCTTCTGAGGACGACCACGAATCTCGATGCCATTATTCAAGCAGCAGTTCCCAAGAACACTGGCAGTGCCACGGATTATGGCTGCGCATGTTCCGTCCGCTCTGCGAGGGACGCGGAAAGGATAACATCGATTGGAAAACTGTCAGTAGTGAAGTTCTGTCGCCCCTGCTATCTGCGTTCTATGTCCATGCAAAAACGCAGGAGGGCTCGCCTTTCTCCAAGAATTGTCTCAAAGTAGCGGCACGCGGGGTCTTCAGCCGCACATGTCGAGTGCTGCGCTTGACGGAGTGCTGAAACAGCGAAAGAAGGACGGCCTCGAACGTCAGGTGCAGCACAAGGCACCCGCTACACGATTATTTCAGCGACATCGACGACACCAATGGCAACGACGCAGTAAAACTTACCTATTACGAATGGTTCTATCTGATATTGCGCTTTGTCTTCGTGGAGGCGAAATGTAAGCCTCCATCAAAAAGGACAACATTGTGTTCTTCGTCCGCGTTGACGGGAAAAGGATCCTGAAGTTGGGACCGTCGTGCATGTCGAAAAACCATCAAGGCGGATTGCGGGGCACTAGTGTGATTCTAAGAAAAAAGGAGTTTATATACCAGTTTATACACCAGTTTATATACCAGTTTATATACCAATTTTTATTCTCGTCATCGAAGTACCTGTTATATGCAAAATACAAGTCTGGAGTGTTGTGTGGGGAGAGATGGGAGTTTGTATACAAGCTCAGTATAAATCTCCATATACACCGCTAAGGGGATTAGCAGTAGTTGTCAGCGAAGAACAAGCCATTAGGAGGTCACACACGGTGAATATGGAGAGGTATAAATATATTATAACAAAGGAACCTCGTGTATATCGAGATATATACACACCAGTATAAAAACCTCGGCTTCGCCTCAGTTTTCATACTGGTGTATATGTATAAATATATTATAACAAGGGACCGAGTGTATATCGAGAAATATAGACCAGGATAGAAACCGAGGCGAAGCCGAGGTTTTTATAACTGGTCGATATTTCTCGATATACACGAGGTCCCTTGTTATAATATATTTATACCTCTCCATGTGCAAGCTCAAGAGCAAAAAGGAGTGAATATAGTTTTCTTTCCCTAAAAAGGAGTGAATATAGCTTTCTTTCCCTAAAAAGGAGTGAATATAGCTTTCCTTCCCTAAAAAGGAGTGAATATAGCTTTCTTTCCCTAAAAAGGAGTGAATATAGCGTTAGAGAAAGAAAGCTATATTCACTCCTTTTTAGAGAAAGAAAGCTCCTCAGTGAGTTTTTTCTGATGGTTTTCCTCAGTGGTGTATATTCCTCCTGAGTGGTGTATATACCTCATTAGTGGTGTATATTGAACAGTGTATATGGAAATTTATAAACTTCATGGGAGATCTGGTATATGAGTGCGGGTGTATATGGAGAGAGGTATAAGAGAATATACACCAAACAGAACTTGAACTTTCTGTAATAGACCGCCACTTGGCTATGTTCGTAGCCCCATGTTTCATTCATTCAGTAGTGGTCGCGCAGATGGTCATGGTGCGAGTTTTCAGTCTCTGGGAGCAAGACCTCTGTCACACTCGTGCATCGCTATGGTTGGTTTCATCTCCAATTTACGTTCTATAGCATTCACATATACACAAGAAGAAGGGGATGTCTCGCCTATTTCCTAATCACGTAAAAGATGCGAGCTGCGTGAAAGGGGATCGGTCATGTTAGGGTGCGCTATGCTAGAACAACCTGCCTACAAAAATAACAGTATTCGCTCCATCTCCATTCCTTTTCAGTTCTGTGGGGCAGCTATCCCGTTTCTACTATGAACTGAGTACATTGAAAAGCAATTGTATGTGTGGCTGTCAGTGAACATGTGTGTGTTTGTGTGTGTGTGTGTGTGTACTCGTGTGCGAATGTGTCTGAGTGTGAGGATGTGCATGAATGTGTGTGAATTTGTGTGTGTGTGTGTGGGGGGGGGGGGGGGGGGGGGCGCATGTGTATGTGTGTGTGTATGTGTGTGTGTATGTGTGTGTATGTGTGTGTATGTGTGTGTATGTGTGTGTATGTATGTATGTATGTATGCATGTGTGTGTGTGTGTGTGTGTGTGTGTGTGTGTGTGTATGTGTGTGTGTGTGTGTGTGTGTGTATGTGTGTGTGTGTGTGTGTGTGTGTGTGTGTGTGTGTGTGTGTGTGTGTGTGTGTGTGTGTGTGTGTGTGTGTGTGTGTGTGTGTGTGTGTGTGTGTGTGTGTGTGTGTGTGTGTGGCTTCGACTTCTCTCTCTTCTCTTCTCTCTTCCTGTTGGTGTCTCCCGCTTCTGCGCGGCATGGCCCACGCTTCATGCATGCTTGTTCCTGTTGTTTTAGTATGTAAGCCCAGGTCGTGTATTGTGTCCTGCCGCTATTTGGGCTTTGGCTGTGACCACGATTTATCTTCTCGTTTTCCCCTTTCTCCTTTCCTTTTTCATTTGCTTAGAGCCGTGAACACGATTTACCTTTCCTTTTTTCTCCTTTTTTTTAGCATATTTTCTTTTCATCTGTTTCTCTTTCCACGTTTTCCCATGTCTGGGTTCCTTGTACCTCATTCACTTCCTTGTCATCGGACATGTCAGTCCGTTAGGTTTTGCGAATTCAAATAAAAACACAACCAGCAAACCAATGTTGTTTTTGAAAGACCGTAAAGTCTTAGTCAGACAAAACCTCCCCCCTTTTGTTCCTAGTATAGTTGCAACCTGATCTACATCATGAACATGTAAAACATATTTTTGGAATTTCGGAACCCCGACACAACACACTTTCTAGTTCTTCAAAAACTGTTCTCAGTTTTGAAATTCATTATGACTCAGCTGCACTTGTACACAGTTTACATTGTATCAACTGCATTGCATAGTTTCATTTTTGCTTTGTTACTGGTACAAAACCACAGTTCTAATTTTATTCACATTCATATCTCTGATGAAGCTCTACAGAGCAGAAACCGGTTAGATAATGAATTTTAAAACTTAGAACTGTTTTTGAAGAACTAGAAAGTGTGTTGCGTCAGGGTTCCGAAATTCCAAAACTATCAGTTATTCCAAGTGATACTGGTGTTGATGAGTGATCTGCAGACCTACGAAAACAACTTCAGATCAACATTTGGCTTCTTCTGTTTAAAAGATCAGGCTTATATAAACAGATTCGGGCAGCTTCTAGAACATTCAACTGCCTTACATAACTAGCACGAGAAAGAACAGAGAATTGAGTTTCACCCAAACGAGATAACAGCTGATGATTTTGTCTTCTTTCACATAGGTTTGACTGAGGCCAAATGCCGACAAAACTGTAGCATCATTTCCGACCTGGACAAATGCGATTTGTGTACCGGTTATCTGTACAACTACAATTGCCTAGGTGAGTAGTGGTATTCGACTTGTACGTACTCCACTCAGACCATGCCAGCAAAGTGCTGACAGTTCTCTTCCACGGTCATCAGGGCACAATTCCTGGATTTGCCTTTCTTTTCGGGAAATTGTTTTGTCGTGTGTAAAAGCCTGCCTCATAAGCCTGGTTTGAATTGAATACGAACGTGATTTTGAAGACAATAATTATTATGATCGACACATCAGCCTTGTTTTAGTGTTGACATACGTAGAAATAATAATTTTGAATAGAAGTCTGATTTGAATAGAAGCCAAACTCTGACATCGGCTTCTACAGGAATAAGCCCGGCGTTTGTACGCGAAATTACGATAATTATGTAAAACACTTTCCATTGTAAATGTATTATCGTAAAATGTGTAGCATGGAAATTGTGTGCACAAGTTATGCGATCAAGTTGCCCAACTAAACAAGATTTTGAACAGTCAGACGAACACAATCTAGCACAAAACTGACAGGGAGTACTGGGACATGGCATGAAAGTCAGCTTGAACACTGCACAATAGGGCTAACCAACGGATTAGTTGGTGGACTCGATCGCATAACTTGTACCCACAATTTCCATGTGACAAAAATATTCCTTGGCTCACCATCTGAGATCATATGTTAAAAAATATAGGACGTAATGATAATGTGGAGGCACACAAGGAGTCACCATCCCAGACACAAAGGAACAACTGGGGACAGGTACTAGTAGTGGGAAGACATTTATCATAGACGGAGAGACGGAGAGAAAGAGGAACTAAATGACTACATTATGAAAGAGAGAGATATTTTGAAGAGAGTTGAGAGAGAGAGAGATCTGAAGAGAGTTGACGCAATATATATGACCAGGGTAGCTATGGCAAACATGGGTGCGCAAGTAGCTACCCAGGCCAATGGAACGAAAGGTGAGAATGACGTAGGTGAGAATGATGTACCACAGGCGGAGGAACCTAACAATAAGAAGAGAAAGAACATCAAGCAGTTATGTAAGCAGAAGCTCCACAATCTAAATGCAAGGTACCTGCGTCATATGTCATCTGACCATTCTCATCCAGAGACGTGTGAGTAGGCCTGTCCGAAAAATGTGTTTTAATTTGCGGAAAATGGAAATGCAAAATGCACGGTTTTCCAGCCAACATTCAAACAAGAAATCAAAGGGAAATGTAAAAAAAATCAAAAAATCAAAGCCAAACAACCCAAAACGCAGAGAAAATGCATCCGTTGCCATGGCAACCAGAATCTAAAATGGCCGCCATGCCATGGTGATCACAAAAAATGTTCCATGTCACACTGTACATGTATACAATCACCTAGTATCTTTGCCTTGCTAGTACATGTACCTCTAATCATGTCACGTGTACACGCACTGCATGGTCATAATCTTGTCTCCCCTTTTGCTGACATTGCCTGACAAGCCTGCAAAGAAGGGGTGAAACAATTATACCGAATATTCGAATACTCGTTTGGATTTTTGGAATATAATCGTACTCGGAATAAATCAGAGTACTCGCTCATACATGGTACATACATTTACCACATAAGTCTGCAGTTTCAGAGCAGCAGTCAGCAGATATTGATGTGCAGACTGTGTGGTGAACATTTGTACACGAGTAGAGAGAGCCCAAATGACCCACCAACCAATACACCCGAGAAAAGAACTGCCAATCGGTTCAATCAGGGTTGTATCATGTGATTTTTGAGGCGGTTGGTGTGCAATTTTTAGGATATCAAGAATACTCGAATACTCGAATATTCGATCGGAGAAATTCAGAGTACTCGAACTCGGGATCTCAGTGCCAACTTTCACCCCTAATTGCAGCTAATCATTTTCTCACCATTGCAAGTCACATGTGTTGCCTGACGCTTGCTGGATTGCATACTACCTATACCATGTATACTACACATGTACTCCTACTACTAGAACATAATTATCTTTGTTGTTTTTATAACACCTGCATGTACATGTAGAACTAAACACCCACGTGTTCCCATTTGTGTGAATAGGAGGCCAGTGCAACTAAGTAAGTCTTGTGTCTCAGCCAAGAGGGACAGAAGACACCGAAATAGCAAGCCGAAATTGACTTGGTCGAGCTGAAACCTTGGCTGAAACCTTGGAATTCGATCAAAAAATGGGCAAAATTCAGAAAAAATGCAAAAATGCAAAATGTACCCCAAAATGCAAAAAAAATTCAGAACATTTTTGGGACAGGCCTACGTGTGAGTCCAGGAGCGACGTTTTTATGCTATGAAGGATCTAGTTCTTTTTGAGCCCGCTGGATTGGACTCAATAATTGAAGATATGTGTAACTAGCTGTTTCTGTTCATAGTTTCTCCTAAAACCTCGTCCAATTTCATCAATGAATCAGTGTCTACTTTAGTATCGCCATTGACACTATCGCTAGACCCTGGGGCACAGCGAGAATGCTCACCGTTGTCTGTTTAATTCGCGCACGGCTCCTTGGTTTCCATGGATGTGTGTAACAGTTTAGCTAAAACGAATTGTACCGGTACATAATTTTGTGTGTAGTAGACATGCAACACATTTAGCACTTCAAAGTGTAACAACTGCAGTCAGGTAAATGTACAAGACTAATGCAGCATGCCGAACCAAAGCTGCTACACAAATCCGAGGTGCGGACGTTTTTTTGGGATTTTGCGAGAAATCATGTGGAGATTAGCCATACACGGTTGTTATGAATGCGTAATCCAGCGACATTATGTACGGTACAACATTTTCCCGTCGCCCCAGTGATCCATGATGCTGTCGTATGCGACCTTGCTGCCTTTTTCAAATCTCTGGAAATATTCGGCAAGGTTTCGCCTATGTTTCTGTCGATTCCAGCCGTTTTCTACTCTGGATTCGCGAAGTCTAAGCGAATTCACCTTCCTGCCTTCAAGCTGCGCAAGCGTCAAAATGCACAATGGGAAAGTGAAGTTACGATCTTTTTCGATTCGTTCTTCCTCGTCGTGCCGGCCATTGGCGTTTATCAGAATTGGCTCACATTCGAGGCTTCCTCCTAAGGGGTGCAGAATTTTTGGCAGCCTTCACGCCAATTTTAATTGAAAGGTTTGTGCTTTTCCTACGTCGTAGTTTCCATTGCCGCCCAGATTATCGTTTTCGTGCCCAAGTCGATTTGCGTGGCGTACTTGGACGTCAATTGAAAGTGTTTGCTGATATATGCAGGACGAGTGGAGGTGTGTTCTTCTGCCTCAATGTCTAACGAATACCCCGGTTTCGTCCGCCATAGGAGGGATCCGTGCACGCTTTGTTCTGGATGTCAGCAAGTACAAATAAGACATGCATCCAATCAACATTTTTTGAAATTCATGCTTTCGAAATGTATGTAGAAACAGGACATTGTGTAGAGATTTTTTAAAACGTTAGAGATGCAAGATTCCCCATCTGTCTGAGGCCTTACGTGTAGACACAAAGGCATGGTTTTTTGTATTACTAGTGTTACTGCAGGTTTAGGCCACGCACAATGTAGTCTTTCGACGATCCTGCTGAAAAGCACACACTTGCATGCGTAAAGGCATGCGTAAAGACCATACTGAAATACTTCAAGTAATTGAACAACAACAAACGGCAACCGTGATGCAGCTTAAATATCTTGCACTACATCAGCACTAAGCACAACTTTGGCACACAGGACAGGGCCGCAGCCGCTGGTGATGGCCGTACCCGGTATTACCACTCTCGGCGTTCATGATAATTACATGTAACATGTTCAATATGCAAATGATTATGTAGAACACTAATGGGCTATCCTCGTACACTCCTCACTAGAGTCCCTCCTAAACTGCTTTCTTCTTTAGTGAGGACCACTGTACAAGCTGCATTATGCAGAGTATCTGTTGCTACCGGAGTGTGTAGCCGAAACAACCAGGTTATTATTCTGATGCAACTAAGACACACAGCATCACACATCTTCATGACCGTGCCATTCCTATGGAGCTGGCTCAGGGCTTGATGGCAATGCAGTTCACCTGCTGAATTGACAGATGTCCATGAATTCATTTTAAAATAACAAGTCGGTCAAGTGAGAATTCAAGTCGGCAGGAATAGCGCAAGCTCCCACGTAGGGAGCAACACACAATTCCCCAAATATCGCCGAAGTCGCATCAACCTCTTCTTCGCATTAATTACAATACGGTGAATTAAATCAAAGCTGTAAGAAGCTAAATAAGTCTGTAACTTGAAACAAGCATTGATAGAGTAACACTACAGCAGGTCCATGTGCTTTTAAAGTTAGAGACTGGAAGATATCCTCTATTTGTACACTAACAACACCAACATGGAAGTGTTGCAAGCAACCAACTCCGCCATGCTATGACACTTGATGATGTATTGTGGTACTTTGCTTATCACTGCAAGCCCACTGGTTGACTTGACCATCATCCATTGCTTCTTTCATGACGAATATCAGCAGTGCAACTGTGGCAATAAATATCACCGCCTCCAATGCCGCACTTATTGGAGGAGCACATTCTACTGGAAATGAAACACTTCAATGTTCAGTTAGTGCTGATCTGGAATAGTATGGAGAGCAGGGTGGTGAAGGGTTACACGCAAATTCAACATCCTTGCCTATGAGCACTGTGGAGCATGTGCAATGCAGAAACTGCTATCCAATAGTATACAGAATCTGATTTCCAGCAATCCTAAAATCCTCACATTGATCCCCAAGGTGAAGAGCACACGCATGAAGAGACGTACATGTAGCTGCTATGTCATCAACTTTGCGTTGAGAGAGTAGCAGACGATCGAATTCTAGCCTTCTCCTTCTCCAAGATGAATTGCAATCAGTCTAACGATTTATTTGTGCTCTTTTCTTGTGCACGGAAATCTGGCTGTAAGCTGTCCTCAGGGGAGAACATGTTCTAGAATAAGAGCAGTGGGGTTCCATCTGTTCACGTCATGATGGTAGTGAGTCAAGCAAACGTGCCCCCTTCTTGTTCCGAAGTTTCAAACACAACTAATTCCATGATGCACTACATTACATTGCATCGTCTTGAAAACAATTCCTGTATTGACTCCAGGACATACTAACTTCAGTACTTCGCCAAAAGGAGGCTTCCAGGTCTTGGTAGACTTATTCTCCTCCAGCATGGCCTCATATGACCTTTCCAAGGCACGAGTTCATCGCCCCAAAAACAAAAACTTTCTTCGATAAATTTGAAAAATGTGCAGAAAGACTGCGAGCGTCGGCCCGCTGTGCGTACGCAAGCTGTTGCGATGCGGGTTGCTATGGTACGCCGCCATATTGATAAATGTCGCACTCGGAACAGCCGTGCATAGAGGGTCAAAGAGACGTTCATGAAGTAATTATCAAACAGACAAAGAGATGGTTTTTGTTGTGCCTCAACTAGAATTATACATGGTTATAAGGAAGTCATTTTCTTCGGGTATCGGGTTCGGGTAGTTTTGCACGAGTAGCAGACCGGGTAATGTTTCCATGGTAACACCGCAATGCACCCTTTCCCTTACATACTGGGTAGACGTGCGGAGTACTACATGAATTTGCACACGTGCACTGTACATGATGTCATCTGCGACTTCAAGTTTCCGGGTACTATTCTGTTATTCTGTACCAGTCTACCCGAGGTTCTCACGGGTAGCATGGGTAGCATGGGTACCCGACTACCTGTGCACACGACTAATTCTGAACTCAGATAGTGAGCCAATTTAACTATGGCAAAAAAAGATTAGGGGTCAACAAGAGAATATTCTATGCTTGTATCCTTGCTGTTCCACTCCAAGTGTATAAATCCCATTGTAGTTTGATCATTCTCTTTAGTCACGAATTCTATTGATAATTGTGACAAGAAAACGTTTTGGAATACATTATTCCTTCCCATGGTTGTGATATGAGTGCGCATTTAGTTATATTCATTGCATTCTTAAGATTATTGTCTCCACGTCGCCTTTTTACATATTCCTTGTAGCCCTAATCTATACTCAGTATACTGTATGAGGTGACTTCAAGAGTTCAAGTACCGCTTTTAGCCAAATTCTGACTTTGGGGCTCATAGTATGGCCGAATTTGGACATTGCCCTAGCCGATCAAGAAGCCGATTACGCGAGAAAATCGGGTCGATTTTGGAAATGACAAAACACAGCTTCCCCATCACTACCTCTCTGTCTCTCTCCCTCTTGTGTGTGCATCTGCCCCTATATGGGTATTGAGCACTCTTCGGACAATTGAGCACGCTAGTCGATTACGTTTAATCAGCATTGTAATTAATCACTCAGAAAGTGGTGGGCATTACGCAACTGCATCGTAAAAAAGGGGTTTGTCAACTGGCAACCGCTCTATTCAGTTGCTATTCACTCTTGGTGCAAGTGCTGGATGAAAAATTATCATTTATAGAGTAGCTTTTGGAGCATTATGACAAGAACTATACAAACCATTTTCGGAGCATTAGCCGCTGGATCCGAGCACTGGACGGTCAACAACAAATACAAAAATGGAACGGAGAAGCACTCAAACATCAGCTTAGCATATTTCATGACCTCCAAGAATTAGTGTCAATCATTACCGGCAGTATATTAGTGTTAACTGTATCCATTACGTGAGTTTGTTTTGTCCCTCGTACATTTTAGAGCCTAGGGCTAAGAAAAGGGTGCTATTGGCCTCACTCGCACAACTGAGAAAAGGGCACTTGAAAGCAGGGTACAGACCTTCGCTCTGTAAAGTTGCCTTCACATCTGTGCCCGTTACTTTTAAATACTTCGAGATTTTTCAACACGGTTTTCCGCATATGAATCAGTGAGATTTTGAGTTTTAGGTATGCTGTCTAACTCAATTTAACCAAAAATACCAATATCACCCTTTTCTCAGCCTGAGGCTCATTACATTTATGTACTCCTTGTGTTTCAACCTGGCTGGTGGTCTAGAGCGAGATGAATGTCTACATCAGATTCATAATTGCGACTCCAATGCTTCGTGTACCAACACGGTTAGGTCCTACAACTGCACGTGTAACTCTGGGTTTTCAGGTGACGGCAGATCCTGCGGTATGTTACAATTGTTATTCGTATGATAATATGCCAAATAGAGCTTCAACGGAATGTTTTTGTTCTGGTAACTTCAGTTGCGCTCCGTGAAATCCAGCCAATAGTGCACATTTGGCACCCTCAACTTGTACGGCCTTTGGCGCCCTGAAAGCGGCATGAATGCATCTGGACGTACATAGGGTCCAGCGGATAATGCCGGCATTATATTCGGCATTATGAGACTATCCGAGCATCAGAGCATTATGAAGCATTAGATTCAAACAAAACGAGCATTGTGTGATGTTTTAGCGGCATTACAAATTGCATAGTAGATAATTATTTTGAAATCCCTGTTCTTTTTCTCAACAATCTGCTATATGCAGTCATGAGATCCAACCCTCCTCGTGTCTGAAATGCGTAGATCTACGGTTGGAGCACATTCTACCATGTACCTGTAGCCGTACATGACTTTGTGGACAAGTAACACTTTTAGCACTTTGTTCGCTGTTAGTAGCAATGCAGTCAGGTACGTACCGGTAAATGTACAGTCATGTACGTACAGTCGGAGTCAAAGAAATACGACACATAATATAAGCCAAAGGCAGCACCCATGGGGCCCTAGGATGTTTTTTAAACGGTTTTTGGATGGTGGAAGATGTATTGTAATAGAGTTTGGACTTGAAATGAGCCGAGGCACTACAACCAAAGATGTTCCACAAATTCGAAACGATGATTTACATGGAGTAGATGTTTGTTTAGAAATATTGGAGAGCCATGGATCATGGAGGAGACAGACGAAGATGTGTTTTCTCATTGTGCCTCAGACCCTGGCGATGGCGTTTCCACCAGGATGAAGGAGCGGCTATGAACAGAAAGCGGAGAGCGTTCCAAAGAACTGTCTTTGCTATGTCCAGCCAAGGCCAGGAGGCTCGAAGAAAAACTAGAATTACCCGTACTCCAGGACTCAGTTACAAATCCATATGAGCTCTCAGCATTGCGTGCCCGACTTTTCTAGTGAAGCAGGTACTGGTAGTTGTGGACGGTTGTAATGCCAAGCCTGCAGTCAAATGCTATAAAAAAAGAGGAGTATCTTGGTCCTGCATTTATCTACACAAGACCAAGAGGAGAAGAAACCACCACAAGCAAAGGCTGTAGAATGGTACAATAACTTCCTACCACGTGTTTTCCCCGAGTTGGAGGGATCTCAATTGATGATCATCTCTCAAGAACTGACTTAATGTCTCCTGTTTGGGATAAGGCATTTTTCACACAGTGGAATCAGTGACAGGTTGTCTGCAGGCAGGAATACCACTTGCTAAGATATGCTTCCAGCGTCCATGTGATCACCAGTAATAATGGTTTTCACCTCTCAGTACCTGGATAATAAGGAGAAGAGATTTGATACATCCACTATTCTGCCATGGCCCTGCCCTGGAGTTGATCTGCCTGTGTGGGGCTTCATCGGCGGTACGATTCGCCCCATCTGCCGCCCCGAACTGAACCAGCGGGTATACTACAATGGCCACAAGCATACCCATGCGGTTAAGTAGCAGTGTGTTGTCGCAGTTCCAGATGGACTGATTTGCCACATGCACAGTCCTATCCAGGGTCGCCATCGGCATGATGCAGGCGTGCTCACGGAAAGTGAACTGGTGCCTCTAATGCAGCAACACATGCGCCGACCCGATGGTGGTTTCTGGGCCCTGTACGGTGATGCGGCGTACCCTCTCAGTGAAGTTATCATGAAAGGCTTCCAATGTGCAGGCATCAACCTACAGCAAGAGGAATTCATTTCTTCAATGAGCGCTGCTCGCACTTCAGTGGAGTGGACATTTGGCACTCTCTGGGCATATGTTGATATGCGAAAGCAGCAGAAGGTGGGCCTACAGCCTGTAGGAATGGTGTACTTGCTGGCTGCTCTGTTGACTAATTGCAGAACATTTCTTTGGAAAGGGAACAAAACATCCGACTTCTTCAAGCTGTGTGTTCCAACACTTGATGAGTAGGTCCTCCAGTAGAGAATTATCCCGAAGAGTGTGCCTTCGTCTGTAGTCCATTTGGGTGACTGTACCATGCCAAGCTTAGTTGTTCCATCTTAAGAGAGCATGTCTGAGAAAACCACAACATATGTGCAAGTCGATCTCCCAGATTTCGCTCAAATTTTGCAGGTAGGTTTGCTTTGGGGTGTAGATCGACATTCCAAAGCCTGCACAAAATCTTTTGAAGGGAACAATGAAATTGGCATACCCCTCAATATTGGCCCAATATTGGCAAGATTTATGGGTCTACAAACGAGCCACGGCACAGCGTACAAGAACAAGCTACGAACAAAACTCCATCAAGCCAACATTACCTCACCTTCGAAGAGTTCTTGGGGCAGCACCACTTAGCCACGCCAGCATCCCAGAAGACGAGGGCAATCATCCCTTGACGCAACAAATGATCGTCTTGAAAATAGCCAAATTACAAGCGCTGATAAAACAGCGAGCTACGTCCTCAATTAGCAAACACTATACACCGGCAGATAGTAGAACACCTCTTCTAGCACTGAGGACATGTCCCCCCTCATCCTTTTTGGGTTTTCTTGAAATAAACAATTTTCCACTCGACCATTCTGAAATACGTCCCAACTCATACCTGCGCAGGAAAGCTCGCCCCTCCGCGACGTCTAGTCACCAATTTCTACTCCAACACCACTCCCAACGCTGCAGAACAAAGTGTATTGTTGACTCTGACAAGAAAAAGCAGCGGTGATCACTTGCCACTCCAAACGACAAGCTTCTCCTTGCGCCACCAAAATTTTTCGGTGCAACAGTTGATGCAAAAGAGACTGAGTTTTTGGCTTTTCGCGTGTAGTTTTTGGATTTTACTGCAAGAGGAATGATGAAATCACGTGCTTCTAGACACAAGAATGCCAGGTCTCGTAGATCACGGTTCAGCAGGTGTTTCGAGTCATCAGGGTATCCGTCCTGGGATCCAACTGCAGTTACCCCTGCCCCCATTGAAGGTAATACTTGCTACTAGTGTGGGTGGCTAAATCAGATGGCGGGGAGACTTGGCTGAAGTTGTAGGCTTTGACTTACCACGTTGGTTTTACTGAAATCTTGACATGCCTATTGCGCTCCATGCCTTTGCGGACGCCAGTGAGAAAGCGTTTCGATGCTCTTTGTATGCAGTCATCAATGGAGAGTCACACTTGGTATTTGCCAAGGTCAAAGTGGCAACGGTGTCTCCGCCCACGTTAGCCCGCCTTGAGTTACATGCAGTATGTCTAGCGGCTTGCTATGCTGAGTTTGTGGTGAAGCAGCTGCGTGTGACCTTCACGCACGTCTATGGCTGGACTGACAGTCTCACTACCGTTCATTGGATCGGTAATCCATCGTACAAATGGAAAACATTTGTGGTGAACCGCATCTGTCAAGACCAAGAGATATCGAAGAAGGTCGGCATTGGGTGGAACCATTGCCCGGGCCTTCACAACCCGGCAGATTTTCCGTCACATGGGAGTAATGCACAGCAGATCCGTAGTCCGTTCTTGTTGGGCGGGCCAACCTGGATCACGGAGCCCAATGACTGGCCCACCGCATCCTCAACTGCTGGTACTGATGAGTCCAGTGTAGAAGTGCGAGTGTCACCCACCACCTAAAGTGGAGAATCTGATAATGAATGGTGGCTCCGATTCAGTAAGTGGTCGTGGGCACAGGGCATGGCGACTCGGATGTGGTTGGATACATTGGCGATGGCCAAGCTGGAAACTGCCACAGTTAGTACCGATAGTAAAGTCGGTGGATATTTCCACTTGATGATGGTGTGCAGTGTTTGCAAACCAAACCATTTCCTGTTTTCTTGTGTGGTATTGAAAGCTGGTCAGAGTTCCTTTTGTGTTTGTTCTTTTTTTGCCGCATTGCCGCTTTGCCATAGCTACGGGAATTAAAGTTATGTTATTATCTTGTTACAGTTGTGTACATTTGCTTCATAACTCGTTTCCAAGTGATTTCCCTGGGCTAACCCTTTCGAACGTTGGAGTATTCGTTCATCTCTAGTTGCTGCCAACAGCGATAATTGCTGTGCCATTGTGATCACGTGTGCCAGTAATGACTGTTATTTGTTTGTGTCTTGTCTGATTTTTCAATTGCAGTTGTTACATGCGCTACTCCATTAGCGCCTACATTTGGCAGTTTCTCTCTACCGGCTGGTGTATCAAGCTTTGTCTATAACACACTGGGAACATTTGTCTGCAATCCCGGCCATCGCCTTGTCGGCCATGCCACCACACAGTGTTTAGCCAATGGTGATGTCAGCAGCACACCGCCAATGTGCCAGAACGTCAATGAGTGTGCAAATACCACATTGCATACATGCGATCAAAATGCGTTGTGCAGTGATGTGATTGGAACATTCAGCTGCAAGTGTATGGTTGGGTACACTGGCGATGGACAAGCTGGAAACTGCCACAGTTAGTACCAATAGTAAAGTCAGTGGATATTTCCACTTGATGATGGTGTGCAGTGCTTGCAAACCAAACCATTTCCTGTTTTCTTGTGTGGTGTTGAAAGCTGGTCAGAGTTCCTTTTTATGTTTGTTAGTTCTTTGCCGCATTTTCTGCTGCTTCTGCCATAACACCCCAGAGTGTCCACTGTCCGCTGAAATGATCTGTGCAGCAGCAGTTTGCATGATTTATCTGTGCACATGTTCTGCTGGTTTCAGAATTTGGACAAGTATAGATTATACCATAGTTTGTAGAATCAATCGACAGCGACACGGGTGTTTATAATCCCGAGAAAAGATCAAATGGCCCGATATCTGAGACTTTCGACCTTCGGGGCTACGCGACTTTTTTGAGAAAAAGCCAAAACAAATTTGATCGCAAAAAAATCGATTCTGTCACAGCAAACTGCGGAGGCGACAATGGCGGAAGGAAATCGAAGGCGATCCTTGTGTCAGGTTGTTATTGGATTCACAGAAGAGGCCAACCGCGATCTCATCGACGATGATGCATCGTTCTTTGGCGATATCCCCTCCAGCGACGCCAGCGCTTCTGATAGCGCGGATGAAACGATCGCACTTGACACAACGCACTTACCTGTCGGCAGCGACGATGAAGAGGACCTTGATGAGTATGATCAGGGGCAACCTGAGCCGGCCACAGCGCTAGCTGCTGCCGCTGTAGGCAGGGACAAGCAACCAGCTATCAAGCTGTCATCCACTGAGGACATCGAAGCACGCCGGGTCGCTGGCTGCCCTTGCGCAGGGAGTCAAAACTGTTTCCTGAGTGTCCCACCAGAAATTCTAAAATCATCGCGAAATTCTACGGAGGTTGTTGGCGACGATGACCGTCGCGTATTCTTGAGTGGCAAGCTGGATGCTCTGGCTAATCGTGGCGATTCAGGACATCACGGAGCACATCATGCTGCGCGATCTCGAGTGACATACCGGTACGAAGTCGGTGGTGTGAAAACGTGTCAGGCGGTATTTTTGTATGCAAATTCCGCCAGTCGATACGACGTGCATCAAGTGCAGGCACATCTCGACGCAGGCGTTCTGACTCCTCCACAGCATGGAAATGTTGGTCGTTCTCCCTGGCATGCTGTGTCTGCGGAGGGTGTAACGCAGGTACGCGATTTCATTCGTAACTACGCTGTGGTGAATGGTCTCCCACAGCCTGCTGCACCCAGGGGGCACAACACTCCAGCACCAGTTTACTTGCCATGCATCACTACAAAGAAGCTGGTGCACCAGAAGTACGTAAATGCCGGAGGCACTGTCTCTTACCAGACATTTGTCAAACTATGGTTGAAAGAAACTCCAGATGTTTTGATTATGACTCCGAAGGAAGATGTGTGTGGAGAATGTTCAGACATGCAGTCGAAGATCACCCGAGCGAGAACGGAAATTTCCAGACAAAAAACAGTGGAAGAGTTGAAGGCGCACATGGAGAAGGCGAATGTTGCGCGAGATCATTACAGGGCCTGCATTGCGAAGGCAAAGGATGCCATAGCTGAACAGCAAAGCAGTGAGTTGCAAGCGCCAGCATACGAGCACTTCACGTTCGACTTTGCCCAGCAGGCGCACATTCCACACCATGCCCGTGAAGTAGGTGCGTTGTATTTTAAAGTTCCGCGCCGGATCCAGATTTTTGGTGTTGCAGCGGAGGCTGTGCAAGCACAGCACAACTATTTGTTTGACGAAAATGAGACCATCGGAGTTGATGGCAGCAAATGCCATGGGCCAAACTCAGTGGTCTCACTCCTCCATTTCCATCTTCAGCAGCATGCCAAGGGCGCACACGACATCGGTCTGCACGCCGACAATTGCTGCGGACAAAACAAAAACAAAACAGTCGTTGGGTACCTCTGCTGGCGAGTCATTGTGGGGCTCAACGAATCCATCGACCTGTGATTCATGCGCGTTGGGCACACTCGATGCTTTGTCGATGGCGGCTTTGGGTTGCTGAAGCAGACTTACAGGAAGTCCGACGTCGATACACTTCAGCAGCTAGCTGATGCAACAGATAAATCAGCAGCCTTCAACAAGGCCGTTGTGTTTTCATGGGATTGGAGACAGTGGGATGCATACCTTTCCACTGTTTTCAAGCCCGTGAAAAACATCACGAAATACCAGAATTTCCACTTCTCAGCTGACAAGCCTGGGATGGTGGAGATGTCTGGATCATCGACGGAGGCTGACAAGACCTTGTCGATTATCAAGCCGGATGCTGACATCAGCACATTGAAGACGGAAGTCCTTCCACCTGCCCTGCAACCAGCCGGGATGTCACACGCTCGTGCCGACTACCTTTTCAAGCAGGTTCGTCAGCACTGTCACGAGGAGAACAGAGACATCACCTGCCCTGCTCCTACTGCCGTTGCTGCTGTTGCAGCTACCCTACCAACAGAGTGAAAGCTGGAAAATAAGTGCTTAGACACTCTATTGTAGTCCTGAACTGTTTTCTGTTATTGTTACAACTTGGATACAAACAGTAGTACCAACCATGCTGAGTTTTCAAAATCAATGCTAAGATGTGCAAATCCAAAATTCGACTCCTACTCATAAAATGCATTGCTACATGGTGAATATTGCTCTGACACCCGTGAAACGTTGTCAAAATACTCTACACAGGTCAGAAATCATTTTACACTGGAAAAGTCATTTTCACCAAAATAGCCCGGAAGGTCGATTTTCTCAGATATTGGGCCAAATTGTTTTCACAGCAATTGAGATTGAGGCTATTAGAGCTGTCTGATGAATTTGAATTGTTTTTGTTGTCCCTATAATATGACGCTGGCCATGGTTACATGCAGTATGTAATCAGTTAGTAACCCCTTGCATTCTGCTCACATACTGGTGTTCAGACATTGATGAATGTTTGCCGGCTAGCCCATGCCATGTGGATGCTAGCTGCATTGATAATGATGGCGGATACATGTGTCTGTGCAAGTCAGGTTACCACGGAAATGGAACTCAATGTCAAGGTCAGTCAGCAATTTGTAATGAGTACAGAGGTGTCGGCACAGTCAAATTGTTCGGGATGTGGAAACTCCAAAGTTATGCTCATTGCGCCAATTTCCAGAGACCAATTTTGTTGCCAGCACTTAACATGTAGCTGATAGAGGCCTGTCATTGTCATGCGTTACGGAGCGTCTTTATATTTTCCGGCTAGGTACTCAAGATCCAGCTGTTAGCCTGTGTTTTTGCATCTAGTCCTGCATTTATCAGGGTGTGTTTAGAGAATGTTTACAGTCTACTCATGCCAATTAAAACCATGCAAAAGCATTCAGGTACCTAGGATGGGGTCCCGGCTTCAGACCAGCAATGTTCTTGTTTTCCAGATTTCAGCTTCTTGTTCTTATTGTATTCCGCTAGTGTCCGAGAGTAGATGTGAACTGTACAAAGTAACTTTAGATGAAAACCCGCTATTCCTGAGTTTAGTGTTCAGCCTGTTTCATTACAAAAATTGTAATCTTTTTGTTCTTGAAGAGGAAGGTTTTTGAGCTGATGAGCTTGTTACCAACTCTCGGCAAAACACTGAAAGCTATTTTTTGCTTTTTGCCGTCGTCAGGTGAAAGTTCAAGCTAGGCAAAGGAGAGTTGTTCTTGGGCACTCAATGTTACTGTACATAATGAGTACTTTCTCACCTAGTCGCAGATGCAGAGAAGCAGCTAAAGTCGCTGCCACAGGAAGGGAGATCGGTTTTTCTGCAGCGAGAGAGACTCTGCTGGAACTGCCTCAAGTAGTAGGGATTATCGGTCAGGCTCGAGGTGCACAAAATGCCAGGGGAAGCACCATCTGCTAATACATGATGTGTTGGACGGAGCAGGTTACAGCCGGGAGAAACCGACTGAGATAGTAACAGAGAAGAAGGTGGGATCGTGCTGTCTACACTCAGCAAGTGTGCGACTGATGACCGGAGTGGCACGAGTTCAGGGAAGAACTCGAAAGGCGAAGGTTCGCGTGTTCCTGGACTCCGGTGCTGAGGCGTCATTTGTGACTGCAGCGTTGGTGTTGTAAATGTACAGGTGAAGCCGTTCGGCGCGAAACCAACCCAACAGCGCATGGATAAGTACGCCATCACGATCCAAGGTAGCTGCGCTCTGCTAGCATTCCGGTACGTGCGTTCGTGCTCCCTCCATCTCGCTCTCTCTCTCTCTCCTCTCTCCTCTCTCTCTCTCCCTCTCTCTTTCTTTCTCTCTCTTTCTGCTGGGCCTGTACTACGCGCCACGTGTTTGGCGCTTGTCGCATAGCGCTGGACCAGGACGTTACACGTATACACCTGGAGGCACGACAACGTACTCGGGGTCATCAACAGGAACATGCGTGAGGACATTCGAATCCGCGCTGATGCAAACACCGTACAAACCGAAAATTCAAATGAGCTTGACTTCATCTCGTTTTGCAAGGCGGGAGAGAAGCCAGTTCGCGTTCAGCCCAGACGAAAGTTGGTTACGACTGATCTCCTGTCAGCGGCCTCAGACTGGAAACTTCTTGTCGACGCAGTTAGTGCAAAGATTCCTTTCCCTAGCTGTGTTGCACTTACCACCCTAAGACCAGATATAGTTTTGTAATCAATGAGTTGTAGGATTGTATTCTGGTCGGAGTTGACAGTTTGTGCTGAGGACAGATTCAGTGTCAGTAACTCCCGGAAGGATAGGCGGTATGCGGATCTGGGCGATAAATGCCGAGCAAACGGGTGGCAGGCCGTTTCTTTTTCGGTTGAGGTAGGTGTGCGTGGTTTCATCCCGGACTCTCTTCGGAGGGCTCTGAAAGCGCTTGGGTTTTCTAATTGAAGAATAAAATTTATTTGTAATTTGTGCATTAAGACGTCTCTGTGAAGCAGCTACATCATCTGGTTGCGACATCAACAAAAACACTGGTCGGAAGATCCACTTTTCTGAGGTACTGTATGTGGGACTCCGTTTATTGAGGTCCGTTGAAATTTATTCTCTTTATCTTATTATTTCTTTTTTATAATTTCCCCATATGAGTTCCTGCTTGCGTCTGCGGCTGTACAACACTTTTATTATTCCAGTACTGACGTGCAACTCGGGTACGTGGGGGGTCAGTGTGACCATTCTGTCTCGCCTGGATTCCTTCCACCGCCGTCAGCTAAGGTCACTCATCGGTGTGAAATGGCCACAAATAATACCGAATGATGCTCTCTATGCCAGATGCGAAGCTGAACCCTTGAGTATCATGGTCAAGAGATCACGCTGGAGGCTGTTTGGCCACATCCTGCGGATGGCAGATGAATCCCCAGCTGTTATGGCTATGTTCGCGTACTTCGCCAATCAGCAACAGCAGTGCTGGAGGGGTAGACCGCGGACGACCCTGCCGCAGGTGTTGGTGGGAGATCTGCGCCAAGCCAATGCCGGATTGCTCGGGAACCTAAACGCTCTGCAGAGTTGCAAGCCATTGCCCATGACCGACCCGCATGGCGAGATATATGTATGAAGATCTGTGCATCGTGATATTCCGACAGATCCTGAAACAGTCAAACTCAGGAAATAGCACTATTATTATCACTCAGGCTGCAATATTCAATGACATATAGACATAGTCATAAATGACATATTTTCAATACCCATGAGCTACATGAGCCACGGCCAGCAAAAAAGGTACTATAGAAAATTACGGAAATTGTTCAGAATGGGTGTTTGAAGTACGGAATAGAAAAAAAATCTTTTTGAGTTGAGGTGATTTTGTACTTTTTACGAGTTGTCTCCTTGATGAGGATCGCTTCAAGATTATTAATTTGGTTTTCATCTTGACAAGGTATCAAGTGGCGCAACTTCATCTTTCAACAAGTGTGAGTGCATGGAAGAGGCGTACTGAAAGTAGAGAATCCACAGAGTGTCATGGCATGCACGAGTACTAGTAGAAGACGAAGCCTAGAAATTTGCGGTGCGAGCGTTGACGACCTCGCTGCGCTACGGGAACATGACGAAAGTTTTTACGGCCTAAACAGCAGTGATACGATCGCCGAATCGTCTGGCTCAGACGACTCAGATTCGGACACACCTGCAGAAAAGCGGACCTGTTTACCGCTGGAGTCGCAGAGCAGTGATGACGAGTATTTCAGCAATGCAGAGGATACCACTAGCGATGGAACGAGTGCAGCAAGTGGAGCGGCAGCGGCGATGATACGCGACGCACTGGACATCGGTTGCAAATGCAAAGTGAATCATTGGACCAAGCTACCTCCGGACCAGCTCGAGGAACTGGTATGTAACTTGAGAGCAATGAAGAGGAGTGAGCTGAAGCGGTACGTGCTGGGCGAACTTGCAGCGATAATGAAAATATCTAGCCCCAGCGATGGAGCTAGCTGCAACTGCAAGTTCTCGCAAATTTTCGTTCACATATGCAATGCTTGGTGTTGTCGTCTGTCGTGAAATGTTCCAAGATGCACCTGGATTGTCGCACACTCTACTACGTAAATTACAAGAAGACGCTGAACATCTACTTACAACGCCACAGAGCAGCAAGAGTAAGGGCAAACCCCCGCCCAATATCATACCTACTGCAGTGGCTGACAATGTTGTGCAGTTTATCAAAAACTATGCATCTCGTTATGGAATGCCACAACCAGCAGGACCCAGGGGACGCGCAGCTAGTTGTACAAAGAAAGAAATTCATTGTCTATACTGTGATACTGAAGGTGCGCATCCTATTAATCTGACCACGTTCAAACGGCTTTGGAAAACTAATAGCAATACTCCATATTATGTGCATCATGAAGCAGAGGTCTGATGTTTGCGCACACTGTGAGCGGCTGCGTGCACGGGAATCTCCTGGTGTCGTTAGCATGAAGAAGCACTGTCAAGCAGATGAGGTTGAGATAAGGCACATGCGCTCGTCCACCAACTCTGCTGCTGTCGCTGCAAGCCGCCTGCCCACAACCTTGCCACCAGGTGGTATCAGTGATACAAGGCTGCTGAACAAGGAGATCAAGCAATACCTGGAGCAATGCCACAGGCCAAGAAGAGGCCGAGGGCATGGCAGAGGACTTATAACTAACTATAATGCAGAAGTCAACTGACAGCAATTGCCAATGTGGACACCCTTGTACATATAGTGGTATTTAACCACCCCCAGCACCTTAGAATACGTTCAAACTATCAGGAATGATAATTCACATATGAAGAAGTGGTTTGGAGCAAAAAAACCGTTTTCCAAAAATTCACCCTATAGTACCATTTTTGCTGGCTGCGGCTCACATTGTATATGATATTATCGCCTTCTTAGTATTTGACCCCACTAATTTCCCTGATACCTAAGCGGTCAAATATATCGCGTATTTGACTGCTTAGTCAAATACACGATATATTTGACTACTTATATTTGACTCCTTAGAACTTCTTGGACTTAGAAATTTTCTCTCCAACTTAGAAAAAGAAATTTTTGAAGAAAGCAGAAATACACAAGATGGGGTTTGAACCCACAACCTTGTGAATCTCAGTCACTCTTCCTTACCACCCAGCCACTGTACTACCGATGCTGAACCTAGTTTAAACAATGATCTTGACTTTCAATGCAGTACAATGCGGTATAGGCTATAGTATAATAATAGAATTACAAGGATATGTCGTATATGAAGAGAAATTATTGCGTGGAGAACACGATAAATAGATTATAGACCTCATAGTTGGTCTATACAGGATATATAGACCTCGTAAAAGGCCTCGGGGGACCTCGGTCTTTTACTCGGTCTATATATCCTGTATAGACCTCCTAACCGGTCTATAATCTATACATAATTATTATATCATTATATCATCGTTCTAGCTCGATTTCTTTCCCCTGTCATAGTCCTGTTTATCATGTTCAGCATAAGCAAAGTTGTGGATGATGCTTGCATGGTTGACTCCAACGCGTACATGCAAGTAATATTAATAAATAATAATATGAGTTCCTATCAGTTGCTGTGAACACCTTGAGTGGAGAGCGAGCATTGAACCGGGTTCTTAATAACCCATACCCAGTTCGCAAGGCTGGACGGGGTTGTGAGCAGGCTTTCATTTCATCTTTTCTTATTATTTCTTATTATTTCTGCTTTTCATCTCATTACAAACATTTTGCGCATTTTTTCTCCATCTGCGCATAAAATCTAGACTGACAACCTGCTTGTTAAATCATGCACCTGCTTTCAGGCCTAAAAACTCTGTTGTACAGGTCTCAGTCCTCATTTGTTAGACTTAGAGGGGGACAGAGGATAGGGGTCACAGTTCTGCGAGGAAGTGGACCTGTGGATCCGCAATGGATGGTTGGTACCCCATGACCAAGCAGTCCATGGTGAGCCTGGTGCTGTGTTGCCCTTGTTGGCGGTGGCCCAGACGCAATAGGAGTCCACCCCTATCCGCCCGTGTTTGGACTACCGGCAACTCAACAAGTTGATTGTGTCGCATCCAGGTTTGGACGTGCCTGTTTGCCAAGAGAAGTTGCGTCAGTGGAGGTCTACTGGCAACGTCGACAGCCACGTGTTGCCGGACATCAGCAATGCTTACCTTAACATCCGCATCGCGCCAGCTCTCGCCAAGTTCCAAACGGTCGTCTGGAAGGGCCAGCTGTTCGCAATGGAGAGGATGGGCTTCGGTCTATCGATTGCGCCCAAATTCATGGACATAATCGTCAAGTGGGTCCTCCGTGCGTATGCTGATGTGGATAACTATTTCGACGATTTGTATGTTCCGAAGCCTCGTCTGCGTGCTGTCACCGATTAGTTGTCGCAGTACGGGTTGCGCACCAAGCCAGCGTTACCAGTCGTCTCTGCTAGGGTACTCCGTCTGCAGCTGTCAGAGTCTGCAGATGGCCAAGTGAGGTGGAAGCGTCGTGATGACGTCATGCCGACCTGTCAGCCCGATGCCATCACACGACGTGAGATTTTCAAGTGGTGTGGCAAGCTGACCAGCCACTATCCCGTCGGCTCCTGGCTGCGCCCAGCATGCAGTTATCTGAAGCGTCTGTCTAGCCTTCAGCCTGGATGGGACGATCCAGTGTGTCATGAAGTCATCGCTTGTTGTGCGGAAGTCATTCACCGTCTGCAGACCGATGACCCTGCGCAAGGTGTGTGGTCAGTTCCTTAAGGAGGCTCCAACCCTTTGGGGGTGATTTTTTTTCTTCATAAACCCTTTCCTTTTTGTGGATGAGTGTGCTCTATATCATCCCATGTTACTCCACAAAAAAATTCAGGGGGTGTTTCCGCGGAGATAAGGATGTTTGAGGTGTATTTCTAGGGGTGTATTTCGGCCTAAATTTGCTTGTTTTGGGGTCATATTTCAGATTTACCAGTTGTCTGGCTTCTCTTTGTGATTGCAAGTCATTTCACACATCACAGTGAAGCATTTGAGCAAGAAAATCTGGCAATCAGCATTCACTGCTCAGAAAAATAGTAATTTTGGTACAAAAATGAACTTCGCAGAAATGCCCATCCGCAAAGTACAATTGGGTGCACAGCTTCATATTTTCTTCATGGACATGCCCTTTTTATTTTATATTTGGGATCCTCCTACTCCATAGAAACTAGAAATATATAATTTTAGGGGGTTACCGTGCATTTTAGACCTCCAAAAATAGGACAGAAAATTGGCCGATTTTCCACCATTCTTGGAATTGCTATTTTTCAGGTAAGGTGATCATTCTATGCATTCCTTGTGGTATTACTCCAATTTTTGTGTCAAAAGCATTGAATGGTCCCCCAGATTGTTATAGTACACATGGAGACTAGGTGAGGCCATGGTTCCTGGGCTTTTTAGCCCTTGATCTGGATATCGGCATGATCCATGCACAACGTTATTCATGATCCAGGCCGAGGCCTACTGACCCTGAGCGCAGTTCAGACAAGCTTTGCATCGCAACTCTTGCAATAGTTCACTCCTAGTATTTCTCATAAAGCAACAGGCAAAGAGCTTGAGGAGGATAACAATTATTATATTCTTTGGGGGGGGGGGGGGACAGTTTCATGTTTGTAGTACATGTACAATGTAGATGCAGGTTCAACTCAATATTGGCAATGAACGACTGCTAGTAATTGTAGCAGCCATTAGGTATAATCATAACACTATTCCCAATAACATAGAACAACCACAAGTGTATGTGGGTGCATGCGCATTGCACACATTGATACATACATGTACGCTTACATGCACATGCTCACAAACAAGTACCTCTTGCACACACAAATACACGTACGTCATATACGCGCACCCGCAATAGCATACGCCCACATGCAAAATGCATGCTCTTGAGCTTAGTTACCATATTCTGCTGTCCATTCACTTGTGCACGCGTGCGCGCGCGCACACACACAGCATGCACTGCGCGCACGCGCGCGCGCACACACACACACACACACAACATGCAGGCTCACACGCGTGCCTGCGTATGGGTACAGGTGCATGCATTCATCATAATAGAACTGGTGCGAGTAGTGTAGGAATATTTTCAAACCACTGGTGCTGTACAACACAACATTTACAAAATACTGCACACTCTGACAATAGAGAATAGTACTGCAAAACAACATACTCAATTTTCAGTGCTGCATTTTATTCAAGTGGACGCAGGTGATGACTTACTGCTGGCGACGTTGGCAGCTGACAGGTCACAGCTTTCGTAAATAGCCCAAGTCACTGAGCAGTAGCTCACCAACGATTTACCACTCACTCAAGACTGCAATGTTTTCAGCGTAGTAATATATTTCGCCACTTGAGAATTAGAAGTGGATCCACTTACCAGAGTCTGTGCACCCACTTCAGTCTCTCTCTCCAAGACGCGCTTACAAGTTACAGTAGGTTTTGGTCCCTGGTGTTACACAGCTATCGAGACGCTTGGCTCCGTTCTCCTTGGTCATTTTTTCGTCAAGCAAAATTATTCAGGATCTCGAGAAATCGAACTGTGAAGTCAACTTCTTGCTCACACCAGCGATGCTTTTGAAAACATGCCCTGATACCCACTGACACAACGGAAGAAAAAACAACAGGAACCTCGATGGGGCCCAGGGAAGACTACAGGTGAATAATGAAACAATATTCTCTGATAAGACTGTCGCCATGATCGCGCAGTTCAAATTTTAGTAAGTTGAGATGGGAATTTCCCAACTTTTCGCACTTAGGCCACACTTTGTTTTTCCTATGTTTCTCGTCATCGCCCGCGTAGGTTTACAGAATTTTCGGAAGAAAAAAAAAGTTCATACTTACGGTATTCCTTGGACCCGCGAGGCTCAGGCAGTGAACGACTGAAAGCTTCGTCATGGCAGCCTTCATCGCAGAGAACGGACGTCCCGACGGGGAGCGCTCCTTTGCTGCTGTGTGGTGCAAACGTTTACGATTTTGATTGACGCATCTAGCTGCTGCAGCATGTGCGGGTCCAAGGAATACCGTAAGTTGGACGAGTTCTGTGGCAACTGGCGTCTGTGGGATGATGTCGTGGGCAGAAAATCCAAGCAACAGACGCATTGCGAGGAAAAGATGAGCAGCGTGGGGACAAGAGTTTGATAAGCGGACACAAGAACGTTGAAGTAACAAAACCAAAAATGACGAGTGGGAAAGCGTTTGTTGATGCGATAGCAGATAAATATATGTTCTTTTCGCCATCTCGTATTCATCAAAATAATTACTTTATACTCTCATTGTTGCAGTTTGCCTGATATTCGAGGGCTGATGTGATAGTGTAGTGCAATCATGTGTGTGACATGTACATGGCAGTGTCTTGTATGAATCACGCATATGCATATATAGTAACATATAAAATGTATACAGTTTTCAGTAGAAATTGTTCTTGTTTTTTCCTTGGCTTTTGTTTTTTTCCGCCCGCCCGCATACCTTTTGTTAAAATTTGCTGACGAGAAACATAGAAAAAACAAAGTGTGGCCTTATCGGCAAAAACAAGACTTTTGCCTGCAAAAAAACAGAGCGCCAGACCGGCTGCGCAGCGCAGAAGGTTGGAGCCTCCTTAAGACGCACAGTGGTCGTTGTGGTGTGATGCTTCGGACATCGCACATCGTGCTGTCATTCAGGCTGATGTCATTCAGGCTGATGGTATAATTGTCGAGGATGGCTGCTGGCTGCGGCAGAAGGACGACCGGCGACACATTAACATCGTTGAGCTTGACGCCGTGATCAAGGGGTTGCAACTTGCCGTGCAGTGGCAAGTGAAGGAGCTCACGCTATTCACCGATTCCAAGACTGTGGCTGCTTGGTTGCAATCGGTGCTTGGCAAGGTGTCTCGTGTTCGCGTCAGCGGCCTGAATCAGGTACTTGTACAGCGCCGTCTCCAGATTATCACTGATCTCATCGCTGTCACGGGCTTGACAGTCAAGGTCCAGTGGATCAGCAGTCAGCAGAACAAGGCGGATCAATTGACCCGTGTTCCCAGCAGCTGGATCCGATGTGGCAAGACGCTCCTTGCTCGGATTGCACCGTCCGTCACCGCTGCGGTGGTGACCGTTGGCCCATTCTCATTGGACAGAGTATCTGCTGCTCAGAATGCAGATCCTCGGATTGTTGCGACTCGCCAGCAAGTCATCGATGGTGACCCAGTTACTGATCCTGCGTTTGTCAAGGTCAAGTCACAGCTCGTAGTCCATGATGGTACGCTGTGTCGAAGTGTGAAGTTGCCGCCCAATGATGCAGTCGTCATTCCTGTTATTCCTAGTTCACTCGAGTCCGATGTCGTTCGTGCTGCTCATGTGAACTGTGGTCATGCGTCTTGGGAGGGTACATGGCGCTTCCTCTGCTCGAAGTGCTATTTCCCGAACATGCCCAATGTCAGCAGTTTGTGCGCCACTGTTCGCTGTGTGCTGCTGCCAGCCCAACCAAGGGGGTTTCGCCAGATGCCACTCGCCCTGTGGTGGCTGATGGGCCATGGAGTGTTGTAGTAATTGATACTCTGGAACTGGGCGTCGATCAGAGTGGAGAGTACAATTGTGTTCTCGTCTGCATGGATACTTTCACCAAGTGGGTGGAAGTGGTTCCGCTCCGTCAACATGACGCGGCATCAGTGGCCGAGGCATTTGTCGGCCTGTGTACGCGGTGGGGCCCGCCCCGAGTGGTTCGCTGTGATAATGGCACGGAATTCATCAACGCCATGATGTCATCGCTGTTTGACACGTTGGGTGTGACAGTGCTCAACGGTGCCGTGAGTCATCCCCTATTACAGGGATCTGTTGAGCGATTTAACCGCACTCTCCTCACCTTAATTCGGAAGGTGTTGGATGAGGCTGGTGATTGGCGATCTGAGCTGGACGTGTCATTGTATTTCGACCGTATTCGTCTGCACTCTGTCCTCAAGATTTCTCCTATGCGTGCGATGCTTGGCTGGGAGCCCACCGGTGTGCTCTTCTCGGCTACTCCTGGGCTGGGCCTGACTCCATCTGATCTTGAACGCCAGGCTGCCCGGATCCGTGATTTTGTGGAAGCTGAGCTGTCCTCCAAGGACTTTGTTGAGTCTAAAGCTGATAACTGTCTGTTCGCCGTTGGTGATGCCGTTCTTCTACATCGTTCCCATCGTCGCCAGAAATGTGAGCCGCCCTATGAGCGTGACTGGGTGGTAATTCACATTGTGTCCCCCTCTACTGTGGTAATTCGCAATGAGGCTGGTGGTGGTGAGAAAGTGGTGAATGTTGAACTGCTGAAGCCTGATGTTGGTGCTGAGGTGTTTGCTGATGTGTCTGCTGCAGATGCTGTTGCTGATGTGCCTGCTGCAGATGCTGTTGTTGACGTGGGTGCTGTCCCTGATGCTTGGTCTCGGTTTGATCCCCGTGATCCTAATTATGTGCCGCTTCGAGCCCCTGCCGATGATCCTGCTCCGTATCAGTTTCGCCCATATGGCCTTCGTCAGCGTGGTTCGCTTGCACCCCCTCAGCGTTTTCGTTAGTTTTGCTTTGTGGCGCTATTAGTATTTGTGGTGGTATTTTGTTTGGCATACCACCAGGGGGAGAGGTGAAGTAGAGTAACCCTCTTGCGCATGTTGTACGTAATGTAATGAGTGATACGTACTTTCGATATTGATTTCGCTGGTGCACACGTTGGTGCAGCGCTGGTGAACGCGCTGGTGCACGCGCTGATGCACGCGTTGGTGCAGCCAGTTGTTTTGCGTTGTAAGTGATGCAGCTTGTTGAGGAGAAGGGTTTTCAATATCTTGTGTTCAGTTCTTCTTCCTTCTGGCCTGGTCAAGTTCGTGCTTTTTTCTTCTGTACACTTCTTGTGCATTTTGGAATTGAAATTAATAATTATAGTCCAACTTATATCCTTGCGCTGGTCTGGTGGTGGATAATTCCACAACACTCTCGTTTTGTCTGTCCATTTTTGTGTATGGCTGATCCGCTGTCTTCTCTGTGTGTGATATGTAATGCAGTTGTGTGCACAAATCCCTGGGTGAAAAAGAACAAAGCATGTGAATGTAAACCGAGACCAGGCGGACCCATCTGCACAGAAGGTAAGGGCTAAAAAAAGCTGCTGTCATTGTAGTCTGCTTGTCAAAGAACATATGACCCATGCATACCCGCGTGCTGGACTGTTGTATTTGAAGACAAGAAAAAGTAGTTCCCAGCGTTTTTGCCTGGTTCTCCAGCTTATTACTGAACGTGTGTTCTATTCAAGTGCAAGGCATGAGTATCAGTTTGATATACCTGGGATTGGTGAATGGGTGTTAGTGTTAGCGTTTGTGGCGATGTTGAGGTCTATACAATGTCATGATGATCAAGATACATGCGACAACGACTTGAGAATCCAGTAGGTTATTCAAGTTCTATCCCTATTTGTGTGTTTTGGGAAATACGTGAATGCACCCAATCTCTACTGCAGTGTGCAATTGCTTGAATGATGGTGAGTGTACTGAAGACGGCACCTGCAACTGCCGGAAAGGTTTCCATGGAGACCAGTGTCAACATGGTAAGTAACTGCTAAATGAAGTGAATACTCGTGTTTCTTTGATTCACATGCCCCTGGGAATTGTGACCATACATGGGCATGCATACATCAACAATTATTCATAAGTTATGAATCGGTTCGGAACCAAATTTGGGTTCCGAACCGATTCATACCTGTGATTTACCACCCCCTCCTTTTGGACACAGGAAGCTAGTGCTTGAAGACAGCATGCCTTTCTGGAGACCATGCTCGAGATCTCTCTGACTTCCCAAGAGGCGATTTACATGACGGCAGTGCATCCCGCCGGGAAGAGAAGCACGTGATCTCGAGAGCTTGCAAAACAGACCACGGAATGTCACGACATGCATTTCCAACCACCGCCCCCCTCCCCCCCCCCACCCCCTCATGGCGCCGGGACCGTACCGGGATAGCCGGCGGGATACGTTCGCGCCAAAATATGAGCACATGTGACTAAATCTCCATGGTAGCATCAGGCACGGGATGAATCCTGCCGTCGTGTAAATCACCTCTAAAGCTTTTGATTGTTACAGAAATTGTCTCAAGTGCCAAAGAAAGTGCCTCGGAAGTTTGATTATTGGTATACCCCCCCCCCCCCCCGCCCCTCCTTCCCTCACTATCTATGAATTAACCATGGCTCAGCTCTCCAAACCCGGTGCAAAGACGGTTACCACAAAAAATTTCAATAGCCTGCTTGCATTTACGCCTAATCAGAGTAACGTTACTCAAGTAGATAATCAAGCAAGATACGGAGGGCTTGATGGCTGATCGAAGCCCAAGGGACCAGTCCGAGGGCTTTGATCAGTCATCAAGCCCGACTGTACCTCGCTTGAATATGCTTCAGACAATCCCCAACCAATATTTTATCGGAAATAACATGCATCTTAACCTCTCTATTATTTGAACTGGATTCTGGTATCCATCTGAGAAAGTCGGTGTTCGTTGTGTTCTACTTCGCCTGACTGTCTCTTGCATGTGTACCGTGTTATATTCAGCTTTCAAGACAAAGTGCCCGGGCACAAATAATGCAATATTCACCTGGATGGCTCTTGCCAGCTTGCCGTGTTATCCACATCTCGACTATGGCAGTTGCCAGAAGAAAACGAACTTCGTGCACGCCCGCGAGATGTGCGTGAGAAGAGGATACAACGTCGTAGACTATAATTCCTTCACTGGACTTGGCTTGAAGCTGGGTGTTAGTGACTGCATAAAATCATTGGTGAGCGAGATGATGGCTAGACGTAACAGCAGTTACAGCACCCCTCTCAAGATATGGACATCGTACATGTACTTTGGTCAGCATGTTATTTACAAGCAAGGCAAGGACAAGTCGAGCGACGCACTATTTGACAGGGGTGGAAGAGGCAATCATGATGTCATCTGTGAAGGTAGGCTGTTGCGCTTTTAACCCATTTAAGGCTATAGGCCATGGCACCCAGGCTCTGCACTTCTTATTTGGCAATGAAAAAGATGTATAATCTATACCGGTATATACCATACTTCCCCACATATAAGCCCATGGGCTTATATGTGAAAATTTGCTGCGGAAAAGAGTTTTTGCTGTGTGAACATGCCCGGGTAGAAGCCCATATGCTTATATGTGCAATAAAGGTTTGTCTGTGTTCTAAACAACGGTGTTATCACAATGCTTAGCAGTATATTCAGCTCCCGGGTGTTTCACCAATAGTGTTGACATTATAAGCGCATTAGGAAACCAGAGGCCACATGCCACGTACTGCTCTTTTCTCTCCGAAACTCAACACTTGCAAGCCAGATATGAAAGAAAGAAAAAATCATCAGTCACGCCACCGGGACTCGAACCAGGGACCTTGCTATTCGCGAGCAATGCTCTAACCAACTGAGCTACAGTATGACTCTTATCCACAGTGATGGTCAATCTATCCTTCTTCGATCAATCCATATCTGGTACTCCGAGTTTCTTGAGTTTTTTTCAATCGTCAGGCAACTTTTCTAATTCTCTATATATAGTTAGGAACCTTGGGAGCAACCACTCATATAGATACGTCCTCAGCGCCTGGGCATCATTTTCAATGATGTATATATATATAGCGGTTAGTGGGTTAAAGGGGGTGTCCAGTGATAGTAGTGGGACAGGAGGAATGAAACAGAGACGGCGAGAGTAGTGAATGCAACCGAGGTTTCCCTCTTCAATGAGAAACCTACCGCTCTAGCCAGGGTCATATCCACACATGAGTAACCAATTAGTTTCATCTGCGAAGAAACATTTCATGTGTATGCTTGCGCCATAACCCGGTGTTATACTACTCCCTTGGTAGAACCGCTGAATGATTTGCAAATGTGACACGGTGCTGCTCTACGAAGTCTGGCGAGCCCCAGGCCTGTGAACATTGTAGTGTTGAAACTATCTCACCGGATACTCGTTAGCTCGCTCGCCAGAAACTCGGCTCGTTTGTGCGGCCAGCTCCTTCGCACTAAAGAACACCGTACACCATACTCCGTACACATGGCAGTACATGTCGACCGGGGAGTCGTAAAATATTTTACGACTCCTTGGTCGATCGAGAGTCCAGTCCCGCGCAAAGTGAAAATCACTCGCATTTGCAGTGACTGTATGCCTGCACGACACTTTGAGTTGCTTCAGTTGTCGTTGCAGCTTTGGTGGACTCTACTGATGTCTTGTTCCGCATCTGCTGACCTGTCGCAGGATATGCTTCGGTCACCTCCATTCGAGTGAAAGTTACGCTCAGTCGTTTAGAAGTTTTCTCCCGCGATGCAGCGGAGACCAGGGCTACTTCCCATTTTTGCAAAACGGTCTTTTCTTTCAAAGGCTGCTCAAAAACGGCGCTGAAAAGACATCTCGACACCAAACAACAGTCCGAAGTGAAGCAGCAGCAACCCCAAATGCCGGCGGTGATAATTTGAACCATCTGAAAAAAGTCGAACTTAAAATAGAAAAAAAATTATTCAAAAAATCATATTTGCCACATCAATGAAACTCGTTAGCTCGCTCGATAGGTTGCTCGTTAGTGAAACTGATCGCTCGTTCGTTATAGATACGCTCGTTTCAACACTAGAACATTGAACTACTCACTAGCTCTGGGCACTTCCTTATCCATGAGATCGGGTGTCATGGAGCGGGGCGTTTGATTTCAAGCTCCCCTTATTCGTAGATTTGTTTCATGATGTGTTTCTACCCACAACTGTATCTTCCCTTGCTTTGCAGCCAAATGGCTCCAGGCCAACGGTTCTGTACACGCCGCAGCAACTCCAGCACACAGACCCAGCGTGACTGAGCAGTTCGCAGAGGACGCATGTCAGGAGTACGGACATCATCTCATTACCAAGGAGTGGCTAGAAGAACATGGCCATGTGTTAACAGAGCGCTGGCTAGAGAAGTTGGCCTTATTGCATAAACACCAGCAAGCACCTTACCACGTCGCGTCAATCCGAGTCAATGGCCATTCCCTTTACAGAACCGTAATGTTTAGCGCGCGAAAGCAGACGTTTCAGAACGCCACAAGCAAAACTCAAGCCCAGATTCTCTGTGTCAGTAAGTGAGACAAGGCTTCTTAACTTAAACGGCTGACCATGCGCAAGTAGTGCTCTGCCCTTGTGTGTGACATCAGCACGATGAGTATACTGTTGTGCATTTGTGCATTTGTGTAACATGTCTCCCGTGCCACTGTTAACTGTGTGAACAGGGCTTGTGCTAATAATGTGCCACTATGTACGATGTGACCTTGCAATGTGCAAACATGTCGTATCCAAGCATTTCTTTAGTTTCGATTGCGACTTGCTTGTTTGGCACAAGCAACTTTATTTGTTGGAAGAAAGTCTATGCAGTGTAGCGTGGCGATTGTCCGCAACCCTGGGAGCGCAGGCCATATCCAGGCGTTCGCAAGAGGGGTATGATGGGATATTATTTTACAGTCAAACACCGATTGTGCGGACGTTAACTCTCCGGACAATCGGTTATCCGGATCTCCTGGTCGGGCTGGACAACATACAAAATTGGCAGCTTTTTTTGAAGTTTTGCTGATTTTTGCCACTCGGAGCAGCACTCAAGCCATGCCCAAGATGTTTTACAGCAGGTTGTTCAGTCAAAATGTACAACGATGAGAAGCTGGAGTGCACCTAGGTCCTGTTGTACTACCGAAGAGAATTAAAAATGGTGAAAATTTGCTGGAATATGCATGTGATAGATGTATGAGTGGTCCCATAACCGACCATTCTTCTCCTCTGATCACCGTGGAAATGGCCAGTGCCCCGAAGGGTGGCTGACAATTGGCACCCTGCTGTATTTTAATGGCAACTGTCAAATGCACTATGCTTTAGCTCATTGGCAGATCCTATGAGGGTAAATACTGAAAAAATCCCTGCTCTCAGGCATCAGTTCCTATAATTTTTTGCTGCATGATAAGGTTTCTTGGACTATCATTTTGGATTATCAAAAATGTCAAGTGTTAGGGACTGTAAAGGCCGATTCACAATACAAATTCTTGCGACGCGACATGCAACTTTACAACACCTGCGACGAGCTGCGACAGCGACACACAGTTCACAATAGATGATATCCCAAATAACGTGCTACTAGACTTGAGGGGGCATTGCACACAAGTTGCATACAAATTATACTACAATGTGTACATGGTAGGCCCTGAGCTCTGCATGAGGACAAGTCACAGGTAACTGTACAACTTTGAACTTTGTATGCAACTACTTACTCTGCAATGTCCTCCCAAGTCTAGTTGCACGTTATATGGCATATCATCTATCGTTTTCATGTTTGCGACATCCTTATGCGCTAGTAGTACTATGCACGTGCACTGCACGTGCACCCAGGGTCGAAACAGTACTCCATTTTGTGTATGTCGTACAACATTCTTCAACTTCTGCGACAGGTGCCTTGCAACAGCTTGCGACAGCTCGCGACAGGCAGATTCTTGTCGCAACTGTCGCAAATCGTGTGTCACGTCGCAGAAAGTTGTACTGTGAATCGACCTTTAGAGTGTAATGCAATTGACTTTTTGTTGTCCTGTTCTGCACAGAGACATGTGAGACCGGTGTTCTTGGACCAAACCTGAGTTGTGTGTGTAACCGCACCTCAACCTATGGTCAATATTGTGAAAAGGGTAAGACACCGAGCCATTCTTTTTTTGGTTTGTCTGAGAACACGCCGCAAGACTGCTGGAGATCATCCAGTATCATGATCTATGCAAGCGGAGAGACCGGCCCAATTTACCTAGACCACTTAGTTAATGTGAAAGTCATGGAAAGCCTTGTACCTCGGATGAAGCATTTGCTGGAGATGGCTGACATTGCCACGGCTAAATGGTTAATTAACTCGTGCTCAAGGGTGTCATCGATTGGCGAAACTGGATTGAGTGCGAGCAGGCAGTGACATTCGAACAACGCTGGCCAAATCTAACAAAGCAAGGGTGTATTACGCAAAATGCACGCATGTCGTACAAAGATTCTGTGAAGGCTTCCAAAAAACTTCAACGTCCATTTCCACTCCAGCGACTCCCGGGTTGGGGGCCGGTGTGGTCGGATTCCACTCCAAGTACACCTACTCCGGATTCGGCCAGATTAGGCCAATTGATCACGCACTTGCTCGGAACGCACTTGCTCGGGATTCGCCCTATCGATCATGCCCATCCCAGTCAAATGTTGTTGTTGTTTCAAATCTTTATTCTCACGATAGCCAGTGGCCAATAAGAGATAATAGTGTAAGAAAGGAGAAAGAGTGAGGAAGAATTGGGTGGGCAAGGCCTAGGGGTTAATGACTACTTAAGTGTACGGGCAGGGGTGGTCGCCACACGAGCATACAGAGTTGCGTACTTAAGTGTACGGGCAGGGGTGGTCGCTACACGAGCATACAGAGTTGTGCAACAGCAGGGATATCTCGGATTTGAAGGGAAAACGAGAAGGGATTTCGCGAAGCTGGGTGGGCAAGCAATTAAAGTAATGAAGGGCTTTGTACAGGGGAGAATGGAGACAGCGGTCAGTCCGCGGAGTTGGCAATGCCAAGTACGAGAGCGACGTAAATTATACGAAGGTTGCACGTTGCTAGCAGTATGCAGCGAGAGTATATGTGGTGGGGCATAATTGTGGCGCAGAGAATGCGCGAAGAGTATATGTTTAACTTAAAAGTGTGAAAATAATGCTGGCCATTTGATGCGATGCAAAAGGTGGGAGTGTTCTAAGTGTGTGTAAAGGGGAAGGTGGAGACATATTCTGGCGGCTTTCCGCTGGAGTCGTTCTAGCCTGTCAAGGGAAGTGTGTGACAACGGTGTGAGAGCATTGCTCGCATATGAGAATATAGGTAGTATGTATGTCTGATAGATGTGAGATAAAGAATCACTGGTGAGTGTAGACCTTAGTATAAAAAGAATATTGAAAGACTTGAGTGATTTTTTGACTATGTATTCAACATGCTCCGTCCAACGGAGGTCATGCTTAAAGATTATTCCGAGTTGTTTGTGTTTTTGTGCTACGGTAAGCGGAATATTCCTGAGGGTGATCTGGGGTAGCTGTTCAGGGGGGCGGTTGTTGTGGTAGAACGGGAGGATGACTGTTTTCTTTGTGTTAACCAGCAGATGCCATCTTTGAAGCCAGTCTCCAGCTGCTGTGACACTCTGTAGTTTCGGGTGCAGTCTTGAAGAGTTCTTGCTTTGGAAATCAGAGCGGTGTCATCTGCAAATTGGCTACAGGTGGTGCCGGGATTCTCACTTGCGTGTGGAAGGTCTATGTTGTAGACGAGGAATAGAAGCGGCCCAAGAATAAATCCCTGAGGGACGCCCACAGGGATCTCGAGGAAAGGCGATAGGTCGCCATCCACCTGGACCCTCTGCCGACGCCCCAACAGGTACCGTCGGAACCACTTCAGGGCGTTGCCCAGGACACCATAGTGGGAGAGTTTTGCTGGAAGGCCGGCATGCCACACACGATCGAAGGCCTTGCTTAGATCAAAAAAGCAGGCATTGACGTGTTTCCCGTCGTCTCTCGCAGTGGACAGGGTATGGACGAGACGGGCGATCTCCTGCTCAGTGCCGTCTTTCACGCGGAATCCGGACTGCTGGTTGGGCAGGTGGGGTGTGATGTGCTTGTAGAGGAGTTGACGTGCAATTTTTTCTTGGATTTTTGATGTAGTGCTCAAGAGAGAGATGGGTCTATAATTTGTTGGTTGGGTTGGGTCACCAGGCTTGAGTACTGGAGTAATGGTGGCATCTTTCCACTCCTGTGGGATTTCTCCGGTTTGGAACGATAGATTAAAGAGGTTCGATAACGACGGTGCAAGTTCCTTAGCCGCTTCTTTGAGTAGGCGGTTTGGAATAGAGTCGAGCCCGGGGCTTTTGTTGGTATCAACTCCGCGGAGGAGTTTTTCGACCTCAGCTTGGGAAGTCGAGATTTCTTGAAGGGGACTGAGGATGTCAGGGGTGGTGTTGATGGCTGGAGTTTGCTCATCTGCATTGGCCACGGACAGCTTGCTCTGTGAAATGAAGAATTCGTTGTTGTTGTTGTTGTTTATTTTTATTTTACTTCACCAAGTGAACAGGCATTTCTGCCTTCTCACCAGGTCAGCGGAGACCTAGTTCCGACTAAATGATAAATGTCTCGATTTCCACTAAGCATAGAGTAACACCCCGTGCATTTTTCTATGCCACTCCGTGCATGCGTTTATTGATGGGCGTTGCAGCATGCAAGTGCTTGAATCAGGGTCAGTGTGACAACAAAGGTGAATGCAGCTGCCCGAAAGGATTCACCGGAGACAAGTGCCAACTCGGTAAGTAGAAGAGATTTAGTTTTCTTCAAGTATTCTTTTTCAGTTCCCTTGGGATTTTTTAATCATGCACTGACAAGTACTTTGACTCGCTAATGAAGGAGTCCACGCTTTTTGGACATGATCGTACGAGGCATAATAAGAAATTCTATGTCAACAGTCCATGGTAGCCATGGAAACAGAGTGTGGAATTTTGCATTCCACTGCCATGGCAATCAATATGCCTTGGTCGAAATTCACTTTGGACGCAGTTGCAAGCGCTTCGACAGGAACATGGGCGCCCATTTTGAAAATTGATAAAATTGCACATATGCAATGCCCTGGATGTAGTCTTGCCTTTTGTGCCATTACTTTGTACTACAAGAACCTCATCTCACCCATTGTTTCAACAAGATTCTCAAGCAACAGCACTTTTGCAGCGCGATTTCTTGGGTTCTACCGGTAGGACCCGTGGTCTTACCGGTAGGACGGCAGGCTAGCTATCATTAACAATCCAGAATCACGGGTGGTCAATATCATTCTGGAATTGCCCAACCAAATGCAACTTTAGTCTGTCTGACTTCGTGTCTGGCTGATTTGCTCTCTTCCTCTTCTTCCCCTTCCTTGCGATGTGTGATGCAGTTGTGTGTACACATCCCTGGGTGAAAAAGAACAAAGTATGCGAATGTACGGCCAAACTAGATGGACCTAACTGCACAGAAGGTAAGGGCTGAAGAAAGCTGCTGTAATGTATGTAGGCATGTCAGAGAATGTATGACCTATGCTCTCACGCATGCTTGAATGTTGTATTTTGAAGACAAGAAAACAACTCCCGAGTCCTCATGCGGGCTTCTCCGACCTACTCTGCAACATATGCTCAGTTTGTAGCCGGAATGTAATAATTTTAAACTGATTGGGAGAGCATATGTCGGCTACAAGAATTCTGGCTAATCTGAACACTGCAACTAGAATACACCAAAAGGGGCGAAGAAGCTAAAATATTGTGTTGCCTTGTAAAAAAAAAAATGATCTAAAATATAAGAAAAGAAGAAGCTACAAATTAATACATCTCTGCACTTGAAGTGTAAAGCGTGAAGTGTGCAAAGCAGCGTGCACGGAAGTCAATGCTGCGCCCCTACCCCTTCGGCAAAAATATTGGTATGGGGAGTTGGACACCCTCGTAAGTGGTCAAAAGAGCTGGTTTGAGGCGTCCATGATGATGGGCAAGGACATGTGAACAATTTCTCGACAGTCCGTTATTCTATTCCTTTTCGTGTGCTTTGGAAATGCGTGAATATTCCAATCACTGCTGCAGCATGCAAATGCTTGAATGACGGCCAGTGCACCGAAGATGGCACCTGCATCTGCCGGAAACGTTTCCATGGAGATCAGTGTCAGAACAGTAAGTATATGGCGTATGAAGTAAACCCGTGTTTTGTTCATGTTTCTGGAATACTGTAAAATGACGCAAATATTAACCATCGTGAAATCAAGCTTCAACAGTGGGTGTATGTAGGTGTCCACTGTGCTTCGCGACCTTTTGCCATCGCAAACTTGTTGGTTCTAAGAAATCGCGAAAATTTAGTGACGCGGATATTGGGCGATTTACTGTAGTCGAAAGCGCGGCTGCTGTTGGCTGTGAGCTGCGCTTGGTGGGTCTTTACATTTGTGGCATTCTCCGTCCGCACTATGTACACGCCAGTGTCCGAGTTTACCAGGCCCACGGGCACCATACAACAGGACAGCTAGCTCCATGGACCTGCAGGCGGGGAAGATCATTGGACATGCATTCGTAGTGCGTTTGTACGTGCGGCTGTTCATAGTCCCATAGGTCTGTCCATGTGGCTCTGCAACAAGATACCTGGCCACGTCAGGTGCACTTGCAGCATTACGAACCAATGCGAGTTCGATTATGAAGATATTAGAGTTCATTCTTCTCGGCAGCATATTCTTGTACACGACCGCACTATAACCGATATATACTGTAACAGTTTAGGGCAAGGAACAAAGCAAATAGCGCCTGACGTAGGTGTTTTGTTCGGAAGTTTGAGGAAAGTTGAGGGCGGAAAAGTCTGATTAAAAAATTGACTGCCATCACCAGAACTACCGTAAAACTTGGTTTCAGCGACCACTCCAAGGTGCAAGCAAAAGCGGTCGTTAAAGCCAGGTGGTCTTTAGAACCAGGTCCCACAGTGTCTGTGTAGAACTGTCGTTGCATGGAAAAATGGTCCGTGTTAAGAGCAGGTGGTCCCTAAACCCAGAGGTCGCTTACACCAGGTTTTACTGTATAGCTGAGATGATCCGATGATATTTGGGATCATTTTAGTAAACAAATTCTTAAATGGACTGCGGTATCCCTACTGAGCAAGTATACGTCTTGTTAAGCTGTGGTCCAGTTGTGTTCTACTTCACCTGACCGTGTCTTGCATGTGCACTGTGTTATGTTAAGGTTTCAAGACAAAGTGCCTGGGTACAGATAAGGCAATGTACACCTGGATGGCTCTCGCCGGCTTGCCGTGTCATCCACACCTCGACGGTGACAGCTGCCAGAAGAAGACGAACTTGACGCATGCCCGACAGATGTGCAAGAGAAGAGGATACGACGTGGTAGACTATAATGCCTTCACAACCCTGTCTCTGGGCGTGCGGGACTGCATGGAAGCATTACTCAACAAGATGATGGCAAGCAATTTCAAAAACCCTATCACAATATGGACATCTTTCTTGAGGTATGGCAAGCATGTCATTTACAAGGAGGGCAAGAACAACTTAAGAGAAGAGTTACATGATAGTAGTGGAGCAAGCCATCTTGATTTCGAGATGATGGCGAGCGGTGACAGCAACCCTATCTCCCTATCGTCAGGGCAAGGACAAGTTAAGAACAAGTTGAGAGAAGAGTTACATGATGATGGTAGTGGAGCAAGCCATCTTGATGTCAAGATGATGGCGAGCGGTGACAGCAACCCTATCTCCCTATCGTCAGGGCAAGGACAAGTTAAGAACAAGTTGAGAGAAGAGTTACATGATGATGGTAGTGGAGCAAGCCATCTTGATGTCAAGATGATGGCGAGCGGTGACAGAAACTCTATCTCAATATCGGCATCGCTCGAGGAGGATGACCAAATTATCATGTACCAGCAGCGCAAGAACGAGTTAAGAGAAGAGTTACTTGATAGTAATGGAGCAAGCCATCATGATGTCATCTGCGAAGGTAGGCTGTTGCATTGTGATCATATGAACGAGTGAGAGAAAAATGTTGAGTAGCCAGGGACGAATGGATAGGGTAGGCACGACAAGAGTTATTACAACCGAGGTTTCTGAGTTCAATTGGAAACTGATCGGTATAGCCAGATTCAGACCCACACACACGGAAGCAATCAAAACACTTCTGTCATATGCTTATGTAACCCGGCATCATACTACTCCCTTCGTTTGACCACCGAGTAATCCGCAACTATGGCATGGTTCTGCTCAATGAAGTCTCCCCAGCCCCATAATTAATGACGTCAACTTGAAAGTCAGTCGGGAGAGCAGGGTATGTGGAAGTTGCACACTCTGGGGAGTTATGTACTCTTGGTATAACCGCTGGGTGATTCCCAACTATGGCACGGTGCTGCTCAATGAAGTCCACCCAGCCCCATGGCTGCAAATATAGGCCGACACCTGAACCTGTCTCAGAATAGGGGTGAAATGGTAGCATTGACCTTTCCGTTAGACCGGGTTTTATTGAGCATGACTAGATTGTGGTCACCCGTTATTTAGATTTATTTCGTAACTTTTGTCAAAAAGGCAGAAGAGACCAGAGAGAATCGGTTAAATAATTGTTGTAATGCTTCGTTTCATGCACAAAGTGGAGCTAAGGCAGTCCTTTGTTGGATCGCTCCATCCTGGTGGTGTTGAGTACTCCAAGCCATCTGGGAATGCTCACTGTTGTCATTGCGTTTGTTATACATACAGTTGTTCCTCTCTAATCCGGCACCTTTTGCAATGGAATTTTTTCTGCTGGATAAACAAGGGTGCCGCGAGTGGATTATCAAATCCTGCCCTCCAACCCGGCCCACATGTTACCATACATGTTTGTGTCGTATATCAAAACATAGGGATGTTCTGTGTCAAACCAAGTACTTTGTGGAATCATGGAATGCATGTCTATAACATACACTTGGGAATATCTTATGTACTAGCATAGGATATTTATTCCCAAATGTATGTTACATGTGTTGTGTATGTTACAATGGTTCCTGACAGTATGCGATGTACAACTGCTGGATTAGAAAATCAAATTATGTTCAGTTTGAGTGATCTGTTGCAGAAATCGCTGCTGGAGGCGGAATTCAAGTGCCGGATTAAAGGGTAGAAAAAGAACTGAAAAATTCCGTTTTGCCAGAAAGTGTGCTGCTTTGCAAGGGTGCTGGATAAACAAGTGCCGGATTAGAGAGGGACGACTGTATTACCTAATGCCTACTGTATGTGCCCTTGTTTTGCAGCCAAGTGGCTTCACGCCAACTCCTCAGTATACACCACAGCAACGCCAGCGCTGAGGCCCAACGTCACTGAGCAATTCGCAGAGGAGGCATGTGAGCAGTACGGACTTCACCTCATAACCGGGGCCTGGCTGCAAGCACATGGCCATGTATTAAGAGAGAGCTTCCTAGAGAGATTGGCTATTCGGCAAGCACCTTACCACGTCAAACCAATCGTGGTGAACGGCAACTTCCTTTTCAGAACCGTAACGTTTAGCGAGGGAAAACAGAGGTTTGTGAACACCACAAGCAATCACCGAGCCCAAATCCTCTGTGTCAGTAAGTGAGATGTCTTGAACTTTTAAAAGCAATACGATAAAATTATAGCATGTGCCTAACAAACTCGGCAACCTGCACCACTGTGACTGTTTATGCAACTTTTCACCGTACCTGTGGCTTACCATGAGGTCAGAAATGACGTACTGCACGAATTACGCTCCCACAGGAACCACCCTGAGTTGCACACTCTGGTTTATGTAAACTTGTCGTTAGTGTTTGGCACAAAACACATAACTTGCAAACCTTGGGTCCTCTCTATTTTAATCCTTGCCTTTACATCCGAGTGTGACCTATTATTATTATTATTATTTTTTTTTTTAAAGAGGTCGGAGGCGGATAATACTTTAAAACGAAGGTAAGTTATGGGTCGCAAGTATCCACGCAAACACACATCCAGTCATAGTAAGGCACTTGTCATAAGTATCCGAACGTTTTCGGTCCCTTCTCATCAAGGATTATACAGGGAATGGCTCAAGCTGGAAAGACTAAAACTTATATAGCGTAAAGATAATTAGATAACAACACTCGTGACAAGGTGGAAAATTATCAAGTTTAGCACGACACAAAACTCGAAGGAAAATAATAATAGTTACAACAACATAGTGAGCAAATTAAGTTACATTGTTTTCCACCTTGGCACGAGTGTTGTTATCTAATTATCTTTACGCTATATAAGTTTTAGTCTTTCCAGCTTGAGCCATTCCCTGTATAATCCTTGATGAGAAGGGACCGAAAACGTTCGGATACTTATGACAAGTGCCTTATTATGACTGGATGTGTGTTTGCGTGGATATTTGCGACCCATAACTTACCTTCGTTTTAAATTATTATTATTCTTATTATTTAAATTTTTAAATGGGCAATCCCCACAGGCGAATTGTATCATATTTGTTTATGAATGGCTGTTACGAGTAGATCTACTAACGGTTATATGTGTTTTGTCCTAGTACTATTTTCGAGTGCTGGCTTCAGTGCTTCAACAGTGTTCACGCCCCAGTTTGCTTGCAAGCAGAAGTTGCCTGGTAAATTTGTGTAGTCTAATTTCTCTATCTCCACTGCTCACTGCGTAACCAAACCGTGTATTTTCTCTGTTTCACGCCATGTTGCGTGTATGCGGTGGCTGCTGCAGTGTGCAAGTGTTTGAACCAGGGTCAGTGTGATGACAAAGGCAAATGCATCTGCCCGAAGGGATTCACCGGAGACAATTGCAAGAAGGGTAAGTAGAAGCAGGCGTCCATACCCCCAAGAGGTTGCAACTCTGTACATGGGGTCCGCGCGGCGGAATTCCAACATTACGTCAAAAATGACGTACACGTTCGTTGCGCTTGTACTACTCCCTGGTGCCAAACAAAAAATCCAAGCACCGCGGAATGCAGAGTTTTGTCCTCTGTGCCTCAGTGGCATGACGTTATGTTGGAATTTCGCCGCGCAGTGGGCCTACAGCAGCCAGACAACCAGTTGCACACCCTTGGGGTTATGGACTTTTGGTAGAAGTGAATTTCCTTACCGATCTGAACACTTCTGCTTCTTTTTACATGTACATTTCACATTCACATTTCTCTCGCATGTTTGTCACTATTGTAATAATGCATGGTTATTACTCTTGGTTGGCATGTTAAAGTTGCTCTCTCCGAAATGCTTGTTTGAATTTGTTTACTTCAAGTGTTTCCTTTACATTGTATGCAATTCTCAAAGTATACCTTTGGTGTGAACATGGCCTCCCCTGACTGTGTGTAGGCTTTGGAGTTGTTCCGGTTGGCCCTGATTATGCAGGCCTTGTTCTAGTTTCTATTTTGAGTGAAAGTCGACAGAACAAGTATTCCGTTTCATCAAGCTCTTGCTAGGAATAAGAACATGTGCATCACCAAACCTGCTATTTTTGTGCGGTCGAAACGCTCATTCGTCCGCAATGAGTTACAATTGCCTGGTCAATTGTCCAGTCTCTTGCCTCTTTGAGCTGAATGGGAGCCTTGACCCTTGAGGGGTGGGGTATTCCAATAGATGTGGAAAACTCGGCCTCTAGCCGAGTCGCACGCAAACTGTACATGTTTTCCTCTTATACTAGTAAAATAAATAATTTGATAACCGCAATCAGTAATACAAGCTGGATCGACATTTGTGTACACTTTATTCATGCAATGTAAAACTGTGGAGACAATGTGCAATAAAACGATGAACATGACTGTGAAGAAATTGTGTAGAGAAAAAAAATGGAAAGGGATTCAAACAAGTTTTCGTACAACACTCATCAGGAATCTTCGTTGTACTAAAGGACACTGAAAACTAAATTGAACTTATAATAGAAAATCTAAGTTAGAGAAATAACACTAAGAACAACACCAGTGAAATTTACAACAACAACAAAGACCGAAGCGAGGGCGACCTAGAAAACAACTGTTACCTACACAACTTGCGGATCCTGGCTCACAGACTGTGCTTGCTCCGCCGTCGCTGGTGGCTGTGGTGGAGGAGGGTGGTCGTGGTGGCTCATCGGGCCGGCTTGTGTCGCCGCCTTTGCTACTGCCGTCGGTGGTTCCTTCGTCGGTGCACCCGGCGGCTTTGGCTGGGGAGGTGCCGCTTGCCGTCCCGGTCCCACTGCCTCCTCCTGATCCTCCGCCGTCGGCTCTTGCTGCGGTGGAGCTTGCCAGTGACAGACCGCGAGCAACACCGGCAGTGGCGTTACCACTACAATTGCCAGCCCCAAAAATCCCACCTTGCGTATCAGCAGCTCCCACACCATCACCAACAATGCAATCTACAGCAACCACAACTAATCCACCCTCCAAGCCCACTATTGAAAGACCAAGACGATCAACAGCCAACTACAACAAAAGCTACGCACTCAATGGACAAGGGCGTAAGGAGGGACGTGACAGCAGGGTGACGGCCGAGTCCCGTTCAATGGACCAAGTCAGGCGGGATAACAGAGAGAGCGCAGAGGAAGCGGATGATGGGACGGACGGTGAAGGGAACAGAGAGTCGGAGAGCAACTATTGTAGTGATGGTGAGAGTGCCGGTGAGAATGTTAGTGTTGTGCGTAGGTTTCGTGGTAGCAAGTCTTCAGTGTACAATCATCTGTTGGCTAGTCCTGATTGTTACAATTCGTATTCCGACTCTTCTTTCACTGTATTGTACCGTGGTCGTCATGGTTATGGACTACAGTTAAAAGTTTTGGAAGCCACCTGTCAGCGTCTGTATAAGTCTTATTTGTGTGTACAGAAAGATAGTATAATTGGGTAGAAATTGTTCAAGTAATGTGTCATGTTTGGTGCGGTCAAGCTTGGCCGTTAATGTTCTAGGTGTAATGTACTGCTATTATTTGTTATCATTTTGTCCTTCCTTCTTTCTTTCTCTTCTTTGTTCATATTTCAGCTGCAAGTTTAGTGTTGGTACACACATTCGTTATTGCTCTCGCTTCCATTGCTAAAATTCACTTTTGTAAATTTCACTGCTGTTCTTCTTAGTGTTATTTCTCTAACTTAGATTTTCTATAAAAATTCAATTTTGTTTTCAGTGTCCTTTAGTACAACGAAGATTCCTGATGAGTGTTGTACGAAAACTTGTTTGAATCCCTTTCCTTTTTTTCTCTCCACAATTTCTTCACATTTTCATCGTTTTATTGCACATTGTCTCCACAGTTTTACATTACATGAATAAAGTGTACACAAATGTCGATCCAGGCTTGTATTGCTGATTGCGGTTATCAAATTGTAGTCTCCTCGCCGTTTGTTCAAAATAAATAATAATAAATTGTTTTCCCTCTGTCCACTTGTCTGTCCTTCTTGTGTCTGGCTAATCTCTGGCTGTTCTCCCTCTTTCTTGTGATATGCGATCCAGTTGTGTGCACACACCCCTGGGTGAAAAAGAACAAAGTATGCGAATGTAAACCCAGACTAAATGGACCTAACTGCACAGAAGGTAAGGGCTGAAGAAAGCTGCTGTAATATATTATGTGCCAGCGTGTCAAAGAATGTATGACCCATGGGAATATACATGCCGTTATATTGTATTTGAAGCCAAAGATACACTTCCGAGTTTGTATGCCGGATTGCCCAACGTACTGTGACCTTAAAAGTGGGTGGAATTTTGTCCTATCCACGTGCAATAAATGATACAGTCATATGGGCATCAGTTGGATATACGTGGGAGTGTTGTAATCTGGCTGTTCATGTAGCTATGTACTGGTGGGTACAGTGTCATGATGAGCAAGATACATGTAACAAACTCGAGAATCCGATATGCTATGTTGTTCTGCCACTATTCGTTTGCTTTTGGAAAATATGTGCATCCAATCACTGCTGCAGCATGCAATTGCCTGAATAATGGTCATTGTACTGAAGACGGCACCTGCGTCTGTCCGACCGGATTCCGGGGAGACCAATGTCAGGACAGTAAGTGTCTCTGTTTGGTTTTGTTTAGCTATATTTTTCTTCACCAGAAGTACAGGCAAAACCTGCCTTCTCACTGGGCGTGTTGCCACAGTTCTCGCAAAATGATGAAGATAGTGATAATGATAAGAAAAAGAGAAAGAGGAAAATGCCATCATGAACAAAGCCCAAAGAGAAGACGGAAACAAATCAATGAGGGTATCTGCAATGTGAAGTGAGTATGTAACACCACACCTGCACACATTCACTAAAAAACACACACACACACATACACACACGCACACACACACACGCACACACACACACACACACACACACACACACACACACACACAAATACACACCGGCACATGCACAATTACTCTACCCGAGCAGAGCAGTAGTGCTGGACTACAAGTATTGCTTTTCAGCAAACTCACAGTCAAAGCCGTTTTCTATTTTTTAAGAAGAACAATGGCTTTGCCACCTCTCTGTAGATGCTTGGAGCAAAAGGTTCCTTCCTAAGGGCATGCAGACTCCATTGTAGGAACTTCATATTCCACACAGTTAGTATCATAAAGTAATGCTAAAATGATGTGACGTTATTGGACTCATTTACCCACTGTTTACAGAAAAATGGGATTAATTGATTCCAGTGCGTTTGTCTCCCCAGCATTTGATCATAGTGGTCCAGAATTCCAGAAAGAGAATTGATATGCACTCTCCGTAGTGTCGTGTATTACCGCCGAGCGTATTCCTGTGGAAGCCGATTTCAGGGCTAGGCTTCTATTCAGTATTCACATCAAGCTTCTATTCAAACCAGGTATTTATATGTGCGTCAACACTAAACCAGGCTTGTGTGCCAACAGTGTATTCTGAAAATCAGACCTCTATTCAAAACAGGCTTCTATATGATAACCGCTATCAATAAAATTAACTGAACCGACATTTTTGTATTTTATTCATGCAATGTAAAAAAAAACGGTGGAGACGATGTGCAATAAAATGATGAAAATATGAAGAAATGGTGTGGAGAAAAAAATGGATTCAAACAAGTTTTCGTACAACACTCATCAGGATTCGTCGTTGTACTAAAGGACATTGAAACAAAATTGAACTCTTATAGAAAATCTAGGTTAGAGAAATAACACTAAGAACAACAGCAATGAAATTTACAAGTGTGAATTTTAACAATCAAAGCGAGAAATTAACAAAGAAGAGAAAGAAAGAAGGAAGGACAAAGTGATAACACATACAAGCAGAACATTTCACCAAGAGTTCATGAAAACAAGAGTGTGCAGCTCGGATGGGTGGCTGTCACTGCAGAATTCCGTGATTACATCATTTTAGTGATGTAGCAGGATTCAAGCAGGTCTCTTTCTGCACAACTGCAGCTCAGTTGTACGCACTACGCCATTTCCCGCCTCAGATCTGGGCCAAATATGATGTAATCACGGAATTTCGCCGTGACAGACACCCATAGCAGAAAAGGCCCCAAGCTGCACACTCTGGTTTTCATGTACTCTTGATTTCACCTAGAACATTAACGGCCAACCTTGGCTGAACCAAACACGACACGTTACTTGAACAATTTCAACCCAATTATACTATCTTTCTGTACACACAAATTTGGCTTATACAGACGCTGATAGATAGCTTCCAACACTTGTAAATTGTTTCAGTGAATAAAATACACAAATTTCGTTTCAGCTAATTTTTTTTATTGCGGTTATCAAATTATTGTCTCCCCGCCGTTTGCTTCTATATGAGAAATAAAAATACAAAAAATAAATACAATAAATACAAGACACTACGGTATATCATAATTAGTACAAGCCTTCATCCTGTTGGTAAAAGCGCATAAATTAATGAGAATGTCTGGGTGTGACTTTCACAGGCCCAAAATATAGAGAAGGATCCGTTACCCACTAGCAAAATAATGGGATTAACAGCTTGTCCTTAAAGTGCTTCAACCTTGAAAATTTGAGCACAAGTCGGACAGAAAGGGTTTTTTGGCCACCGTAATATTTTTCTCCTGTACATGAGTATGTTGTACATGTCTGTGTACTGTGCTGTGTTCAGATTTCAGGACAAAGTGCCTGGGTACGGACAAGGTGATGTACACCTGGACGGCTCTCGCCGGCTTGCCGTGTTTTTCAGGCAGCTGCCCGAAGATAACCAGTTGGACGAAAGCCAGAGACGCATGCAGTGATAGGGGATATCAGCTGGTCGACTTTAAAACCTTCACCTTGCTCGGCTCAAAGCTTGGTGTGCGTGGCTGCGTAAAGTCATTGCTCCACGAGATGATGGTGAACAGTAACAGCAGCCCGATCACGATATGGACATCATCCGAGTACAATCGTCGGCATATTATTTACAAGCAGGACAAGAACAAATCGGGTGGTGCAATATTTAGTGTTCATGGGTTCGGCCTTCACAATGTCATCTGCGAAGGTAAACAATTGCTTGTTTTAAAGCGATATCATTGGACGGGCAAATGGTGAGAATGCTGAGTAGCACACAGTGCATGCATGGACAGGATAGTATGTCCAATGATAATGACGGGACAGGAAAGTATGAAACAAAGAGACAACAAGAGTGCAGCCACCTGGGTTTCTCACATCAATGTCACACCTACCGTTATAGCCAGGGTCAGACCCACACATGCATAACCAATTGATTTCACCTGCGAAGAAGCATTTCATGCGTATGCTTGTGTCATAACCCGGTGTTATACTACTCCCTTGGTAGAACCGCTGAATGGTTTGCAAATGTGACACGGTGCTGCTCTATGAAGTCTGGCGAGCCCCAGACCTGTGAACATTGAACTACTCACTAGCTCTGGGCACTTCCGTATCCAAGAGATCGGGTGTCATCAAGCACGATATTAAATTCACAATAGCGAGAATTTCAGTTGTCTGAGGATTGCTTTGGGGGGCGTTCGTTTTTGATCTACAGGTTTGGGTAGAAACTACTTCTTTCGGTAGAGTTTTTCGTTTTTGGAAAAGAAATTCGACTCAAAAGGGTAAATTCTACTTTCTTCTACCGGCTCTACCGGGAAGAAGTTAGTTGAATCCGGTAGAAGTCGGTAGAGCTATGGGATTTCCAGCAAGCTCAAGGATTCGTACACAACTCCATACAAAAAAGAAACATTTCACGTACACATCGTGTAAACTACTAAATCCGGTAGAACAGCGTTCGTACACTTGCCTCTACCATCTACCTCTATGGCCACATACGATTTAGGAGTCTTGAAGAAAAAAAGAAAAAAACTGTGCTGCACTGACTGTGCATGTGGGGACCAGCACACTTATGCACATGTACACAATGTGGCGTGGCCTGTGCGACACATGATGCCAGGTCGGCATTTGTTGTGCGCAGTCTAGCTGCACATGCACAGATTGTGATAGAAGCGCCTACCACATACTAGTTGCTAACTATGGATGCTGTTTTGCATGGTGTATTGGTGGATTTTAGTGTGAACAAAGGTCTAATAAACTTTTTTTATTCTTCGGTCATTTTGTATTTTTCCACCTCTCGCATACATTTTTAGATTTTCAGGTGACGAGGAACATAGAAATAAAAACGTGTGGCCTATCGGTAGAGTGACTCTACTCTACTAGGTAGCTAAAAATGAACACAGCTTTGGCCTTGCTATTTGCACGAAACGCAGCGTTAAAGCAATAATGATGCCGCTTGTCTTAGTTCTCTTCCGCCTATTTTTGTTTCTACCTGCAACTGTATATGCCCTTTGTTTTGCAGCCCAATGGCTCCATGCCAACGATTCTGTATACGCCGCAGCAACTCCTGCACTCGGACCCAGCGTGACTGAGCAGTGCGCAGAGAACGCATGTCAGCAGTACGGACTTCGCCTCATAACCAAAGATTGGTTACAAGAACATGGCCATGTGTTAAGAGAACGCTGGCTAGAGAGATTGGCTTTAGATAAGTCCGACGGATTAGGTTACCACGTCGCGCCAATCCTGGTCAATGGTCAGTCCCTTTACAGAACAGTAAAATTTAGCAGACAACATGTGACGTTTAAGAACAAAACAAGCCATGAGGATGCCAAGATTCTCTGTGTCAGTAAGTGAGAGAATAATAAGTGACTGTCTTCTGCAATGGCTGTCCATGCACAAGCTGTGTGTTTGTCCCTGTTTGTGCCGCTAACGTGATGAAGATAGTTGTGCGTTTGTGTAAATGTGTCCCGTCGCTACGTGCACTGTATGAACAGGGCTTGTCCCAACGATGTGCCCACTTGCAATGTGCAAACATGTCGTCTCCCAGCATTTCTTGCACCCACGGTGAATCACAACATTGAGAACACTCCCAGAACTGAGATTCAGGCTGTGTTTCTTCTGTGTCTTCCCAGGGTAATTTCGAAGTCATTACAACATGTTTTGATTCTAAGGTTTTGTTTGGCGCAATATCAGTTTGTGGCAGAGACGGGGGAGAATTTGCTCCCTGGATTCCAATTGCGAGGAATCAAAATGCATGACAAGCTGAAGTTCGACATGCCACCAGGGTTGAGATAATTTACAGACAACTTTTTGTTGTTGTCAAGAAACAGGGGGAATTCCCATGACTGTCACCACGTGAGGAGGTGAAAGTTTACTACTTGACGTAAAATCCCTGGCCAGGGCTGTAACCCTACTATTTGCCGACGGAGCTGAGAACTTTCCTATGCAAATAGACTTTTCGACTGCTCAATTCCTTTCAGGGAAAGGCGAGTTCCGAACATTTGAGCATTTGCAGTATGCACTGCACAGTAATACGGATGTATCTATCGTACAGCAAGAGCTCAGAAACCGTGTTGGAAGTGTTATGGTGTCATGCATCCCGTTCTATGGTACCGTGCCTTGCTGTCATGCTTCCATTCTATGGTACCGTGCCTTGCTGTCATGCATCCCGGTCTACGGTACCGTGCCTTGCTGTCATGCATCCTGGTCTATGGTACCGTGCCTTGCTGTCATGCATCCCGTTCTATGGTGCTGTGCCTTGCTGTCATGCATCCCGTTCTATGGTACCGTGCCTTGCTGTCATGCGTCCCGTTCTATGGTACCGTGCCTTGCTGTCATGCTTCCGTTCTATGATACCGTGCCTTGCTGTCATGCATCCCGGTCTATGGTACTGTGCCTTGCTGCCATGCATCCCGGTCTATGGTACCGTGCCTTGCTGTCATGCATCCCGGTCTATGGTACCGTGCCTTGCTGTCATGCATCCCGTTCTATGGTACCGTGCCTTGCTGTCATGCATCCCGGTCTATGGTACCGTGGGTGTAAAAGCCCAAGAACAACTCATCTTGTTCCTTCAATTCTGCGTGACAGGTTTTTTTAGATAAGCTATTATCCCCATTCTAGTGTTAAAGCAGGGCTGCCACTTGCTCCGATTTTTTTTGGAAATCGTCCGATTTTTGATCCGCGGTCGGAAAAACCGACCGATTTTTGTTTTGAGCACTTTTTAGTCCAGTTGGCCATTCGGCGCTTCCAGGTCGCGTTTGTCCAGTCATTGTACATGTACATGTACATGTAGCTGTAAAATGCAAATGTGTTGACCGTTAAAAATGTGTTCTGGGACCCCAACAGCAAGCCATTTTCCTAAATATTTTCACCCGGGGGACCCCCCAGACCCCCGTCAGATTTTTCTCCCTCCAAGTGTGGCAGCCCTGTTATAGACTGCATAAGAGTAATCCGATATTGACTTTTATTGTCTTTTTCTGCACAGAGTCCTGTGGGAGCGGTGTTCTTGCACCAAGCATGAGTTGTGTATGTAACCGCACCCTGTCCTACGGTGAAGAATGTGAAAAGGGTAAGACAGCAAGCCATTAGGTTTGTGTGCATGCGTGTGTGTATATGTGTGTATGTGTCTGTATGTGCGCATATGCATATCTGAATGTGCGTGTATGTGCGTGCTTGTGTGTGTATGTGTGTGTAGGTGCGTGTATGTGTGGGTAAGCGATTACAGGGGGCAAAGCCACCTGTCCGGTTGGTCCTTGTTTCACCGGACCACTCTTCGGGCCGAAGTTTCCTTTTCTCTTTCTAGAGAGCTGATGGGAGTTCAGCGATCGATTGGGCGCAGTACCATGAGCATTATGTACACAGCACCGTCTAGGGAGACCTGCATGTACTGTGCCTTATATGTAGGGCTCTCAGGGACAGACTGGCGGCACAGGGTTTTTTTTTGCTTCATGTTGATCGAGAGTCGGAGATGGCTGCGAAAACCTTGAAGGCATCTGTTCCTGAGATTTCTTATATTCCCATAGCCAGCAATGTTTTTAGTTTCCAAAACAATTGTGCGAGGAAACGAAGCCTGTAATGTGCGCTTCTAAGCCCTAACGGTTCACAATCTTGGCTTTCCTAGATTATGATAAGGGTGCAGGTTCAGTGCTTTGCCACACGACTGTCTATTCTTCCGGCCACAAACTCCACATTAGAGAGGTTATTCCGTGCATTTCGCCACCTGAAGACGTCACAAGGCCGTCTCCATCATCTGATGGTTTTGCAGTATCATCAAGACGGACGAGAAAAAATTACTTTCTCCAAGTTTAGGTCATACCATCTTAACTGCAAGTTTTAAAAGGTAAAATGTCCAACAGAAACCAGTCCAAAAGTGGTCGCTACCGCCCTGCATTAGGTTTTTGTTGTTTTTATCAGAACACACACCTTCCAGAGGAAGGGATGAACACTAACAAGAAGCCGTCCCTACACCCCCTGTGTCTTGTTTGTGTTCTTGAGCTTCGAAATGTGATTGGCTACTTATACTAATGTTCCAGAAGGTTCTAGAATTTCGTCGGCAACCGGTTTTCGTAGATTGCTTATTGGTTAGGGACTTAGAACATGGCTGCAGGTTGCCGAACTTTTGTTCCCTTCCTTTCTTCTTTATTGTTGCTTCTTTACTCTCTTTGCGTTCCAAGTGTGTATAGAATATTTCTTCTGTGACGATTATTTGTAAAACTAGAAAGTGAGTGCTTTGACTTGAGTTTGTGCGTGATTGCCTCCGGGGGCCACTTACTACACAGTGACCTCCTGTGCATTATTTCTGCGTCACTCACTCCATGCATGTGCTTTTTTCCCTGCCTGTTGCAGCATGCAAGTGCTTGAACCAAGGTGAGTGTGATAACAAAGGTGAATGCTGCTGCCCTAGGGGATTCACCGGCCACCATTGCCAACTCGGTAAGTAGAAGTGAATTCGTTTTACTCATTTCATATGGCTGGCGTGGGATTTTCAGAGCGTAAATCCATGTAAAAGTGGGCTCCCCTTTACCTTACGTGTATGAGTAGGCTTCGCGGTAGTTTTAACAGGGGTGACAGAGAACTAGGACATGTATACTGGTCTTTTTGAGTGCTCGCTTGAAATAGGAGTGTTGGGGTAACACGAATATTCTAAATCGTACCGAATATTCTGTAAACGAATTGAATAAGTATCGCCGAAGTAGCACCAACCTCTTCTTCAAATTGGATACCGGATATTCTATAGTTTGTTTGTTCTCACATCACTAAAGAATATGTAGACAGTTCTGTCTGGTTCAGCCTTGTGAGCCATAGTCCCCTTTCCCAGCATGCCAACCACCGCATTCTACTGCCATGTACTTGAGGTTACTCAAAATTTCAGAAATTTTCGGTGCTCAATATTTTCGGTATGAGGGCAACAGGCTAGGTTAGGTGGACAGAAAGTTTCGGTACAGAGCAGCAGTTCCCTATTGGATTATGTGTGTTAGTGTTTGTTTGGTGTCTTGAAATTTTACGTATGAAACAGACGCACCGAAAGTACCGAAAATAAAAGTACACAGAAAATTTGTGAAATTACAGCACCCTAATAGAGAGGTTCGACACTACGTAAAGCTGAGCAACTTTACGTTAGTGGTACATATTTAGGACTCTCTAGCCAGGTCGACCCGGTCATACACTGCCGTGTTCCAAGCTGCCAAGGGCAGGTACGTGATTCGAAAACTCCATAAGGCGAAACACAGGTCCTCATGCAGTGGGACTCTCCATTCATCGACTAATTATGTTGTGCGGAACCTCTCTAATTTTGTAAGCTATATCCTCACACGGACCTAGTCAATGACTGCAATATTAGGCTGCGTTTACATGAAAATGCACGGCCAGTTTTCCATTTTCGGTCCCGCATTTCTTCTTTCGTTTTGGTGCGTTTACATGATCAAAGCTGATCCGAGGTGGTCTCCGTTTGTATCGTTTTCGCGCTTCTACACGGGAGCAAAGGATCCGCAAACGTTCGTCATGTGCCAAGTGTTGTCGTGGAAGCACCAATCACACTCCAGGAATAGGCCACAAAACAACACTCGTCACATGACGAAAATTGTAAAAACAATTTTTTGGATTGCCGGATCCGTGTAAACGGCCGAAAACGAAACAAACGTGACGGAAAACGAGGCCAGCATACCGTTTCGACTGTTTACACACTCAAATTTATCCTGCAGAACATTTCCGTTTTCAAATTCTTCCACCTTGGCCAGCGTTTTGGTTTTCTTCCATTTTTGGTCTACAACTTTTACGTTTTGCTCTTCGTACCGTGTAAATGAACCATGCATCCGAAAGGATTTTGTTGCGTTTTCACCCCCAGCTTTGTCGTGTAAACGCAGCCTTACTTGCACATGCAAAATGTCCAAAACCAAAACACAATGTATTCCGATCTGAACCGAATGCTTCGAATTGTTATCCAAAGGAACAATTCCAGAATATTCAGAATTCGTTTCACTCCTAAATGACACAACCAAAAAGCACGAACAGTTCACAGTTCAGGAGAAGCACAAATTACTATTTTGGAGTGTGGCCGGAGAACTGCCGTCTGCAAGTGCTCTGGTTTGGTCTGGTTTGGCCTATTATATGGTTTGGCCTATTACCACCCTCTGTCTTAAGTTGGTCATGTCACGTTGTGCTTCTGTCGTCATTTTGTTTGTTAGCAAAGTTTCAATTGTCTGAGTGTGCCGCAGAGCAGTGATGGTAATTTCTACTGATAGCACTGATTTGTAAACTGCTGCTTGTCATTCCTGCTTTAAGAGTGCTTACCTTCCAGCAGCAATTCTATCTTTTGGAAGAAGGCCATTATGATCGAAACCCAGATTTATCCAAGTTTCCCTGGCCCAGCCAGGCCAGTATGATCGAAACCCAGATTTATCCAAGTTTCCCTGGCCCAGCCAGGCCATTATGATCGAAACCCAGATTTATCCAAGTTTCCCTGGCCCAGCCAGGCCAGTATGATCGAAACCCAGATTTATCCAAGTTTCCCTGGCCCAGCCAGGCCATTATGATCGAAACCCAGATTTATCCAAGTTTCCCTGGCCCAGCCAGGCCATTATGATCGAAACCCAGATTTATCCAAGTTTCCCTGGCCCAGCCAGGCCAGTATGATCGAAACCCAGATTTATCCAAGGTTCCCTTGTCCAGCCTCTTTTACTTTATACATATTATGATTGTCTTTAGTCTGCCTGACTCCGTTTCCGGCTGATTCACTCTCTCGTCTTCTTCCTCTTCGGTCTGTGCTATGTGATGGATGCAGTTGTGTGCGAGGAACCCTGGGTGAAAAAGAGCAAAGTGTGTGAATGTCAACCGGGACTAGATAGACCCAACTGCACAGAAGGTAAGGGCTAAAGAAAGCTACTGTAATATGCCTGCGTGTCAAATAATGTATGATCCATGGGTTCATGCACGCTGGAATGTTGTATTCGGAGTCGAGAAGAAGAAAAAAACTTCTATGTCGTCATGCCAGTTCCTCCAACCAATTCTACCTCTTTATTCTATTCATGTGGAATAAATAATGCATATATATATGGGGAGTTGGTCACTCTCATGAGTTGAGCTATTTTGTTGTCAAGAGTTAATTTAACGTCAAAATGTTATCATGTTCAAGGACATGTCAAGAACCCGCTTTTCTGTTCCTCTCTTTGTGCTTTTTTTGAAAATGCGTGAATATTCCCAATCACTGCTGCAGCATGTAATTGCTTGAATGACGGTCAGTGCACTGACGATGGCAGTTGCAACTGCCGGAACGGTTTCCATGGAGACAAGTGTCAGCATAGTGAGTATTATGATGTATGAAGTGAATTCCAGTTTGCTGGCATATTTCTGTGAAATGTGGGAATACCTGTACACATTAAAGAGACGTTGGTTTTTTTATCTACAGGTTTGGGTAGAAACTATTTCTTTCGGTAGAGGCGTTCGTTTCTTCTTCTCAAAAGGGTGGGTTCTACTTTCCTCTGCCGGCTCTACAAGGAAAAAGTTGGTTGAAGCCGGTAGAAGTTGGTAGAGCTACGTTTGCTGTGCATATTTCTGTGAAATGTGGGAATACCTGTACACATTAACGGGGCGTTCGTTTATTGATCAACAAGTTTGGGTAGAAACTATTTCTTTCGGTAGAGGCGTTCGTTTCTTCTAGTCAAAACTTCAAGTCAAAAGTGTGGATTCTACTTTCCTCTACCGGCTCTACCAGGAAAAAGTTGGTGGAAACCGGTAGAAGTTAGTAGTGCTACGGGATTTCCGACAAGATCAAGGATTTGTACACCTCCATACGGAATAGAAACATTTCACGTACATATCGTGTAAACTAATAAATCCGGTAGAAAAGCGTTCGTCCACTTACCTCTACCTTCTTCCTCTATCGGTAGAGTGACTGTACTTTACCAGGTAGCTAAAATTGAACGCAGTTTATAGCTGAGAGCTATTAGAATGGATATGCTAAGGTCTGATCCTTCCAACAAGGCCGAGATGATGAAAGTCTATCAAGGTGAAATGAGAGGGCAAAATGTAATGTTTCGTCCTGAACTGTGGGTCAAACGATACCCGGAGAGAAAGTGCACTGGCAAGTCAGTTTGCTGGAGGAAATGGAGCTAAATGGGCGAGTGGTATTTGCATAGGTATATAATTTTCAATTGAACTATGCTACCGCTGCTCAGGAAGTGTACATCTTGTTTATGTGTGATTTCTACTTCACCTGACTGTGCCTTGCATGTGTACTGTGTTATGTTCAGCTTTCAAGACAAAGTGCCTGGGTACAGATAACGCAACGTACACCTGGATGGCTCTCGCCAGCTTGCCGTGTCATCCACACCTCGACGGTGACAGCTGCCAGAAGAAAACGAACTTGACGCATGCTCGCCAGATGTGCACAAGAAGAGGATACAACGTGGTAGACCATGATTCCTTCACCAATCAGACGCTTGGCGTGCGCGACTGCATGGAAGCATTGCTCAACGAGATGGTGACGAGCTCTTACAGCAACCCTACTTCAATATGGACATCGTTCGTGAAGGATGACCAACATCTCATATACCAGCAGGGCAAGAACAGTTTGACTAAAGAATTGTATGATAGTGATGGAACAAGCCGTCATGATGTCATCTGCGAAGGTAGGCTGTTGGATTGTGATCAAATGAACCCGTGAGAGAGATGCTCAGTAGCCAGCAACCATGGGGTAGAAAGTAATACTATGCATGGTTAGCATTTTACCATTCACGCGATTTGCGACGGTCGTCCTGTACCCGTTTGTTGTGTGTGTAGACATGGTTAGCATTTAACCGTTCGCTCTAAATCCAACCGTACTCGTACCCAACACCCAAAATACCATTGGTTTGGTACCGTTTCGACGATAAAAAGCTCTGTTTAGCGGAAGAACGAAACGGTAGGATTCCAACTAGGGTACGTCACAAGTCGATCGTTGTGTCAGAAACCGAAATGCTAACCAGTGTCTTGAAATCACACACAAAATGGTACAGGCCGACGTACGGTCGAAGTGAATGTGAATGGTAAAATGCTAACCATGTCTTTTGACAGGGCTAGAGGACTGACACAGAGAGGCGATGCCAAGAGTGATTACAACCTTCATTTAGGTTTCCCACTCCAATGGGAAAACCTACCCATCTAGCCGGAGTCGGACCCAGACGCGAGTTACCAATTCACCCCATCTGCTAAGAAACAGTTCATGTCTATGCTTGTGTCATAACCCGGCATAACGGTGACAACTGGGACGTTCATGAATTATTCTTTGCATATTTTGTTCCATTTGTTCGTTAGAAAAATATCATGTTGTCGTATGCATCTACGCCGGAACATACCATCAGCCAGTCCGGACATGTGAACTATGTATTGAAAGTTTTCGTTCCCTTCTTCTCAAAACACTACAGGATAAGAAGGAAATAAACTAAGGGCATGTTTGATTGGTGAATCCGGATTCAGATTAGAGTCACTGGAGCAGTCAGAACACCAGTTACCAATCAAACAGAACGGCGACTATTTTTGCCTGAAATATTGTAGAACTCACGATAGCTCACCATGCCGCGAACTTCAAAATTTACACAGACTTCAAAGATGTTTACATTGCTCAACATGCGAAGGCAAAACAAACTTGAAAGGCAACTACAACCGGAGAAGAAGCTTCGAAGACAGCCAAAAAACAAATCATGGATGTGGGGACCGCCGTGTAATGTGCAAAATCACACTTAGACCTCCATGTACATCACCACGCCCTTTCGTAATCACTGGCATGCCAAAATCTATTCGAATGAAAACAAAAAACGAAACTCATTGCGTAGTCATGTCAGGTTCTCATTGGGCTTTGCAACAAGCTCTGGCTGCTCCAGCCTCTGGGGTCGGAGTGGTCAGAACATGTTCTGAACACTCCAAACCTAGAGCAGACCAGTGCAGACCAATCAAACGCCCCTGTTCAAAACGCCCCTGTTCTGGATCCGACCAATCAAACACGCCCCAAGAGACTACAACTATAAAGATACAAAGTTAATTTGTTCATCACATTATTATGTCGGCATCGTACGTTTTATTCATAGCTTGGTTAAAACTTCTTTCTCCGGGACTGCTTTAAGTGCAGTTGCGCTCGGTGAAAATAGACCCAAAGTGCAAAGCTGGCTGCCCTGGATCAGTTCTGATTACATCATTGTATTGTACATGCGTACGCGGCCACATTTGTCCCAATTCCACGGCGTCAATGGCCGCGCAAGTTGAAGGCACTAAATCTGCACACTGGGCCGGGTCTCACCGAGAGCAACTGTACTGGGTAGAACCACTGGGGTGGTTTGCAACAGTGGCGTACTGCTGGTCACTGAGGTCTGCCCAGCCACATGCAGCTTTAGGTATAGCCAGCATGCTGCTCATCGAGATGTTTGAGTAGCGGCAACCTTCATTCTTTGTATGCATAGAACATTTTTTTCACTTTAACCTCTCGCCCCGGTTTTTGACATCGTTCTCCTTGTGTGTGTGTGTTTGTGTGTGTGTGTGTGTGTGTGTGTGTGTGTGTGTGTGTAAGTGTGTGTGTGTGTGTGCCCGGCAAATACTCAGGGTAGGGCTGAAACGATCACTGCAAAGCGGGTATCGATTACCTTCTTTTTTTAGTTCATTGCTCTGACACTGCCATCAGACAAGGTTTCATTGAGTACGACTATAGAGCCCAGGGCAGCCGTTATTCGAGTATATTTCATTACTAATGTACCTATTATCTGCCCACTACTGTATGTGCCCTTGTCCTGCAGCGAAGTGGCTCCATTACAACGACTCGGTATACGCCGCAGCCACGCCATCACTGAAACCCAACGTGACTGAGCAGTTTGCAGAGGAGGCATGTCAGGAGTACGGACTTCACCTCATAACCTATGACTGGCTGCAAGCACATGGCCATGTATTAAGAGAGCGCTGGCTAGATAGATTGGCTCTTCGGCACGCACCTTACCACGTCAAACCAATCCGAGTGAATGGCAACTCCCATTACATAACTGTAACGTTTAGAAATCGCAGTAATCCATTTCAAAATTCCACAATTAATCGCCAGGCCAAAATCCTCTGTGTCAGTAAGTGATGATTATATTTTAGAGTGGTTTTATCAATGGCTGTCCCTGTGGAAGCAATATTTTATTCATCTGTGTCTGCAACCAACATAACGAAATAGCATATCATGTTGGTTGCGGACACAGAGGAATAAAACATTGCTTCATTTGCCCCTTTAATTTGCCTTATAAATGAAAGACCTCATACCAACAAATGTTTCAGGAAGATTCCCAACCAATATCACTGTTGCAGAGCGATTTCTTGGGTACTACCGGCCGGTGAGAAGGCATGCAATCTGTCGTTATGAAAATGCCTTGAGTGTCAACAGGTTTCGTCCAAACATATCTGTGCCATCATGACTTATACAAACATGCATTGTGGCAATGCAGATTGGGACAACAGTAATTGTGCCAGTATATCATATGCCAACATCTGCTATGCCAATGTCTGCTGTGCCGAAATATAACTATGATGTAACACCCACAGCACCACCTACCTTCTCGACCCAGTCACTCAGTGTGGGATTTCTGAATGTGTGTAGTGTTCGGCGGAAGGTAGCAGAAGTTCAAACGTTCATCTCAACACGAGGCATTCACGTTCTCGTGATAGCCAAGACATGGTTGACCCCGGATGTGTCCGATCAGGAGTTGTCCATCCCGCACTTCGAGCTATACAGAAGAGAAAGACCTGATCAGCGAGGTGGCGGAGTTGCTGTGTATTGTCATGAGTCACTGGCTTTTCGACAACAGGCCGATTTACAGTGCGAGCTAGAGATGCTGTGGCTGGAGATTCTAGCCCCTGGTCGACATGGAACGCTCCTCGGCTGCTGTTATCGGCCGCCAAATAGTTCTGCTGCCTACTGGACCACACTGGATCAGAACGTTGAGCAAGCTGTTCAGGGATGTCAGCAGTCCACTGTGGCGACTTCAGTGTTGATTTTAGCAATCCAACTTCTCCATCTGCATCCCCTTTGTACAACATACTTTCCCACTTCAATCTCTGCAATTATGTTACATCTCCAACTCGAGTCACGGCAACATCATCCACAATGCTAGATTTGTTCCTCTCATCCTCTCCTTTGGATGGTACCTGTGCAGCAATACACTTAGACATAAGTGATCACTTTGCTGTGCTGGCCCGGTTGAGCATTCACACACACCACCACGTGTCATCGTCAGTAAAAACCACCAGACGTCTCCATCGAGTAAACTGGGACAGTTTCAGTATCGACCTCCAGAGGAAACAGCAGCAAGACTTTGATGCCCACAGCAATATCCATGATATGGTTCATTCTTTCACTTCTTCTATCATGTCCACACTAGACCAGTATGCACCATTGGTACCCCCAGCGTAAGCGCTCACGCCGCCCATGCCCCTGGCTGACTGATGAGCTTGTGGGTGCAGTTCGTAAACGTAATCATCCTGGAAGTTCGGCTTCCGAGCTGAGTCTTTTGCAGAGTTGTTGTTCTAATTATTCAAATGCAGTATTAATATCCTAAAAATATTTTATCAACAAGGGCATGTTTGATTGATGGGATCCGGTTCCCGATCCCGATCTTGGATCACTCGGATCCTCCCAGCTCCAATCGAACGATGGCTAGCACAGTTGGTCGTCGTAATGATGACGTACAAAATTGGCGATTGAAAGTTGCCAAGGTTGTCAAGGTACCGGTCAATTTTTGTAATAAATTTTGAAATTCAAATCTTAACGCGTGAGCTAGCAGGGTTCTGCGATCATGTTGTCGCCTCCATAATAGGACCATTTCAAGTCCATAAAAAGCCACTGTTCCACTTCCATTCCATTCCACGTGTAGCTTGTGAAGTTAGCTGTTGTTCTCCTTCCTCGTGAGGTCTTGTGCAGTTCCATTTTTCGGTAGCAAGCATCATGGACGAAGGAGATAATGAGATTTGCCGACTGAAAAACTTTGTCGTAGTTGGCATTGTAGCTGTGGTAGTTGCCAGAATCCTGCAAAGTGAGGAGATACCGTCTGATTTGTTTGATGAGATTTGTGTACTGTCCCACCAACCTGGCCTCAATGGAGTCCTTGGATTTCGAACACCTCGACGTGTATCAGTTCTGCGGCAGAGGGTCTACGTCGAAGTTGTTATGCCTCTGCAGTCTGATTCAGATTTTCGTGGACACTTCCGTTTGCACCGTGCAACAGTAGAAATTGTATGCACAAAGCTATCCCAGTCTGTCCACATAGCCGTGCAATGGAGGTCGGAAGCCTATACCCGTGCGCAAGCAACTTTTGGTTACTCTTTGGTGGCTTGGCAGTAAGAGCACCATCAGAGAGGTGGCAGACAAGTTTGGTCTATCCAAATCGACAGTATGGCACAGCGTACGGCGTGTGTGTTTTGCCTTGCAGGACATGGCTCCGTTATTGATATGTTGGCCCCAGGGGCAAGGTGCAGAGAGGACGCAAGCAGAATTTCATTCAGCTCAGCACATTCACGGCGTCATGGGGGCGATTGATGGTTGCCATATCCCGATTGCAGCACCAAATGAGGCACCTGAGACATACCTGAACAGGAAAAATTCCATTCCGTTATTCTACAAGCAGTCTGCGACAGGAACCTGCTATTTACGGATGCGTATTGTGGCTGGCCTGGCTCTGTGCATGATGCCAGAGTATTCGAAAACAGTCCCCTGAAGCAGTTGGTCACTGAAGATGCTCGTCGTTTCTTTTCTGGAGAAGCCTTTATCGTTGGAGATTCTGCGTACCCATTACAGCCGAAGCTGATGACTCCCTTCAGGGATGATGGTCACCGCACAGCAAGTCAGACCAATTATAACTTCAGGCACTCGTCAACACGGATGTGTATTGAAAGAGCTTTCGCATTGCTGAAAGGAAGATGGAGGCAACTCAAGTATCTAAATATTGTGAATGTTGAGAACGCCACCCATATCACCATTGCCGCCTGTGTGTTGCACAATATGGCCATCATGCACGAAGATGATGTCGGTGACTTTCTTCAAGACCTACCTGAAGGTGATGTACCTAATCCAACGTAGTATTTTCAACCAAACACCGGTGCTGCAGACAAGCGCAACCGAATTGTGGATCTCATTGCTTAACAGAGGAAGGCAGACTTTCACAATTATTGACTTTCTACTACTCACTTCGCATAATTCTGCTGTATTTGAGTAGGGTCCTCATTTCTTTCCACACTCTACCTTCCATGCAACTGTTCTCAAATCAAAGCATGTGTGAAAAGCTTTTGGGTGCCAGCTACTGACTGCAGAGAATGGCAAGGAATAGTGTCGTGCAAGTAGGCAGTAGTGTGTGATTGGTAGTCTTCCCTGCCACCCCATGCTTTAACGCAAACCGCGTCACACATACACGCAACCAGAAGATGATACTCGATAATGCATAGGTAGTACCTTCTCATTATAAGCAGTGAAATAAGCACAAACTCGAGTATCTTGAATGATACATCATTGAGAGAGGGATACATAAAAATTGTAGATGCAAAGTATCATTACCGATTCATTGGTGTGTGTGTGTGTGTGTGTGTGTGTGTGTGTGTGTGTGTGTGTGTATGTGTGTGTGTGTGTGTGTGTGTGTGTGTGTGTGTGTGTGTATGTGTGTGTGTGTGTGTATGTGTGTGTGTGTGTATGTGTGTGTGTGTGTGTATGTATGTGTGTATGTATGTGTGTGTGGGTGTGTGTATGTGTCTGTGTGTGTATGTGTGTGTGTGTGTATGTGTGTGTGTGTGTGTGTGTGTGTGTGTGTGTGTATGTGTGTGTGTGTGTGTGTGTGTGTGTGTGTGTGTGTGTGTATGTGTGTGTGTGTGTGTGTGTGTGTGTGTGTGTGTGTGTGTGTGTGTGTGTGTGTGTGTGTGTTGTGTGTGTGTGTGTGTGTGTGTGTGTGTGTGTGTGTGTGTGTGTGTGTGTGTGTGTGTGTGTGTGTGTGTGTGTGTGTGTGTGTGTGTGTATGTATGTGCAGGTAGCATTGGATGTTATGTAGAAACACATGCTGTATGCTTCACAAACTCACAATAGATACATACATAAATAGTACTTCGAAGTATGCCTCTACTGCTTTGCAAGCCTATTGACAACTGCAGTAAGGTCGCCAAGTATTGCCATCTGGTCGTTGTGCTTATGCTCTTGCCAGGTTCGATGTTCACATTTCGTCTGCTTGAGCCATTCCAGGGCGTCACTGGACTGCCCTCCAGACCACTTTATCCTCTTCTTTACGCCCTTCTCCTCATCATTAGCGGCAGGGGTTGCCACGGCTGCTGATGCACCTGCTGGAGCATTGAGACGGACTGGAGTATATTGCGGTGTGGTCGGAGCGGATGATACTCTTGCTTCACCATCCTGATCGTCATCCGAATCCGACAATTCAACTGGACGCTTTGGGGGTCTAGTGACAGGAACCAGCATTTTGGGTGGATGTTGGGCTTCCAACCAAACGTAGAATTCATTTCATCATAGAAAGCAGGCGGCTGTTTACGGTCAGCCCCAGTTTTTTGCTGCGAATCCACATAGGCTTTGTACGCTTTCATCAGGTTTTTCCAACTGTTTTCACATTGTTCTGCAGACGGATGTAGTTCCTCGTCCGGGAATGTTACTGCAATTCGCTGGGAAATCCGGTTCCACACACTCTTTTTCCTCCAGTTGATGTCTTGAAACAAGCCGTCATTTTCAGACCGTGCCGAAATTAGTTCCGGCGTCAGCCGTCTTGTCCACTGAAAGCCAGGCCTACGATCTTGGCCACTGGGCTGAGGGGGCTTTGACGCAAGACTTTCAGCTGCCATTGTCAGGAACGAGAAAGATGAGGGAGATAGTGAATACTAATCGTGCTGAATGCCTTTTATATGCGAGGAAAAGTTGTCCCTCACGTCATTCTCGCCATACTAGGATCATCTCTCCGGTCTGGTCCGGCCATGTTTGCAATTTCGGTGCCAATCTTGGCAATTTGCCGCCCAATGAGCCGCAGTTGTAGAAGCAGTAACAGCAAACATTGGAGTGAGTTGATTTGGAAGGAAGCACAAATGGAAGAAATTGAAAGCTCCACGTGTTGATGGCCCAAGTGAAAAGGGCTCTCACAGGTTCCGCATCTCCATATGTTGAATTTCGCTGTACATGTCGGCTATTTTCCGCCCGATGAGCCGCAGTTGTAGAAGCAGCAACAGCCAAAATTGGAGTGAGTTGAATCGGAACGAAGCATAAACGGACTAATGTGAAACCTCCACGTGTTGATGTCCCGAGTGAAAAGTGCTCCCGATCCCACGGGTTCCGTATCTCCATGTCCATATGTGTTGAATTCCGCTTCAAACGTGGGCTAGTTGCCGCATAATGAGCCGCAGTGGTAGAAGCCGCAATAACAGCCAAAATTGGAGTGAGTTGAATTGGAACGAAGCACAAATGGAAGAAAACGAAACTTCCCCGTCGACTGTTGGTGGCCCGAGGGAAAAGAGCTCCATGGATCCAACGGGTTCCGCATCTCCATATGTTGAATTTCGCTGCCACTCAGGGCTGTTTGCCAGCAAAGGATACGCAATGGTTGAAACGGTAAACCAAAAAATAACAAAGGAATGAAACAACCAAACTTTTGCTGTGCAAGGCGTGAGGAAAAGCATTCCCGCGGGTTGGGTCCCGCCAAATGTGCAGTTGTCGTGGCAAAAAAGGTTGATTGGCAAAAAGGATCCGTTGGATCCGGTCAACCCCACTCCCCGAGGTGGGTTGACGGGATCCAAATCCAAAGGATCCGGATTCGACCAATCGAAAGGGTGCGAATCCAGTGGAATCCAGTGGATCGGGATCCCGACCCTACCAAACGAACATGCCCTAAGACAGTTTTTAAACTGGTTATCCTCGAAGCCTGTTTTTGTCTTGCTTGTCCGGAGGCATGTACACTTTCGTATGTGCGTAGAATAGTTGCAAACAAGGCGAGGGAACCGGATAATCGAACACACCTACTGTATGTATGCACTGCATATGCTGTAAATCGGTAACCAACGATTTTCTTCCGGATGGCAAAGGATCCGGATAAAAGAGGACCGGATAAGCGAGGTCTGACTGTCCCAGCAATATATTCAAACTTTGGCACTACTTCATGAAAGGAGATTTAGGTTGTGTTTTTGTTTCTGGGAGAAAACATTTCTGTGCTATTCACCCTGCAGACGTAGAATTATGTGATAGTATGGGGCTGAGAGCCTTACCGAGAGTATCATATACATTGGCATCACCTACAGCGCTGGCTTAGCAGCAAATGAGTTAGCTTAAATCGACAATGACAAGATACCTCGTCATGCACATGAAGCATGGACCACTGTACAAACTGCTTTACATTCGGTGGTGGAAGAAGTGGCCGCATATTAATTTTAGTGACCTTGCCCAACGCTTGCCGAGCTGACTGGGTGCTGACGTTGGATAAGGAATATCCGATTAGCGATGGACCTGCAGCTTCCACTGATATGGACCATTCAAATCAACACCCACAGTCCGACATGCCCTGATATAATTTTTTAAACGGACTTTCCACTCAATTCAGTGTGTTGTGATGCTGCGAACATTCAAGTGTAGCGAACTGTGAGCGAGTGATGCAATGGAGCCTTTTGTGTTGTCTTTTCTGCGCAGAGCACTGTGCTAATGGCGTTCTGGCCCAGGACCTGAGTTGCAAGTGCAACCGCACTGTCTTCTATGGAGAATACTGTGAAAAGGGTAAGACTGCAGGATAAAACTGTCTAAGTCTGTGTGGATTATACATGTACTACAATGGAAATAACCCGCTGGTGAACGGGGTATACTGATGTCTATATTTAAGGACCAACAAAATCCGCGTGTGGCTTATACTCAAGTGCAGCTTAATTAAGGCCAACACAACACCACTTTCTGCGACGCAACTTGCGACAGTTGCGACTAGAAACTGTCTGTCCCGAGCTGTCGCGTACAGTCGCAAGGCACCTGTCGCAGAAGTTGAAGAAAGTTCAACTTTTGCGACATGTGACGTTCGACATGCACAAATGGAGTACAGTTTCTACCCTGGGTGCTCATGCAGTGCACATGCATAGTACTACTACACGGGTGTTTGCAGTGCATGAACTCTGGCCAGTCGTCCCCGTACGCGAAATGCGTACGCATTCGGATCTACCGTACATTTCCTCGTGTTTTGGGCGAGTCTGAGCGGTACGACGCGGTCGAATTGGGCCTGATTTTGCCCTGAACCAGCCGCTATCGAAGTAAAATTAGGCATTTTGAAGGCTACACGGGAACGCTGCGGCCATGTCTTCTTTCCTGCGTCTTTTGTTTGAAAATCTTAGTGTTTTTGAGCTCGTAGATTTGTCTTCAATGTGGAATGGCCGTGCGTACATTCTCCTTGGAATTACCAATGTCACACCCCCGTTTATTACATTACTAGGAGTTTGGCCGGCAGCCACGATAGTTTTTATCCCTGGTTCCATATGTCCTTTCATTGAACAGCCAAACGAAACTTTGTTTGTCACTTTGAGTTGTACACAACAACCACATCAACACCTCAAAGAACCAAAAAACCAAGTGAGCAAAGTATTTCAATGTTTCGCTTCTGCCTGGCCTGCTGTGAAGATGGAGACTTCTACTCGGTAGCAGATACTCGTATCAATAAGCTGGGAGGGAGAGCGTGTCCAGTAAAATGTTAGGATAAAAAGAGCCACATTCTCTCTCGGAAAAGGTCGTCGATCCAACACACTTGCTCTACCCAGATCTGTAGTAGGCTAGATTTTGCATGCACGTGCGAGATTCGCATCCGCCGCGCACAAAGCCAAAGACGAAATTTGTGTACACTCGGATTTGCCGCCATCTTGACGAGTGGCCTCTGCACACTAGTGCATAAGGATTTCGCATACATGAAAAAAAAGATTGTGAACTGTGTGTCGCTGTCACGGCTTGTTGCAGCTCGTCGCAGGTGTCACAAGTCGCATGTCGCGTTTCTAGAAGTTGTATTGTGAATCGGCCTTTATACTCGAATGTGGATTTTACTCTGGAAAATACTGTACATAACCAAGTGCTGATATCACGACCGTATTTCCACACCCAGATTTTTTTGCCACGAATTGCAGCTACCTACCCTATAGTTTGGAAGCTTGCACATCATTGTGAACCTGATGAAGGCAATTTGCCGAAACGTTGGAATAATTGTTGTGAAATGAGTTGAACTATTGCAGTGTTAATGGAAGAGAGCGTGTGGGCTCTACTCTCAACTGTTTATGAAAATGCAGGAAGCCTCTCCACTTTTACTACCCTATCTATTGCCGTTAATTAATTTGACGCAGAATAGGCCTCACCCCTATTTTTTGGGGTTGAACTAGTGATGTGTGGCTTTTATACTCTGGGAAATCTGGTGCTTAGACAGTCTGGCTCAACCACTGGTAACTTGTTTGTGGTTCAATTGCTCCTGTCATGCTTCTCATTGCATAGCATGCCGTGATGCTTTTCCTTGCCATTCCCTGCTCTTGTTGCGCATGCATGAACATATCGTATCTCTACAGACGACTGCAAGTGCTTGAACCAGGGTCAGTGTGACAACGAGGGTAAATGCATCTGCCCGACAAGATTCTACGGAGAACATTGCCAACTCGGTAGGTAACAAGATATTCATTTTTGTCAATGCAAACAGATATTTTCACTCATTGCATATAAGGCTGAGGTTGTGATCGTTTCTTCATACCCTGATCCAGATCCAGACCCACTACTACTATAATCACTCCGTTTGAATGTGGTGGATCTCCCCCCAGTGCACCTGGGGTGTTGTGTAATCTGGATGTTTAAAAAAACTGCTTTGACGTGTCACACCCGATGATGATCATGAATCATGTACTAACCATGCTGTGCTGTTCTGTTGCTATTTTTGTTGTGCACTGAAACAATATGTACGTCATGCACTGCACACTATAACTGCTGCAGAGTGCAGAACATGTCTGAACCAGGGTCGCTGTAATGAAGACGGCACCTGCACCTGCGCTGAAGGATGGATTGGTGACCGGTGCCAGACTCGTAAGCGTCTACTTAATGAAGCGAATACGCTGCATTCCTTCGGCGTGCGTACTGCATGTTGCAGTTACATTTCTTTCGCTTTGTAAATCTATGTCCAGTGAAAGTAATGCCATGTGTTCGGATTACAGTCCGCATTTTAAACACTCCTAATTTACACCCCCCAAAAAATAAAAGGTCTGTGCTGCTCACACTCCAGTGGTTAAAATTAATACACCACGATGTAAAGGGTGGATGGGTATAATCTGGGCACGGATAATACTCAGGTGCGGCGATTACTCTGGAAAGTATGGTACATTGTAGTAGTTGATTTGCCTGTCGTCGGTTGGACTAGTTGAGCCAACTTGCATGCATGAATGGCGGTCATCGGCCCCAGCAACTTCTGGTCTCCTGGCTTGTTGCAAAATGCCCATTTTGTGTCACCCGGGAAACACTAGCGGGACTTGATCACAGCGGATTTTGAGAAGTGGAGTGTCCCTGCCTCATTAATATCATCAAGAGACCATAATCCCGCAGAGTGCGCAACTAGAATGGGGTTGTGGGACGGCGTAATCCGTGATTTACGTCATGTTTGGGTCGGACTTGCGTCATTGCGTCGACGCGGTCAACCACGGTTCACATTTTCCCTACTCATGATGTCACACTATGACGTTCAACACGCATTTCGTCCCAGATCTGATCAGTGAAGTTGCGCACTCTGGAGGATTATGGATTCTTGATATAATGGTTTGACCTTGCTTGCAGCCGCCGTGAATGGTTTGTCGATGATGTAAGCCGAGTAGATTTATGTCAGGGAAATGCCAATTTTCTACTCCACTGGCCGAGTGGAGTGAAGAAATTAAGCTTTCCCCAGTGGTCACTAGAACAGGTTGGCACTACAGGCACACTACATCGCCTGATGTGAGTTTTCGCCATCACCAGACCCCATAGAACGGGTAGCCAGGCCGTTGTAGATGTTGGATGGGATGTGTTCTGGTCCAATGGATTGAAATAATCAGCTCCTACTCAAGCCCGTCCAGCATCTCGACATAAAGAACAGTATTGGCCGTGGATTTACAAGCCAAAAGTCTGCTCCATCTGTCATGCCGTGCCCCTCAAAGACTGTGAAAGTCCCTAAATAGTACCTCACATCTTTTTTTTCTCGATATCTGCTGCGGGCATAATTTGCATGCTGCACACGTTTTTCTTTGGGAGGTTCGTAGGCTGATTTCTTACTGTTATGCCAATGTCTGGCATACTGACCAATGTTGTTGTTGTGTGTTGGTTTGATGTAGGGTGTGCGGACACGGACCCATGCTGCGTGAACAAGCGCATCGTGACACGCCGGGATCAGGTCTGCCGTGCCGCCACCAGCGACTGTGACGTGGAGGAGTACTGCGACGGCGAGAATGCCACATGTCCACAGGACCTGACCGCACGCAACGGCTGGCCTTGCTCCAATAGTCAAGCATCCTGCTGGAGTGGAGTTTGCCAATCACGAACTGGCCAGTGTCAGAGTGTCTGGAACGATATGGATCAAGGGTCAGCTCCTGAGGATTGCTTCGCGATCATGAACGTTTTTGGAGAACGTACGGGTAACTGTGGTTTCAAATCGTCCAATTCCACCCCAGGATCCTATGCAGCCTGTGCGGCTGGAGATGCCCTATGTGGTAGTTTGTTCTGCCTTCCAGTTGCTCGAAAGAACCAACCCAGTAGTGATGTTCTGTCAAAAACCGTTCCCGTACGCGGTGATGGCGGTATAATCAGGTGCAATGGTTTGTACGCGTCCCCGCCAAGAAGCCACGATGACCCATCGCTCGTGAAGGACGGAACACGCTGTGATGCCAGCGGCGCTAACAAGGACCTCGTGTGCCACAAGCAACGCTGCGTGGACCAGTCTCGAGTCACCAGTCAGTGTTCGGTCGATGCTGACAGCGGCAAAGAGTGTGGTGGAGTCGGTGTCTGTACAAATGTAACAACCTGCCTTTACCAACCCACACCTGGTAAGTTTTTATTTTTTTGTTTTCACTGAATACCACAGAACCATCAGATGCTGCACAGCGGTGGCGGTGACATATTGGATGGAAGTGGGGGCGGGGCAAAAGTAACTCCTCCAACCAAAGGTCTCCGAATCATCTTTACTAAGTTACCCTCATAGTGTGCGTTTTCAATTCATTTTTAGTTTCTGTACGTCCACGGTGCGTTTGGTTGGTACGATCTAGAACAGGATCGAACAGCTGGTGCACATGGCGCAGCCCCATGCCAACTGCACGGTACTCCAGAAACAGAGCACATTTTTGTGAAAAAAATATGCCAAACTTAGTACATACTTCAAAATGTGTATGTGTCACCATGGTGACTGTGTACAGTACGAAGAGTCCAACCCCAAAGTGTGTGCACGTGATCATTTGGGACCAAAATCGATGTACCCGCCAGGTTCCACAGTGAAAAAGTGAAACTGCTCGGTTTGCTCCGGCCTCGAGGCCGGAGCAAGCAGAACATGTTCTGGCCGACCCAGAACAGGTGCAGTGCCAACCAAACGCGCTGTTCTGGTGAATCCTGTTCTAGGTTGTACCAACCAAATGCGCCCCCAGTTGGCATATGGATGCAATGTGCTACAGATCTTGGCTCTCAAACTATTGCTGCTACATGCAATGTACAAGCAAAAAATAGCCGTCACGCCTTTTTGAGAGCTGCCTTACTGCATGTGAGCAAAACTCTGTATCCTCCAACCAAAATTTTCATCGGCTCACATACTCAACGTAGAATGGTCATTCAAAGTCCTCAAATTCCTGAGGCTCAAGCTATTCTGACCTCTACTTTGCACCAGCCATGCAACCATGACCTACAGGGAACGTAACCTTTCTTGGGCATGCTGTTCACAGACGTGCTCGGCTCACACGCAATTTGTAAAAAAAATGGTCGTATCTGTGGTTCGCTCTTTGGTGCTATTACTGTCCTCGCAATTGGAACAGGCCCGGCCAAAAGCGGTATGGTTGCCAGGCATACTAACCACTCAGCTATGCATATGGTTACGTGTGGATACACGGAATTCGCAAAAACAACTTCGTAGCACGTCCTGTGGTACTGCGCTGTAGGACTGTTTGTCAGGATGGTTCATGTGCAGTGCGATCGCAGAAAGACCGGAAGTTGTGTGCGGATTGGATCACGTTTTCCAGTTTGAATTTTCTTCACATCGCGGATGTTCGAGCTGGGAAGGCAGAAGAACAGAGGTTCGAATATTCAGGGGTTTTCGGCCCTAACGCAAACCCAGATTTTGCAATTTCACGAGAGTTTAAAAAGCCTCAGTACAGCTCCTGAAAAGACTTTTTAAGTAATAATGATACGGTGGCAAAGACATACCTTTAATGACCAGAGAAATGGTGGTAGCTACTAGTTACTAGCAAGAGTAGATAAACAAGAGTGCGCAACTCCGGATCTCTCCTGCACAATCTGCAAATACCCCCGCCCACTGCAGAATTTTTTTTTCAGAGAAACGCGCATTTTGCCGCAGAGCAGTGCAGAGTAGGCAAAGCCCGATTTTGCCAGTGAAGCTTCGATATTTTGCCGCAACATTTTGCTTTCTCATCGTTAATATTTTGCTTTCATTTTGCCAGGCCACTCGATATTTTGCTCCCTTTTTGCCCCCCAAAAAAAATTGTGTCACATGTGGGAAAAGTGACCGAAAGTGGGTCAAGTGTTGGCAAAAATGAGAAAAAGTGAGTCACGTTTTGCTTAAACTGTGCAAAATTGAGTCACGTGCACCGTGTAAGTGTAAAATCTTCAAATTTCCAGCGAACACACCGATATTTTGCTCCGTTTTGCTAGCAAATTCCCTTTCAGAATTCTTCGATATTTTGCTAGCATAATTGCTAGCAAAATCGCGCTATGCCTAGTCTGGGGCACGTGCTGGGCAGTGGGCTTGTAGTGTAAGTCCGGCCAAGAGCACGAGGGAAAACTTTCCGAAAGACTCGCAGCGCGAGCGTCGTCGAAAAGATTACGCCAATAAAAAAATCTGCCGTGGGACTACCAATACGCGAGTTGCACACACTTGTTTATCTACTATTGATGGCAAGCGAACCGAGCTCCGGACAACCTTCCAGGTTTTGAGCTGACTGCATAGGCAGGAGCACCGGTCACCTCAGAGTTGAGGAAATTCCTAATTTTCGGTGCCATCTGTATCGTAACTTGTTAGGGCCCCGGTCACACATGCACTCGAAAGTAGTGGATCTGCTGAAGCTCGAAGCGACGTCGCAGGAGCGAACAATACCATGGCAACGGCAAAAAGCAGAACTTCCGCCTCAGTGGAAACTCCAATCCGCTTCCTCCAAAATTTTTGAACCAAGACTGTCGCTTCTGCGGTTTCGCTTCAGCGGAAAGCACCACGGTCTGCTGTATAAGGACTTACTACAAGAAATTTGTATGCGTATGATGCCCATGCAACAAAATGCGTGCAAGATGGTCAGTGACCTCGTCTATTGTCCGTACCGTATGCACCACAGCCCACTTTACTGTCATTTTCCGCTGAAGTAGGAGTTTGCCCTGTTTGTATGCGTGACCATACACACGTGGTTTCGCTGGAGCGACACAAGGCTCGCTGTTGCAGAACCTCCATGCTGAAGCGAACCCAAGTTACGTGGGACCGGGCCCTAAGTGTTCCCCTTTCAAATATCACCCTGAGCACTATGAGTTCAGGAGAGCAATATGGAACAAAAAAAGTGAAGATCTAAAGTCAAAATGTTGGTGGGTTTCCATAGTAATTTTTGAAATCAGATTTTGCGAAGAGGGGATGGTATGCTGTTGACTGCTTTGCTGAGATGCTTGTGTGTGTCATCTCTGTTTCTCCGCAACAGAGAGCAACGAGTTCGCTAACACTACCCAGGCTGCTACACCCACGACCAGTTACTCAATAACCAAACCAACGAGCGACCCAGCCACAACTACTCCAACCGAAGTCGTCTAATAGAGTGACGGTGATGAACAGTGCAGTGCATGAAGTGTCAGTAATTGTAACTAGTTACTCATAAACCGGGGGGAATACTACCGACAGGACTAACCTGGTGCCCTTCCACTTACCCACCGATCTTCCATAGCATCCACAATTCGGTCCAGGAAACTCGACAGGCACATGCAGTCGGTGTTACTCCAACAGAACGTTTCCAGGACGTGAAGAGCCTGGCTAACCAAGTGTCTTTCCAGTCCTGATAATTTCCTCCCATTGTAAATTTCAAATCTGCAATTTCAGATCAGTGAAAATCTGAGGCAGACTGATGTCCCATAACCCGCTACGGCTGAGTAATTATGTCGTATTCTAATTAGTAATTATGCATCTATTATTTGCAAGATGATGAGGGCAATAATAGATTGATTCCGACATAGCATACCTTAACTGGTTTAGCTTTGTTGTTGTGTATTGTACTAGCACATAGTATATTCATAAGTCGTCTACATTGCTTATTTATAAACAGATGTTCTCAGTTGTTACTTAGTCTTTTAATGTGTTCCCCAAGTTCTTTGACTGAGAATCTGGCAGTTTGGGCTCAAGTCATTTGGCTCCAGTTTTTTTTCTTTTTTCATTTCTAACTCTTGTTTCTAAGTTGAGGAAAAGTTCTCAATCTTCGGACTTAAGCTCTGGTCACAACTGGTGCGTGTACGCGTGAAACCACGCGTTTGTGCGTATTTTTGCTGTCTTTTGGTGCGCCATGCATACGGAAACGCGCCCAAATGGAAATTCCAGCATGTTGGAATTTACAGCGCGTATCAGGCGCGTACCAGCCTACATGCCATTCACTTTGATTGGCGGGGTCAACAAATTAGTACTCGAAGGTGTCGCCCGCGCTAAATACGACACAGATTGCTGTTTGTAACAAAGCTTAGCAAAAGTACATAGCCCCCAGAGTGTGCAACGCCTGTTCCAGCCCTGCATAGTCCCTGATACCAAGAGTCCATAACCCCCAGAGTGTGCAACTCGTGATCCTTCTCAGCACAAATCAGTGCCGCAACGAAATCCAACCTTCATACGTCATGTAGTGAGTAGCGGATGTACCAGATATGCACATGGCCCCATCCGCCAATGCTTGACTATGGACCGGATGACGCAATGTTTGGATTTCGTTGCGCCAGACCCCAACCTGGAGTTGCACACTCTGGGGGGTTATGGACTCTTGCTGATACTGATAGGGTCTTGGTTGAGCCAGGTTTTACAAAATTAGGACAGGTATACCATGGCAAAATGTGTGGAGAAGCAGATCCCAAACCCAGGTTTTGGAGATTAAAAGCGGGTTTTTGATCCTCAATTCGGCCCAAATTGGACTTTCAAAAGCCAGCGGGACTGTTTCCGATGAATGGACTGTAGTAAAATCCCTTAATTAATCAGGCTGCGAAACATTCGCCGAAAATGAGACTGATCGAAAATCGCTACGCTTTTCGCCGATTTTGGAGGGTTCCTTTGACAATCGTCGAAAATCGACCAAATCTTCTAATAATTATTTCACAAATTTTGAGGCCAACATGCCAACAGTTCTTTTAGCCGATTTTCCAATATATTCCAGTTTTGCAGCCGATTGTCAAACAATCAACTGATTTTGCAGTCGAATCTGATGTATTTTGGACCCGAGCGAAAAGCCGAACAAGCGGAAAAAACGGGCCGGTTTGGGGAAAGCCTACACAAGGGACCTTTCCGAACCTGAGCTTTCGAAGTTGGAAGGTTGCTGGTTTGCGCCTTGGAGAAGTGTTGGACCTAGGTGTCAGGTCGCTGAATGTCTCAGTACTCCCGGCCTTGTCAGTTTTGTGCCATTTTGTCGCACTCGCTGAATGTATAAAGATCTGGTTACGTTGGTGGACAGTTATCATAATATAACAAACAAACAAAAAACTAACTAACTAATACTGCGACAAGAATACCATGTAACAGGAGATGAGCCCTCGCCACGGAGAACGGTTTTGGGAAGCAAATATGCAATGCGCTTGAGAAAAGCCAAAGCCTTGCCTCGACCACCCGTGCCACAAAACAGCAATGGTGCTGGGATTCATGCTGCCATGGAGAATCATAACCAGTAAATTGATGTTGCTGTTTTTTTTTCTTCTTTTTTTCTTTTTTCTTTTTGGTTTCCCGTTCCCGGGGCCTTCTATTCGGTGCTCTTTGTAGTTGTACTTCTGTACTGTTTCATGTTGAGCTACATGTATCCGAATTCCAATAAACACCAAAAAAAGAACAAAAGAAAGAAAAAAACAGTCACATGTACCCATATATTTGGCGTTCCCCTGAGCTACTCAAACAAATATTGTGCTTGACCGCATTACGGTATCTCCGCCTTCTCCGTTAAATCATTTTAAACAAAACGGTTCTGCGCTCCGGCTCTCCGCCTTCTCCGCGAACACAAGAAAACTAGAGGAAAACAAACAAATTCAAGAAGCAAGAATGACAAGAAAGGCAGAAAGTATGAGAACATTTTATTGTTATAAGCCAGCAAAATTTACCCCAGATCTCCAGTTTCAATTTCCACTTGAAACAACCCAGCACGGGAGTCTTCTGCAAGCTGCGCACTCTGCTCAAGCACAAGTCTGTGGGCGGGGGTATGCATATCACGAACGGCATACTGAGAGAAGTGGCATCCATGATCATGCAGTCCCTGTGCCAACACTGGTTTCCGGCTCGGGCAGCTACCTAGTGACTGGAAGTTGGCTACAGTCTTACCTATCTACAAAGACAACGGCAAACATGCGTGGCCAGCTAACTACAGCCTACAGGCCTATCTCTGTATGATGATGTTGTTGTTGTTGCTGCTGCTGCTGGTGCTACTGCCGTGGCTGTCGTTACAGTCCCTCTCGTTGTCAGGAAATGTTTGCTTGTGCCATTCTTCAACCAACCGACTTCAATTGTCACATGACTGACTCACGGCTGCCATCCAGAGCACACGAGAAGTCCATCGAACCGTCCACTCGGCAAACCTGCAAGAAAGCACCACTTCCTGCTCACTACACAGTGTTTCGGGGAATTCACCCCTCATCAGTTGAGCTTGAGTAGGCTGGGGAAGATTGTGCCTGAAGAGCACGACTTATATAGTGCTCTCCAGGCACAAACATCACCAGGGCTACAAACTTACAGAGACGCTCCGTTTCCAGCGCGAAAAACATCTCGTGAACACCAGATAGCAGCGTGAGTCAGTGTCGCTCGTGGAGGTGCTGAACAGACGCTGAGGACCGTTTGCCATTCACAACGTTGTTGCCTCCAAACCATCTAATTCGCATGCCCGCGCCGGGGACAACTCTGTGATGAAGAGGTTGGTGCGACTTCGGCATCCTCACTTGTCTGACTCACGACTGCCATCCAGTCCAGAGCACACGAGAAATCCATCGAACCGTCCACTAGGCAAATGATGAGGGATTAATTCCCAAAAACACTGTTTTTTAAGCAGGGAGTGGTACTTTCTTGCAGGTTTGCCAAGTGGGCGGTTCGATGGACTTCTCGTGCGCTCTGCATGGTAGTCGTGAGTTAGTCAAGTGAGAATTCAAGTCGGCAGGAATAGCGCAAGCTCCCACGTATGAAGCAACACACAATTCCCCAATTGTCTCCGAGGTAGCACCAACCTCTTCTTCACATTCTTCATCCAGTTGAATTTTTATGGTTTTGTATGTTTGTATGCGCATTTGTTAATTTTGCTCCTGAAGTGTCCTCCTTGTTACTTTGCAACATTCCTCCTCCTTCCTACACCCCATTAAATATCACATTCGCTTCCATGTAATTGAGCTTGTAGCCCGTGTGTACTTGCGAATTCAAATAAAAAAACATACAAAACAATCTCCCTGCTGCCGGCCGTAGCCAAGATTCTGGACGCCATCATCGCCGAGCACCTCACCAGTTTCCTCAATAGGCAGGGATTAATAACCGACCGAAAAATTAATTACCGACCACCAGCATTGCTTTGTCTCCTGCTAGTCAACATTCGATCAGCTAATTGTCCTGTCTTCAAGAGTGGATAAAGCACTCGACAAGAGCCCTGTCTACCACGCTGTGTTCTTGTATTTTTCGCGAAAGCGTTTGACAAGGCACCGCACCCTGTTCTTCTCCGCCAGCTCGCTACTTTAATATCCCCTGAAGCCGTTCCTTGGTTCACCAACTACCTCGGAGACCGGTCCTTCTGTGTTAAAGTTCTCTCTGCCAAGTCGCCGACCCATCTAATTTCTGCAGGCGTTCCCCCAGAGTCTCACCTTGGCCCCATTGATTCTTTTCATTCTCTATGTAATGCCCTTCCTCGCACCATATCGTCTGATGTCACTACTGACGTGCTCTTATTTGCCGATGACACTGCTCTTGGTAGAGCAGCCTGAGAACCTAACCAACAACAAATGGTCCACCCCTCCAGGCCGCCACTGATGCCGTTCTGCAGCGGGCTGATTCAGTCCGAGGTTGCTTCAACCCCTCGAAGTCTTGCACCATGCAGTTCATTCCTAGAAGTCGTGCAGAACATGCCCACCCTACTCATCCGACTCCGCACCTGAGTATGCAGGGTCCTGGGAGATGACGTGCCTGATGTATAGGGCTGAAACGAACATAAAATTTGAGTATTCGAACGTTCTTGATGTTAACGATTGAACGAACGAACATTCTCTAACATTCTCCTCACACGCGCGTCCTCGCCCACGAACCGGCATAGGAAAGAAAATAGTGGAATTTTTGAATACAGTACAGCAATAAACCAACTTTTGTTTGCCCACAAATATTTGCGTTATCATGAATGCGGCCGGTTTGTGATGAGAAAATTTTGCGATTTTTACCTCTTTTGAATCTTGTAGTTGTGCTGTCTACAATGCACGTACTGAGCAGTTTGTGGCGATTTTTCTTCTCCAGAATGCGTAATGGCCGCAAAAGGAGAGCAATTTAATCACTTGCAAAAGTTTCTAACTTTACAGTACGTCTTTTATGATGCTTTCAAAAGTTGAGGCACAATGGCCTCAAACTGAGTAACGCCATACTGCTACTGCTGAGGACCAGAACGTTGCGTCACAGCAACGTTTGTCATCAACTTGCTTCCTGTTCAGTGTTGATGCCGTAGAAATAACTGCACTCCCAGAAACGACAGAAGAATGCTGAAAGTTACCGTAGTTGTGTTTTCAGGTGCGCATAGAGGTTGCTCGCCGTTTTGCCATGCTAACCATACGCTGCTGGAAATCCTGCGGGCAGCTGACTTCTCATCTTCAGATTTGGTATTTAAAAATGATCCCAAACAACAGAACGGGGAGCAAGACCGAAAACAGTTTCTGACATGGGAACAGTGCGAACTCTAAACAAAAGAAAACTACGAAGTGGTCAAAGGAAGAGCGAGCAGCAAAAATATGTAAGTACGAGTACTCGTGCTTTGTTCCGATGTTCGTCTACATGTCGTCAGATCGTGAACCGCGCACGCGTGGGTCATGAAGGTCTACCACCTGGCGCAGCGCTGGTCACAAGCACGCAGCTACACATTCCACAGGAGGTGTATGAAACGATCGGTACGCTTTCCAACGGCCAAAGAGAGTTGGAAAGCTTGTGTCTTTGTGGGTAACCTGAACATTTGGGCTCATGCAAAATCGCACCGATTTTGGGATTTCCCCACAACTTTTTGCGTCCGCAAAAATGTTGTGCTGGACCGCATTCCTGTCACTTTGCAGTGGCTTTTCGTTGGTGCAGTTTTTATCCCACCCTCCCACCCCTGACTTCTGGGTGTGTGTTTATCGATACATTATCGTATTGGTTTTTTTCTTATTGGCCATGTGGCTGTTGCAGTTACGACTGCTTTTCTTTTTTAGTTAAAAAACGTAGGGGTGGTGTGTGCGTCGTGGGCCATTGTATGGTTACATACAACTTCAGATTGTATGGCTAGTGACAGGGGGGTTGAGTCTGCAGGGGAAGAATACAGTGATTGAACTGAAGCTGGATGATGACCGTGTGGTGAGTGTGTGGGGGGTTCGAGATGCCGTCCTGGGGCAGGGATGGCGGTCCTTTAGCTTGGACGGGTGTTGTTACATTCATTGTAACATTTTGTCGTTTTCTGTGTGTTTTGCTGTGCGACTATAGTAGCAGCAGTGTCTAGTGCTAATTTTTCTTATGATATCAGGCCTTATGCGTACAATTATTCAAAAAGAAAAAAAAAGAAAAAAAAATATATCTAAAGAGTCGGCGTGGAGAAAGCAATTTTATTAGTGCAATTAGGAGTATAATCGATGCAGACATGGCCAAACAACAACGAGTTCATGGAATTTTTAAGGATTTTTATGTTATTCAAAATCGATTTTCGTGTTCCGCTCATCAGTGAATAGTATCGGAACTGAGGGTACTGTGTACAAAAATAGAACATTTTATAACAGCATAATTAATTAAAAGTGTGAACAACAAAGGAAGTGCTACAGCATTACATAATAGGTGTCAAACATAGTGCTAACGTATATAACTGAGTGCAGCCACAAAGCAAGAGGTGATACAGTGCAACATGACACAACATTTACATCTGATAACCAGCTACGAGAACAACTTTAGCGCGACTACATGCTTCTTTTGTTTACAAAGAACAGGATTATGCACACGAATACATACAGCTTCCAGAACCTTCAACTGCTTAACATAACTTGCACGGCACAAAACAGAAAAGTGAGAATCATCGTACACACTACGACAATCTGGACGTGATAACAAGTGACAAAATACAGCTGACTTTTTGCTCACGTTGCTCTCTTCCGTCTCATCCCGCTCCTTTCCTTCGATCTCCTCCGCCTTATCCTCGTCCTCCGTCTCATCTTCATCATCATCGTCCTCATCACCACCATCATCATCATCAGTCACTTCCTCATCATCCGTTTGATGCTCAGTCTCACTGCACTCCTTATCAGCCTCCAACATGGCTCCATCATCTCCACCAGCATCACAAGTCGTTTGACCGCTGCTCCGCGTCACCGTTGCTGGGTTCTCTGCTACTGCACACCCATTTCCACTGTCCATTTTGCGTGGGCCAAGTCCATTCCGTGCATAAATTTCAAGGGAATAGTTTGCTGTGCTTCTTCTGGGTCTATGGGTGAGGATATTGGTTTCATTTTGGTTTGTCGATGATCTCCCTCTCTGTCCAGACACAGTCGGCACCGTGGATCCCAGCACCAGGGGGACCACCGTCTCGGTAGTCACCAAAGGTAAAGGGGGTGGCTCAGGCGGAGGCAAGGGCAACTGCCGCGGTGAAGGTTCAGTGTCTCTCGGTGGCCCCTCCTCCATTCCAGGACGATGATGTTGTGCTAGAGTAGGCTCCGCTGCCGTTTGCAGTGGGTCGAGAAGTGGTGGCCAGGTCAATGATGGCAAACCCACCCCAGCCCCAGCCACCCACGGCACCCCAGGTGGTGGGGCCGGTGGTGGCACGGGAACAGCCGGCGCTGTCGGCACAGCGTGTTTGTCTACTGAGCTAACTGGGTTCTTACACGGCCTACCACGCTTTGGCCGCTTTGCTCTGGCTGCTGGTGGTAATAAGTGCAACGGCACATGTTGTCTGATACGTGCGTTCAGGTGTTGAAGGGTCCTACCAACGTACCGGGCAGCACAATTCCGGCACTCAAAGAGATAAACCAAATGGCTTGAAAGCTGGGGAGGTAGGACATCCTTCCTCACCATGAACGCACGTACCGTGGTGAACACGGGGATGAAGTGGGCAGCAAAGTATGTTTTATTGACTAGGGTCTTGATAGCTCTGGACATGCTGACAGACGCGTTGCCTTTCCAAGGCAGGCATAAGTAGATAGGACACTTTCGAGGACCTGTGAATGTATCTTTGTTATTAGATTCTTGCTTCAGTATTTTGTTCAATAAGTCATGTGGGTATCCATTCTTAAGGAATATTGATCTGAGAAATTCCAGCTCGTCGTTGAGCTTCGTTTCAGAGCAGAGCCGCTTTGCTCTCCCCACCAGGTTACGCACCAGGTTCACCTTGTATTGATGTGAGCAATATGAATCATAGACGATGTACTGCCCAGTGAAAGTGGGCTTTCGGTAGACTGATGTTACGACACTGTTATTCGATTTTTCTACCTGCACATCCAGAAAGGCGAGTTTGTTGTCATGCTCATGCTCACATGTGTATCTAAGCGCTGGGTGTAGGTTGTTTAGATGATGAAAGAATGTGTCACATTGCTCAACGGAATCAAAATATGTAAAAGAATCATCGACGAAACGAACGTATACCTTAGGCCACATCGACTCATTGATCAAGGATTCACAGTATCCAACGAATATATTTGCCAAAACGGGTCCAAGGGGGGACCCCATGGCCACACCGTCCACCTGCCGATACATTATGTCGTTGAACGAGAACTCTACGCCAGTAGTGACCAAGGACATTAACTTACGGAAGGCTGTCTCCGACAACCAAGGAGTATCTACCGAATCATTTCGATACAGTACATCAGCACAAATATCGATTGTCTCATCCAATGGTACGTTCGTGAACAATGATACTACATCAAATGAACACATATGAGCACTAGCGGGAACCTGATGAGAGCGCAAGATATCTACAAACTGGAAACTGTCTTTCACTGTGCGCGTACAGTAATAACTTTGTACGACCCCGAGAATAACACAGAGCCACTTAGAAATGCTGTACTGTGGAGATGAAACCATTGATAGTATCGGTCGCAAAGGACAATTGGTTTTATGTATTTTTGGCAAGCCATAAAGTCGTGGACGGACGGAACCCATTGGCTTGATTTTAAGAAACTCACCATTGGTAATTTCCTTTTCGGCTTTTAGTCGCTTGAGATACGTAACTAGGTTCTTCTCTACTTTTACGGTGTTGTCATGAGTCGCGACTGGGCCTAATTTTGAGAACTTCGAGGTATCATCAAGGATGACTGCCATTTTAGAAAGGTATTCCTCTCTAGTGAGGATGACTGTGGCCCGTCCTTTGTCAGGTCGGGTGATAATGATCGCATTGTTTTTAATGAGTTCCTGGCGAGTTTTAAGATGTTCACGAGATAAGGAGAATGTGCTGCGATCAGGAGGCTTCTCGGCATGCTCCTCCGCTATTGCCCTAACACTGGCAGTGCATACGGCTTGCTGGGCATTAGATGACAGAGAGGGAGATCATCGACAAACCAAAATGAAACCAATATCCTCACCCATAGACCCAGAAGAAGCACAGCAAACTATTCCCTTGAAATTTATGCACGGAATGGACTTGGCCCACGCAAAATGGACAGTGGAAATGGGTGTGCAGTAGCAGAGAACCCAGCAACGGTGACGCGGAGCAGCGGTCAAACGACTTGTGATGCTGGTGGAGATGATGGAGCCATGTTGGAGGCTGATAAGGAGTGCAGTGAGACTGAGCATCAAACGGATGATGAGGAAGTGACTGATGATGATGATGGTGGTGATGAGGACGATGATGATGAAGATGAGACGGAGGACGAGGATAAGGCGGAGGAGATCGAAGGAAAGGAGCGGGATGAGACGGAAGAGAGCAACGTGAGCAAAAAGTCAGCTGTATTTTGTCACTTGTTATCACGTCCAGATTGTCGTAGTGTGTACGATGATTCTCACTTTTCTGTTTTGTGCCGTGCAAGTTATGTTAAGCAGTTGAAGGTTCTGGAAGCTGTATGTATTCGTGTGCATAATCCTGTTCTTTGTAAACAAAAGAAGCATGTAGTCGCGCTAAAGTTGTTCTCGTAGCTGGTTATCAGATGTAAATGTTGTGTCATGTTGCACTGTATCACCTCTTGCTTTGTGGCTGCACTCAGTTATATACGTTAGCACTATGTTTGACACCTATTATGTAATGCTGTAGCACTTCCTTTGTTGTTCACACTTTTAATTAATTATGCTGTTATAAAATGTTCTATTTTTGTACACAGTACCCTCAGTTCCGATACTATTCACTGATGAGCGGAACACGAAAATCGATTTTGAATAACATAAAAATCCTTAAAAATTCCATGAACTCGTTGTTGTTTGGCCATGTCTGCATCGATTATACTCCTAATTGCACTAAAAAAAAATATCGCTATCACTTGTTGCCACACGTTTGTCAGGCGGCTTCTTGTACAGCTTGTCTGGGATATGCTGCTTGATCCTTTCCGAGAATCGCTGACATGTCTCACCAACGTACGTCCGCTCACAGCGACACGCATACTTATAAATAAAATTACTATTTTCAAGAGTTGGTGAAACATCCTTCGCGATAGACCTGAATGCGGGTCTGGTTGTATAAAAAAGAAGCACATCAAGGTGCTACGGCTGTTCAAGCTGCAACCGGACTGACAACTTTATCACGTGTTTGTTCTGGTACTGCATTCCCCTCATGTGTTGTTTCCCGCATTTTCCACTGCTCCATACATTCTTATGGTAGTGTAGTGTGAACTTGAGGCGCGTAAGAATATTCTTGCTGATTCTCTACCCCCAGTATAAATTCTGGCTTCGTTTTCGTTCTTGCTCATTCCCATGTAACTACTGATGAAAATGGGTGAAAAGCTTTTAGTGTTATGAAATTGACAACCTTGTTGTTGTGTGTATATAAATTTTGTTCGCCTACGTCTCTATTTAAAAATATATATATATATACACACAACAACAAGGTTGTAAGAAGAAGGCGAGAATAATCACTGCCGACGGGAGATCGAGCCTCAACAAGCGGTCGGAGTTGATATCCAAATGTCGACATCAAAATAAATTCATGCTGTGAACACCGATAACATGATCTTCTCGGCAACCTGCCTCCAGGCAGTAGGGCCAGTTGATAGCTCTCTGCCGCCTTGTCATCATCATCATCTTTGCACCGCGGAACTCACTAGCTAGGCCAGCTCAGTTTTATCACCTTTATCCTTTATCACCTTAGTACCGCGATCCTTACTGGCTATGACACTGAATCGGATATGAGTTGATAGCGCCCCTAGCGCTTTCTGTTATCCTTGTCCCGCCATACTGGGCTTTAAATAGTGGGTTATTTTTCTTAAGAAAGGTTTGCTCCCCACACCGGAGCTCGCGCTATTCCGCCGACTTTACTTGACACTTGACTGACTCACGACTGCCATTCAGAGCACACGAGAAGTCCATCGAACCTTCGACTCGGCAAACCTGCAAGAAAGCTCCACTCCCTGCTCAATACACAGTGTTTCGGGGAATTCACCCCTCAGCAGTTGAGCTTGAGTAGGCTGAGGAAGATTGTGCCTGAAGAGCACCACTTATATAGTGCTCTCCAGGCACAAACATCACCAGGGATACAAACTTACAGAGACGCTCCGCTTCCAGCGCGATAAACACCTCGTCAACACCAGATATCTGTGTACGGTGTACGGTAAAGGAAGACACGTGCATGCATGAGTACCCTAGCAAAAGTGGACAAACCTAACGTAGATCCACGTGATACTAATCGAGTACCGTACGCTACATATTTATGCAAAGAAATATCAAATTTAATAACATATTATCATAAAAGAATGCAAATAATTTAATTTCAAAACACATGGAAAATCTCCGTAAAACAAATCGTTAAAACCGGAGGCTTATCGCAAATCACTACAGTACTGCCCCGTCGTAAAAGTAAGAATTTAGAACCGGCCCATTGTCCCCCCAAATGCGAACTGATCCACCTAAATCGCGAATTACGGGACTCGAACGCACCAGTAGCACGAGGTCGGGAGGGCACAGGATCACAGCAATTATCATAGGGTAACAGCACCTACCGCTAGTACAGTACCGGGCCTATAGTCCGGACCAACATCCCCATCTGCATCCACAGGTAGGAACCTCGTGCTACTGGTGCGTTCGGGTCCCGTCATTCGCGATTTAGGTGGATCAGTTCGCATTTGGGGGGACAATGGGCCAGTTCTAATTTCTTACTTTTACGACGGGGCAGTACCAGTAAAGGTTTTTCAGAACCGCTCACAGAGCGGTTTTTATATGGATAATTTCAGTTCTTTTTCCGTTCCCTCCCCACCCCAACCCCGAAGGTAAACATGATGACCACGCGCGCGATGTACTGTATGTAGCTATGAGACTGCAATAACACACTGATACATACCAGCCCTCCCCGCCTCGCTACCCCGCACACAGATACACAAACATGCGTATGCACACGGCACACACACGTGGCCACGCACATGCACACCACACAAACAGGAAAGTCTTCATATATAGTGCCATGCAAAGCAGTGGCCACAGTACTTGAGGAAGTCAGTTGTGAAACAAAATAATTCAACTACAGTCAACTTCGCTAATAACGACTGGGGATATAACGACAATTCGCGAATAACGACAGAATTTCCATGCCCAGAGCAAAGTCCCATCCAACTGTAATACAATCATATGATGAGACTTCGGGTATAACGACACTTCGCGAATAAGGACACTTTTCTGATGCCCCGCCGAGTGTCGTTATACGCAAAGTGGACTGTACAATGTGTAGACAAGCTGACGGCCAACGCACAACATAGCAAACATGACATTTGCTCACGGATTGCAGTTTGCAGACCACGCCATGGAAGCAGCGAATACAGAATGTAATATCATACAAAGTGACAAGCAAGGAAGTGGCCACCATACACCAGAAACTTGCAGAAAGTCACATATCCAACAGATAGAGAAGTGAACAGCAATCTGGTACAGCCCACACAAGACAAAGCTGACCTGATACTCGTCCCAGGATCGTAAGTGGCAGATCCTTTTCAATGCATAACATGCAGGTGAACGTTACACGCATGGACAAAATCTGACCGTGTCGCCAGCACACAATGTCATCACAAGTATACCCCACAACTTACGCACATGCACAGTAGAAGCACAATGAAAGCAATGGAAAAGTACGATGTGGTTGCTGAAGCATCTTCCCACTTCAAATTCAGACTTCAATGTGGTCAACACAGGATGATATTTATTATTATTATAGGCTTTTCCGCGTTGGCATCGCCAAGCAAGCTTGGCTAGCCTTCGCATAAGCTGCTCCATAATGATGAGACGAAACAATGAATGTATGTATACACGATCTAGGACAGAACCAAGGTTGAGGATATGTTTGAAGAAAGCTGCAAGTTGTGTTGAGGAACACAAAGTTGCAAACTCTACGAAAGTAAACTGCAAGAAATGTTTTGGGGTTGATCTCATGATTGTTGTAGTCACAGATTGTGTTAGTAGCATTCAAGGTTGTGTTTTCACAGGTATATTGTTTACAATCCTATTCTTTTACAGGATAATATTTTCACAAAATATGTTAGTCAATGAGTTATGTTATGGTACACCGTACGGCCATGCAGCTGCCACAGGTGGAAGCAGTATTAGGCTTTGATGTATGCTTTTATCACATTGCTGCATAGGTCTTTCCAGTCTTGTCGTGACTGGGAGATGGCATGGAGGTTCTCAAGTTCCTCGCGTTTCTTGAGCGACCCCCCGATACGCTGCAGGTCCTGGTGCAGACTCAGTGGCAGAGTGGTACGTGGCCGGCCCCGCCAGGTGGCAGCGGAACTTGGGTTTTCGAAGTATGCTGCCATCATAACGCGTGCGGGTACATCGTCGTTTAGTCTCAGGACATGGCCAAAGAGCCGCTACCTCGCTCTCACAATGGTTTCCCCAAGGGGCTGGGAGTTGGTGCGTTTATACAGCTCGCTATTTTTGATGACTTGAGGGTACTTGATCCCGACGACTGTTCCCAATTGACTTCTGTGGAATGCTTCCAATCGCTTGATGACATTGCTTGGGACTCCCCATGTTGAGCAATTGTACAGAAGTATTGGTGTGATAAATGCATTGTATAGCTGGACACGTCTGTTCTCTCTCACCTGCGAGCCTCTCACCCACAGTGCCCAAAGCCGTTGAAACGCACCTGTGGCCAGCTGCATACGCCGAGATACATCTTCCCTGTCACCCAGTAGCGATCCAGCTTCCGGGTCAGCCTCCATTCTTCTGCAATGCAGTCGCCGAACCTCTCGATATGGGTGAATTCTGTCTTGGCGGAGTTAACTGTCAAATCCCATTGCTTTAAGGTGTCCCCAATAACAGGGAGGCATGATTGGAGGTCAGCTCCCCTAGATGACAGAAAGTCAACATCATCAGCATATGATGTGTCAGTTGGGAGGTGCAGGTCGATGTCGAGTTGTGGCCGGATCGGTAAGATATTTCGCACGTCCCGCAGGGCCGCTTCTAGATACACGATGAATAGCACAGGAGATAATGAGTCCCCCTGTGGGGTGCCTCTGTCGGTTTTGAACTTAATGCCATCCGTTCCCGGCAATCGAACCTGCAAGGTGGTGTGCTGCAGAAGATATGAAATCAGTGTAACGTCGTCGTTGTCAAGGAATGACGCAAGAACATTGATCAGTTTCGGACGCGAGATGGTATCGAATGCTTTCGACATGTCGATACCGATAATGTCATACTTCTGTTGTAGGCGTTGGCACCGGGCTATAGCCCAACGGTAAGACCATATTACGTCCGAGGTGCTTCTGTTAGGCCTGAAACCGCTCTGGGTGGGAGATAAGTATTTATGTATTTTTCTGCTTACGCGGGACAATGCCGCAAGTGACAACACCTTGCGCAACACCGTCAACAGTACTATTGGTCGCAGGTTTGATGGGGGCCCCCTGGCCTTGCCAGGTTTTTGTAGCGGGATAAGAGTCCCGTCGCCAATAAAGAGTGGCTCATTGTTGGAAATAGCGGCATTGTATATCCGAGCTAGAGCATGGTGAAGAGGGGCAGGCCCGTACTTGATAAGTTCGCCTGCCATGTTGTCTGGCCCGGTCGCACGGCCGTTGTTAAGGCGCCTTGCTGCTGATGTGATTTCCTGCTGTGTGATTTCTTTTGCAAATTTTTCTGTATTTTTTGTTTGGATGGTAGTGTTAGGCTGAGTGAACATTTCTTGGAAATGACTCGTGATTCCGCCAACTATGTCTTGAGGGTTCAAAAGCCGTCGTCATTTGGCATCATTTATCGTGACGGGTTGTTGTTTCTTTCGTTGGAGCAGGTGCACAGCTTTGAACATGCGCGCGTCATCTTTCTGGTTCTCAATTTCCGCCACCTTACCGTCCAATAATCTGCTTGCATTGTCTCTGGCTTGCCTGCGAACTTGATGAGATAGCTGGTTTTTGTGGAGTTTCAGACGTGCTGCTACTGCTGCATCAGGGGTATTCATCAGTTGAAGCCGGACTTTCCGCTTTTCTTGAGCCATAGCCGTCAGCTGTGGGTCAGGTATCCATTTTCCTTTTGGCGGTCTTGTTGATGCTCCCAGGGTAGCGCCTGCAAGATACAAGTGATGCAGAAAGAAAGCAGAATGTCGTGAGGTAGGCTATGAGACACCCGCACAAACAGGTCACCTACATGACTGATGATTGTATGTTCAGGGCTAGTGCACTCACACGCAGAATTATCATATTCGAGCATTTCCCAAACTGAGAAGTGCAATGAAATCCACTTGCATGCAGAGGAGCAATTTTGCAGTGTGATGCGTAATTTGACACGATCTGCGATGCTGCGTGCGATGCAAACTCGCTCAATATATCATTCATGGAATGACTGCAAGAGGTCAGTGATGCAACAACGCCCTGCTGACATGTGTCTCAAAGCTCAATAAGAATGCGTTTGTTACCATGGCACTCGCATAGCCGGTACAACTGGTACAAATGTGCAAGCAATTCATGAATCTTTCGTCTGGTCTCCTCAGATAACCACTGCAAGGCTGCGACGACAACCTTCGGCCTGACAAGGTGCTTCCAGACAATCTTCGCACTGGTTGGTACACAGTTCACTATGATGTTTATATTGACAGCACACAAGTCATGCACGAGACGCGGGTTGCCGTCAATTGGCGATGGAAGGTTTAGTATGTTGTTGTTGGCACCTCACTCGTTTTGAATGCGGTCGACTGCCATGCTTTGTGTCTAGCTTGTAACATGTCTGGAAGGGTTCCACTTTTTGAATGAGTAATTTTTCGAATGAGTTTAGTCGCGACAAGCACTGGGGTACAGGGTGAAGGTGCAAGTCATTGAGAACGCAAGATGGCGCCATGCTGTCTGTCTTCACGTACAGTTTGTAAACCCTGCAAATGAACATGGCGTCTGTAGCGTGCGACTGTACACCATTAACTATTAGCAAGATATACACAAACACCTTAAACGTAACGAGCTACAAGAATAGAGTGAGTACAATGCGCTGTCGACCTGATAACGTGTTGAATGATAACAGGTATACCGTCCCACCTAACCGTACCCTTCATCATTCCTCATTCACCATCGCGCGATACCCTGGCACACACTGGCAACAGGTATACCGTCCCACCTAACCGTACCCTTCATCATTCCTCATTCACCATCGCGCGATACCCTGGCACACACTGGCAACATATCAAGGGATGCCTTACCGTCGTCTAGAGGGGACGTCTTCACAGCAATGTTTTTCGTCCTGCGCATTCAGTCCGCCGACGCGACAGAGTTTACGGGCCCGTTCCAGTTGCAGAAGACATTCGATTCATCCGGCCAGTGCAGCAACAGGTCCGTGGGCACACAGGGGCAGAGGAAAGACATTGTGAGGGGACAAGAAATATGCAGTGGCAAGTGCTATGAATGTCAAGTTCTCATTTCTAATTGAGGTATTACTTACAGTCCTGCCATTGCTCGCTCGTATTGATTCCTCCTCGTTCGTCTGCGTCCACTTCTGCCGTTCTCCTCCTCGGCACGGCGTCAGGTCAGTGCATTCTCATTAATTTCTCAATGGCACTTTTCGGGACGGGGGTACCGGAAGGAGTTCGCACGATGCCTCCAAAGGCCTAGATCTAGAGCGGACGTCTAGTCTTTGCAGCAATATTTTTCGTCGGTGGACGGGACAGCGTTTACGGGGCCGTTCCATGATTCATCAATGGCACTTTACGGTACGGGGGTACCGGAAGGAGTTCGCACCATGTCTCCAAAGGACTAGAACGGACGTCTCTGCAGCAATATTTTTCGTCCTGCGCATTCAGCCCGCCGACGCGACAGCGTTTACGGGGTCGTTCCACGTGCAGAAGACATTCACCGATCATCAATGGCACTTTGCGGTACGGGGGTGCCGGAAGGAGTTACCACGATGTCTCCAAAGGCCTAGAGCGGACGTCTTTGCAGCAATTCTTTTTGCCCTGCGCATTCAGTCCGCCTATGCGACAGCGTTTACGGGGCGTTCCAGGTGCAGAAGACATTCATCAATGGCACTTTGCGGTACGGGGTACGGAAAGGGGCCTCCTCGTTCGACTTCTGCAGTTCTCCTTCCCGTCAGGGGTACCGAAAGGGGCCTCCTCGTTCGTCTTCGTCGACTTCTGCATTGGCACAAAGCAGACCGCTGACGGGGTCAAGTGTCAACAAAGTATCAACAACGTGTCGACAAAGTGTCGACCATGTGTATAGCGGTACACTCAGCGGTACACTAAATCTCGTGCCATTCTCGTGTCACAAAACTGGAACATCGAGTACTAGTACCAGTATGGAAAGGCTTCAAACAGGACGCCTTTCCAATACGCTGCAGCTTCAACGCTTTTGCGGTGATCAAGGTACGAATACCGTAAAAAATAGAGTTACCGTTGTTTGCTAAGGGTGTCTATTGAGCCCACACTTGCTTACAGCTACCTGTTACATTGGTGGCAGCGGTGTAGTTTTAAAACAACAACGTGATTCGACCCCGGACCCCCATGGCTCAACCCGCTGCAGCTCCCTGCGACGAATCAATATGAGAATCATGTTTCTTGCCTTCCTGGGCCTGGCCCTGCTTATTAGCCTGCAGCACAGTCAGGGTGCTAGCGTGGATCACCCTTCCCTCCGCATGGCATCCACTGGAGACTCCGATGGCGATTCCAAGCGACCCGCTACCTACATGTATACTACCGGTGGTGATGGCGACGCTGATGAGGACGACAACAGGCAGTCTGCTGCCCAAGACAAGGAGGGTAGTCCCCAAGACCAGCAGTGTTTGATTTTTGCCGGCACGCAGTCGGAAGCAGGAGCCCACTCTTCACTTGCTACTTCGCCTCCGTAGTGGGATGCAGATTTTCGTCATCACTCTTCCTGGCTAGACCATCACTCTTTACGTCGCGCAAAGCGATGCTATCGACAATGTGAAGACCACGATTCAAGACGAGGAGGGAGGCCATTTGTCTGACGCCGAGCTAGCCGCTCTGAGTGACCGGCTCAACCAAGATGAAGATAAAACCTGGCTTGCCCTCCGCCGTAGCTCCAGCCGCCGCGGTGGTTACTAACGTTGATTCCAGGTATGGCATTTTCTTTCCTGTCTTCGTTCAGTCTCCCTATTCTCTTCAGTCTTACTTTATGCGAGTGTGTGAATCCAGTTTAGTTTGGTAGGCGTCCGATCATGGTGAGCCACGGTTTACCTCAGTAACCTGGTGAGAGAAGTGTGTGAGAATCCCTTTTACACTCCAGGTGTGGACCGGAGTAAGTTCCCACGATGCAGTGCATTTTTTTGAAATTGTGAATTTTCTGGCAGTTTGAGCCCGCGATGTGCCGAAATTTGGCTGTCTTTCACGTCCTGTTTGGAGGACCATTCTTTCCCTTTTGACCCCGTGAGATGGTGTGAACCTGGTGTGCTTTAACTTCTATGTTATGATTTGTTATCAGTTCATTTCTTCTGTCTACTCTAAACGTTATCATTTCCGATATAATTTGCCATCTTCCGGTTGACGCTGTGTTCATAACTCTTCACTAATGTTTTTTGAAAATCACGAGGGCGTGATTATCTGTAGGAAGGGAGGGTGTAGTAACCCTGCCCGACCAATACGGAACTTTGCCTGATGTATAGTTAGTGTATCTCTAAGTTAATGTATCTCCGTATATAAGCGTACAGCGTCTGCTGCATAAAAGCTGCTGCGCATTTCTGTCTTTGTAGATGAGATTTTGATAATAAAGCGGGATTCACAGAAGCTTTTTTGCGATGCGACACGCGATGCGACGCGATCTGCGACGGACGCGTGCGATGCGAACTCGCGAAATACCATTCACAGAAGAAGTCAACGATGCGACAAAGTTTTGCTGATTTGGGTACGCCACCATGATATTCGCGCGGTTTGACACAACTTGAAAAAAATTATAGGCAACTCCTGCACCTTTGTACAACTTTGCTGTAGAAAAGGGCAAAATCGTACACCAAATCGCTTGTCGCATCACATCGCATCGCAAAAGTTGAGCCAAGCTCAACTTCTGCGATGGCCTGCGATGGCCCAGTTGCGGCAGTTGCGTGCGGTGCGACATGGCTGCGATTTGGGGTTTTCCCGGTTTCGCGTCTGTCGCATCGCGTGTCGCATCGCAAAAAAGCTTCTGTGAATCCCGCTTAACGAACTATCAGTAGTAAGTGCGGAGCGGGTTCTGGCCCACTTTTTGACCTTTGACCTTTGGGCCAAATAAGGCACACTGTGTCGGTCGTGCTTGGTCTGGCCCCGGGACTCCCCCAGTGTTTGACATTTGACCTTTGGGTTAACTAAGGCACACTGTATCGGGCGCGCTTGGTCTGGCCTCGGGACCCCCTAGGGTTTGACCTTTGGCCCTGCCATGTCATAAATGTGCCATAAAGGTTCGTTTCCGTGGCGACCGTGCACTTGTGCACGTTCGGTGCATTCATTGCACCGGGGAGTAGTAAAATACGTACTACTCCCTGATTTGCACATCGTAGATGTGCAGTGAATGACATATTGCACATGCGTGCGACCTTCAGAGACCCTGCTTGTGGGAAAGACGCAGTGCAACACAAGGTGTACCAGTACACGTGTCATTATACTACTCCCTGATTCGCACTTCGTAGATGTGCAGCAAACAAGTAATTAGTTCACGTGCCATGCACTCGTTTTATTCGCACATCGTAGATGTGCACTGACAAGTTGCCCATACAGAGCATGCCTAATCGGTTTTTCGATCGGTTAAGAGAATGTTCAAATTCGGCCATATTATGAGCTCCAAGATCAGAATTCGGCTCAACATAGTACTTGAAGTCACCGTTCCCATTACGTCATGTACATTTACATACACCCTGTTGAAGCACTGAAGCATCGGTTTTCGGCGAATTCAACATGCGAAATTTGAAAATTCGGCGAAAAGATGGGTGATTTCTTCAAAACCACTTTTTCGGCGAATTTTTCGGCCGGCCGATTTGGGAAATGCCTACTATCCATGCAGGTGCATTAGATGCATATTTCTATTTTGATCGGGATACAGTAAGAATCAACCGGCTACGCCCGGAGTATCATGCATCAAAACAATTATTGAAGGGGTGTCACAGTGAAGCAGTGTTGCTACGCACCGCAAATCCCCTCTGCACTGCACCGAATCTATACTGGAGAATCCAGAGTGACCAGCAAAGAGTCACAACCCGCGGTATCCAGTCACACTAAGGCATATCCACCATTCCCCACATATTCACTGTAACAAAACACAATACTGTTTACTATAATACACTTTTATTTAAATGGACTTGGATGAGTCTATAGAAGAGAACACAATGCACGCACACGCATGCATGCGCGGACACACACACACACACACACACACACACACACACACACACACACACACATACACACACACACATCTAGGTTATAGTGCTATACACGTATCTAGGGTTTAGGAAGCACGAGAATGTGTCGAAGCACCCACACATACCCCTTCATGCAGTGTACTTCAGTAGCCCAACACATTACGACTGCACAGGACCATCACAAAACACATTACGACTGCACTGTTACTACACTACACACACAGTTACTACACTACGCCTGTTACAAGTACTTACAAATAATTTTGAAACAAATGGCACATCCCGAAGACGGCAGCTCCAGACCTTGATACATCATCATCATCTGTAAAACCAAGCATGAGCGCACACAAACACTATTAGTGTCACGAATACGGAAGCAGGGTAAGACAAGAGGATACGAAACAAGTAAGTGTCGCTATAACGAGGGGGATAAGTATACATGTAGACAGAGCAGTGCTTACTTACAGGGTCCTAATACGCTCCACGGCGTCCCGGTAGTCGGACTGCAACAGCAGCCCGACCTGCCGGCCCTCCCAGTAACGGGTTAGATGGGCCGCACCCGCCAGGTGTGCGGTCACGGCTGGGCCTCCCATCAGCCTTTCTCCACTGTAAAAACGAAAGAAACCGCAGAAAGCACAGTGTCATAGAGCTCTTTTGTTGGGGGAGAGAGCTAGGAGCACTGCACACTTACCATTTGTCACAATATGTGATGAGAAAGAGGCGGCGATTGACGCACCGCCTCAGGTGCTGGAATAGGGGTATTACCCCTGACATTCGAACGCTACAGTGACAAGCTAAAGCCATTTGGACTGCAATGATACTGAAGTGAAGGTGTGAACCGCAAAGCAAGACCTTTACCTTCTTCCTGTCGAATTTGCTCCCCCGCTGCATACCGACATCATCCGCTAAAACCCAATCATACCAAGTAATGCAAAGGTCATCAGTTGACCTTTTGGACTTTTCAACTCTTATCCAAAACCACCAAGAGGAAAAAATCAGGATGAAGAAGACGTCAGTTGTAGAAGCGTTTGTGGAGGAGTTGTTACATTATTCTCAGTAAATAGATATGGCTGATACATTCGGCGTAGACTTGGACGACCGGTCGTGGTCTCTCACCACGGGTCCTTTACTAATAGAAAGACGGACGGCAATAAGAACAGTTGTGGAGTTGGCAGATCAAAATGCGCAGCAAGAAATTTGGCACGTCGATGGTAGACTCCATCTGGAGGACGGACCAGCTCTTGTTGATAGTAGGGGAGTGTCCGCCTGGTGCTATGGAGGTCGCCTTCATCGCGTTAATGAACCTGCTTGGATAGGACGGGGTAGCATCGAGTACTACCTCAACGGTGTCCGTCATAGAGCCGGGGGTCCTGCAGTCAGTTATTGTGACGCCACATGCTGTATTCTACGGTGGTATCACCACGGAAGGCTCCACAGGGAGAATGCGCCAGCGGTGATACGCCGGGAAGGTAACAATCGTGTACGGGAGTGGTACAGATACAACCTTCGGCATAGGGAAGATGGACCTGCTTTCATCTCTCAGGAGGAGGAGGGTATCTATCAGTGGTACCTCAACGGGGTGTATTACGGTAGCCACCATCAAGACCAGGCAATACACCCCACGGAGCTGCAGAACATCAATGTAGTGCCTACTAAGGTAGACTCGACAGCAATAAGTCATGAGCCCATTTGTGTGATTTGTCAGGATACCCTGGACCATCCTCTATCAAAGTTGGAGTGCGGTCCTGAATTTCACTTCCACTGTATGAAGGAGAGGATCAGTTCTGCCCCCAGCCCAACTTGCCCAACCTGCCGCTACTCCATGACTGCTGAGGACTTGGTTGAGTTCTTGTAGTAATACATGACACAGTTGCATGTAGGCGACTACGAATGACCAGTCATGTGTTACAGATGGACACGGACACGCCACCCTAAGTAGCCATGAGCGGCTATTTGGACAAGGACAACAAAGCACCTCGTGGGCGGCCAAGGTTGACACTAGCCACAAGTCTGGTCGCTCAGTTGAATAAGCTGGGTGTGCCCATGAAGACCATGGAAGACCTTTCCAGGTGCCGGCAACATGCAGAGGACAAGACAGACTGGAAGAAACTGTGCAGCTCGACACTCGAGGACAAATCAGTATCAGCAGCTACTACACCTTGCTGATAATGCTCACAAGACAGAAGTGGGAAAAAACACTGAATTTCTTTATTTAGTGCTCAACTATGCGAAATGTGTTTTATTATTATTATACATGTTCAACTGTACACAGACTGGCTGACTGTCATTCTCTACCACACATTACCGGACACTGTTGTGGTTGTCGTCGTTATCGTCGTCGTCATTGTTGATGTTGTTGTCGGTTGTTGTCGTCGTTATCGTCGTCGTTGTTGATGTTGCTATTGGTTGTTGCTGTCGGTTGTTGCCGGTTGTTGTTGGTTGTTGTTGGTTGTTGTTGATGTTGTTGATGTTGTTGTCGGTTGTTGTCGTCGTTATCGTCGTCGTTGTTGATGTTGTTATTGGTTGTTGCTGTCGGTTGTTGGTTGTTATTGGTTGTTGCTGTCGGTTGTTAGTTGCTATTGTTGATTGTTGTCGGTTGTTGTTGGCTGTTGGATGTTGTTGTCGGTTGTTGTCGGTTGTTGTCGGTTGTTGTTGGTTATTGTTGGTTGTTGTTGGTTGTTGTTGGGCGTTGTTGGTTGTTGTCGGTTGTTGTCAGGTGTTGTTGGTTGTTGTTGGTTGTTGTTGTCCGTTGTTGTCGGTTGTTGGGTGTTGTTGTCGGTTGTTGGGTGTTGTTGTTGGTTGTTGGGTGTTGTTGTTGGTTGGTGTTGGTTGGTGTTGGTTGTTGTTGGTTGTTGTCGGTTGTTGTCCGTTGTTGTTGGTTGGTGTTGGTTGTTGTTGGCTGTTGTTGGTTGTTGTTGTTTGTTGTTGTCGGTTGTTGGTTGTTGTTGTGTGTTGTTGTTGGTTGTAGTTGGTTGTTGTCAATTGTTGTTGGTTGTTGGATGTTGTTGTCGGTTGTTGTCGGTTGTTGTCGGTTGTTGTTGGTTGTTGTTGGTTGTTGTTGGCTGTTGTTGGTTGTTGTTGGTTGTTGTTGGTTGTTGTTGTTTGTTGTTGTCGGTTGTTGGTTGTTGTTGTTTGTTGTTGTTGGTTGTAGTTGGTTGTTGTCAGTTGTTGTTGGTTGTTAGATGTTGTTGTCGGTTGTTGTCGGTTGTTGTCGGTTGTTGTCGGTTGTTGTCGGTTGTTGTTGGTTGTTGTTGGCTGTTGTTGGTTGTTTTTGGTTGTTGTTGGTTGTTGTTGGTTGTTGTTGTTTGTTGTTGTCGGTTGTTGGTTGTTGTTGTTTGTTGTTGTTGGTTGTAGTTGGTTGTTGTCAGTTGTTGTTGGTTGTTGGATGTTGTTGTCGGTTGTTGTCGGTTGTTGTCGGTTGTTGTTGGTTGTTGTTGGCTGTTGTTGGTTGTTTTTGGTTGTTGTTGGTTGTTGTTGGTTGTTGTTGTTTGTTGTTGTCGGTTGTTGGTTGTTGTTGTTTGTTGTTGTTGGTTGTAGTTGGTTGTTGTCAGTTGTTGTTGGTTGTTGGATGTTGTTGTCGGTTGTTGTCGGTTGTTGTCGGTTGTTGTGTTTTAATCGTTATTTTGTTCATTATCCAGGAGGATAATGCTATGATCCAGTACCATTTTTTCGCATATATGAGACAAGTTTGTGTAACGTTAGTGTGACGTGGGGTATGCTGATTGGATGTGAGGTAGTGAGAGTATGCTGATTGGCCGATAACAATTAGTGGAAGGGATAAAGTAATGCGCTGCTTGTGCAGCGTAACCAAACACATGGTCTGTGGGAAACACCTTAGTAAAATAAATAAAAATAATAACATGAATTGCCACCGGCACTTGAGAGACTCGAGCCCCGCCACCTTGTTCAAATCGGACTTGGTAGCTTCATACTGGAACTTAATCTTCCTTTTTTTGAGGTATGACTGTACAAAACGCGCTTGGATTTTTTCATTTTATTTTATTTATTTATTTATTTTTTTCATTGCAACTTTTTTAGCAGATAGCAACTTTTTTAGCAGACTCGTGAAACAACGGTGAATCTGGAACGAATAAATGGTCCATGTCAAAGGCATGACGAGTCTCGAAGTCTTCACATTCATGATGGAACCTTGTCATGATTGACGCATTCCTTGATGGTGCGCACATGAAATCACCCTGGCTCATTATTTCCAATTCCATTCTTTTCACATCCTGCAACCCATACCCTACTAGTATCAGTGGGGATTCTAGAATCAGAAGAGGCAAGGCAGCACTCTTCCGTGGCTGTATTACTCGACACAACACCACCCATACTTGTTTTCTAGAAGTTTTGACTATAATGATATATTGCAGCAGGAAGTAGTATACAGTCGAATAGGATAGGATAAGAATGAATGATCAACTGTCTGATAAAGAATGCAGTTCATTAAAGACTTATTGGAAGGTCTCTACCAGCTGATCGTCATGTTGGACGGCGACACTGCATAATGATATGAAGCTCTCAGTTAGCTGTTTCAGTTCCGTGGTAGAAAGTGTCATGTGTGCGTCCAGAGAACGATGAAAACATCTGGGGTCCACGTTGATACAGACGATTGGAGCAACAGCAAGACGTACCTTCAACGCTTGCTCGTCAATGTCGAGGGAGACTGCCCCGGGGTAGATGAAAACATCTTGTTCCACATCCAGTTCGAAAGAGCTGGTCGGGACTAGCTTGCTTTCACCGTTGATGTACACCCGACATTGACCATAGGACGAACGTGATGGGTAGAAGTTGGTCTTGATCTTCTCCACACGTCCTCTTCGGAGAGTGTCACGGAGCGATGGACAAGTCTTGATCAAGTTCGTAATGATGAACTCAGTGGACTCATTCAGTTCGATGTAAACCTGTCCTTGAGCATCTTTGCGAGCTGTTGCCGTACTACCACAGGCTGGTAGGGCTCCTGAAGGGAAGTACATCTTATAACCAGGCTGGTAGAAGGATCTACCTGATGACTTGTAGGACAGTTGCATGTCCTCCTGAAACCCATCTACCACAATCTTTTTGTGGAGCTTGGTAGGAGCAGGTGACACATAGCGACTCTTAGCCGGTACTGCCTTCGAAGAGAGCACAACTTGAGGAGGGTCAGCAGGAAGAGCGGAATTCTTCCTCATCCGCCGCTCGTATAGGTTATCCATCTTCCAGGAAGCGAAGGGAGAACAACTCATCAGCACTGTATTCGATGAACGAATGACTCGACTACAGGACAACCACCCGTGTTTATACAAGGCAGAGACGGAGGCGGGTTGAAGTGATAAAATATGTGTCAGCTAGGTCAACCAATCACCATCAAGCCCGCCAAAAACATTTGACCACTCAGCATTGAGCCCACCAAAAACATTTGACCAACCAGCATCAAACCCGCCAAAAGCATTTTGTCCAATCAGCGGCATGCCCACCAAAATCATATCTCATCTTAAAGATTCCTTACATGATACCGCCACTGTAGTGAACTGATACAGTATGGAAATAAGATCAGAGTCAAACGTGTGCAAGTACTGAATCACGTGATCAAGTGAATAGGTTTCCCAACAATAGGCATCAATCAATGATGCCATAAGAGATGTATCAGATGGAGATAAAATCAGCAAATTCGTACGCAACGTGGACAGTTGAGAAGAAGACACCATCCTGGTCGACTCCATGAGATGCAGTACATATAGGAGTGGAAAATGCTGAGGAAGAGGTTTCATGATTCGACTTAACCTCAACCATGATACATTGCTACGAGGTAAGTAGGAACGCAGTTTACGTAGTACACCCACATTCGTATCGTATACTATGCAGGATAATGCTATAGCATAGTTTATACTCTTGTGCAAACAGGATTTTTTCATCGCAAGTATCTGCTCCCGAAGAGGGTGTACGCAAAGCTGATCGGATAAGAGTTCAGTTTTCGAAAGAAAATGCAAAAGATGACGATCCACACCGCTTAACCGCTCATGTACCGCGTAAGGCTTCTTCATCAAACCACATCTCCTATGCACATCATCTTCAGGGAAGTAAATCACCACCATGACAAGTCCACACGAAGAACACAAGTATCTTCCTTCATGTAAAACATGATCAAGATGTTGACACTGTTTTTCCTCCCCGTATTGCTCTTTTTCTTCTTCTTCATCATCCTTCTTATGAAGTCTCCTTTCACGTACATAAGCAGGTAAGATCTTAAATTCAGAATCCATCTTCACTCCTCACCAACATCCTCATTATGACACTATATCCAGCATGATATCTACTTTATATAACCAATCCTATCCAGGGCAATTATCAGATACAACCATTGGGGTAGATGACCTCATACCCTCTCCGACACGTCATGCTATATCATGCTGGATATAGTGTCATAATGAGGATGTTGGTGAGGAGTGAAGATGGATTCTGAATTTAAGATCTTACCTGCTTATGTACGTGAAAGGAGACTTCATGAGAAGGATGAAGAAGAAGAAGAAAAAGAGCAATACGGGGAGGAAAAACAGTGTCAACATCTTGATCATGTTTTACATGAAGGAAGATACTTGTGTTCTTCGTGTGGACTTGTCATGGTGGTGATTTACTTCCCTGAAGATGATGTGCATAGGAGATGTGGTTTGATGAAGAAGCCTTACGCGGTACATGAGCGGTTAAGCGGTGTGGATCGTCATCTTTTGCATTTTCTTTCGAAAACTGAACTCTTATCCGATCAGCTTTGCGTACACCCTCTTCGGGAGCAGATACTTGCGATGAAAAAATCCTGTTTGCACAAGAGTATAAACTATGCTATAGCATTATCCTGCATAGTATACGATACGAATGTGGGTGTACTACGTAAACTGCGTTCCTACTTACCTCGTAGCAATGTATCATGGTTGAGGTTAAGTCGAATCATGAAACCTCTTCCTCAGCATTTTCCACTCCTATATGTACTGCATCTCATGGAGTCGACCAGGATGGTGTCTTCTTCTCAACTGTCCACGTTGCGTACGAATTTGCTGATTTTATCTCCATCTGATACATCTCTTATGGCATCATTGATTGATGCCTATTGTTGGGAAACCTATTCACTTGATCACGTGATTCAGTACTTGCACACGTTTGACTCTGATCTTATTTCCATACTGTATCAGTTCACTACAGTGGCGGTATCATGTAAGGAATCTTTAAGATGAGATATGATTTTGGTGGGCATGCCGCTGATTGGACAAAATGCTTTTGGCGGGTTTGATGCTGGTTGGTCAAATGTTTTTGGTGGGCTCAATGCTGAGTGGTCAAATGTTTTTGGCGGGCTTGATGGTGATTGGTTGACCTAGCTGACACATATTTTATCACTTCAACCCGCCTCCGTCTCTGCCTTGTATAAATACGGGTGGTTGTCCTGTAGTCGAGTCATTCGTTCATCGAATACAGTGCTGATGAGTTGTTCTCCCTTCGCTTCCTGGAAGATGGATAACCTATACGAGCGGTGGATGAGGAAGAATTCCGCTCTTCCTGCTGACCCTCCTCAAGTTGTGCTCTCTTCGAAGGCAGTACCGGCTAAGCGTCGCTATGTGTCACCTGCTCCTACCAAGCTCCACAAAAAGATTGTGGTAGATGGGTTTCAGGAGGACATGCAACTGTCCTACAAGTCATCAGGTAGATCCTTCTACAAGCCTGGTTATAAGATGTACTTCCCTTCAGGAGCCCTACCAGCCTGTGGTAGTACGGCAACAGCCCGCAAAGATGCTCAAGGACAGGTTTACATCGAACTGAATGAGTCCACTGAGTTCATCATTACGAACTTGATCAAGACTTGTCCATCGCTCCGTGACACTCTCCGAAGAGGACGTGTGGAGAAGATCAAGACCAACTTCTACCCATCACGTTCGTCCTATGGTCAATGTCGGGTGAACATCAACGGTGAAAGCAAGCTAGTCCCGACCAGCTCTTTCGAACTGGATGTGGAACAAGATGTTTTCATCTACCCCGGGGCAGTCTCCCTCGACATTGACGAGCAAGCGTTGAAGGTACGTCTTGCTGTTGCTCCAATCGTCTGTATCAACGTGGACCCCAGATGTTTTCATCGTTCTCTGGACGCACACATGACACTTTCTACCACGGAACTGAAACAGCTAACTGAGAGCTTCATATCATTATGCAGTGTCGCCGTCCAACATGACGATCAGCTGGTAGAGACCTTCCAATAAGTCTTTAATGAACTGCATTCTTTATCAGACAGTTGATCATTCATTCTTATCCTATCCTATTCGACTGTATACTACTTCCTGCTGCAATATATCATTATAGTCAAAACTTCTAGAAAACAAGTATGGGTGGTGTTGTGTCGAGTAATACAGCCACGGAAGAGTGCTGCCTTGCCTCTTCTGATTCTAGCATCCCCATTGATACTAGTAGGGTATGGGTTGCAGGATGTGAAAAGAATGGAATTGGAAAAGATGAGCCAGGGTGATTTCATGTGCGCACCATCAAGGAATGCGTCAATCATGACAAGGTTCCATCATGAATGTGAAGACTTCGAGACTCGTCATGCCTTTGACATGGACCATTTATTCGTTCCAGATTCACCGTTGTTTCACGAGTCTGCTAAAAAAGTTGCTATCTGCTAAAAAAGTTGCAATGAAAAAAATAAATAAATAAATAAAATAAAATGAAAAAATCCAAGCGCGTTTTGTACGGTCATACCTCAAAAAAAGGAAGATTAAGTTCCAGTATGAAGCTACCAAGTCCGATTTGAACAAGGTGGCGGGGCTCGAGTCTCTCAAGTGCCGGTGGCAATTCATGTTATTATTATTTTATTTATGTTACTAGGGTGTTTCCCACAAACCATGTGTTTGGTTACGCTGCACAAGCAGCGCATTACTTTATCCCTTCACTAATTGTTATCGGCCAATCAGCATACTCTCACCACCTCACATCCAATCAGCATACCCCACGTCACACTAACGTTACACAAACTTGTCTCATATATGCGAAAAAAATGGTACTGGATCATAGCATTATCCTCCTGGATAATGAACAAAATAACGATTTATATACAACAACCGACAACAACCGACAACAACCAACAACAACCAAAAACAACCAACAACAGCCAACAACAACCAACAACAACCGACAACAACCGACAACAACCGACAACAACCGACAACAACTGACAACAACCAACTACAACCAACAACAACAAACAACAACAACCAACAACCGACAACAACAAACAACAACACACAACAACAACCAACAACCGACAACAACAAACAACATAAACCAACAACAGCCAACAACAACCAACAACAACCAACAACAACGGACAACAACCGACAACAACCAACAACAACCAACACCAACCAACACCAACCAACAACAACACCCAACAACCGACAACAACACCCAACAACCGACAACAACACCCAACAACCGACAACAACCGACAACAACAACCAACAACAACCAACAACACCTGACAACAACCGACAACAACCAACAACGGCCAACAACAACCAACAACAACCAACAATAACCAACAACAACCGACACCAACCGACAACAACCGACAACAACATCCAACAGCCAACAACAACCGACAACAATCAACAATAACAACCAACAACCAACAGCAACAACCAATAACAACCAACAACCGACAGCAACAACCAATAACAACATCAACAACGACGACGATAACGACGACAACAACCGACAACAACATCAACAACATCAACAACAACCAACAACAACCAACAACAACCAACAACAACCAACAACAACCGGCAACAACCGACAGCAACAACCAATAGCAACATCAACAACGACGACGATAACGACTACAACAACCGACAACAACATCAACAATGACGACGACGATAACGACGACAACCACAACAGTGTCCGGTAATGTGTGGTAGAGAATGACAGTCAGCCAGTCTGTGTACAGTTGAACATGTATAATAATAATAAAACACATTTCGCATAGTTGAGCACTAAATAAAGAAATTCAGTGTTTTTTCCCACTTCTGTCTTGTGAGCATCATCAGCAAGGTGTAGTAGCTGCTGATACTGATTTGTCCTCGAGTGTCGAGCTGCACAGTTTCTTCCAGTCTGTCTTGTCCTCTGCATGTTGCCGGCACCTGGAAAGGTCTTCCATGGTCTTCATGGGCACACCCAGCTTATTCAACTGAGCGACCAGACTTGTGGCTAGTGTCAACCTTGGCCGCCCACGAGGTGCTTTGTTGTCCTTGTCCAAATAGCCGCTCATGGCTACTTAGGGTGGCGTGTCCGTGTCCATCTGTAACACATGACTGGTCATTCGTAGTCGCCTACATGCAACTGTGTCATGTATTACTACAAGAACTCAACCAAGTCCTCAGCAGTCATGGAGTAGCGGCAGGTTGGGCAAGTTGGGCTGGGGGCAGAACTGATCCTCTCCTTCATACAGTGGAAGTGAAATTCAGGACCGCACTCCAACTTTGATAGAGGATGGTCCAGGGTATCCTGACAAATCACACAAATGGGCTCATGACTTATTGCTGTCGAGTCTACCTTAGTAGGCACTACATTGATGTACTGCAGCTCCATGGGGTGTATTGCCTGGTCTTGATGGTGGCTACCGTAATACACCCCGTTGAGGTACCACTGATAGATACCCTCCTCCTCCTGAGAGATGAAAGCAGGTCCATCTTCCCTATGCCGAAGGTTGTATCTGTACCACTCCCGTACACGATTGTTCCCTTCCCGGCGTATCACCGCTGGCGCATTCTCCCTGTGGAGCCTTCCATGGTGATACCACCGTAGAATACAGCATGTGGCGTCACAATAACTGACTGCAGGACCGCCGGCTCTATGACGGACACCGTTGAGGTAGTACTCGATGCTATCCCGTCCTATCCAAGCAGGTTCATTAACGCGATGAAGGCGACCTCCATAGCACCAGGCGGACACTCCCCTACTATCAACAAGAGCTGGTCCGTCCTCCCGATGGACTCTACCATCGACGTGCCAAATTTCTTGCTGCGCATTTTGATCTGCCAACTCCACAACTGTTCTTATTGCCGTCCGTCTTTCTATTAGTAAAGGACCCGTGGTGAGATACCACGACCGGTCGTCCAAGTCTACGCCGAATGTATCAGCCATATCTATTTACTGAGAATAATGTAACAACTCCTCCACAAACGCTTCTACAACTGACGTCTTCTTCATCCTGGTTTTTTCCTCTTGGTGGTTTTGGATAAGAGTTGAAAAGTCCAAAAGGTCAACTGATGACCTTTGCATTACTTGGTATGATTGGGTTTTAGCGGATGATGTCGGTATGCAGCTGGGGAGCAAATTCGACAGGAAGGAGGTAACGGTCTTGCTTTGCGGTTCACACCTTCACTTCAGTATCATTACCGTCCAAATGGCTTTCACTTGTCACTGTAGCGTTCGAATGTCAGGGGTAATACCCCTATTCCAGCACCTGAGGCGGTGCGTCAAGCGCCGCCTCTTTCTCATCATATATTGTGATACTTGGTAAGTGTGCAGTGCTCCTAGCTCTCTCCCCCAACAAAAGAGCTCTATGACACTGTGCTTTCTGCGGTTCCTTTCGTTTTTACAGTGGAGAAAGGCTGGTGGGAGGCCCAGCCGTGACCGCACACCTGGCGGGTGCGGCCCATCTAACCCGTTACTGGGAGGGCCGGCAGGTCGGGCTGCTGTTGCAGTCCGACTACCGGGACGCCGTGGAGCGTATTAGGACCCTGTAAGTAAGCACTGCTCTGTCTACATGTATACTTATCCCCCTCGTTATAGCGATATTTACTTGTTTCGTATCCTCTTGTCTTACCCTGCTTCCGTATTCGTGACACTAATAGTGTTTGTGTGCGCTCATGCTTGGTTTTACAGATGATGATGTTGTATGAAGGTCTGGAGCTGCCGTCTTCGGGATGTGCCATTTGTTTCAAAATTATTTGTAAGTACTTGTAACAGGCGTAGTGTAGTAACTGTGTGTGTAGTGTAGTAACAGTGCAGTCGTAATGTGTTTTGTGATGGTCCTGTGCAGTCGTAATGTGTTGGGCTACTGAAGTACACTGCATGAAGGGGTATGTGTGGGTGCTTCGACACATTCTCGTGCTTCCTAAACCCTAGATACGTGTATAGCACTATAACCTAGATGTGTGTGTGTGTATGTGTGTGTGTGTGTGTGTGTGTGTGTGTGTGTCCGTGCATGCATGCGTGTGCGTGCATTGTGTTCTCTTCTATAGACCCATCCAAGTCCATTTAAATAAAAGTGTATTATAGTAAACAGTATCGTGTTTTGTTACAGTGAATATGTGGGGAATGGTGAAAAAGGCCTTAGTGTGACTGGATACCGCGGGTTGTGACTCTTTGCTGGTCACTCTGGATTCTCCAGTATAGATTCGGGGCAGTGCAGAGGGGATTTGCGGTGTGTAGCAACACTGTGACACCCCTTCAATAATTGTTTTGATGCATGATAATCCGGGCGTAGCCGGTTGATTCTTACTGTATCCCGATCAAAATAGAAATATGCATCTAATGCACCTGCATGGATAGTAGGCATTTCCCAAATCGGCCGGCCGAAAAATTCGCCGAAAAAAGTGGTTTTGAAGAAATCACCCATCTTTTCGCCGAATTTTCAAATTTCGCATGTTGAATTCGCCGAAAATCGATGTTTCAGTGCTTCAACAGAGTGTGTGTAAATGTACATGACGTAATGGGAACGGTGACTTCAAGTACTACGTTGAGCCGTATTCTGATCTTGGGGCTCATAATATGGCCGAATTTGAACATTCTCTTAACCGATCGAAAAGCCGATTACAATGCTCTGCAGGGCAACTTGTCAATCAGTGCACCTCTTGGATGTGTGAATAAAACGAATGCAAGGAACGTGAACTTGTTTGCTGCACATCTACGAAGTGCGAATCAGGGAGTAGTATAATGACACGTGTACTAGTACACCTTGTGTTGCACTGCGTCTTTTCCACACGCATAGGACCACTGAAGGTCACACGCTCCGCGTGCGTATGCACGCATGCGCAATATGTCATTCACTGCATGCAATGCACATCTACGATGTGCAAATCAGGGAATAGTATGTATTTTACTACTCCACGTTGCGAATGCACCGAACGTGCACAAGTGCACGTTCGCCACCTATGGCGAAAAGAACCTTAAGGATGACATTTATGGCATGCCAGGGGTCAAAGGTCAAACTCTGGGGGGTCCCCGGGCCAGACCCAGCACGACCAACACAGTGTGCCTTATTTGGCCCAAAGGTCAAAGGTCAAAAAGTGGCCCAGAACCTGCCCCGCACTTACTACTACTATTCAACCTCCAGGTTTGCACCGGAGAGAAAGTTATTTTGCCGCTTCTTCTTTCACTAATAATTATATTTCAGGTGTGTACCTGAAAGAAGTAGAATAAAACTAATTCTTGTTGATTTCACCGCGCCTACCACTCGCCTACCCATTACACTTGCCACCACGAAGGTGAAAACGCCAGCGCTACAACCCAGCGTCTTAGTTGCAACGCCAATATTCCGACAGAAGTCGTCTTGTATCAGCCATTTTGCTCTCCTTGCTTGTAACAACTAAATTTTTATTTAAAAAAATTCACAAACTGCCACGAGTACTACTTCAAAGTAACTTTATTAGGATGACCCAAAGGCTGACCGCCTATCGTGGGGTCCGTCGCATTGAAGGATGATGGTACAAGAGAGTACAGATTGGGAAAGGGGGGGGGGGGGGGGGGACTACGATGAACAGGGTAACGGCATGCCAGCGAGTATACCTAAATACTGACAAGAATGTTTGCGCAGCTCTCTCTTGAATACATTGACAGAAGATTCCGAGGTCAATGTGGGTGGGAGACAATTCCATAAAAGGGAGGTTTTGAATAAAAAAAGTGATTTGAACGTTGTCAAGGCTTTGGGGAGGATAATTTTGTTGGGGCGTCTCTCACTACGGGAAATAGTAAAACTGAACTGAGCCCAGGTGTTCCGGTATTTTAAAATAAACTTGTGCAATGTAACTACAACTAATGAATTGTCTACGGTACTGCAGTGATTCTAGTTTGGTGAATGCGTTCAGATCTTGCTTTGGCGTGTCGAAGGCAAATCGAAACTTACGCCGTCGCAAGTACGACCTGATGAATCTTGCTTGGAGTTTGTCTAGCTCACACAAATCAGAAGCAGGTAGCCGGTACGCCCACACCACAACACCATACTCTATAACGGGTCGAACGTAGCTCTTGTAAAGGAGCATCATGGCTTTGGGAGTAAGGCGCTGGGCCATGTAACATAGCAACGTAATTCTCTGTTTGAATTTTCCACTCATATCTATGTAATGCTGGTGGAAGTTCAGATTAGCGGTGAAGCGAATTCCCAGATGTTTCAGCACATCGGTACCGTTGAGAGGAGCCCCATCTATTTGGTATGCTGCAGCTGTGGACGGCGATACCAACTTGTAGGAATAGCTGATGACAAAGGTTTCCGATGGGGAAAACTCGTCTCCTCTAGCTCGAGCCCAGGTTTGGCACGCTTGTATATCGACTTGCAATGCTGGGCTGGACGGAGTGTGTTCGTATGGGCGGAGTAAAGTCACATCATCCGCAAACAGGAAGGTATGGGAATGCATTATGGTAGTAGGTAGGTCGTTAATGTAGATTAAGAACAAGAGAGGTGATAAGTGTGAGCCCTGCGGCACACCACACTGACCACAGTTGGTGATCTTCGGTAACGATGTGCATGACCCAACTTGTACTGCTATCTGTCCTGTCCTGCAAGTAGCTCCGTATCCATGCAGTGACTTTGGGGTCTGAGAACCTACCGATCTGATCAAGGAGAGTGGAGTGGAGTGGTTTACTCTGTCGAAGGCTTTGCAAAAGTCAAGGGAGACTAAATCGAAATTTGACTTCTTGTCAATGTAGCATGCCATATATTGTGTTAGAATAACCAGCTGGTCTGTGGCGGATTTATCTTTCACATAGGCAAATTGTTCACTGCATATTTTCTCTGTTGCGCTGAGGTATGTCTGGAGCTGATTGGCGACTAGTTTTTCAAATAGTTTTGCGATGCATGGGAGAAGGGATATTGGACGATGATTCGTTGGCTGAGTTGAGCAGCCTCTCTTCTTGAAGATGGGGATGATTGTTGCCATTTCCAAGCCTTGGGACACACACCTTGTTCCAGACTGTAGTTGAACAGGATGGTCAGAGATGTAAATACGAAGGAACCACATGCGCAGCAAGGAGATTAGTCATTACTTTACTTATGAGTTGATGGATAGAAGTTTCCTTTCAGCTGACCATTACCACTCATGAAAGCAATAGTGAGTGCTGTTGTTCTGATTCACAGGTATATATCCAGCCCTTAGCGCAATGTGTTTTCGAAGCTGGGCACACGATTTGCATGAGGAAATCATGCAAAGATGTGGCATAAGACCCTACAAACACGACCTAGGTAAAGGGATGCCATAATTTGTATTTGCAGTACTTTGGCATAGGATAAATTGTGGATGATTGTGTTGATCGATTTCACATAATTTCACGACAGGTCATAGTTTATTTAGTGGGGTGTTGTGGGCCATCTCTTTTGCATTTCGAACAAGTAGACACTTTCAACAATTCATACAAAAATGCCTTCAGTGCAAAATATACCGTTCGGACACACCAGGCCGTCCTTTCCAGCCTTGATTTTCAAGTGAAGACATATCCACGATAACCTTCGAGTTAACTGCGGCTTGGAACACTTTGAATACGAACCACACACTCAAACTAACTAGACCACCGCATAGCTAGTGTATTCACGGAGCCAAAGAATTCTCCTTCTGCCCCCACAGGGTCTTGGTTAATTCTCTAGAAGGGACGAGAGCCATACCTAAATTCAATAACTTCTCCAATTCAAAAAGCCTCAAATGAAGGCGTCTTGGTGACTTCGTTTCCCGCGGTTGCAAATAAAATCAGCCCTTCAAGCCTAGTTCACACTCGACGGGGCGCGATGGGACACGACGTAAGGATCGACGGGAAGCGACGGGACGGTCTGACGGCGTCCAATGTGAACACCAGGAACGGGAACGCAACCATACTGCCGTACAGATCGGGAAGCGACGGGAAGAGTTGGATCGATCCAACTTTTCATATCGTAGACGGGCGTAGACGGGCACGCAAGCGTACAAAACGGCTGCAATTCGAGTGTGAACAGGAGACGGCGTCGGGCGCCGACTGCTCCGGATTCGTACTTGGAAATATTTAGCATTTCGAACACTGCGCTTCCCATGATAACTCACAGAATGGCTAGCACGACTTGAGTTGAATTTTAGCAACATAAGATCTCATGTCACTTATTGTATTTAGGGATAGTTCAGAAGCGTGACAGACGAACTATTCTATCATTTCCTGGGGCTATTAGTTGAATCCCTCGCCAGCACCCCTGCAGAGATAGGGGAAGATCCAAAGAGTACGGAACCCGCACTTAGGCGCACTATCACCTCCAGCTACAAAAAAACCCGCCCCCTGCACCAGGGAAGTCGCAGCTCTGTGGCGTCCAGCCCGTCAAATATGCAGCTCTATATGTGGGAGGGATTAATCCTGGCTGCCACGCAGATGGAATCGTACATTGGTGCAGGGATCGGGACGTTGAGGTCGTATCATGCAACATTTCAGAATCCAAATACTTTGGCACCGCTTTTGCACATGTGCTGATAGACGCAAAGGACATGGATACAGTCAGCAAACCCGAATTCTGGCCGTCAAACGTCTCTGCCCGACCCTGGAGATTCAAATCCGATGATCGCACTTCAGGCAGAGAAGACCAGCGTCGCTACTCAACGGACGAGAAACAATGACTGAAGTCAGATCAAACTAAATCCTCTTGCCCAACCCTTTGTGCCCCACGCAAGTTCATCACACCCTTCCCCTCATTGCATTACATATTCTTCTATATCTATTGGTCATATTAATATTTGTAGTTTGCGAAATAAGCTTTTCGTGTTGTCCAAGCTTGTCCGGGTCCATAACTTAGACATTTTAGCAGTATCAGAAACATGGCTCGACAACAGCATCTCGGACTCAGAAGTCGACATCCGGGGGTTCTCAATGCATTGTCTCGACAGAAAGTGCAAGTACAACTGCTCCTGTACAAATGGAACACCTTGCCAAAAGCGCGGCGGTGTAGTGATTTACAGCAGGTTGCAACTTGGGTTTAAGCGGATGTTGATTCAGCACATCGACCTGGAAATGGTTTGGTTGCGTTCCAAAAAACGAGAAGCAGGTGAATCATTCCTCATTGGCTGTCTCTACAGGCCACCGTCCGCACCGGCGGCTTTTTGGCAATCTTTACAGCAAGTCATGTATGACATTCAGGGCGAAGATCTCATTCTGATGGGCGACTTAAATGTTGATTTATTGTCCCCTCAAACGCATCATTTTGACAATTTGAACACATACCTGCTACTTCCCCTTGATCTGAAGAATATGATTACGCACCCTACACGGATCACACCTACATCTAAAACACTTCTCGACTGTGTACTAACGAACATGGATTGTGTTGAGCACGGAAGCGTTCACTTCTGTGAGTTCACCGATCATGAGTTTGTTCACACCAGTATTATTTTTCCGAAGTCAATTCCAACACAAGGACAAATATATCGATCCCGCCGCCGTGATTACAGTAAGGCCTCTGCCTCTGATCTCTCTCATTTATTGTCAATTGCTGATCTCGGATCCTTCTCGTCCCCGTCGGTCGATGTAATGCTAGAAGAGTGGCAAGGAAAATTTGAAGACGCCTTGGATGTGGTTGCACCCTACATAATATCACGGAGACAATCCCCTGGAAAAAGGAAGAAGTGCCCATTCATGACACCGGAATTACTAGCTCTCATTAGGCGACGTAAAACCGTCTACAGAAAGTACCGCTCGTCTGACTGCAGTAGTACGGTTCTACAGAAGGAGTTCAAAGTTTTGCACAGCAAATGCAATAACCTTTATCGCCAACTCCGAAATGCCCACTTCCGCTCCATCTGTGACGATTACCGGCGAGATCCTAGGCGTCTTTGGAGCACCATCAACTCAGTCACCCGGCGCACAAACCCTAGAACTGAGCCTCTCGTCCAGGCAGATACCTTGAACAGGTATTTCCGTAGTATTGTGTCAGATCCGAACCCGGCTTATGTTGTTCCAAGTGGTACCTCAAGACCGTGTGACTTGCACGAGTTTCGCCCTATTTCTGAGGATGAGGTACTTCGGCACCTTCAGAAACTCGACGGTACGAAAGCGCCTGGGCCAGATGGTCTCCTCCCGAGCATCCTGAAGGCCGTTGCATCAGTTATCGCCTTCTCCCTCACCCTAATATTTAATACCTCTTTGTGCACTGCTGTGTTCCCGACACAATTCAAGTTGGGTAATGTCACGCCGATATTGAAATCCCGTATGGGCGATCCTACTTCTCCTTCGAACTATCGTCCGGTGTCACTCACGTCGATTCTGGCTAAGACTCTGGAACGCCTGGTTCTAAATCAGGTATGTGACAGTTTGACCATCGAAAATCACCTCCACGATCACCAATTTGGGTTCCGACCAGCTCGTTCCACGACACAACTGTTCACACTTGCTGTAAATGATTGGAAACTGGCCCAGGACCGCGGAGAAACTACCAGTGTAGCCTTTGTCGACCTCAGCAAGGCGTTTGATCGCGTCCAGCATCAACAGTTACTCATTGCGCTCCATGGCATGGGTGTTCATGCAAGCGCCCTGGGTTGGTTTGCGTCGTACCTCGCCGGGAGATCTCAGCGATTCGTCGTCACGCAAGCCAGCCAGTCCTCAAGTCTTGCAGTGTCTCGAGGAGTTCCTCAGGGAAGTATTTTAGGCCCTACCCTCTTTAATGTCTACCTGAGGGACCTTCCCCGGCTTGCGGAGACAGCTGGTTCAAAATTACTGATGTTCGCAGATGGCAAGACAGTCTACTCTAGTGATCCGTCGAAGGCGCGTTCCGAAGCCAAGTTGTCATCGGCACTGGAGATACTAAACAACCACCTTGGCTCCATTGGTATGCAGATAAATACCGACAAAACCGTTGTCATGCAAATCCATCCCAAACGTGCCACAGGGAGTCAGCAACAACAACAAAGGCAACAACTGCAAATCACCTTGTCAAATGTTACGCTAGGGGAAGTGGAAAGCACCAGATGCTTAGGAGTCGTTGTTGACAATAAGCTGTCCTTTGACCAACACATTAACAATGTCGTCCGGAAAGTCTCACGGAAGATCGGTGTACTGCGTCGATCTTTCCGCCAGATGAACCTGTTTGCCCGCCGTAATTTCGTTGTCGGTGTTATTCAGCATGATCTAGAATATGCTCTCCCTGTATACCTTTCGTTTATATCCGCTAAAAATAGAAACAAGCTAGCCTCACTCCACCGGCGCGCTGTACGAGTTGCTTGTGGCGCATCACCCCAAGCTAATATCACGCCACTTCTTCACCACCTCAATGTTTCCTCTTTCCAATATCGATCAGTATTTTTGTTCCTTGTATTCATTTTCCACTGTTACTGTATTAAGCCGGCTGTTTGCTTGCAGTCCCTCTTTCCCATCTGTACGTCTACCCGAACTACTCGTGGCTCTACAACTCATAACATGAGTATCAATCGCTATAGATCTATGTCTGGCTTTCTGTCCTTTTCAAGTAAATCGGCTCTTGTGTGGAATTATTTACCAGACGACCTGAAGTCCTGCACTACTATCGCAGATTTCCGCGTCAAATTGGCTTTTTGGCTAAAAGACAGCTTAACTCTTAATCATTGTTGTGATTTGCTTTCAAGCAATGTGCATAATCAGTAACTTGATGTTGCTGTTATTTTTTGTTTTTTTGTTTTTTTGGTTTCCCGTTCTCGGGGCCTTCTATTCGGTACTCTTTGTATTTGTACTTCTGTACTGTTGAGCTATCCGAATTCAAATAAACATTTAAAAAAAAAAAATCCCTCAACTTTTTTTTTTTTTTTTGTAGGGAAATACTTCATCATCATCATGTCAGTGCTTGTCATGATAAATAAATACAGTATACTAGTAATCAATCAGTAAAATCCAAAGAAACCGCTAGAAGCAGTATGCGTAGTAGTCTACGGCCAAGATACCAGAAACCGTATCAAACTCAGCACGGGGTTCGAGGTACTAAAACGATTACCAAATTAAGTCAAGGATTGACCATTACATGCTGCATTCTGCCACTGCTAACGTGATCGAAGGGCAGCCGTTGATTCTTGACGCTTTGTGCCGATGACCTCTCAGGGCTGTGACTGCGGCATTGACCAGTGCAAAAGACAGTTGAGTGCGGATGTATGCCATGACGATAGAGAAAGGCTCGGACCTCTTATCGGCCAACATGGATGCAATCCGAGCGTAGAGATTGCCAGCTGCCTTGCCATGACCACCTGTAGTGCTGAGCACGACCGGGATGAATGATCCATGCTCTACCTCAACGACTCTTCTCTCATAACTTCTTCTCTTTCCTTTTCGTGCTTGCGGTACACTGCCGGGATTGATGACTTCTGGTTTGAGGGGGCAAATGGGTTGAAAACCCGGACATCAAGGAATGTCCTCTCAAACCGTCCACCATACAATCCACTGACTGCGATATCAAGGCGCGCGTTGTCGTCGGTGATGGTAGATCTCAAGGGGAAGTGTTCCCCCGAGAGAGGCTGGAGATGGGGTTCGACGGCTGCATCATGGGCAACTTCCCGGAGAAGGTGGGCCGTGATGTCCCGAATCTCGTTGTGGCGGAGAGAGGGATAGCCGCCCAGCGAGCAGGACAGGGCATGGGTGGTCGTGAACGACTTTCCACATGCACACGTTGTCGGGAGATGATCCGGCGTCCATCCATATCGGAGGCATAAGGAGTCTCGAAACGCCCCCTTGTGCAACTTGAAGCCGAAAACTGCAAGTGGCTTGGATGTTAGCCAGCTTGAGGCACCCTTCTCTGACGCGAGGTTCACGGCATACTGGATGTCTGGGTCCAGTTGCTGAAGCAGTGCAGCCATCTGCTCATTGGCCAGTTGCGTTGACTCCTTTCGGACTTCTGACTTCAAGAGCTGCATAGCCACTCGAACTCCGCCGTTGTTGGACTCCTGTCTGAGGATCTTGTCGACAAGAGGTTGGGTGATGATGCTGGACTGACGGAATTGGTCCTCAAGATGAGTGGGGTTGATGAGACCCAATCCACCAAGTCTGCAGGGCAATGACAGTACGGCCCTGTTTTGGTCACCAGGCGGGCACCGGCCGGTAAGCGCGGGGATGAGCTGAAGACGTACGGCGTCCTCAATGGGCTCGAACAGCGGACCTGTCGCCGGGATGGTGCGAGCGACAAATGACCATTCGTGCTTAACACCATTGCAGTGGGTGGCTGAGGGCGTACTGGGAGAGCACACTGATCTCGTGACTCCATTTCTGAACCTTGGTTGACACATAGGTTTTGCAGAACTCCTCAGTACCAAGGACCGCGCCAAGATGACGAAACCCATCAGTGCGTATTTGGACCTCCGTGTCGGAGAACAGCTTCCTCGCCTCGGCCTCATGCTGTGGCTTCACAAGAAGGACGGATCTCGTCGCGTTTGTGAAGTACCCGTACAATGGACCCCGGTCCACAAGAATGGACCACCACTTCCTCAGGCGCTTAATGGTGCTTGCTGCGGCAGAGTCATCTGCATACCAGGACTGCAGAGCTTCAGCAATGGAAGCCTCGCGGATGAGGGGGACCGTACCCAAGGCGTACATGGGCATAGCGAGCGTGTCACCTTGGGTTGTCCCCTCACACGAGAGGATGGTCTCGCCATTGCTGAAGAGCCTGGCTGGGCTGCGGTAGGTATTGACGAGTGCCGGTGCCAGAGGTGGACAGAGACGTTGGACATTTTGCAGGCATACTGATCGATTGAGACGGTTGAAGGCATTTGATGCATCCGCAAACAGAGCCCCTTCTGTGGAATCCTCACTGAATGCATTGCGCATGGCATGAATGGCTGCCTCAATGCCCGACTCTTGGCCGCCACAGAGTTGAAGACATCCAACGGCATCCTCTATGTGGGCTATGGAAATCTTCAGGATTGCCTTACTGACGCTGCGCCGTACCACCTCACCGATACCGATGGGCCGGACACCTGGGTCCTTGCCCAGGGGTATAAGGCGGCATGCAACAAATGACTGTAGTGAGATAGGATCGATGTACTGTGTGGCAAGTCTCCGGGCGCAAGAAGCCAATGCATCACACAGACTGTCAGATGCAGCCTTAAACGATGTGCAGATGTAACGCCAGTCTGCCGCATCCATACCAGATGGGCCTGCAGCGCCCTGATCCCACAACTTTCAGGGCTAATTTTGTTGTCTTCACGGAAAACTGGTACAGGTCGTCCCCCGTTAATACGAGCCCGGTTAGTACATAAACCCCGTTAGTACATAAGAAATCTCAAGTCCCGGACGAAACGTGGTCACTTCCATACAGATTTTGTCGGTTAGTACATAATTCGTTAGTACATAACCCCCGTTAGTACATATTTCTCTGTACCCGCATGCCACCTACCTCATTAGTACATAATTTTGTTGGTCTTTTTGCCTTCCAGTGGAGGCACATCGAGTTCTAGTTTCTACTTGTGGACGCAATTAGCATAGAAATAAGAGCGCACATCACAAACCGACAAAGCTCTGTTGTTTTCCCGAGTGACTGTACAGGGGCGGCTGGACATGTATCATGTAAACTGTAGAATCGTCGCTGACTGTGACTGTCATAACATAATTTTATGTTATATCGAGGGAATCAAGATTATCTCGCTCTCTAGTCATGGTAGCAAGAAACACTCAAAAAAGTTGAAAAAAGTGAAAAATTCTGGTACACAAGCAAGTTATGTACACTTTCGTTTAGTACATAAACCCCGTTAATACATAACATTTGTCAAGTCCCAGAGATTATGTATTACGAGGGACGACCTATATTGTGAACTTGATTTCGCTTCTTTCAAGAAGAAATAATTGAAAAGCAGTCCCGGAAAACGAGAAATTAGGTCCAAAAGTCACCCCGTCACGGACCATGCCTTATGACTCGCACCGTTCGACAGTTAACGTCGCAACGACTGCTGCATGTCGTGTCGTACGAATCATACAGGATTTTACAGCTCAACCCAGCCCTCCCGACAAGCCCTTACGTCCCGTACCGTCGTCGTTGCTTCGAATGTGAACTAGGCTTGAGTACCCCTTGCGAGGTATACTAGGGAGGTTCTGCTATACGTGAAACGTAGAGAAATCACGTAGAGAGGAGGTGTCTGGGTTAGAGTCTACGGCTTCGCGTGTTTTGGCTCCAGATTTCTACGCGGAGATGGGGTTCTCTACGTTGTGGCACACGCAGAGAAAATGCGTACGGATTTGCTGGGTATCGATCAACTGCATGCAGAAAACTGCCAAATATGGAAGGGAAAATCCCAGTACACATTCCACGTGACTTCTCTAGCAGTACTTTCCCAGACGCGCAAAAAAAAGACCTCTCCCACTAATCCCGATATAACAGATTCTTGACTGATTTTTGCCGCGAAAGCGAAAAAATGTTCTCAAATTTGAGAACTGTCCTAAATTGGTTCTGAGAGATGGAAGCCGTTTTACATGGCCTACGTCGTTTTACTTTGCACCACCTCGTTTTATTTCACACCATGTATTCTTGACGGGACGCTCTTTCGGCAGATATATTTTTAGTGAAGTTTCGTAGAGGAGACGTATATCGAAAATGTTGTGAACGAAGCTGAAAATGGCATTTTTATGCACCTAATTTCAAGCCGAATTATCGCCAGAGCACGCAGCGTTTTCGGCCAGCACGAAGGCGGCAACATATAGAGGTAAGCAATACCTATCACTTACAAGACAAATCTGATCTGTTCACGAGCTCCAAATACCCAAAATTCAGAACTTGCTGTGCTTGCTTGGCCCTATCTACATGTATGTTACATAGAGTATCACACACATTTGGCAAGTACAATGCACAACATTATAATACCGTCTTCTAAGCTGTAGTCTTCACTGGTTTACAGTTTTGGATCTGTAGAGTAAAGCCTCATTCACACTTCGCTTTGCGTAAGGGAAACACGTCACAACGGCTGTTTGTGGCGAGAAAGTTGACTTGATCTTGAGTTGAGTTACTTGTTTGGTCCATCGCCTGTGCGCATTGCGTTCATGAAATGAAGTATGAATCAGTCTTGAATGTGCCAGTCCATTGCTCAGTTTTACCATGTTCTTGCTTAAGTCTGTTGTGATTTATCTTGAATCCGTAGACATTTCGCCGTATTGGTACCATCCGTTCCATAAAAATGCTGGTTTTTGTAATGGCATGCACCATAAAATGACATCTGTTCTATAACCGTAATCATCTGCCCGCCATATCTTCTATTTTAGTGAGATGTTGCCTAGGGCTGCTGCACTGTATGCATGCAGTTGTAGTTCCCACCGCCTTGATGCTGGCGGCGTATTCAACATGACATGTATGCATTGTATGCACGCCTATGGATTCGTCCTTTTCTCGTGTAAGTGTACACTCAAGATTGTTCTGTCTAATTGAGTGATCTAGACTTGTTCTCACTTTGGACACCAATATTCTTGTATGTGAATCGTTCATCAGAGTATAACTTCATTTTCAGGCTCTCTGGTGTGGACATTCTCTCTTGCTGTCCAGGGTTGCTGCACTGTATATTTGTAATCATCGCTGACTGGCTGTTGGCAGAGTATTTGATGCGTGCACGTGTATGGATCCGTCCCTTCCTCATGTAAGTGCGCCAGCATTTGTGATATAAAGTTGAGTGATATAGAACTCATCTCAAATATAACACCATTTGCCAATCAGCGGCCGTTCTAAGCGGGATATATTCAGCGATATATCCCGCTCGGTTCACATGGGTCACTTCGAGAATAAGGAAACTTTAAGCCTAGTTCACATTCGACGTAACGCTGACGGTATGGGACGTAAGGGCCTGTTGGGACGGCCGGGGTGAGCTGTAAAATCTTGTACGATTCGTAAGACACAACATGTAGTATGACACGACATGTAGCAGCTAATGCAAATTTTCAAGAAGTGACACGAAATCTTATCTTCCTAAAATTTGAATCAGTTGTGCTAGCCATTCGGCGAGTTATCATGGGAAGCGTAGTGTTGATCGTGTTTGAAATGTTAAAAAACCTAAGTGTGCTGTTGTGCGCATCGGGAGGGGTCAGCGCACGACACATCCCCTGTTCACACTCGAATGCAGTTGTTTTGTACGCTTGCGTCCCCGTCTACGGTCTGAAAAGTTGAACTGATCCAACTCTTCCCCTCGCTTCCCAATCTGTAGGGTAGAACGGTTGCGTTCCCGTTCCTGGTGTTCACATTGGACGCTGTCTGTCGGCGTCATAACCGTTCCGTCGATGCCCGTCAATCCTTACGTTGCGTCCCGTTGCGCCCCTTCGAATGTGAGCTAAGCTTTCGTGTTGGTCACGCTCTGTATTTAGGAAAGTACCATGCAAGTGGATTATACCATTCGCACTCTGTGTATACCGAATCCCCCAATTGTCCCTCGTCCTAACGCACTCTCGAAAATGTTCGCCGTATACCCCTCATACTCCTGGTATAATCCGTACCTAATATATAATCAGTATCATCTGCTGTTTATTTTCCATTGCAGGTTAACGTCTCAATCAAGCATCGTCATCAAAACTTTGCACAGAAGAGTGTTTGTCAGCGGTGGCGGTCATCCTCTGGAATCCTCTTTCTGTTATTACTGAAGCTCAATTCCCAATACATGAACTGCTTTCCACAATGCGCAACATGCAACACCTGCGATGAGCTGCAATCACGACAGACGATTGACAATCTGTTTTGTTTCTGTGGCATCTATTCTAAGTGCAGTGCGTAGTACCCTCACGTGCACCCAGCCTAGTGAACTGCACTCTATTTGTGTACAACGCGCTTGGCAAGAGTTATGCTTTTGCCAACTTCTGGGACAGTGGCCCTACAACTGCTTGCGACAGTGCGCAACAGGCATTTCCTCGCCGCAAGTGTTACGTCGCAGAAAGTGATACATGTAATTGTGAATTGTAAATACCTTTTAATCCAATTCAACTTTTAGTATGTGCTTCTCTTTGTCGAATAGCAATGGGTAACCAACTCTTCTCCTGTCCATTCATTCTCCAGCTCGTGTTTGTATTGTGGTTGTATACTGTATACCCATTGAATGATAAATGTACTACAGTATCAGGTTTTGTCTGGTGATATATTCACGTCCAAATATGTTCAATTTTCACTTGAGCACACAAGGGTTAGAAGCATAGAAACACTATACATATATTCTTTAGGGTGTTCTCCATTGATATATTGAAAGATCTCACCTGTTCAAGACGTCCATGTCGACTTTGAGGCCGACTTTCGCATCGATGTCGGCTATTTTCTAGCACTTAGAAAAATGATCCCTACCACCCGGGACGCATTCTATCGCGTTGTTTGCATTCTCCTGGCGGCAGGGCATTGCCAAACTGATAACCTTTCATATGAAATAATTCGAGGGATGTGGAAGAAGCCTTCACTGCTCGACCAGGCCGATAACCCTATTTCATACATACCCCAAAACTAGACAAATTCGAAATTTCTCAAGCTTGAGAACGTTTCCCGGCAAAAAAACCCTCGAAATCTGTTATATCGGGATTGCACGGCTGTTATGCATGCATAATCCAGCGACATTATGTACGGTACGACATTTTCCCGTCGCCCCAGTGATCCATGATGCTGTCGTACGCGACCTTGCTGCCTTTTTCAAATCTCTGGAAATATTCGGCAAGGTTTCGCCTATGTTTCTGTCGATTCCAGCCGTTTTCTACGCTGGATTCGCGAAGTCTAAGCGAATTCACCTTCCTGCCTTCAAGCTGCGGAAGCAGATATTTTGATCGTCAAAATGCGTAATGGGAAAGTGAAGTTACGATCTTTTTCGTTTCGTTCTTCCTCGTCGTGCCGGCCATTGGCGTTTATCAGAATTGGCTCACATTCGAGGCTTCCTCCTAAGGGGTGCAGAATTTTTGGCAGCTTTCACGCCAATTTTCATTGAAAGGTTTGTCCTTTTCCTACGTCGTAGTTATATTTTCATTGCCGCCCAGATTATCGTTTTCGTGCCCAAGTCGATTTGCGTGGCGTACTTGGACGTCAATTGCAAGTGTTTGCTGATATATGCAGGACGAGTGGAGGTGTGTTCTCCTGCCTCAATGTCCAACGAAGACCCCGGTTTCTTCCGCCATAGGAGGGATCCGTGCATGCTTCGTTCTGGATGTCAGCAAGTACAAATCAGACATGCATCCAATGAACATTTTTTGAAATTCATGCTTTCGAAATGTATGTAGAAACAGGACACTGTGTAGAGAATTTAAATGTTAGAGATGCAAGATTCCCCATCTGTCTGAGGCCGTACGTGTAGACACATAGGCATGGGTTTTTTGTATTACTAGTGTTACTGCAGATTTAGGCCACGCACAATGTAGTCTTTCGACGATCCTGCTGAAAAGCACATATGTGCATGCGTAAAGACCATACTGAAATACTAAGTAATTGAACAACAACAAACGGCAACCATGATGCAGCTTATATATCTTTCACTACATCAGCACTAAGCACAGCATGGCACTCAGGACAGGGCCGCAGCCGCTGGTGATGGTCGTACCCGGTTTTACCACTCTCGGCGTTCATGATAATTACATGTAACATGTTCAATATGCAAATGATTATGTAGAACACTAATAGGCTATCCTCGTACACTCCTCACTAGAGTCCCTCCTAAACTGCTTTCTTCTTTAGTGAGGACTACTGTACAAGCTGCATTATGCAGAGTATCTGTTGCTACCGGAGTGTGTAGCCGAAACAACCAGATTATTATTCTGATGCGAATAAGATACACAGCATCACGCATCTTCATGACCGTGCCATTCCTATGGAGCCGGCTCAGGGCTTGATGGCAATGCAGTTCACCTGCTGAATTGACAGATGTCCATGAATTCATTTTAAAATAACAAGTCGTTCAAGTGAGAATTCAAGTCGGCAGGAATAGCGCAAGCGCTAAGCTTAAGCTCCCACGTAGGGAGCAACACACAATCCCAAAGTATCGCCGAAGTCGCATCAACCTCTTCTTCACATTAACTACAATACGGCGAATTAAATCAAAGCTGTAAGAAGCTAAATAATTCTGTGACTTGAAACAAGCATTGATAAAATAACACCTATAGCAGGTCCATGTGCTATATAAGTTAGAGACTGGAAGATATCCTCTATTTCATATATTTGTACACTAACAACACCAACATGGAAGCGTTGCGGGCAACCAACTCCGCCATGCTATGACACTTGATGATGTATTGTGGTACTTTGCTTATCACTGCAAGCCCACTGGTTGACTTGACCATCATCCATTGCTTCTTCCATGACGAAGATCAGCAGTGCAACTGTGGCAATAAATATCACCGCCTCCAATGCCGCACTTATTGGAGGAGCACATTCTACTGGAAATGAAACACTTCAATGTTCAGTTAGTGCTGATCTGGAATAGTATGGAGAGCAGGGTGGTGAAGGGTTACGCATGAAGAGACGTACATGTAGCTGCTATGTCATCAACTTTGCGTTGAGAGAGTAGCAGACGATCGAATTCTATCCTTCTCCTTCTCCAAGATGAATTGCAATCAGTCTAACGATTTATTTGTGCTCTTTTCTTATGCACGGAAATCTGGCTGTAAGCTGTCCTCAGGGGAGAACATGTTCTAGAATAAGAGCAGTGGGGTTCCATCTGTTCACGTCATGATGGTAGTGAGTCAAGCAAACGTGCCCCCTTCTAGTTCGGAAGTTTCAAACACAACTAATTCCATGATGCACTACATACTAGAATTTATTACACTGCATCGTCTTGAAAACAATTCCTGTATTGACTCCAGGACATACTAGCTTCAGTACTTCGCCGAAGGGAGGCTTCCAGGTCTTGGTAGACTTATTCTCCTCCAGCATGGCCTCATACGACCTCTCCAAGGCACGAATCCATCGCCCCAAAAACAAAAACTTTCTTCGATAAATTTGAAAAATGTGCAGAAAGACTGCACGCGTCGGCACGCTGTGCGTACGCGAGCTGTTGCGATGCGGGTTGCTACGGTACGCCGCCATATTGATAAATGTCGCACTCGGAACAGCCGTGATTGGTCGTTTGGGAAAGGACTGTAGGTGAAACGTAGAGCAGAACAGCATTTCTTTACGTTACGGGAACGCGAAGAAAGTTCGCGTGATTCTTTGCGTCGCGTTCCCAAAACGTAGAGCAGAACCTCCCTATTATGCTCGGCAGGCCGGGAAAGACATAAAGAGGGCCTAGGCGATTCACACAACAGGCAAATCCACGTTTACAGGAAAGTCACCATGGAGATATTCCTGCGGGCGATTCCCGCGGGAATCAAAAGTGTCCATGGCCTTTTTGCCCGCGGATGCACTCATCTGCGGGCATTTTTACAGTTATAAGGCTGTGAGGTCGTACTATGTATAGGATATTACCCAAGTACGAGGGTGTTACCTCCCGAATATCATCCCGACTGCGTAGCAGGAGGGATGATATGAGGGTACGGTAACACCCGAGTACGCGGGTCAATATCCTACTTATCCCAGGTACATCTACGCATTTTGGGGATCGACGCAACTGCGTTCTGAATACAATTACCAAGGTATAGCTATACCAAAACCAAGATGCTGCCTTTCTTTTCAATCCAATCAAGGTTTGAGAGCGATGGAGCTCGGGAGACAAGTTGCATTTTTGTAGTTGGACTAGAGAATTGACGAAGATTGCACTGTTATGATACATAGTCATTTGGTTCAAAGTAAGGGCCATACTTCAAGTCACGGTGAGATACGTCATTGTGGATGCTGGTGCTGACTTCCTTGTCATTGGATCGGCGTGGAACTTTCAACGGTTTGGGATCCTTGCTGAACACTGTCCGTGCAGGCAGTAACCACATTGTACATATCGTCGGACATAGGCACCAGTGAGTAAAGTGCATTTCGTTGTATCAAGACTCTTGGTTGTATCACTATCGGCCACTATGCAATCAGAAGAATGTTAATCTTGTTATATTATAGGCATACTGGATTTGTAGCAGCATCTACGTTTTAGATTGTTCTTGTGGTAATCGAGCTGGATACGATGTCATGATAGTCACTGCGGGTCGCATCTTGCATCCATATCTTATCTACATCACACATGGATTTATTTATTTATTTTTTATTGAAAAACCACAAACCTTCAGACATGTGAATGTGCACATTATACAGTGTACATACGTATGTATCGAGAAGGCAGAACGGAAACGGCAGTGGTGGTGAGGCCTGGGCAGCTCGTCCGACCGTGGGTCTCGGAGTCAACACTGGGCAGACGCACCGGGGGGGGGGGGGGGGGGGGTAGCTTAGGAGATAAGGGATGAAGCCAGCATGATCATAGTATGTAATGCATATGCAGAAGTAATAATGATGTTAATCTTAAAAACAATAGTGCGGTGGACCTGCGCAGAGGAAAGGCATCATGGACATGATCTACGTGTATAACATAATAATAATAATATTATAAGTGAGCTAGGGCACATCATACACACACATATGTGCATGTTCAAATAGGAGATCAACCTGATAGGGCGTTCGCCGGCGTTGGGTAATCTTGAAATAAAGATATTAATATTATTGAAGAGATTATTATCATACTCTCACATAAACACCACATACCAACCATGTGCACCCACCCACCCACACACATACACACACGCGCGCACACACACACACACACATGCTCGCACTCACACACGCCCGCGCACACACACACACACACATACACACATCACACACACACACACACGCACACACATTCACACACCACACACACACACCACACATACACACACACACACGTACACACAGACACACACGTGCACATTCACGCAGACGCGTAATCATACATACTATTTGTGCACAGACTCACTCTCTCACAGTAGAGAGGTTCTGCTACACGGAACTACGTACCAAACTCCGTGTCAACTGCAGTTCAGTGTGACACGGATTTTTCGTACGTTGCACCGGTTCTGCTGTACGTAGCATGCTCGAACCATGCACGAAAACCCCGCCACATGTACTCTGTACGCTCACTTTTCACACGGAGTCCGGTCCGTGTGAACAGCGCTTCACACGGAAAACGGTATGAAAAAATCCGTATCAAACTAAATCCCGTACCACGGCGAAGTTTCCATACGTACTTTGGCACGTTATACCGTGTGGCAGAACCTCACTAATAGGGAGGTTCCGGAGTACGATTTTTCGTGCCAAAATCCGTGGAGGCTCTACGGATTTTTTATACGTCGTTTTCGAGCAGTGAAAAGTTCCGGGGTACGGAACTTATGTGTTTGCCGTCATTGCCTAGGTTACGATCGCAAACACGTCACATTCCCGCGCTATGCCTTTTTATTTTGAAAATTTGTACCGAAATCAAAACTTCCCGCGAAAAATCGATGTTTCTCGTACCAAATTTGTACGCGAAAAATCTTTCTGCGCCCGATGACGCAAAATCTCCACACGAAACATGGTTCGTATGAAAGCCAGTCCACACGGATTCTCCGTTCAGAAAAATCGTATGGAGCACGCCTGGAAAAAATCCGTAGCACCCACACGGATTTTGGCACGGAAAATCGTACCCCGGAACCTCTCTATTGTCTACTTCCGCTTCCGTGGGACGCCACCACTCCGTGATCAGGCGTCAGATGCGGTGGGGAGGATAGATTAGATCCACCAACCAGAGGCCAAAGGCCTCAATCCCATACACAAACCTAAGAATCATATAACTACAATATGAACAAAGCAGAATATGAGGATGTCGCAAACATGTATTAGGGAGGTTCCGGAGTACGATTTTTCGTGCCAAAATCCGTGGAGGCTCTACGGATTTTTCATACGTCGTTTTCGAGCAGTGAAAAGTTCCGGGGTACGGAACTTATGTGTTTTGCCGTCATTGCCTAGGTTACGATCGCAAACACGTCACATTCCCGCGCTATGTCTTTTTATTTTGAAATTTGTACCGAAATCAAAACTTCCCGCGAAAAATCGATGTTTCTCGTACCAAATTTGTACGCGAAAAATCTTTCTGCACCCGATGACGCAAAATCTCCATACGAAACATGGTTCGTATGAAAGCCAGTCCACACGGATTCTCCGTGCCAAAAAATCGTATGGAGCACGCCTGGAAAAAATCCGTAGCGCCCATACGGATTTTGGCACGGAAAATCGTACCCCGGAACCTCTCTATTGTGAACCGTGTGTCGCTGTCGCAGCTCGTCGCATGTGCAGTGGATAAAAAATTGTTTACAGTCGTATCATAAATCAAGAGTGCATAAACAAGAGTATGCAACTGTGGGTATGTACGTGTACGTGTGTGTGTGTGCGTGTGTGTGTGTGTGTGTGAATGTGTGGATGTGTGAGTGTGTGGATGTGTGGATGTGTGGGCGTACATGTCGATGTGCAATGCTTCGATTTATCTCTCTTCTCTTCTGTTCTCTCTTCCTGTCGGTGTCTCCCGCTTCTGGGCCGTCATGGCCCATGCTTCATGCGTGCTTGTTCCTGGTGCTGTTATGTCTACTGTGTCCTGCCGCTACTCCGGCTTTGGCCGTGACCACGATGTGTCTCCCCATTTTCTCCTTCATCCTTTCCTTTCTCCCTTTGCTAAAAGCTTCTTCTCCATTATTCTTTTTCTTTCCTTCCTTTCTCTTCTTCCTTTGCTGAGAGCCTTCTGTTCCCATATTTTCTTTCTATCTGTGTCCCCATTCCTGGGTTACTTGGACTTCATTCGTTTCCTTGTCATTGGACATGTTCAGTCCGTTCGGTTTGCGAATTCAAATAAACACAACCAACTAACCAACCTACGTACATGTACTGGGAAAATAAAAAGGGGGGAAAAATGCGTCGCATGCGACACGCGATGCTCCAGGCACGAAACCGGGAAAACCCCAAATCGCAGTCATGTCGCACTCCACACAACTGCCGCAACTGGGCCATCGCAGGCCATCGCAGAAGTTGAGCTTGGCTCAACTTTTGCGATGCGATGCGATGCGCTAGCGATTTGGCGTACGATTTTGACCTTTTCTACAGCAAAGTTGTACAAGGGTGCAATAGTTGCTTATAAATTAGTACAAGTTGTATCAAACCACGCGAATATCATGGTGACGTAGCCAAATCAGCAAGATGTTGTCTCATCACAGACTTCTTCTGTGAATGGTATTTCGCGAGTTCGCATCGCACGCGTCCGTCGCAGATCGCGTCGCATCGCCAAAAATCTTCTGCAATTTTTCCGCATACTTGTTTGTTGTGGTCATTTCTTAACATCGTGGTAAAATAGGCCTTAGCAGCACAATTTCAAGTCAGTTTTCAATAGAAGGAGACCCTACGCCTTCAGGATGGTCCAGCAAGACTGGATCAAGATCATGTTCATCCAAATACAAGCCATTCAAGCTTACATAGCAACATGTGTATCACCCTGATTTCATGTGTAATTGTGATCAACATCTGTTATCAAATTCAGTGATTGCCAATGTTTGGCCATTACTAGGGCCAACACACCGACATTCCTCCTTCCCAGGCGTCGTTTCCAGTATGTAGCTATCATATGCTTCCTATTCAGCTACATATGTTGTCACTCGAGGTTGAAACCAGCGGCTATGACACTCTTATACTCTATTTTACCGTAAACATCGCGCACATGCAGACTGAAAGCTCTTGCAATGTCACTTCCTGAAGGAATATCAGTCTCAATTTTGGAGGCGAACTTGACAGAACATTGGCAATGGCAATGGCAAAAAGAAATTTGACGTGACTTTTTGCAGGTGCTTGCAATGAGATATTTTACCGATTTGTTAAGAAATGACTCAATGTTAAAAAATTACGAATCACCCCGTACCCAAATCAGCAAGACGTTGTTGCATCGCTGACTTCTTCTGTGAATGGTATTTCGCGAGTTCGCCTCGCACGCATCCGTCGCAGATCGCGTCGCATCGCGTGTCGCATCGCAAAAAAAAGCTTCTGTGAATCCCGCTTTTTTGCGATGCGACAGCCGCGAAACCGGGAAATCCCCGAATCGCAACCATCGCGGACCCCACTCAACTGCCGCAACACAGTCTAGTCCGTGCGCCAAATTCAAAAAAGTCGTCTAGAAGTTGCACTTTTATTTGCAACCGCGGGAAATTTGAGAGGTCTGGAGAAGAAAATTCTCAATGGGACTCAAAATTGACAAACAAGACGACGACCAGCGCTCGAGCATAGTACCTTTTCGCCATTCCTTCGTGCATGATACCTATTTTTATTGATAAACACTACCCTCATGTTTCATTTCATGCACAACGGACGAAGCGAAGTGTCTTTTTTCGTCCACGAAAGAAAGGTAAGGAAATTGTCGTCTTCGCGACACCCTTCGGATTATTTAGTGGGGCATTGTGGGCCAAGGATATTTTTCTTTTTCTTTACAACTGTCCCCAGGTACTGAGACGGTGCTGATATCCTAGGAGTTCTGTTAGTGCAAAATGCCAGGTTACTGACTTATGGCGAGGTTTGTCCACCCAAAAATATGGGAGATTTCTTGGATAACATACACACAGAATACAGTGAATGGCATCCAAAACGGTTGAACCAAACAAATATGGTATGATACCTAGAGGCTAGGCACACAAAAATCACTCAGGAATTGGACGCAAGTCCCGGGACCTTGGTGCGTCATTACACCCGGACATTGAATGTTTGCCGGCGCACGGCTTTTGCTTCACCAACTCATACAAGTTTACGCACTCACTCAATTCGAAAGACTGGAAAGAGACCAATCCGAATGTGACAACTAAGAGCGAGTTGTGCAGTTGTTGGAACAACGTTCGGTCATTGCGAGAAGGATACCAGGAGGGTCCAACAATGGCAGCAACAGCACCTGGTGATGATGGAGTACCAAGGAGCTTGTATCATGCACATTACAGTGAGCAACAAGAGAAACCGTACTGTGGTACGTGAAATCAGAGCCTGGGCAGGATGATCGACACTGTACACTGTGCTACAGCGCCTCAATTGTGCGAGAGAAAACAACCAGACCAGCAAGCACAGATCATGAACTGATACACAACATTGGCAAGGCACAAACCGCACAGCAAAGTTACAGGGCATAGCCGAGCGTTTTGGTGCCAATGAATTACTTGAGAAGGGAGCAGTATTCCTTGTAACATTGCATGAAGTATACGAGAACGCAGAGCCAGAACCAGGCGTAACAAGGCAGGCTTGACGATTACTTGCATACTCGCAATTTTGGTAACACCAGGAAATTAGGCATCACGTCATACCGAATTGGCTTCAACACGCTACATTGCATTCATAGCTGTAAGGTGAACCTGTTACACGAGCTGTGAAACAGACAGCATGCCAATGACCTGCAAGCACCAACAAACGCAGCCGGTAAAACAAACGCTACATAAGTGCCCAACATAAACTTGTACATGCTGATGAGAAGCAAGAATGTGCTTGATGTTGGAAGTTATGCTCGCATATTCAAAAACATGCATGGAAAAACATCAATGACATTGTTCACGAATTCAACAGAAACATCATACAGGGAGAGTAAGTAATCCTTCCTCCGTTTTGTATACGCGCACGCGCTCGCTCGTGGTAGATAAATCCGTTTGGCATGACTTTCGATCGAGGTTGCGTTCACCGTAGGGATAGGTGAACTCGAAGCCAACACCTCTCACTTTCGCTCTACTGCCCCTTTGGGGCCGATGCGATCCTTGTGCTAAGTTGTGGTAGTGGCTCAACAGAACAGGACAAGTGTGTGTGTGTGTGTGCACGCGCGTGCGTGCGCGCATGTGTGTGTGTGTGTGTGTGTGTGTGTGTGTGTGTGTGCGTGTGTGTGTATGTGTAAGTGTGGTTTCTGAACTTTTCTCACAATCGTACTTCCTCCGCGTCATCGAAATTGTCGCAGTTTGACTTTTGACATAAAACGGGGTATTTACTCACCAGCTCTCGTACCAGAGGCAAGGAATTGGACATAGGCGATAGTCATCAATATAGGGTGACGGCAAAGTTCTATTTTCTGTTATTGGAAGCTGAAATCTTTGAACTAGACGCGATTTCTTCGCTGATGTCGCTGCGATGGTAATTTCGACTCGTTGAGATCAGTCAGGCGTTGCAGCCCGCACATTTCTCGTGCTTATGGCCTTTCACTCAAGCCTCATCACTATTACCTTAGCTGGGGTGAGAATGACTTCGTGGAACAAGTAGCGGCGCTTGGAGAAACATCGAGGGGTCGGCAAACTAGATGCATGCAACAGCGATAAAATTTGTCGCTCTGGCTGAGACACTCAGTACATGATTGTACGTGTACCTGCAAGAGCCGTGTAGACTCTACACGTAGTGCTAGTGATGCACGCGCAGATGCCGTACCAGTGATGCAGAAAAAGAGGGCGCGCTGGACGTGACAGTACCCTTACCTGCATGAGCTGTGACCACACAGCTAAAATAAATGAACATGCCACGGCTAAAAAAAGTTCATTTCAAGATCGAGGTGATTCCGCCGATGGTAATCAACCGACCTCGCAATGATCGTGTATTCTTACTTCGTTGGTGGTGAAGTAGAAATCATCCAGAGCTAGCAGACGACAAGCATAGCAGGCCTTGTCCTGTTGAGAAAGTCAAAGCGTTTGAGATGAGGCGCGACCAACTTACAACCTTCCTTGAATTATTTTGGAACGATATTTTTGCGTCCATTGACATCAACGAGGACGAGGCCTTCATCTCTGCGTGAAATTTCTAAGTCCAACTGTCCTGGAACGTTACTCTAGCCTTCAGACTATCATACTGTGTAATAAGTTTTGAATGGTATAGCTTATGGAGTTGTCAGTAACAAGTGACAAGTCACTAGTCAAACTGCGACAATTTCGATGACGCGGAGGAAGTATAAGTTTCATTTTTTCGTGAAAACCCAGCTACACTGTGACCGGTACAATCGCATGTCGTTTACTAGTATCTGGCGGTCAGTCACATGGCATGTCGGGTATCCAACAGCACCGCACTGACACCTTATAGACCTTATATTTAGTATTTATAGTCCTACTTCAAGTAAATGTAGACAGTCAGCATCATGAAAGTTGCCATTACGTAGAGTTAAATACAAGCCAGTCTCTAGAGATGAGCACGACTGTCTCAGGGTAATACTAGTGATAAATACAGGTACTTCGAAGTACTGTTTTGATCTGTTAATTTAACACAAGATGGCTTTGTAGCTTCAGTCGTCCAGAATATTCATTTTATTCCGCGGTTGCCGCATAATCGACAAGCAACTGTACTTGTGCAAATCTCCAAACGCAACGTAATTGGCCACGGTGATGAGAAGCACGGCTCCTAATTTTTAAATCATGAAAGGATTACATATGCAGGTACATGCATACAATGTGCACTATCCTGAAGTCGTGCGCAAATATTCAAAATCATTCACCGAACACAGAGAGGCGCACATACCGTAAAGTACCGCAAGAGCGCCCCACCTTGCTTTTTGCTGCGACAGATTTATATAATACAGCCAGGGAAAGGAAAATCGTATGGCAGAGTGCAACGAAGTTCGTACGGTGTGAGCAACTTAGTGTACGTAGGTCACACTAAGCACGTTTTTGTGTGGAGCTCGTGTCCGCTCGAAGGCACAGATTGTCTGCAGAACGTGTAATATGTGTACAAAGTTCGTGTCGTATAACCTACAGACAGGAGACCACCTCCACAATACGACCCCGAAAGGACGAGATGGTGGGGCGCTCTGGCGGTACTTTACGGTACATGTAAATACGAAGGAACCACATGCGCAGCAAGGAGATTAGTCATTACTTTACTTATGATTTGATGGATAGAAGTTTCCTTTCAGCTGACCATTACCACTCATGAAAGCAATAGTGAGTGCTGTTGTTCTGATTCACAGGTATATATTCGGCACTTAGCGCAATGTGTTTTCGAAGCTAGGCACACGATTTGCATGAGGAAATCAAGCAAAGATGTGGCATAAGGCCCTACAAACATGACCTAGGTAAAGGGATGCCATTATTTGCATTTGCAGTACTTTGGCCTAGGATAATTTGTGGATGATTGTGTTGATCAATTTCACATAATTTCACGACAGGTCATAGTTTTATTTAGTGGGGTGTTGTGGGCCAAGGATCTACGACCATCTCTTTTGCATTTCGAACAAGAAGACACTTTCAACAATTCATACAAAAATGCCTTCAGTGCAAAACATACCGTTCGGACACACCAGGCAGTCCTTTCCAGCCTTGATGACCTTCGAGTGAACTGCGGCTTGGAACACTTTGAATACGAACCACACACTCAAACTAACTAGACCACCGCATAGCTAGTGTATTCACTGAGCCAAAGAAGTCCTTCTGCCCCTACAGGGTCTTGGTTAGTTCTCTAGAAGGGACGAGAGCCATACCTAAATTCAATAAATTCTCCAATTCCAAAAGCCTCAAATGTCTTGGTGACTTCGTTTCCCGCGGTTGCAAATAAAATCAGCCCTTGAGTACTAGTACCCCTTGCACACGGAGAGGTATATTATGGCACCGCAGGCCGCGCACCTGAGGGCCTTTCTGGAAGCCTTACTCGATCGGATAGAGCGAAACTGAGCACCCTGGCCTGCGAGCAGTTTTTAGTACTCCCGGGTCCAAAATCTCACCACCAGGCTGGGCTGATCAAAACGTCTGCCGGGTCTGCAGCCTACAAACGTGAATGTGCCGACACTGTGCTGTCGACGAAATGTCCGGCAAGGCACCTTGCGTGAAAGCAAGGAACGCTTTTTTTTAGAAAGGAAGCTTCTTCTCCAAAATTTAAAAAATTTTGAAAATTATTCCTTCTGAAAAATCATCGCGTTCTTGACCTCGAAGCTGACTGCTGAATGCGATTAGGAAAGAAGATTCCTGAAGATGCACCAGACTGATTCTGGCAAGCCGTCTGTCGTCTGGATATGCACTGTTGTTCGTCATGGTCAGCAATCTTCTACGTTCGTCCTTTCGTTTTCCTGACCACGATGATGACAAGCAGCTCTCATGCTCAGGTTAGTGCTACTTGTATGTCTGGGCAAACAACACATCTGAGATGCACCCACTGACGTTATCGTACTGAAGAATGCAGCAAGGGTTCCTCGGATTCTCTTGATTTCGGAACAAATTTCCTTCACTTTCACCCTCTCCGTCTCTTCCCCATGCCCTCCATGCATGTACAATCGAGTTTGCATTTCAAATGTTGTTTTTACTTTGGCAGTGCGTTCGATAACATTAGGACAGTCTAAGTTAGGTGTTCTTTTCTTCAGGCTTATTGGGCCTGTAAAAATTCTAAAAAATAGCTTCCAAATGCTAAACGCAGGTCCCTATGAATACGGTTCTGCTGGGCAATGATGTTTGCACCAATCTACACTCTATGCAGCTGTCACAGCAGCCACAACTGATCCTCCCTCTCTCTCTGATCACTATTTGATAAAGCCAATCTTTAAATCGCTGTTGCACAGGATCTCGGGTTGGAAGAAGCGATGAATCGATACATGGCAGTGTGAATAAAAGAAGAACAAATTCACAGTGCACGTGAGACTCGGTTAGAAAAACTGAGTTTCTGCATTCGTAAGAACGTCACACCCCGGGGATCATGATAAAGAAAATATAGGTCGTGAAAATGACTAAAAGAACCAAAAAAGTATCTGATCTTCCAGCCAGCTTAGCCTGGCACTACCATACTAGCAGTGCTACCAAGTACCAGCCCTCCACATTTTTCTGTATTTGTACGGAAAATCACTCCTTGTCCGCACTACAGAATTTGAGCAAATGGTATAGAAAATCGAAGAGGATCAATCAGCTGTGTAGAAGCATTGCAAGTGTAAGCATGAATGAATAGTCTTGTACCAAAGCGAGTGCATGCCGTACCACGACAACATGTACATGTAGCACAAAAAAATAATGTCGTGAGTGCAAGTCACACATGTTTTACACTACCAAATGCAGCCACCGACATGCATGTGCGTGTCAAAAAACTTTGTAGTGCAAGTTGCATGCAATGTACACGGCAGTACGCATCACACTGCAAGATACGGAAAATCAGAAGTCTGAGTACGCAAAACAGACTCAATTGGTGGGCAGCTCTGTACTGGCCTGTACGGAGGGAGTGAATCGCAATGTGTGCAATGCATGCACTTCGGCCGACAGTGAAAACTATGCAAGTCGTGTAGGTTTGTAGGATGAATGTGATTATGTGAGTCCTCTAAAACAAGCGCCTGAGCGGAGTAGCCCACCGAAAGAAGAGTACTTGACACCGCGAAGTGGAGTCTGCGCATACAACAGTGAGGGGTAAAATTAGCTATGACTGATTCTGCATGTGTGTCACATTACTCTAGCAGATAGGCACACGTGTTGTTCCAAAAAGATGCTTATGTCAGTGTCTGAATATGTCATGTACCAGGTAATATTGTTGCCAGGATCTCACGGTGAGAGTCAGACTTGGATATGGTATCAATTAGGGGTGAAACGATTACACTTTTCTGAATTTCAACTATCGGTTAACCTACCCTTGCATCGATTCGATTATCGTTTATGATATCAATTACTGTGTCCTAGAAATTGTCGCGCCAGACCAGCACAAAGCATGCCGTGTTGACATATACACATATACATGTACATACACACATATACATGTACATACACACATGCAGATAAACCGGGTACACTACACAATGCAGTGGCACATCACGTGCAGGTGCAGACAGTCAGTTTTTTATTTTTTTATTTTTTTCACAGCCCTACTGGAAAACATATGGCCAACAAAAAGAAACGAGGAAAAGGACAAAGTACAGTATCTAGTAGTGCTGTACATGACATCTTTTTGATTCTTGCAGACGCTTCTTTTTTTTAGAATCGCGTAATCGAAATCGTTTCCTTGTAATGATCGATTAGACGGATAACCGATATTATCGTTTCAGCCCTAGTATCAATAGATTATCAATATGAGCCGCAATCAGCGAAAACGACCCTTAGAGATTTCGTAATTTTTTCGAGAAAAAGGTCGATTTGTGACGTTCAACGTTTTTTGATCGCGCTGCGAACAGCGCGCGACGACTTCTTGAACTCCTTGCTTGAAGTTAATTAATTTTTATTTTGAAGTTGAAGTGGTGTCGAGTGGCGACTCCAGTGTTCCTTGATCTTGTTGCGATGGCTGCGGACGCCAGAGTTGTTCGCAGAGCACACACGGCAGTCATTGTCTACAGCTAGCTCGAGCCTGGTGGGGAGTGGATGCTGAAGCAGCCGCTGAAGTTCAGAATGAGGATGAAACGTTCTTTGGTTCCGACATCGATGTCGACAGCGAGGCGGAATCGCAGCCGTCATCTCCTGCTGCGATGCGGCTCAAGGTGGCCGATGACTCGTCAGAGTCGGAAGATGAGGAGTCGTCAACTGAGATAAATTCTGAGTCTGGGGCTAGTGACGGCAGCGACGTCGTGTCTTCAGCTACGGACGAAGAAATGGAAGACGAGATTGTGGAGCGACTCCACGCAGGATGCAGCTGCGAATATGTCGATCATTTCTCCGCACTCATCAACTATTCTTTGTCATTATAGCTGCTTACTTCACTATTTCAAAAGTATTCAAGCTGCCCACCCAACTTCGAATGCTGAATATTCATTGTATACATACATCGTATACATACATGTACATTGCACCAATTTGGAGTACATATTGTATATTGGTGTATACACCCGTTTAGAATGGGAATAGTGAACTTTTTCTTGGCTGAGGTCCTTCAGTAGATGTGGTTCAACAAATTTATAACCAAAAAGGAATTTCGAAAATGTTGACCCTAAGGGCTGTTTTCGCTGGTTGAGGCCCATATCATACATCACCACCTAAAGTATAATAGCCGAAGGGCTCGTTTGTGTGGTGATGTATGATTTCGTGAGCAAGATGAAGTGGCTACAGATGTGTTTTATATAACACCCTAAGAAGAGATCATCAATACTGGGGAAAGTGATTCTGGTAGCATGTTGTATCCAGTGTGGCATGACAGAGACTCCCTCGATTTAGGCTAAGGCCTGTGGAGAATACATAAATACAATACATACAGGCATCGCAACCTTCGGATTATATGCACTTTTGCTTGCCTCCTGGAGTGTGGTTGTACCTTGGTTCAGTAGACTTTGTTTTTCGAATTCGTTTCTATAACATTAGGTTTCTTTGTGTTGCTGCTGTGTCTTTTCATGTGTTTTACAGGATTGCCATCTGTTGATGAATACCACTCTGAGGCACACTCACGAGCGAAGGTGTTTGAGAATCCATGTCGGAATGATGGTCGTGTTGGCCTAAAGGTGCATTACATTGCCGATACTCGCCACCTCCACCCTGGAACATGTTCAATTTCTGTTTCTCGTATGGAAGGACCGAACAGGTTGTTTTCCTGCCTCAGTGGACCACTCAAGACTAAACAGCACTGATGGAAGAAGATTTGCCGTGAATCTCGTTCACATAATCAGCCTGTTTAATTGCTGTACTGAGGTGACTGCTTCATAACAATGACCAAGCAGCATTAATTTTTGCATAAGTTAGTACTGCAGTGCCCCTAAAATTGGAGAATATCGAAGTTCTCTGATAGCATTGTGATTCATTTGTGAATAAACATCACTACTCTTTTTGAGTAGCATAGCAATGACAGAGTTGGTTTGATGTATGACAAGAATGGAGCCGCTTTTTAAACCTGTACTATAATCAGTACCACCGGAAGCAGTTTTTGATTGGCCCATGGCCTTTTATACTTTGTGTGTGATCTGGCGGGTACACACGTCCTCCACAGCAGGAAACATTTGTTGGTGGCCAACAAGTTGGTCCGGTGATAACCTGACCAACCAGACCGGTTCCGGCGGGCCTGATAATTGTAGGGGTCATGAGCAGCTCAAGTACTTAGCATGGTTTTGGACATGTCCTCAGTTGAAACCGACTTCCCCAAGCGTTCTCTGAGGGGACCTCGGTCTACTCTATCAGTTCATGTATTCTGTGAAGTGACATGACCATTCGTGGGGACCTTGCTCATAACTGCAAAAGTCCTCGTCTGATTTTTCCGAATCAACTGAACGTTGTACATGTGCATGTAGTGAAAGCCACATGCAAAATGCTGTTCCATGACACTAATCTGCCACCAAGCACTGGGTTCATTGGCTGAAAATATTCTTCGGCACAGTAAAGTCGTGCGCCCAAGAGCGTGGAAGCCTAGAACATCCAGCCTGAAATACTAAGAACACCACAGCCCAAAATTAAGAATTGCGGTGCTGGGTTTGTGCTGTTGTAAAACACGGGGATTGTTATTGATTGTTATGTTGCACATGTATTTAAGCTTTGCCACTACATACACGCCTGTCATACACAATACTCAATCTGAGGACAACATGCTGTTTCGCTCATCAATGCAGCACAGAGAAAATGAGGCAGATGAATGTCCTGCTAGAGAGCATCGAATACTGTAAGACATGTTATTATAACGAGTCGCAAATTTAACGATTGTCCAAAATTCATAGGTTAACGAGAAGATATGTTTAACATATATAAAGCAGTATGGCCTCAACGGATCTTATTATAACGAAGAAATGTCATCCGTTAGATTTACTTCCTCGTTATAATTATATACATGTCTAACAGTACAGGTATAGAATCATGTCTTGCAGATCTCGTTACGGCCCCTTCGATGCATGTTTGAACATTAGATGGCTGTGTAGCTTCAGTTATCTCGGAATATGTTATCCAGCAGCAACAACGTTGGGCACCGATTAACTGACACACACCTATTCACTATAATGAGTATGCGTTGGAACACTTTACCCCGAGTCATACTATAGCAGTGAATGCCATGCATGGGCTTACCTCACACATTGAATTTCATAATTTGACATACAAATCACAGAAGAGTGGTGTTCCAAACTTTACGTAATTGCACAGTAGAATACTTTAATAGAATGATAGTTATAGCACGTTCTTAGAAACAAATCGTATAGGTTCGAGGCTGTCAACCCAGAAATTTGTGATTTCACAGCCATAGATGTTACCAGTCACGTCACTGTATACAGTAGGTATGCAGAAGAAAATACTAGTAACTCTTTGTGGAAGAGCTGTGCCAAAATGTGTACAGTACAGTAAATTAATAAAAAGTGGGAAAAGCAGTGACAAGGCTGTGCATGATGTAGATCTACCAGTAAGTACAGTGCACCAGTGAAACTGTTGGTGTAGTACCGGTATACTACTATAATTATGGCATGGCCCATGCCACTACAATCTATTTGCAGTGGGCCGCAGTAGGCCAGTGCAACAGAAAGCAATTCAGTAGCTGAGTGCAATGTGAACATCTATGACATGCAAGTAAACTGCCATACAGCACAATCAATTACTCTCAGCCCACATAAGTACAATGTAGGCCAATCAGTAGTATAGATACATAGAGCACACTCTACATCATACATACGAAGTAGTTAGCACCAAATCTATATTGTCGATGTCCTTTGCAATGACGAAATGATGGCAAGCATGCTTGATTCATCATAATACTGCCTTGAACTTGGTTGGAAGTTAGTTGGAAGTTCAGTGGTCGAGGTAAGCAGAGCTGCTCCAGCTTTCAGAATCCTGCATGAAAAAGGCAGAAAGCAAATGTAGGTATAATAGTAGCAAGCTGACGTAAAGAGCTTGTCCAGGCTTTCAATACAATAATTCTTTCCACTGCATGGACAGACCTGGTGCTTCATTTACCTCTGTTTCTTGCTTTAGAAAACCTACTTCCTCCTTCTGCCATGTAGCTCATGACATACATTTTCTTTACGCCTTTTCAGCCGTGGTCGATTTTCGCCCCTCCTGTTTGATTGCAATATTGACCCTCGATTGTGAATGAGAAAAGTGTCGTTATTGGTGTATTGTTGTTACTCGTGAGGTTGGAAGTATGCAATCAAATGGTGTCTAGATCTGAAGATTGTATCGTTATTTGCGAGTTGTTTTGTAAACCCGAGGTACATTATTCACAAGGTGGATTGTACATGCTATGGGATGTAGAATAACTAACCAAACAAGAATGGTGTAACAATGATTTGAGTCCATATCCAATTGGATGAACCTAGAGCGCATGATCCAATACAGAAAGGCGACTTCAGTGAGTCTTGAATTGTCAGCAGCATCATACTTCCATTGAGCTTTTTTTTCTTTTTCGAAACGACCCTCTCTTTTCAATTCGAACGAAGGTCAACATACGATTACGGCAGGCATGCATGCACTGATCTTCACTGTATACATGTGCATGTATACTGTACTGTAGTCTGTTCAGTCAACTAGTCATGTTCCACTTGGCTTCCATAGGTGCAACTTGGCTTACGGTAAGTGTCACTACAAGTGCATAGTAGCCCCCCTCCGGGAGTGCGCGTGAACAGGAACTGTGAACTGGTAAAAGAATCATTCGACACCTTCATTCGTTTCGATGGAGAAGGTTCATTTGGCAAATTGAGGCCTTCGTTTCACCCCTAGCCACAGGAGTGAAATTTTCACTCCTTGGCTGCCTGTTTGAGCCGTCCTTGTGGAAGGGTTGATTTATGCATGTCTGCATATAGACCTTATTCGATAAACGTCACAATCACGTGAACCGGGGTCCCGGGAACCAGGGAGCGGCAAGAGACCTGCACTCAGTGCACAGAGGACTTGGCGTGGGAACATAGGAGTAGAAGAATACCGGTAATTTACTACTCCCTTGTACGAACTGGGCCTTTCTTGCCACTTGTTTCACGTACGCGTGCCCCAGCTTACGACAAATCCCTGGAGGCGAGTCCAAAAATCATGTTATCGAATAAGGTCTATAGAATTGTTGATCTAGACGTTTGGGTTTAACAGAGCAAGCCTGTGATTAAGAGCTGCACAGAACACAGATCACGTAAAACTACCCAATATGGGGTCAAAACTCACAACGTTTTGGGTACTTTGGTCTCATGTCGTCTCCCCAGGTGCTCTGAATCCCTGATGCACATGTATCTACATATACAATGTAACCGTAACTCTACCAATGTTGCGGACGATGACCCCCCCCCCCCCCCCGGCATACAGAAAGTTGCTATGTCCTGGCCCTCATACAGCATTGGGGAGGCACTGAATCACTTTTGCAAAAAGGACTAGCCGAAAGTGGCATTACATATTTTCTATTCCCAGAAAAGCGGCGTTCCAGCCGAGTTTATCTTTTAATTTAATGGTTTTCTCGGTTGGGATTTCATACCTGACAACCATCCCGATTTGGCCGGGATCGTCCCGACATCGAGGGCGGTACCCAAAAGTGCATTAGTTCCATGCCTCACCGCGAGCTACATTTGTATACATTTTCATGCCTAGGTATGTCATTCGATCTCAGGTTTGCAAAGGTTGGCAGGTATGGGATTTGTAGAGCGACCAGTTCTGACTATTGCCACCTGCTGCGCAGAAGTGTCATTCCTACATCCTGGCTGCAAACCTACCCCCCCCCCCCCCCCACGCACACCACCAACAATGTTGGATCCTATTTACAGGACCTCACTCTATATGAAAGTGTAGCAGAGGCACTGCCAAAGTATAAAAACAACATTTCAAGTCGTTTGAAATGCAAGCTCCATTGTGCATGCATGGAGGGCATGGGGAAGAGACGGAGAGGGTGAAAGTGAAGGAAATTTGTTCCGAAATCAAGAGAATCCGAGGAACCCTTGCTGCATTCTTCAGTACGATAACGTCAGTGGGTGCATCTCAGATGTGTTGTTTGCCCAGACATACAAGTAGCACTAACCTGAGCATGAGAGCTGCTTGTCATCATCGTGGTCAGGAAAACGAAAGGACGAACGTAGAAGATTGCTGACCATGACGAACAACAGTGCATATCCAGACGACAGACGGCTTGCCAGAATCAGTCTGGTGCATCTTCAGGAATCTTCTTTCCTAATCGCATTCAGCAGTCAGCTTCGAGGTCAAGAACGCGATGATTTTTCAGAAGGAATAATTTTCAATTTTTTTTAAATTTTGGAGAAGAAGCTTCCTTTCTAAAAAAAAAGCGTTCCTTGCTTTCACGCAAGGTGCCTTGCCGGACATGTCGTCGACAGCACAGTGTCGGCACATCCACGTTTGTAGGCTGCAGACCCGGCAGACGTTTTGATCAGCCCGGCCTGGTGGTGAGATTTTGGACCCGGGAGTACTAAAAACTGCTCGCAGGCCAGGGTGCTCAGTTTCGCTCTATCCGATCGAGTAAGGCTTCCAGAAAGGCCCTCAGGTGCGCGGCCTGCGGTGCCATAATATACCTCACACGGACTGAACAGGGCCATCGCGGAAGTTGAGCTTGTAGTACAGGATCCGAAGCTCAAAAATAAAATTGGGTCTGCCACTTCACTCCGAGTATTTGCCGCTTTCAGAGCTGATAGGTGATGGTAATAGAAGGTCAATTTTGTTTGTTGGCCCTTCTGAATCGGGGAAGGAGACGAGCGGCGAGAGGGTTTTCGTCGACGATTTCGCAAGCCTTCTCAAGCATTCTCAAGGAGGTCGCAAATTTATTTTCGCCGTGCGTCCGTACGCGCATGGCTTGAGCATGCACACATTGCGCACCCACGACAAACATTTGAAAAATTTAGGAAATGACGACGCCGTAGAAAATGACGGCGCTGGCCGGGGAACTTATTTGAGGAAGCACGAGGTCTTTCAATTTCAATCCCACGCGAGTAAGCATGGAGGAAGACGAGAATTGTGCCTCCTGTGCACAAAGTCCAGGTAGTGTTGGGCATTTAGTGGCTTCAGCCAGTACTCAGGTTTCGGAAATTTCGTGGGGCTCATGTTTGTGCCACTGTGTGAAGATCGAAGGAAGCGAAAAGGAGGAGAAAGTAAATTTCACGAACACCAGCTGGTCTCGAGTGGTATCTGCTGCCAAAATTCGCCAGGACGGCACATGGGCCTTTCTCTGCCAGGAGCAGTGTAGCACGGATGAGAGCACCCCGCGTGGCTGGTACCATAGGCGCTGCTATGCAGCCTACACCCACAAGAAGACTCTGAGTCGTTTTGAGGGAGAGGAGAGTGGTGGCCTTGTCAGCAATGTTGACGCAGAGGAGGTGGGTGACGCAGATGCCTGTGAGGATGAACCTCCCAAGAAGCGTGTTATGACACGAAGCAAAGTGACAACCATCGACATCACTCTGTGTATAATATGTCAACAAAAAACAAAAAAAAAGAACCGGAAAGCTGAACCGCTTACCCTCTGTTCAGAATTCCGTGCTGGCGAAAGCCTGATCCGTGCGGCAAATGCACGTGGAGATGAAGCAGGCCAGCGGATTTTACTTACCCTCCAGGAGGGCAGTCCCGATTGTGTAGCATCGGACATATGCTACCATTTCTCCTGCTACCGTAACTACACTCATTCTAGCACGGTGGCAGCACTGGAGGCAAAGAAGACGACGGCAGTTGCAGAAGACAATGTGTACGATAGAGCCTTTGAGTGGCTAGCTGTATGCATGGAGAAGGAGCTCTTCAGTGAGACAGAAATACGAGCGATGCGTATGGACAGCCTGACGTCCAAGTACAGCGCCAAGCTGGCAGAGCTCGGAGCTGCAAGTCAATACCGACGATGGCTGCTGAAGAAGCGCCTGTTGGAGCATTTTGGAAAACGCATCAACTTCGTCCGTCCTGGTCCATTGTCACCCGAGAGCGTTGTAAGCAGCTCCTTGACAGAATCACAACTGCTACAAATAGTTGGTGCAGCAGTAGCCAAGGCTGAGGCAGCCCAGCAGTGCGCCGACGAATATGCTGGAGATGATATGGCGGATGAAGATGCACCTCCAGCTATTGATAGCAGCTGCAAGGTACATGCCTTCCACACAGCCATGGCTCTGAACAACGCCATCCGTGATCAGCAGCCCACAATACCCACCATGCCACATGCCAGTGATATCGTAAATGAGAATGCGCCAGTGCCAGACATCCTCTACAATGTGCTTGCCATGACCATTGTCGGCCCTGAGAAGTGTGACATTGGTGACCTGACGGACTCCCGTGTCCATGTCCCTGCCGACATCCATTGCAAGATTTTGGCAATTGCTGAGGATATTGTGTATGCTGCAACTCGTGGATCTATTCTGACACCAAAGCACGTAGCTTTGGCGCTTACTGTCCACCACCACACGAGGAGCAAGCACATGGTGGATCTTCTCAACCAGTTCGGCCATGGCATATCGTATTCAAAGCTGCGAGAAGTAGAAACCGGGTATTCTCTCGAAGTAGCAGGAAGTTCCGCAGCCAGCAGTGTTGTAGTACCCCGTGGCATTTCCCAGCATGGAGGTGATGTTCATTTCTGCTGGGACAATAACGACCTCAACGAGGAAACTCTGAGTGGCCAAGGGACGACACACTGCACCAACGGCATTGTGCTCCAGCACTCGCTGCCCTTCCAGGACGATCCGTGTCCACCAGAAAGTACGAGCCGTGCCGAGCCAGGTAACCAACGCCGACCGCGAAGTGTTGCCCCACCTGCAGTTCCGAGCCTAGAATACAACTGCGGTGCGAGACCAAGACCTCCTCCAATGGCCCATCCAGTTCCTGATGCACAAGGCTCGATTGACCCATTTCTCACTGTGGCATCGATTGACCTGATTTGGTTCTTGTTGCGCGCAGACCAGACGGTATCACCGAAGTTTGGTAGACCTGATGACGAGTCACAACTGGTACCCGCATGGTCCGGCTTCAATGCTGAACTGAACCAGTCAACCGCGCCAGGGACACCAACAACAGTCGGTTACCTGCCGATCATCCCAGCATCGCCTACAGCCATGAGCACAGTTTATGAGCTTGTTGTCCGGTCCCTCCGCACATCGAAGAAGCTGAATCAGCCACATTGTATCATCACCGCCGACCAAGCAGTTTATGCCAAAGCTGTGGAAGTTTGCTGGAAAAATGCTGAGCTGAAGGATGTAGTCCTCCGCATGGGTGCATTCCATACGTCGTGTGCCTTCCTTGCTGTTCTTGGGAAGAGGTTTGGCAGTGCTGGCTTGGAAGACCTCCTCGTCGAGTCAGGCGTAGTTGGCAGCAATGCGTGCAAGCAGGTGATGGCCGGCAAGCATTACAACCGCGGTGTTCGCCTCCATAAGCTTGCCTTTGAGTGTCTGCTGGGAGTGAACTGGAAGCTGTACGAGGACAGCATTGAAGGTGAGGGGACAGAAACATAGGAGTTGTGCTGCAAACTTTCTTTATTGCATTCCATCTGTGCACACTAGACGAAGTGAAGTAGTTTGAGAAATGGTGCCTGTTGTTCTCACTCCAGTGGTCTGCATGTAGCACTTTGTGTTCTAATTTTCTGACCTATGTACATGTGCGTGTGTGTTCATGTATTGAAGGTGGAGGAGACACGGTGTCAAGCGATCTTGAAGGAACTTTGTCAGCATTGCGCACATCTGGTATATTTGATGGTGCTGAGTCAGTAACCAGTTCATCCAGCTACCAGAAACTTGAGCAAGGGTACCGAAAGCATGTTCAGCTGCAACGCACCAGCCCAGCATCACCCATGGCCCAGTTTTGGCTAACATACCTCGACATGGTTGGCCTGCTGCTTCAATTCATCCGAGCTACGCGGACAGGGAACTGGTCGCTACATCTGGCATGCATAGAGAACATGTTGCCATGGTTCTTTGCATACGATCGACAGAACTACTCCAGGTGAGATGCTTGGGCCCTTCATTAAGTTATCAGCTGTGTGACCGACGCAATTAAAACATTTTGCTTCAAATACGAATCATTCAGTTCTCCTAAATTGAGTTCTCATTACATTGTGCTTCACAGGTACCTGTCGCTGTATTGGCAACAAATGCGTCAACTGCCTGCTACCAACCCTCCTGCCCACAAAGCCCTATCAGGAGGTTGCTTCTCTGTTGCAAGGTCTACGAACAGCTTCTCGAAGGTGGCTGTTGATCAGTGCATTGAACAGACCATCAACCGGCAAAGCAAGTCACATGGAGGACTCATTGGCTTCAGCCGCAACCCAGGTAAGGGCAAAAATTCGTAACAACTGACCAAACTTCAAATTATCCAATAGAACATACATGTACACTGATGGGGAGATACTTCCTGATGATCCCACATGCAAGATCAAACAGTAAGCAACCAATGTACACTATGCAAACACAGTGTGCTGCCCACCTGCATCACGAATAGGAAATGATTCGACTCTAATGTGATCCTGAACAGTTGTGGATTACATGTACATGATGATGTATTTCTCCTTCCCTTTTCTGTATAATTGTCCTATAAAGGAACTGTTCACCGCTGGGTGCTCACAGCTCACGAGCGAGCAGCTGTTGCAAGTGCATGTAACGACCTCGTCAAAGCGGAGGACTATGATGGCACAGCACGTCCACACAAGGACAACACAGACAGCAGAATGAAACGGGATCAAAGCGACTATGGGAAGCTCGAAAAGCGGTTGGCAGAGTTCAGCCATCCGTTCCTTGGCGAAGATTTGATCAGCCTCTCCAGTGGGAAAGTCTGTTCTGCTCAAGCAACCTCCGATCTCCTATCCAGTCACACGCAGGGAAAGAGTGCAATGAGCAAGTTCGTGGCAGACCGCTTGGAGAGTCAGGTAAGACGGTTATGATTTTGCAGCACACCATGTTAAAAGTCTTGACGTGTGGATATATGATAGGATGCATGTTTTGGTGACATACTTTGTTACCAAACACATTGAAATCAAAAGTGACGCTGTAGGGGATGTTATAATTCCGTTCTGTACTCCGTAATCCATGCACTACGTTCTAAGTTGTCAACCCATTTGTGTGTGTGTGTGCATGCGTGACTTGTTTCTTCCTACAGGCAGTTGATTTCTTCACACCGATATCACGGCTGAACCTGAAGACGTTCTCGGAAACCAAATCTGCAGCAAAGAAGTCTTCCAAGACAACAGCGATCGTGGCAGATAGGAGCTTATTCGGCCGGCTACTAGTTATGGCTCAATCAAGGTCATTCGACTTGAAGGAACTCTTCCAGCATGAGCTTGGACCAGTCCCATGGGCCCTGGCCAACGCAGACGGATCCCTTGTGAAGACTCCAAAGAGTAAGCTGCTGCTTGCTCTTGAGAAGAAAGTTGACCCACTGGAGTCAGTTCCGCGTGGTCCTGCCGTTATGGTCGACGCGATGGCATTACTGCAGAGCTACACATCTGCGCCACCGACATTCGGACAGCTCAGCGAACAAGTCTTCAAGCAGCTAGTCTCCTACCTTCCAGCTACACCTCCAGCACGAGTTGACTTCATAGCAGATCAATACCACACTGCGTCGATTAAGTCGTGCGAGCGCTCAAAGCGAACGGCCTCAACTGAGCCCCTGCGAGTGGCAGTACAACGTCCAGACCAGGCTATTCCTACTCAGTGGAAGCGGTTCATGGCAAGCGGAGCGAATAAGGCCGGCCTAATCCAGTTCTTCGCTGACCATTGGAGTTCTACACCGGAGCTCAAGGCAACATTGGGTGTCAGTCGCAGTGTATTCATAACCGTGGGACAGCAGTGCTACGTGTTGCAAGAAGAAGAAGGGAAATCGACACTTTCACGGCACCAGGTGTCCAGGTTAGTATTATAAAAGACAAACAGTACAATGTCATGTTTATTTTCGACTTTGACTATTGTCAAGCAAGTGGTATAAAACATTTGCTGCATATTGGTCCCACAAGTACAAGTAGGATATTGCTGATGGATTGAATTCAGTGATGAAAATCACATAATCTGGCAGAGCCATGTTATCGTTCTCTGAATGCCCGGGAAATCATTTTGCTCTTTTTACAATTTTGATCATGTTCACAGGTTGACCAGCAATCATGAGGAAGCAGACACCCGGCTGATCCTTCATGCCGCTGATGCTGTGCAGCAAGGATTCCCAGATGTTGTCATTCGGTCGCCAGACACGGATGTAGCCGTGATTGCCATTGGCTCCGCTAGCAGCATTCCCGGTCGGCTCATATTCCAGACTGGCACGCAGCAACGGAGGCGGTTCATCGACCTTACCCAGCTGTCACAGAAGCTGGGCCCCCTGGTTTCGTCTGCAATTGTTGGACTGCATGCTCTTACTGGGTGTGACAGTGTCAGTTCCTTTTCTGGGAAGGGAAAGACTGCTCCGCTGAAGCTGCTCCTGTCAAGCACGCGACTGGCAGAGGCACTGGCGACTCTGGGTGTCAATGCTACATCGGATGACCAGCTGCTTTCTGAATGTGAGTGGTTTGCGTGTGCCTTGTATGGCAATCCTGGCCAGCAAGACATCAACAGCCTGCGCTACCAAAAGTTCTGTGCGGCCACATCCTGTGCTCCGCACAAACTACCGCCCTCACGCGACGCTCTCCATCAACATGTGGCCAGGGCTAACTACCAGGCCCACATTTGGCGGAGCGCCACCACTGCGATGCCAGAAGTACCGAGTCCAGTGGGCCATGGCTGGCAGTCGGAGACTGACGGCACGCTTTCCATCTCCTGGATGCTGCAGCGCGTCGCTCCTGCTGACATACTAAAACTGGTGAGCTGTGGGTGCAAGACAAGGCACTGCGTAAGTCAGCACTGTTCGTGCAAGAAGGCGTCCTTGGCTTGCACAGACATCTGCTCGTGCTGCTCATGCGCCAATCCGTTTGGGGCCGTACTCGAACAGAACGACAGCTCCGGTGCCGCAGATGTGGGAACAACTGCATGTGAAGGCGACCAAAACAGTGAGAGCGAGGAAAGTACTGGTGCTGACGACTTTGAAGAGTCTGACTCCAGCTCAGATTCTGATGAGGATCCAGATCAGGAGTTTGACGACTCGCTGTAGACACTGGCAACTGCACCGTCCTCCCCTGGTCCAAGCCACCCATTGTGTTTGTGAATTATGGCTATGGCTGTCAACACACCTAACCTGTTCACACATTGTATATAAACTGCTTGTACATAGCTTGGCTTCTAAAGTGATGACGCTATCATCCTACATTTTATTCCAATTTACATATTAAACTGGGCATATTGTCCATGAATTGCACAGCACTGGACATGTCTTCCTTACTACAGTTGTAGTATTTATTTATTTCATTTTCGATTGAGTAGTGACTACAATGCGTTTATATCATTTCTAGTCTTCTCTAACTCTAATTTAATCGAGTGCTATTGAAGGTGTGTGTGCCTGAGAGAGAAGCAGGGAAAGGGTCCAAGCTTACCTTTGCAGAATGATAGGTAAGGTGTCCCTCGTATCGATCGTATCAACGAAATTCCAATCAAGAAAACATTTGAGATCACTCGCGAAGCGGCGTCAAACTACACGACACGACAGGTAGTTTGTTGGCTGCCATTGCGAGTTGGTAGTGGAAGGACCAAACGATATCTAGGCTAGGCTTACGAAGTCCCTGTGCTTTACTTCTACAAGAGCGAGAGTAAACTTCTTGACCAAGAATATTATTATTATGATCAACAACAAAGTGAAGTCGCTCGCCGACCAGATCAGACACTCGCTTTGAGTTTTCAAATTTGAGTGCATTTGGTTGTCATGTGCGTACTCTACGCAACTCAGAATCGGCCCGAGACGAAAGGTGAGCAGTTCAAGTGACCGACGAAGCTGAACTAAAATTGCCTCTCGCGGAGCTCCTTCCCCGATCTAGACGGGCCAACAACTACCATTCGACTCCACAACAGGTACTCTCTCCACCTGTACAGTTCGATTTTACTCGGATTCTAGTGGCAGACCACTTTCAGATTTAGACACTTTTTTTTGTCCTGGATCCCCGACTATTGGCTCAACTTTTGCGATGCGACAAGCGATTTGGCGTACGATGTTGGCCTTTTCTACTGCAAAGTTGCACACAGGTTCAAGAGTTGCCTATCAATTAATTTTATAGAAGTTGTACCGCCCGCGCGAATACCGTGGTGGCGTACCCAAATCAGCAAGATTTTGTCGCATCGCTGACTTCTTCTGTGAATGGTATTTCGCGAGTTCGCATCGCACGCGACTCGCGATGCGACGCCATCTGTCTGCGATGGACGCGTGCAATGCGAACTCGCGAAATGCCTTTGGTTCATCCCAAGAAGTCAGTAGGGAGGTTTAGTTCCACGTAGCAGTCCGTGCGCCAAGGGGTACTCAAGGGCTGATTTTATTTGCAACCGCGGGAAACGAAGTCACCAAGACGCCTTCATTTGAGGCTTTTGGAATTGGAGAATTTATTGAATTTAGGTATGGCTCTCGTCCCTTCTAGAGAACTAACCAAGACCCTGTGGGGGCAAAAGGAGACTTCTTTGGCTCCGTGAATACACTAGCTATGCGGTGGTCTACTTAGTTTGAGTGTGTGGTTCGTATTCAAAGTGTTCCAAGCCGCAGTTCACTCGAAGGTCATCGTGGATACGTCTGCACTTGAAAATCAAGGCTGGAAAGGACTGCCTGGTGTGTCCGAACGGTATGTTTTGCACTGAAGGCATTTTTTGTATGAATTGTTGAAAGTGTCTACTTGTTCGAAATGCAAAAGACATGGTCGTAGATCCTTGGCCCACAACACCCCACTAAATAAACTATGACCTGTCGTGAAATTATGTGAAATTGATCAACACAATCATCCACAAATTATCCTATGCCAAAGTACTGCAAATGCAAATAATGGCATCCCTTTACCTAGGTCATGTTTGTAGGGCCTTATGCCACATCTTTGCATGATTTCCTCATGCAAATCCTGTGCCTAGCTTCGAAAACACATTGCGCTAAGTGCCGAATATATACCTGTGAATCAGAACAACAGCACTCACTATTGCTTTCATGAGTGGTAATGGTCAGCTGAAAGGAAACTTCTATCCATCAACTCATAAGTAAAGTAATGACTAATCTCCTTGCTGCGCATGTGGTTCCTTCGTATTTACATGTACCGTAAAGTACCACCAGAGCGCCCCACCATCTCGTCCTTTCGGGGTCGTATTGTGGGGTGGTCTCCGGTCTGTAGGTTATACGACATGAACTTTGTACACATATTGCACGTTCTGCAGACAATCTGTGCCTTCGAGCGGACACGAGCTCCACACAAAAACCTGCTTAGTGTGACCTTAGTACACTAAGTTGCTCACACCGTACGAACTTCGTTGCACTCTGCCATACGATTTTCCTTTCCCTGGCTGTATTATATAAATCTGTCGCAGCAAAATCAAGGTGGGGCGCTCTCGCGGTACTTTACGGTATGTGCGCCTCTCTGTGTTCGGTGAATGATTTTGAATATTTGCGCACGACTTCAGGATAGTGCACATTGTATGCATGTACCTGCATATGTAATCCTTTCATGATTTAAAAATTAGGAGCCGTGCTTCTCATCACCGTGGACAAGTAAATGTCGGCCAGTTACGTAGCGTTTGGAGATTTGCACAAGTACAGTTGCGTGTCGATTATGCGGCAACCGCGGAATAAAATGAATATTCTGGACGACTGAAGCTACAAAGCCATCTTGTGTTAACTTAACAGATCAAAAAGACAGTACTTCGAAGTACCTGTATTTATCACTAGTATTACCCTGAGACAGTCGTGCTCATCTCTAGAGACTGGCTTGTATTTAACTCTACGTAATGGCAACTTTCATGATGCTGACTGTCTACATTTATTTGAAGTAGGACTATAAATACTAAATATAAGGTCTATAAGCTGTCAGTGCGGTGCTGTTGGATACCCGACATGCCATGTGACTGACCGCCAGATACTAGTAAACGACATGCGATTGTACCGGTCACAGTGTAGCTGGGTTTTCACGAAAATTTGAAACTTATACGATTGTGAGAAAAGTTCAGAAACCACACTTACACATACACACGCACGCACACACACACACACACACACACACATGCGCGCACGCGCGCGTGTGCACACACACCTGTCCTGTTCTGTTGAGCCACTACCACAACTTAGCACAAGGATCGCACCGGCCCCAAAGGGGCAGTAGAGCGAAAGTGAGAGGTGTTGGCTTCGAGTTCACCTATCTCTACGGTGAACGCAACCTCGATCGAAAGTCATGCCAAACGGATTTATCTACCACGCGCGCGCGCGTGCGCGTATACAAAACGGAGGAAGGATTACTTACTCTCCCTGTATGATGTTTCTGTTGTATTCGTGAACAATGTCATTGATGTTTTTCCATGCATGTTTTTGAATATGCGAGCATAACTTCCAACATCAAGCACATTCTTGCTTCTCATCAGCATTATACAAGTTTATGTTGGGCAGTTATGTAGTGTTTGTTTTACCGGCTGCGTTTGTTGGTGCTTACAGGTCATTGGCATGCTGTCTGTTTCACAGAAGCTCATGTAACATGTTCACCGTACAGCTATGAATGCAATGTAGCGTGTCGAAGCCACTTCGGTATGACGTGATGCCTAATTTCCTGGTTGTACCAAAATTGCGAGTATGCAAGTGATCGTCAAGCCTGTCCCCTGTACAGTAGCCGTCTTGCCTTGTTATGCCTGGTTCTGACTCTGCGTTCTCGTATACTCCATGCAATGTTACAAGGAATACTGCTCCCTTCTCAAGCAATTCATTGGCAACAAAACGCTCTGCTATGCCCCGTAACTTTGCTGTGCGGTTTGTGCTTTGTCAATGTTGTGTACCAGTTCATGATCTGTGCTTGCTGTTCTGTTTGTTTTCTCTCGCACAATTGAGGCGCTGTAGCACAGTGTACAGTGTCGATCATCCTGCCCAGGCTCTGATTTCACGTACCACAGTACGGTTTCTCTTGTTGCTCACTGTAATGTGCATGATACAAGCTCCTTGGTACTCCATCATCACCTGGTGCTGTTGCTGCCATTGTTGGACCCTGCTGATATCCTTCTCGCAATGCCCGAACGTTGTTCCAACAAATGCACAACTCGCTCTTAGTTGTCACATTCGGTTTGGTCTCGTTCCAGTCTTTCGAATTGAGTGAGTGCGTAAACTTGTATGAAGTGGTGAAGCAAAAGCCGTGCGCCGGCAAACATTCAATGTCCGGGTGTAATGACGCACCAAGGTCCCGGGACTTGCGTCCAATTCCTGAGTGATTTTTGTGTGCCTAGCCTCTAGGTATCATACCATATTTGTTTGGTTCAACCGTTTTGGATGCCCACTGCAATACCATTCACTGTATTATGTGTGTATGTTATCCAAGAAATCTCCCATATTTTGGGTGGACAAACCTCGCCATAAGTCAGTAACCTGGCATTTTGCACTAACAGAACTCCTAGGATATCAGCGCCGTCTCAGTACCTGGGGACAGTTGTAAAGAAAAAGAAAAAATATCCTTGGCCCACAATGCCCCACTAAATAATCCGAAGGGTGTCGCGAAGACTACAATTTCCTTACCTTTCTTTCGTGGACGAAAAAAGACACTTCGCTTCGTCCGTTGCGCATGAAACGAAACATGAGGGTAGTGTTTATTAATTAGAATAGGTATCATGCACGAAGGAATGGCGAAAAGGTACTATGCTCGAGCGCTGGTCGTCGTCTTGTTTGTCAATTTTGAGTCCCATTGAGAATTTTCTTCTCCAGACCTCTCAAATTTCCCGCGGTTGCAAATAAAAGTGCAACTTCTAGACGACTTTTTTGAATTTGGCGCACGGACTGGTAGTCCGGGGGTACTTTACGTGGGTGTACCACGTGATACTCAGTGACCCACGTACAGACTGATTTGGCTACGTCACCATGATATTCGCGTGGTTTGATACAACTTGTACAAATTTATATGACAACATACACAGCATCGGTTGTACCGAATTTTTCGGTGCGTTTTATTATCGGTGAAAATTGCCTGTACCGAAGTTACCGAAAATAAAACACCACCGAAAACTTCTGCTTTTACAGTATCCAGGTCGTTTTTAGCGAGCAGCGGAGTAATAAAGAAAGCACTCTCTCAGTCTCTGACAGAAACTAACTGAGGCCGTGAGGGGATGCAAATCCTCAGCATGATCATGGCAGATACTGTAAAAGCAGAAATTTTCGGTGGTGTTTTATTTTCGGTAACTTCGGTGCCGAAATTTTTACCGAAAATAAAACGCACCGAAAATGTCGGTATAGTACTAGTACACACTTACCTGGCACGTGGGTTTACCGAAAATTTCCCTCCGCCGAACCGCCGATTTTGGAGAATACCGAAAATATTACACCACCGAAAATTTCTGCTTTTACAGTATTCGGATTGCTTCACAGCAAGAGTCCATAACCCCCCAGAGTGTGCAACTCGTGATCTTTCTCAGCACACATCAGTGCCGCAACGAAATCCAAACTTCATACGTCATGTACTCGTAGTGAGTAGCGGGTGTACCAGATAATATGCACATGGCCCCATCCGCCCATGCTTGACTATGGACCGGATGACGCATAGTTTGGATTTCGTTGCGCCAGACCCCAACCTGGAGTTGCACACTCTGGGGGGTTATGGACTCTTGTTCACAGCCATTTTACCTCCCTCCGTATATTGTTTTCACAGCTACATGTGTTTCAGTTCATTTTCTCCCTGTTGACGTTGCAACGTTGCACTTGTGTTTAGTTTGCCCGTACAAGAGGCTATTATAGCAATAAAAACTGCTTTATGGCAGTTTTCTAAAAAAAGTTATTGTGTTCTAGTCCATGGACCCCGTCTAAAAAGTAAGAAATTAACGAAATGTGATAGCCGAAAATTAAAATTTCACACAAAACCTCACAATAATCACAACACTTGAAATGCTGCTTTCAACACTAAACTTGTACTGCACAACAATTGGCAACATGCATGTCATGCATGCATAGGAAAGAGGATCACGAGGGGAAAAGGTCTTATTATTATTATTATTATTATTAAATTTTGAATAGGGCAGTCCGACAGGCCTAGGGCCTTTTTACAGGTCTTCTTTCCTTGGCGCTGATAGGTGGAATTCTCTGCCTGTCTCGTGTCGTCAGGTTGAGCATCTATCCGTTTTTGTTTCGCTCTGTAAAGAGCACTTAGGGTTCCCTGTAACAAGACGGCAACGTCTGTAGGGCCTTCCCTATCAAAATAATAAATTCTACTACTACTATTCTACTTCTGCATGTAGCTTTTCATTCTGTATGTGATTATTGTGAGGTTTTGTGTGAAATTTTAATTTTCGGCTATCACATTTCGTTAATTTCTTACTTTTTAGACGGGGTCCATGGACTAGAACACAATAACTTTTTTTAGAAAACTGCCATAAAGCAGTTTGTATTGCTATAATTTCTTTTGTTTTTTCTGTCACCAATCAATGGAATGCCCTATATCAATATGTAAATGATGGCCTTCACATCATATCAATTACACCGTATCATACGCAATGATGTGCAAGCCTTGTCTTGCAGAAAATGGCACTAGCATGTTCTTCTGCAGGGATACATGTGATAGTGGTGGACCGTGGTGATACTTTTTTTATACGGAGGTCAATCTGTGCATGTTGCTGTAGCAGAATTTCATGACTCTGTCATAAAATTGTCTTGCCTTTCAGATATTTCAGATTTCCCCACCCTCGATCAGATTTATTTGAGAAATGTAACCAGGTGCGTGTCGCAGATGTTTTTGTTGATTCTGTGTTTATAATGGTTTATAATCATGGGTTATCGTGATAAGGTCATCCTGCATCATATTGCACTGAAATCGTAATCCTGTTGATGTCGATACAACTTTTGGAAGTACAATGTAGTTCAAAGACTTCAAACTGGTAGTCCACGATTTTCTAAAACAACACAGCAAAGGAGAAACAATAAACATGTATAAAAATGTAAACAAATACATTGCTCAGTCCGACACCTCGTTCCAACAACTACACTGATCCTGAGGATAAAAGGGGCAAGGCTATGGTTGGAGGTACTGAGAGATAAACAAGGCACTCCATAATAATAAAATCTTACACATCTTTTGGTGAGTATGAATGATATCCAGTCGAACCTCTTTAGGGCGAACACCAAGGGACCAATGGTATTTATTCCCGTAGCTATGCAGAAGACGTTACTTCAGTAACGTCTGGCGCTAGCCAGGGTCCACACAGCTTTAATTTGGTGTTTGTTTGTGTGTTTGTTTGTTTGTGTCACGCCTGGCGCTATTTTGTATCTATCCCGTACTGTACCGTACCAGCAAATACAGCTGGCCACGTTTGTTTGTGCCATCGACGTTTGTTTGTGCCATCGACATGCCTGGCGCTATCCCGTACCTGTCCCGTATCATCAAGAGTACGGTACCATCAAGAGAATGAGTATATATGCGAAGTGTATGGGGGGAATGCATTCAGTGCAGTAACATTAAATTTTGTGTGGATTTGTGTGCGAGGCCGAGATCCCACTAGCAGGCTGGCTGGGCCGCCTGTCGACCAGCCCGGAAATCGCATGGAGGCCGATAGCATAATAATTATAACGTATATACAGTCATGTAGATGTATAGCAGGGAGTCATATTATGTAAACGACTCCCTGCTGTATGGGGAGATTTTCTGGAAAGAAATACGAAGTAGGGAGACGAGTAAATGCAATCAGAATGGATGTTAGTTGCCGTCAGTATAATAATAATAATAATAATAATAATAATAATAATAATAAGAAGAAGAAGAAGAACGCCCGTGATCGGCAGAGTCAGCGCCGGTCCCAGGAAACGTCAGGACAGACATCCCGTCGACTCCAGAACGCCCGTCATCGGCAGAGTCAGCGCCGGTCCCATAGCTATGCAGAAGACGTTACTTGTACTTCAGTATCTCATTGAAACGTTTTTGCAAAACAATGATTTAGCTAATCAAAGGAAAAAGCATTTCCATCAGTTCTAACAACATGCACGATGAGCTAGGCAACAAAGCATAGCGCAGGGCCCTGAGCTTCCAAGCTCTCTCGTTCTGTGAGTTTGTCGAAACCTATTTTATAACCAGTGAATACAATTATTTCTCCAATAGACATACAAATAGATTTCTTCTACAGCGAAAGATTCTAAGCCACACCAACTCATTGACTCGTCTCGTATGAAACAAATGAGTCACTAGAGAGGTTCTGCAAAACGAAAATGCGTACAAACGTTCGTTCATTGTCATGAAGTGCAAAACTTCGCACGAACTTTCGCAACTTTGGACGCGAAACTTGCAGGGAACGCGAAATGAACTGTCGTAGGACATTTCGTGAGATAGGGTCATGGCGTACGTGCATATTCTGCCACACTTGCTGTCTCCGAGTGTCATCTGTAGACAACCTGTCTGTTTCCCCTTTTCTCTGTATCATTTTGTATGTTATAATTTCCGCGGATTCCAGTTTTTCTCCCCAGTTCATTATAATTTAAGCGCAGTTTAGCGCGTATTGGCTTATGATTTCTTTTTCTTCTGTTTGTATTTAGCGCTTGACCGGTTATTATTTTCCTTCTCTTTATTTTGCGCTACATATTATTATTTTTCTGGTATTATAAACTTTGGCCGTGAAAAAACAAAACAAAAAAATTATTGCATCTGTCTGAGAAAATCGTTAACTTTTCAAACCGTTAACCTTCGAAAATCAAAAAAAAAAAAAAAAAAAAAAAAAAAGTCATGGCGTGCGTGCACTTGGCCCGCGCAAACTACGAAAATGTGCAGAACACAAAGTTCTTGCAAAAATTCGTACACATTTTCGCAAGGACTGTCGCGAAACTTCGTTCGAATTTTCGTTTTGCAGAACCTCTCTACTGAACGTTTCTTTAGCAACATGACGGCAACTGAAACAGCAACAGAGAAAGTACGATACATGTACAGCACATTCTTGCAGGTACTACAAACAGATTGCAGATCGTAATTCTTTTTTGATAAACAAGGCACTCCATAATAATAAAATCTTACACATCTTTTGGTGAGTATGAATGATATCCAGTCGAACCTCTTTAGGACGAACACCAAGGGACCAATGGTATTTATTCTGTGAGTTTGTCTTAACCTATTTTATAACCAGTGAATACAATTATTTCTCCAATAGACATACAAATAGATTTCTTCTACAGCGAAAGATTCTAAGCCACGCCAACTCATTGACTCGTCTCGTATGAAACAAATGAGTCACTAGAGAGGTTCTGCAAAACGAAAATGCGTACAAACGTTCGTTCATTGTCATGAAGTGCAAAACTTCGCACGAACTTTCGCAACTTTGGACGCGAAACTTGCAGGGAACGCGAAATGAACTGTCGTAGGACATTTCGTGAGATCGGATCATGGCGTACGTGCACTTGGCCCGCGCAAACTACGAAAATGTGCAGAACACAAAGTTCGTGCAAAAATTCGTACACATTTTCGCAAGGACTGTCGCGAAACTTCGTTCGAATTTTCGTTTTGCAGAACCTCTCTACTGAACGTTTCTTTAGCAACATGACGGCAACTGAAACAGCAACGAAAAAAAGTACGATACATGTACAGCACATTCTTGCAGGTACTACAAACAGATTGCAGATCGTAATTCTTGCTTTGGCGGCAAGAAACTTTATTTGAGGCAGTGCAATCCCGGCGGTACTCACAAATAATAAATCAAAAGCCCAGTCTTGAGTAAACAAACCCAATCATACAAGTACGAGATCTTCACGAGACGAGACTGCACCCTTTGACTTGTTTCGTATGAAGCAAACAAGTTTACTGAACCTCTCCACAATGGAGATTTTCCCTGATATGCGAATCTATTTTGCAAACTCGGTCAATGGGTCCTTGAACCTTTCCCTCCAGATTGGGAACTGCCAACGATAGTATGTCACTGACCAGTGCCTTACTTGTAACGTACCAATGTACAATGAATATGAGTATTTCGACAAAAGCCTTACCGTCAAGAAGGTGAACTCGCGTTCTTCGTACACTGTAACACGAAATATCCGAAACAGCTCATGCAAGAAGCAGTTCCAAAGAAGGAAGTTCCTCGCGCATGCACATCCGAAAACGGACTGCACAGCATGCAACACAATGTCTGCCGTGCACGTGCACAGCACGCGGCTACCACCCGTTGGTAGATCTAATACCGAGCACCTTACGTAGAGACTTACGTAGCCTAAGTGAAATACCGAGCACCTTACGTAGAAACTTACGTAGCATAGCGGTGTCGTTTTTCTTGCCATGTGAACACAATAATAGAAAAGCTGACAGGATCGCTTTTCTAAATTATACCGTAAAATCCCGTCAGAGCGCCCCATCTCTCCCATCCGCGCCCCTCCCTGACTTCTTGTCAGGGACGTGATTGATTGTATCCTCGTATGACCAGATGACTCTGTGATGCCGTACTGTACTGCAGACGCATGTTCGACCCATTGGAAATGTACGTAACAGTGCCCACCAAGGAGTAGTACAATACCAGTTTCTTTTTCAGGGGATGGCCCACGCCTGGTAAGAATTTCAATCTGAGAAGAAAGAAAAAGGCCCAACCCTGCCCGTTATTTGGACTTACGGGGGTCGCCATGGCAAATAATAAAAATAAAACTGCACACGTTCGGGCTCGCCGCCTTCTCCGTGAAATTATAATACCGTAAAAAGAAAACTGGAGGGGAAAAAAGAAACAACAATGAGGAACTGGTTTAGGAACCACTTGCAGTCAGTTATACGGGGCAGCGGGCCTCGGCATCGGCCAAGGTAGCAGGTACTGTACTACTCCCTGATGCCCATCCTCTTGACCAGGCCACGGATCGCACAAACCCTGATTTTTGACGGGTCTGTACGACTCCTGGCTCTTGACTTTTGGTCGGTGCACGAGATGCACGAACAGTTTTCGTAGGGTACAGCCTTGGCGTTGGCCGTTAACATTCATGCGTATGGCACTTGTTGTTGTTGTTGTGTGAGTGCGTGTGTGTGTGTGTGTTTGTTTTCTTTCCTTTTCTTTTCAGCTGTCTTGTCCTGATCATGCCTCATGCGTGTTTCACAGCATACATTTAGAAAAGCGATCCTGTCAGCTTTTCTATTATTGTGTTCACATGGCAGAAAAAACGACACCGCTATGCTACGTAAGTTTCTACGTAAGGTGCTCGGTACTTCACTTAGGCTACGTAAGTTTCTACGTAAGGTGCTCGGTATTAGATCTACCAACGGGTGGTAGCCGCGTGCTGTGCACGTGCACGGCAGACATTGTGTTGCATGCAGTGCAGTCCGTTTTCGGATGTGCATGCGCGAGGAACTTCCTTCTTTGGAACTGCTTCTTGCATGAGCTGTTTCGGATATTTCGTGTCCTGGCTTATTTCGCTTCGGCTCTGCTGAGACCTCTTTTCACGGAATATTACTCAATGACAGGTGAGTTGACCAGTTCCCTTTGATTCATTTGCTTGTGTTGACTCTTTCATTTACGAAAAGTGTGCTGATTTTAGGTGGAATACAATAAATAATGGAAAAGCTGACAGGATATCTTTTCTAAATAAAGCTTTTCTGCTGTCGAGGCCTCCTTTTACGGAATACTCAATGACAGGTGATCTCTGAGTTGACCAGTTTCCTTCGATTCATTTGCTTATGCTCACCCTTTCATTTACGGAAATGTGTGCTGATTTTATTCGGATTTAGATCCATTCGTATCTCTTTGCCCTTGCCAACAGTGTGCGAAGAACGCGAGTTCACCTTCTTGACAGTAAGGCTTACATTGTATGTTGCTGCTGAGGCTTAGATGTGTTGTCGAAATACTCATGTTCATTGTACATTGGTACGTTACAAGTAAGGCACTGGTCATGATTGCTTCCGGCATTCCGTGCCCCGACCATAGGGTAGAATCTGAATTTTGCAGTGGCATAGCATCGTTGGCAGTTCCCAATCTGTAGGGGAAGGTTCAAGGACGCATTGGCCGAGTACTAGTATGCAAAATAAATTCGCATATCAGGGAAAATCTCCATTATGGAGAGGTTCATGCATTCAGTGACTTGTTTGCTTCATACGAAACAAGCCAATGGGTGCAGTCTCGTCTCGTGAAAATCTCGGACCATTGGATTTGTTTACTCGAGCCTGGGCTGTTTGATTTGTGAGTAGCGCCGAGATTGCACTGCCCCAAATAAAGTTGCGTGCCGGTAGAGCAAGAATTACGATCTGCACTCTGTTTGTTGTACCTGCAAGAATGTGCTGTACATTTATCGTATTTTCTCTGTTGTTGTTTCAGTTGCCGTCATGTTGCTAAAGAAAGGTTCAGTGACTCATTTGGTTCATAAAAGACGAGTCAATGGTTTGGTCTGGCTTAGAATCTTTCGCTGTAGAAGAAATCTATTCGTGTCTCTATTGGAGAAATAATTGTATTCACTCGTTATAAAATAGGGTTAAGACAAACTCACAGAGCAAATGCCATCGGTCCCTTGATGTTCGTCCTAAAGAGGTTTGACTGGATATCATTCATACTCCCCCAAAGTCGTGTAACATGTTATTATTATGGAGTGCCTTGTTTATCTCTCAGTACCTCCAACCATATATCCTTGCCCCTTATATCCTCAGTATCAGTGTAGTTGTTGGAATGAGGTGTCGGACTCAGCAATGTATTTGTTTACATTTTAATACATGTTTATTGTTCCTACTTTGCTGTGTTGTTTTAGACAATCGTGGACTTGTGACACAAGTCATTGAACTGCTTCCAAAAGTTTTATCGACATCAACAGGATTACGATTTCAGTACAATAATTATGATGCCAGATGACCTTATCACGACAACCCATGACTACAATTATAAACACAGAATCAACAAAAACATCTGCGGCACGCACTTGGTTACAATTCTCATGTAAATGTGATTTAGGGTGTGGACATCTGAATTTTCTGAAAGACAAGACAATTTTATGACAGAGTAATGAAATTCTGCAACATCCACAGAATGACCTGCGTATAAAAAAAGGTATCACCGCCACTGCACTACCCATAATAGAAGAACCTGAATACAGTGTACATGTATGCAAGACTAGTTCCATTTTCTGCAAGAAAAGGCTTGCACATCAATGCGTATAAATACGGTATTGAATTTGATAATGATACACGTACATGTACATAGGGGCTCCCGTAAGAAGACCATAGGTCTGTGGGAAACACCCTAGTAAAATAAAATAATAATAATAACATGTAGAGGCGCTACATGTTGGCCATCATTAATTTTAGGGCATTCCATTGGTGACACAATTATAGGTTCTGATCGGTGGAATATGCAGCCTTCCACTGTTCGTGCTTATCGCCCATTTGTTCGATCATGCTTAACCTTTCTAGGGGCTCCCGTAAGAAGACCATAGGTCTGTGGGAAACACCCTAGTAAAATAAATAAAATAATAATAATAATATCCTTTAGCCAAAAAAAAAGAAATTATAGCAATAAAAACTGCTTCATGGCAGTTTTCTAAAAAAAGTTATTGTGTTCTAGTCCATGGACCCCGTCTAAAAAGTAAGAAATTAACGAAATGTGATAGCCGAAAATTAAAATTTCACACAAAACCTCACAATAATCACACACAGGATGCGAGACGACCTTTTCCCCTCGTGGTCCTCTTTCATATGCAAGCATGTTGGCGCAGTACATGTACGTGTACAAGTACAAGTGTCGGAATAAACAAGTGTTGAAAGCCGTACTATTAGATCTTCAAGTGTCGTGATTATTGTGAGGTTTTGTGTGAAATTTTAATTTTCGGCTATCACATTTCGTTAATTTCTTACTTTTTAGACGGGGTCCATGGACTAGAACACAATAACTTTTTTTAGAAAACTGCCATGAAGCAGTTTTTATTGCTATAATGTAGTATGTTTCCGCTCATTTTCTTCTTCAACACACGCTATCTGTATTACTTTGTTCTTGCCCGTACAAGAGGCTTTTGTAGGTTTGGAATCAAGGGTTTTCGTAGGGTACCGGGTAAGTACTTTTTCATGTACAGTACAATATAGTACAGTACTGCATGCGGCAAGTAGGACTCGCCCATACGCCCCCCCCCCCCCCCCCCCCAAAGCGTCGAGGAGGTAGGGGCGCTCTGGCCTGTTGGCGGGATTTTATGGTAATTGTAGTTTTGTCAACAAAACCGCATGCACACTATCCTTCGTTTGTACGTAGTACGAACGCATTTGACACACGTGCTGTGAGTTTCGTAACCCCCAAAGCTGGCAAAAGTGTGCAACTCTACATATGGGGTCTCTTTGTGCGTATCACTCATTTTGTTTATCGTACAGACTTTCAACTGAGCCTGAACTCTCATGTAACCAAATTTGCAAAGCCTTACAGTATAGCATGAGTGCATGAACCCGGTACATGTAGTCCCGCGCAGTTCTTCTTTCACAGTCATCAGTACCATTGCCAAGAGAAGAAGCACTTTGGCCCTGCTTTTCCGAAAAGCACTACTAGTACTGGTATTTCTCTGTACGACCAATCGGCATTTCGCAACAGAAGGAGGGCTGTCGAGAGAGGGAACCCAAGTTCCTATGTGGCATAATATCTTTGGATCTCACAGGCTGTTTGCAACGAAGACATCATGAACGTTTCAAACTTGTGTGTAAGTACTCAATATTTCTATAGCTGTTAGTTTTCTTTGTTGTCACTTGTAGACAACTACTGTGTTATCAAGAACATAATATTACTATGATAAGGGGTAGTAGTAGTAGTAGTAGTAGTAGTAGTAGTAGTAGTAGTAGTAGTAGTAGTAGTAGAATTTATTATTTTGATAGGGAAGGCCCTACAGACGTTGCCGTCTTAGTCGTCCGTATTATTCGAAAAATTAAAAAATCCGTCCTTATGCAGAAAGGCCAAGGGGTGGTCAAGAGAAGGGAGTAGTACAATACCATATATTGGTATATACAGAAGCCTTGCTTGGTAGTTTAACATGTTTTTCGATTTTGACAGCATGTTAAAAGGCGAGGACGCGTAGTGCTCCTGACTACAACCATAAACCGGTTGGCAGAGTCCCGGTCTTGCGACCATTTGAACCGTATTGGGAAAACCCAGGTTCGGACCCTCGTTACTCTACGGGTTGGTAGGATTTTTATAATTTTCGTTTTTTGTGTTGTAGAAGTCGTCGTGTTGCCGCCGTAGTATTGTTCACGTTGCTGCCGCTGCAGGGATCACGTCTGGAAGGATTTGTGATGTTATTTTCTTGTCTTCCTCTGTAATTAAATTATTTGTAATTTATATTTCTTTTTTTTCTTTTGGACTTTGCCAACTGGTTTATGGTTGTAGTCAGGAGCACTACGCGTCCTCGCCTTGTAACATGCTGTCAAAATCGAAAATACCATATATTGTACTACTGCCTGGTCAAGAGCGCTGGCGGAATTTAATTTATCGATTTTTCGTACTTTTTTTTTCGTCAGTGACTTTCATACACTTGTTGCACTGACATGTAGTGCACTGTAGACGTAGTGTAGGATCGCAAACACCAGTATGATATACCGGTACATGACTCTTTTGTAGTTGTAGGACGTGCATGGCCGTCGGTAGACCTACTCACTTTACTTAGCTACTAGTACTTGACATTCATGTACATGTAGGTGCAATCAGTAAACATAGGGTCAGGACTCAGGAGTTCTTACTTTCGAGCCGGGCATCGGTAAAAATCAAAAAATAATGGAAAAAATGGGAGGTGGGTGGGTGGGTAAGAGAGAATTTTGTACCAGGGCGGATTTTTTAATTTTTCGATAATTACGGACGACCCCTAAGAGCAAATCGGCATGCCCTTTAATACAGTTGTGGCAATTGAAATCCAACACTTAGCATAAGGGACTGCACCATGCATTCTTCAGCCCCTGCAGCCCTGCATACGGACAGTACGAGGTCATTTGATATTTTTGGACACTCTAAATAGCACCCTATTATGTTGGTTTGTAATATAACTTAAATTTCTTTCTTGCTTTCTACTGGCACACTTATGCTTTACAACCACCCCACACACCTGAAGGCATAGAGTTGAAGCATGCGGTCACAACTTGACCTGATTCATGCATTGCCCTGCTCTAGAAATGGTTCATGAATCCGCCCAGCCCACATTCCTTCTCCGTTTCTCTCCGTTTTTCTTTCCTTTCGGTTGCATCTTCCTCTCTGCTCTGTTTTATTTTCTCTTTTCGTTCGTCCCTCTTGATATTTGTACTTTGTATTGTTGAGGTAACGAACTGAACTAATAAAAACGAAACCCAACCAAACCATTGAAGGTGTCTTTTTCTACTGCTTTTTCAATGCGAGCAATTATTGGACAACTAAATTAAATAGCATCTAGCAGCAGTCTGCAATGGTGTGAACAAGTAAAACTTGCCCAGGACATGAAAATGGGGTAAGGCTATGCCTATGAGACCGGCTGATATGAGTTCTAATGACAGGCCATAGCAAGCTTTTCAAGGCTTTTCAATGTGACACACAATTTAAAGGGTCACTAAAGGTTTTTCACGGACGTAATATTCAAGAACAGAGGAGAGCACTCCAGTGTGGCCCATCTCCTTCTCATATTTCGCAAAGAGTGGAGGGCTAGCGCCGTAACTAGCCGCTGCGTCCTTCTTGGTTAGGAAGTGCTCACTGGTGCCAGGTGAGCGGAACGCTCGCACTGTTAAAAGAGATTTCTCCTGACCAGAACCCCTCCACAAACGCACCGGTTGAGAAGGCGAGAAGACTCTTCCAGGCGGATTCAACGGCTCAAAGACGTAGTCCCTGGAGTTGATGGAAGGGATACAACATCCCCCATGTCGACATTCTCTCCGTTATGCGACGTACAGTCAACGGAATCCTCAATCATTTATTATTTAATCAAAATTTTCAAAATTACTCATTACATTACCTAAGAATAATAAAGAAATCGCCGAGAAAGAAACGGCCTCCACCGCTAAAAATTGGCACAAAGAAACTTGAGGAGCACAAGAAGACACTCTTGTCAAAGATTTGTCCACCAAGGAAAGGACAACAACTCAGGAGGATTCTACTTCCATATTAATTTTAACTGATTTTTCCAAAAATTACGAAATGTCCAAAAATTGCGAACCACCTCGTACATGTGTTACATACAACTTTATCTGTCTGATGACAAAACTCGTACTCATCACAGTCAAGGTTCAAAAGATGCTGGCAAAAATGAATAGGGATTGGATACCAATACTCCTTATGTGTACCATGTTTGTGAACTGTGTGTATCTACACTGTGACCTTTCGATCTGTTTGGAATGCATACGGCTCTATAGTACAAATTAGGTGCAGTGCATCACATCATTGGTGTCCATTCGTGGCGCTGTCCCCTATGACAAGTGTCGGATTTCACTTGCCACAACTGTAGATCCGCAAACAGCGAAAGTTTCACACAACACGTGGTCTAAATCTCATATTGTATTTTCACCGCTCGTGCTGGTCATAACAAGCAGCGGATTAAATGTTCCAGCAGGGTCTCATCGATTGGCAAATCTGGATTGAGTGTGGGCACACGGTGTAGTCCGAGCAACGCTGGCCCAATCGAACCAAACAAGGGTGTAGTTCGCAACATGTACGCATATTGAACAAAGATGATGTGAATGTTGTCAAAAATGCACCAAAGTTGTTTGAATTCTTTATGCTCACGGTGGCACCATCGCCAAGAAGAGATACATTTATGAGAAGAAGAAATTGTGGGTTAAACAGTTGGAAAGTGATTTACATCACTTTGAACTTAACAAGTATGGGAGAGGGTGGGCGCTGCAGGAGCAGATTGAGTTAATCGGCAGTGAGCAGATTTCTTGTTTGAAAGCAGGTCGGGAGGAGACGTCATGAATGCTAGCAGGGGGGGGGGGGGGGAGCATTGTAGTATTCTAGGGACATGTACAGTGGGGAGTCTTTACACCGATCGGTTCAGGAGGGTGGGAGGTGCCAAGTGCGTGCGTATCGAAGGCTGTACTGGGCCGTAGCTTGAGCGGGGGTGTTGAGCATGCCTATGTGTTGTGGGGCATATTGATATTTTATGGAGTGAGCAAGCTGTTGTTGTTTTTGTTGTTTATTTAATATACATCGCATGTCAAACGGGCAGTTCTGCCCAATACCGTAAAGTACCGTTGATCCGCCCCCACGCCATGCCGTTTCCCAGCTGGTTTTTCGACAGGGGGGGGGGGGGGGGGGGGGAATTAGATCAAGGCTGTCAAGTGCAGTACGATGTACAACAACTTGGAGGATCAGACTCGATGTGCTAAATTGTGCACATTCTCATCCTGAGTACAACAGTGCAAGCGTCGGTTCGACATCGTATTTCGTTGTCTACGCCGAAATCGCTTCACAGGTAGAAAATCGACAGGCGGCGGGAATTAGAGAGGGGGCGGATCAACGGTACTTTACGGTATTATGAAAGCGATGACAACCAGTAAAAAGAGTCAGAGATGAAGAGAAAGTAAAATTATAATTATAATACGCAAATGGAAGTAACAGTGAGGGGAGGCAGGGTTAGGACGAGCAGGAAAAAGGTTTGTATTATAAACATGGGAAATTGTGGACACAAGGTATGCTATCGATTTCCATGTTCCTTGGCTCTCCATCTGAGAAAAAGAGATGTCAAATTTACAAGTCGGGTCATCGTAGTATGATTTTATAAAGCCTCATCAGCAGGTTACGAAATCCATTGCATTTAACCGAAAACAAATATGCGTAGCATGCGTTTGAATCCACCGTCAGATACTAGGAACTTCATATTATCGGGCAGGCCATTCCAGAGTCGGTAGCTGGCTAGACACCTCGGTTGAAACACCTCCTCCAGCAACGAATCCACAAACATAGAAAGGTACGCACTCACCCGTCAGATCAACAGCTTCGGCAGATGTATCGTGCAATACAGCGAGAAGGCACTCTCCTCAATAGGCAGCTGAAGTCACAGTATTACATCAGAGAGTTCGAAAATCGTCGCCATGACCCACGAGGCTAATGGGCCAGATTCAATAGCTAGTCTGGTAGAACAGCAGTGAGGGCTGCACCAGCAGCCACACTCGCTGATCTGACGACTACTAGTGCCTTTGCCGAGATCGTCCATGACCCTGCCAGACCAGTCGAGGTGCCCCTGCCTCTTGCAGACCCCAATGGCGCTACCCTTTTGGAGTTCGATACTGTCAGCGTCGATGCCATCTCGAAGTTGCTTGAATCTCTTGCATCCAGGAAAGCCACCGGCTCCTATGATATTCCGTCCGGCAACCTGAAATAATGCAGAGATTAAGTCTCGTATCCCCTAACTTTTATCGTCCCCCAGTCCCTTAGGTCTGGCATCTTTCCTGCTGCCTACAAAATTGCCCGTGTCTTCCCTGTTTACAGATCCGGTGATAAGACCTCAGCCACCATCTACAGACCAATCTCATTGTTACATATCGCTGCCAAGATCCTAGAGAAGATTGTCCACAATTAAGTCACTTCGTATTTCACCCAGAATCCAGACATATCTGCCATAGCAGCTGAACAATTTGCGTACCTCTCACATCATAGCTGTGAGGATGTCCTGACACTTTGCATAGACAGAACTTGACTAGAAGTCTTTGCAGATATGGGCAAGGCGTTCGACCGTGTGCACCCCACAGGTCTACTGGATGAGCTAGCCGCAACTAGCGTAGGCAACACTGTCCTCAAGTGATTCTCAGACAATCTCACGAATCACAGTCAGCAGGTTACTGTCAGTGGTTACAAGGGTGACACCAAACCCTGTACAAGAGGGGTCCCCTAGGAGTCTGTTGTTGGGCCATTGCCTTTCTGCATGTACCTTCGCCGAATACCCGAACTTATTCGCGAGAGTATGGTGCAGCTGCACGCTGATGATATTGCGTTCTACGTATCCGGCTCTGATGTGGCTACAATCATGCTACGCGTGCAGGATAGTATGCGGTGCCTAGAGCATCACCTCGATGAAAATGGCCTTCGGTTCAACACCTTTAAGACACAGGTCATGTTGATGCGGCGTCCTGCCCTGCCTGCACGAGCCCAGCCTTGTAAAGTGTACCTGACCTGTAAAGATATTGTCATTTCCCCTGTCTCTACTGTGAAATACCTCTGTATACTAATCGATGATTTTTTAGGATATGCAAGTAATGCGTATGTGCACTGTTTGAAAACTATCCCATATACCCAGGCTGGTAACGGTCAGCCACATTGCGATGAAAAATGCATTTGGTTTAGATAGAATGACCCCAACTGTAGAATGACCCCAACTAGTTCTACAACTGTGTCATCTGTATTTGTTTGAGTAAAGAGTTAATTTGAAACTATACGGTTTGGTCTATCACTACTTGTCATCAATTCCTAGCACCTCCTTCAATCACTGTTTACCCTGCGTTCAGCTGGCCTGCACACAAATGCTCGTACTCGTGGCCAGAATACAGCTGCCTTCGTATTACCTACTGTAAAAATTGAGTATGGACTGCACTCGGTTTCATTTCTGGCGGCAGGTCGGTGGAATGCTATTCCTCCAAATTGTCGTCGGGCACAATCTGCTGATACATTTGCTCACCTCACAAAGATTCACCTAGGGTTCCCTGTAACAATGGCGGGGCCATGCCTGTTGGGACTCCCTAGTCTAATAAACACTACTACTACTTCTACTACTACTAGCCCAGCCACCTTCAGTTTTGTGCCCTGCTAGAAGCGCATCATGGCTTCCTTTAAATGCTTTTCTGCTAAATGGGTTTCTGTAGTATAGCGGACTAAAGAATAGGAAACGTGTCACTCAATATTGTATTATGCTTTTTTTTTAGAATGAGGACTGTCTCGTTATCCAGGAAACGACCAATGAGCAACGTTGCCGCCAAGGGCCTTATCAAAGTTTAAAGCCAGCTCAATAGTAATTTTACTACTCTTGATATTAACATGAGAGAGCTTGGAAGCTCAGGGTCCTACGCTAAGCTTTTTTTGGCCTAGCTCATGCATGTTATTAGAACTGATGGAAATGTTTTTTTCTCCATTAATTGGCTATAGTGTTTTACTTCGACCATGATGGCTACAATGCCCAACCAAACCATAACGAACTGATCGGCTACATAATTGTACTGCAAAAGTTTCCATCTGTTCGAATAACATGCAAGATGAGCTAGGCAAAAAAGAATAGCGTAGGGCCCTGAGCGAAATAGAATAACTTTCTCTTCGCATTCGAAGGTAATACGACACCGTCTACCACCTTGATGACCAAGGCGAAAAAGCATAGTGATGTTATAAATTTTTCATCTCTCCTAATTTACTCAAGACATAACCTAGGATTCGAACCCGCACAATCGCACCGTATGCATCCCCCCGATACATTTCGCATACATACTCATTCTTCCAAGCTGCTGCACGTTATGATCTTGCATTTAAAAGCCCTATTTGAATATTGTGGCCAGCTGTCTCTGATGGTACGGTACGAGACAGGTACGGGATAGCGCCAGGCATGCCAACGTACGCGACGGTACAAACAAACAAACACAAGGCATTAAAGCTGTGTGGACCCTGGCTAGCGCAATACGTTACTGAAGTTACACCTTTTGCATAGCTACGGGAATAGCAAAGTCTGGTAATTCGAACCTGAAAACGGGCATATGTTCTGGGGGTTGGATAATTGGAATGCCCTGGCATACTGGGGTTTGATTTATCCAGATTCTACCTATATTTTTTGCACCTCAGCGTTGACTTTCTCATGTTGTCCGCAAAATTAGAATGTTTAGCGTCCTTGTGTACGTATACAAATACTATGTTTAGGTAATTGATAACACTGCTGTGTTGTATTTTTGAGTTTCTACCAGAACGTTTTCTGTTCTGTTCTGGTTGTGCGTCTGGTCATTTCCTTTGGATATTCGCAGGTCTTATCGGTGGCTGTGATTTGTATGGTGCTAGCTTGGAGTGAACCTTCCAAAGCCTGTGGTTCGTGTACATGTAGCAACGGAGTTGTCATGTCGTGCCCAAACATTGCCGAAATGTGAGTTCTACATGGTCTTGCATTTGAAAGCTTTAACTTACGTATTCAAAGCAGTAATTAGAAATTTTCAGCACTTGTGCCCATATAAGTCTTCACATTGAACATTATTCAATGATGGAGTTAATCTTTTGATCCTTTTGAATGAATGAAACAAGTTTTGATGCAGATAATACATTAGGGTCTTTTCAATAACATTGTTGCATGCCTTTTGCTATACAAACGTCAAGGTGATACAAAGGCACAAAGTTGCATAGATCAACTGATTTGCCGAGTTGGAAAACCAGCTTTAGAGTTACACAAACAGGCGATGGCGCCTCCTTTTATACATGTGCGCGACATACACCGCATGGCAAGGTTATTGATAATAGTAATGGAAAGTAATGGAGAGGAGAGGAGAAAAAATCACAAGTGAAAGAAGTCACAAGGGTAAGAGAATAAATATATTAAAGTCGGATGTTGAACCAACGATAACTGTAGAAATGAAAAAGGACATTTGAATTCGAGTTAAGAGTAACTCTCCATCACTCTAACTAGATACTACATACTAATGTTAAAACGATCTCAACGGGTACTCGTTAGCTCGCTCGCCAGAAACTCGGCTCGTTTGTGCGGCCTGCTCGTTTGCACTAACGAACACCATACACCGTATTCCGTACACATGGCAGTACATGTCGACCGGGGAGTCGTAAAATATGTTACGATTCCCTGGTCGATAGAGAGTCCAGTCCCGCGTCATGTGAAATCACTCGCAGTTACAGTGTCTGTATGCCTGCGCGACACTTGAGTTGTTTGTGTTGTCGTTGCAGCTTTGGTGGACTCTGCTGATGTCTTGTTTCGCATCTGAGTGAAAGTTACGCTCAGTCGTTTGGAAGTTTTCTCCCGCGATGCAGCGAAGACCAGGGCTACTTGCAATCTTTGCAAAACGGTCTATTCTTACAAAGGTTACTGTAAAACGACAAACTTTCGCGAGAGATTAACTTTCGCGACTTTCGCGAGCAGGGTCGAATCGCGAAAGTTTGACACGCGAAATAAATTTGTACGATCGATCGTTCTGCAACAAATCTGTACCGTACATGTGCATGCATCACTCACTGCACTGACTGTACATTAACAGCGCTGATCGATGCTTGCACGGCCGGCTATGTCCAACCAAAGCGCGCAGCTGTTGCAACGACGGGTTACGTACCAACACCAGTCTTGCAAGTCACCGTTGAAACATTAGTTGTCGTTGGAGTACGGCGACTTGAACCAGAAGAGAATAAAACGATCGATTAGAGAATGTCTCAGTATTGTGGAGAGTGTTGTTGAACTTCTTGGAGCGTTTGGCCAGCTTGCTGTTGCGTAGATTTTAGTGTTGTACTGCTCGAAGAAGTCTTCTATGAGCATCGCAGTGGCTCAGCAGTTTGAAGAGAAAGTCTTCCGATGATCCTTCTTCGAACGTGCCATCCTTTCTCCCAGTACTAGTACTTACCTTATGGTTCTCTTTGATGCTTTGATTTATTTATTTTATTTATCCCAAGTAATACATGGCTGGGGTAGCCAATGACCACTTTGCGTGGCGATTGAAGGGTTTTATAGCCAACCATGGCTAACATGGAAAAGAGTAAGATTCCTTCTTACATTCCTTGATTCCTTCTTTCATTCTTTGATTTCTTCTCTCATTCTTCATGCACTCTGCGCCCAGCACTCCGAGGCTTCGTAAAATACAATTCTTTGATTTTCGGTGGAAGGTAAAAATCGCTAAAATTAATCGCCGCTAACTGGTCCAGTTTGCAAAACGCTAAATTTAGCCGCCGCGAAAGTTTGTCGTTTTACGGTACTTAACCACGGCGCCGAAGAGACATCTCGATACCAAACAGCACTCCAAAGTGAAGCAGCAGCAACCCCAATTATGCCAGTGGTGATAATCTGCGGTGATAATTTGAACCAGCTGGAAAAATCGAACTTAGAAAAAAGTAATTCAAAAATTCATATTTGCCACATCAATGAAACTCGTTAGCTCGCTCGATATCTTGCTCGTTAGTGGAACTGTTCGTTCGTTTTTTATAGATATGCTCGTTTCAACAATACTATGTACAGTCAGAAAGTGCAAGAACTAGGCACGAAACTGACAGAGTACTGAGACATCTTGAATCGTGGTTTGACCTTATTGTCCATTGGTCTTGCCAGTATTGTCATCGCAATGCATGAACATCCGCCAACGTCCTTCACAAAACGCTAAATTTAGCCGCCGCGAAAGTTTGTCGTTTTACGGTACTTAACCACGGCGCCGAAAAGACATCTCGATACCAAACAGCACTCCAAAGTGAAGCAGCAGCAACCCCAATTATGCCAGTGGTGATAATCTGCAGTGATAATTTGAACCAGCTGGAAAAATCGAACTTAGAAAAAAGTAATTCAAAAATTCATATTTGCCACATCAATGAAACTCGTTAGCTCGCTCGATAGCTTGCTCATTAGTGGAACTGTTCGTTCTTTTTTTATAGATATGCTCGTTTCAACAATACTATGTACAGTCAGAAAGTGCAAGAACTAGGCACAAAACTGACAGAGTACTGAGACATCTTGAATCGTGGTTTGACCTTATTGTCCATTGGTCTTGCCAGTATTGTCATCGCAATGCATGAACATCCGCCAACGTCCTTCACAGCGGAGACTTTCAGCTCGTGCTTATCTTGCAAGCGCTCACCTTCCCCTCCTGATGTTATTTCTATAACTTAGAACCATCCAAGTTAGAAGGCTGTTGGAGTGCACATCCAAGATCTGCTAGAGCTTTTAGCCAGTTATTTGTGAAACCAGGGCTGTTCCGAATGCGACTTATCAATATGGCGGCGTACCGTAGCAACCCGCATCGCAACAGCTCGCGTTCGCACAGCGACCGACGCGTGCAGTCTTTCTGCTCATTTTTCAAATTTATCGAAGAAAGTTTTTGTTTTTGGGGCGATGGATTCGTGCCTTGGAGAGGTCGTATGAGGCCATGCTGGAGAAGAATAAGTCTACCAAGACCTGGAAGCCTCCCTTTGGCAAAGTACTGAAGTTAGTACGTCCTGGAGTCAATACAGGAATTGTTTTCAAGACGATGCAGTGTGATAAATTCTAGTAATGTAGTGCATCATGGAATTCGGTGTGTTTGAAACTTCGGAACAAGAAGGGGGCACATTTGCTTGACTCGCTACCTTCATGACGTGAACAGATGGAACCCCACTGCTCTTATTCTAGAACATGTTCTCCCCTGAGGACAGCTTACAGCCAGATTTCCGTGCATAAGAAAAGAGCACAAATAAATCGTTAGACTGATTGCAATTCATCTTGGCGAAGGAGAAGGATAGAATTCGATCGTCTGCTACTCTCTCAACGCGTAGTTGATGACATAGCAGCTACATGTACGTCTCTTCATGCGTGCGCTCTTCACCTTGGGGATCAATGTGAGGATTTTAGGATTGCTGGAAATCAGATTCTGTATACTATTGGACAGCAGTTTCTGCATTGCACATGCTCCACAGTGCTCATCGGCAAGGATGTTGAAATTGCGTGTACCCCTTCACCACCCTGCTCTCCATACTATTCCAGATCAGCACTAACTGGACATTAAAGTGTTTCATTTCCAGTAGAATGTGCTCCTCCAATAAGTGCGGCATTGGAGGTGGTGATATTTATTGCCACAGTTGCACTGCTGATCTTCGTCATGAAAGAAGCAATGGATGTTGGTCAAGTCAACCAGTGGGCTTGCAGTGATAAGCAAAGTACCACAATACATCATCAAGTGTCATAGCATGGCGGAGTTGGTTGCCCGCAATGCTTCCATGTTGGTGTTGTTAGTGTACAAATAGAGGATATCTTCCAGTCTCTAACTTTTAAAGCACATGGACCTGCTATAGGTGCTATTCTTCTATCAATGCTTGTTTCAAGTCACAGAATTATTTAGCTTCTTACAGCTTTGATTCAATTCGCCATATTGTAATTAATGTGAAGAAGAGGCTGATGCGACTTCGGCGATACTTGTGGAATTGTGTGTTGCTCCCTACGTGGGAGCTTGAGCTATTCCTGCCGACTTGAATTCTCACTTGACCGACTTGTTATTTTAAAATGAATTCATGGACATCTGTCAATTCTGCGGGTGAACTGCATTGCCATCGAGCCCTGAGCCAGCTCCATAGGAATGGCACGGTCATGAAGATGCGTGATGCTGTGTATCTTATTCGCATCAGAATAATAACCTGTTTGTTTTGGTTACACACTCCGGTAGCAACAGATACTCTGCATAATGCAGCTTGTACAGTAGTCCTCACTGAAGAAGAAAGCAGTTTAGAACGGACTCTAGTGAGGAGTGTACGAGGATAGCCTATTAGTGTTCTACATAATCATTTGCACATTGAACATGTTACATGTAATTATCATGAATGCCGAGAGTGGTAGAACCGGGTACGGCCATCACCAGCGGCTGCGGCACTGTCCTGAGTGCCATGCTGTGCTTAGTGCTGATGCAGGGCAAGATATAATTATAAGCTGAATCATGGTTGCCGTTTGTTGTTGTTCAATTACTTTAAGTATTTCCGTATGGTCTTCACGCATGCGTCGACAGACTTTATTGTGCGAGGCCTAAATCTGCAGTAAAACTAGTAATACAAAAAAACCATGCCTATCTGTCTAACATTTAAAATCTGTACACAATGTCCTGCTTCTACATACATTTCGAAAGCATGGATTTCAAAAAATGTTCATTGGATGCATGTCTGATTTGTACTTGCTGACATGCAGAACGAAGCATGCACGGATCCCTCCTATGGCGGACGAAACCGGGGTCTTCGTTAGACATTGAGGCAGGAGAACACACCTCCAATTGTTCTGCAAATATCAGCAAAGACTTGCAATTGACGCCCACGTACGCCACGCAAATCGACTTGGGCACGAAAACGATAATCTGGGCGGCAATGAAAATATAACTACGACGTAGGAAAAGGACAAACCTTTCAATCAAAATTGGCGTGAAGGCTGCCAAAAATTCTGCACCTCTTAGGAGGAAGCCTCGAATGTGAGCCAATTCTGATAAACGCCAATGGCCGGCACGCCGAGGAAGAACGAAATGAAAAAGATCGTAACTTCACTTTCCCATTGCGCATTTTGACGATCAAAATATCTGCTCGCGCAGCTTGAAGGCAGGAAGGTGAATTCGCTGAGACTTCGCGAATCCAGGGTAGAAAACGGCTGGAATCGACAGAAACATAGGCTAAACCTTGCCGAATATTTCCAGAGATTTTAAAAAGGCAGCAAGGTCGTGTAAGACCGCATTATGGATCATGGATTATGCATGCATCACAGCCGTGAAACGTCTGTACCGTCGGTCAGTGTCGTGCGCTATTATCGCACGAGCTGATTGTTTCGTAACTGGTGGTGTTAATGGACTGTATAGCATAACGTGTAGTTCCTTTGTCCGTTATTTTTTGTATAAAATACCGCTTTATTCTGTGCTTTATTGCATCTAGTTCTTTGCGCTCTAACGGTTTGACGAGTCTCAGTGGCTCAGCATTTCAGAATAACAAGATCGTTACGGATATGTTAGTCAATTTTCAAAACGAATCTCACTCTAAATGGCAATGAAGAGTCCTCACTATCCGGTAATGATGCTTAAGGCTGCGTTTAGGGAGCATCTCATAAGTTCGCATTTATTTTGCAAACGTAACGCATTTCGAATAGACTTTACCCCCCTACCCCCCCCCTTTATTCGAAAGTCTTATCGCACATTTTCTGTGTTTATCTACTGTATACTACATGTACACGTCCATGCCCCATGCTATGGTATGCTTATGTACATGATTGTACATGGGTATGAATGTTTTGCTAGAGCGGTCGTGAATGGCAGACAGTAGTACCGCATTTACTGAGTACAAGTAGAATCAATGACATGTACACGCACATAAACATAGTTCCTCCACAACAACTGTACTGCTGTAAACGCTGGCCAGGTACATGTACATGGTTTGATCAGGCTGGTGTGACATTTGACACCTCTGAGTAGCCTGCATGCATGCAGAGCAAGGGTTAGCTGATCTGCAAACACAGGTAGATCTCCACCTAAACACACTCATTTGCTGCAGGGATCTAGCATGGTAGCAGATTGTACAGTTCCAGAAAATGTGCGAACAGTCATTTTTCTATTCGAAAAGGGCGCTACCCCCCTACCCCCGTTTCGAAATGCGTTACGTTTAGAAACAAAATGCGAACTTATGAGATGCTCCCTTACACGATTGAAAACGATTTGCGTTTACACGACAACGAAATACAACCCAACCGGAATGATATCGTTGGGTTTACTACTATCGTTTACACGACAACGACCGAAAACGATACCTAAACGGAACGAAATGGAAAAGCACTTCAAAGTGTTTTGAAAAACTTTCAAAACGTTTTCATTCTCGTGTAAACGGTGAAAACAGTGAAAACGATTGGAAACGGAGCGCGGTCATGGAAACCATTCCGTGCCAGAGTATAACTAGCGGGAAATACCCACTCCTTGCGACCACCAGCACATACCAACTCCAACTAACGTGTTACTTCCCGCCCCTGCGCCAAACCAGCACGTGCTAACTCCAGACTGATCGCCCGTTTTCCGTTTTCGTGTAAACGGTTCAAAACGATTTTCCGTTCTCGTGTAAAAGGTTTGAAAACAATTCAAGGCCAGCCCGTTTTCGTTACGTTTCGTTTCGTTTAATTTTGTCTTTGTGTAAACGCAGCCGTATTCCCGTAGCTATGAAAAAAATTGGGTACCGTATTTTTCCGGTTGTAAGTCGACCTTTTACGACTTAAAATAGAAGAAGAAAGGGTGGGGGTCGACTTACAACCGGGATTCGACTTATAACCGGGAACTATCAGTATCTTACAAAAAATGACCTGCACTGCATTCACGAGTGCACCATGTGAACACATTTGTCCCAGTTTATTGGCCTTTTTCAAGGATTGGGACGTTATATCCTCCAATAAGGAATGTTTACATGATTTGTTGATGTGCTAGTAGCAGGAGGTGGTTAGTAGTGCTTCTTTGCCTGAAAACTTTAAAACGCAGAATTGAGACCTCCAGATAGGGGGGTCGACTTATAACCGGGGTCGACTTACAACCGGTAAAATACGGTACATGGACCACACAGCATCATCAAAGACAGCTCGTCACCTTATTCAAATGGGTCTTTCAACTGCAAATTCATAACGTGGTTGTTGTCAAAACTTTATTCTCACGGTACCCAGTGACCAATAAGCGATAATGGTGTGAGAGAGGAGGAAGAGTGACGAAGAATTGGGTGAGCAGGGATTAGTGACTACGTGTATGGGCAGGGTGGTTTCTACACGAGCATACAGAGTTCTGGAACAGCAGGGATATCTGGGATTTGAAAGAGAGTGCCAGAAGGGATTTCGCGAAGCTGGGTGGACAAGTAATTTTAAAAGTAATGAAGGACATTGTACAGGCAGAATGGAGACAGAGATCAGTGCTTCCGGTCTGGAGTCCGACCTAGGATGTGAAAGACGGCCAACGTGGTTTAAATCCACAAGCAATCTTCCCGCTCAAACCTTAAGAATTACAGGCCCGTACCCTTGCTGTCAAGAGTACATAACCCCCGAGAGTGTGCAATTCCAGCTATGGGGTCTGCGACGGCAGAACTTCACATCACGTGATGAACCCGTACACATTATTTGCACTCTGTGCATGATAGATACAGGGTTGTACGCAGCCCAGCTTTGGGTACAACTCTCTTGTCGTCACTTTGCACTGTTTGCCAGCATAACCTTTTGCACCATGTCACGTGATGTGAAGTTCTGCCGTCGCAGCACAGCATAGTGGTTGTGCAGGCAGTTGCACACTCTTGGGGGTTATGTACTCTTGTTGCTGTGCATAATCTCGAAAGTCATGGAAACTCTTATTGTTATGAAGCCACAATTTCTCAAGTGTGACAGGCCTTCTCGCTTGTGGCATTGTGTTCGTTTCAATGCAGCTGTATCTTGACTCTGCCGTACCACTGATGTGTACGACGTGGTATACGCTACATGCGCTATGTGTGATTTGCTGTGTGCGCTATAGTTATATGTTGTATGTGTTTGCTGTCATTTTCACGCTATAACTGCCTGGTGGTTTTAGCGTTAGTTGCTGTTGATCGAAGTGAAATATACTGTCAAGATTTGATAGTTGTCCTCGTGCATTGTGGTCGTTCGATCCTGACAATTTAGAGAATCACAGAGGGTTCACAACATTTGGAGACCACTCCAGGATACGAAGCGAGCATGGAACAGGAACTAGGTTATTTGGAAGCCAACTTTTTCGCCAACGGAATTCGGTATGTATTTGAAGGCGATAAGTTGATGGAATGGGTGACGCTGCGCGTGTGAGGTTGATGGGAGGTACAGCAGAGGCTCCCTGTCACTGCGGTGGGCGTGGGCCTTTAATGAAAGTATCGACATACGACGGAAGGCAGCCACTGGAGCGTTATCTCGACCTGTTCGAGGACATCTGTGTCAAGAATGAGTTTGAGGAAAACGAATGGCTGCTGCGATTGCGTATCGCTCTATCGGGTAGCACTGTGAAAAGGAACTGTATTGGCTGCAGCAGGCTGGGCATTGACAGACTGCACCAGTGGGGCCAAACAAGGAAAGTTATTTTTCTACCGACCATATCCAAGGCCATGACAGCCACCCTCAGAGGCCATACATGGAAAGTGATTTTTGACCCGACCAAATCCCAGGCCATGACAGTCACCCTCAGACGCGCCGGCTTAGATCTCCCTGCACTCCAGTTTGGTGGCACACTGGTACACGAGACAACCGGCATCACCCTCCTTGTTGTGAAGATGGACACCCAGTTGACCTTTAGCGATCACCTGATCCCCCAGATAGGCTATGCCTTTGGGAGATCATTAATTTTAAGGTGGCAGACCACCCGAAAATTCGGTGAAAAATCGAATTTGTAAATTCATATCGAGTGCTACGTCAGTTAAAAGAGCATGAATACCTGCAAAATCTATGAATATTTTGTCTCGATCTGACCAGACGTTCAAGTGTTATGGCCGAAAAAATGTGCCCTTGCAAGGAAAAACACAGTCAGCGTACATGTACTGGCATTCGGTATGAACGGGCTCATGTACGTGACTAGCCCGAGGAACGACTGGAGCTCGTCCTCCTTCTCGGGGTGTTCCATCTGCTTCAGCGCTGAGACCTTCTTCGGGTCGGGCTGTATTGTATCGCTTCTATTTTACATGGCAAGTCAAATGGGCAAACATGCCCAATGTTATGATGACGATGGAAAGAGAGAAAAGATCTAAGAACAAGATTAGTTATCCTGGATTATGGGGAGTGAAGAAAACGGTGAGATGTGCTAGGGCAGGACAGCTAGAGGGGAATGCTAGGCTGTATGATTCCGAAGTACATCTATTTTGTGTTTGGTTCATGTAATGCATTGCAAATCCAAGGACATTCATCCCCAAAAGGATAAAATCTAAGATAACCTGGATAGGTGGAGTAAAAAAAACAGTGAGTATGGAGAACTCTCGGGATAGGGAACATCCTAGCATTAGCCATGAAAGTAAACTTTCAATAAACGCTTGAATCGGCATGTGGTAGGGCATGACTTTAAGGACTAGGGCAAAAGATTCCACAACTTAGCAGCAGCAAAAACTGGTCTGTGAGATCCCGAAGTACTGCGGATGTTGGGAAGGGGCAGATTGCAGGCATCCTGACCTCTGGTGGCACGGGGCAGCGAATTGTATTCCAGGCGTGATTTGAGCAGCAAACTGACATTGCCGTGAAGAATACGGTGTACGAGAAGCCACAACTTGCAATCCGCCCGCTCGACAGCCGGACAAATGCTGAGTTGGGCATACAGCTGCATAGTGTGGGCACGTGAGGGCTGGGTTGTGATACAGCGGATGCAGAGCTTATCCAGTCTGATGAGGATCTGTTTGAGGCTTGTTGAGAGGCTGGCGAAGTAGGCGTTCGAGGCGTAGAGTATGTCAGATAGGAGAAGAGCTGTGTAGTAAGGGAGGGACTGCGCACGGGTGATGTCTGGTCTGATGTGGCGCAAAACTCGGAGTTTGTAGTACACCTTCTCCACTACAGCAGCCACTTGACCTGCCCAGCTCAACCGCTCGTCCAGACAAATACCAAGGTGTTTGGCTGGCTGTGCTGGTTTGAGCCAGAGGAGTGCCACGAAATGTAACTTCAAGCTCTAGTCTGTTCTGCGGGTTGAGGATTAACTCCTTATCTGCAAGAAATGTTGCAACTCCGGACACTGTAATGGAGAGGATATGGTTGATGGTAGCTACATCAGAACTGCTGGTGTAGATCATGATATCGTCAGCAAACATCAGAACCAGCGCTGGTGACGCACACTGCACTACGCTCCTTGTGTAAAGGGAGAAGAGTACCGGCTCCAATACACTGCCCTGTGGAACACCGCACGTGCAGCTAGTCGTATCACTGAGAGACTTCCCCGTCGGCTAAGGCTACTCTCTTGTGTCTGCCACTGAGGTAGTCCACGAACCAATCGAGGGCAACTGAGCCGATACCAATATCATGGAGCTCCTTCACCATCGCTTGGTGGTTAACCTTGTCAAAGGCCTTGCTCATGTCCACCAAGACAAGGCCACAGTGCTGGCTGTGGCAGTGAGAAGGCTATCAACAGCAACAGTGATGGAGTCCTCCGTTGAGTGGTGAGGACGGAAGGTGAACTGGTTGTCGGGAAGTAGATGTTCCGCGTGGACAAACTGGCAGAGCCGCTTGAGGACGATTTTCTCCATGATCTTTGACACTACTGGGAGCAGCGAGATTGGCCTATAGTTCTTTTGGATAGATGAGAAACCGGATTTGAAAAAAGGACGTACATTTGCTGGCTTAAGAGAGCTGGGTACTTGCCCCTCAGCCATTGAAGCATTGATGAGGATGGTTATAGAAGGAGCTAGAGCACGGGCGTAGTGTTTCAGTATGCTGCACGGAACTCCGTCACTGCCGGTTGCTTTCCGGTCGTCAATAGCCTGCAGCAGTTTAAATACCTCTTCACAGGTGGCGGGCTCGAATCGAGTGAGTGACCTTTCCCGGTGTGGACCAGCAGATGGCACAAGGCGAGCTCGCTGAGTGGGATCTGTCACGACATTTCCGAATTGCTGACTCAAGCTGCCAATAGGTGGCAGCGGCGGTGTGTCCTTCTTTTTCCGACCACTAAGGTCGTTAATCACTTGCCAAGTCTTCCGCGGATTCGACCTGCAGGAGTTCAGCAGTTGATGGTAATGGTTGGCCTTCAGCTCTCGAGAGAGTTTCTTTGCGCTCGAATGGGCTAGTGAAAACTCCTGATAGAGCTGTTGATCTAGTGGACTGATTCGCCACCGGCGATGGGCTCGATCCCGAGAGCTGATAGCGGAGTAATAAGCGGGAGTCTTCCATGGCGTCGATATTTGGTGACTAGTCTTGACGTGGCACTTTCACACAGGTGGAAACCGATCGAGAGTGAGGAGTGGCCATTGGTACCACTGCCCCCACATTCTCTCAAGTGTCATTGCTGTGGAGAAATCCTCAAGTCCGGAGTTGGCGAGGGCTTGGGAAGTTTCGTTCATGTTCGACTTCCTGAAGTCAAGGTCGATTCGTATAGTGGGAACGTTTCCGCTAGGAATACAATATCTAGGTCATGCAAGGTAATGAGGTCAACAATGTCATCAATTTTATGAACTAGATGATTTACATTTAACCCTAGAAGTACTGGAGGCATCATATGAGCCGCGCCAAGCTAAAAAGTGGCTTAGCGTTTTGCCAACAAATCGAGAAAATCACCAAAACGTCACAGTCGGCAAAATTCTACTCGAGCGCAGTCGCGAAAATATTCACTTTCGAGCATCCTTTCAAATTCAAGTAAATAGTTTGCAAGTGGAGAAGAAGGAAGAGGCCTTTTATTTTTGAGCAACACTTCTTCAGTGTTCCCTTTTTCATCGTTGAGTGGATTTCTCGGCGCTGCCAGAGATCGTAATGGAGCGTTCTGGAGAATGCGGAGGCGAGCTGGATGACACTCTGTCTCCGTGTGCGCCCAACCCTAGTTGACGAGGAAAACTCGCCCATTCATAGTGGCTATGGTTCTCATCGTGGCCATGACTAGTCTAGAGCGTCTGGTATACCTATGTGGAGACGTCTACAAGCCGTCCGGCCATCACTCTGACAAGCTCCCTAGTGAGTTGGATCTTGCTGCGATGTTTCACTTTGTTTCGGGGACCTTCAAATGTTCATGACGTGGCGTACTGTACTCCATAAATTCCTCATTTCAAGGACAATAGTGCGACATGACGAAACGATGCATTGACTCTACCTGCTAGCATATCGTCCTTTGGTGCTTATACCACTACCTACACCAGGGAAGGAGAATGACATGGACTAGGACGGACAAAGAATCAGTGCCGCCTTTTAGCGATGTGCAGTCAGTTGGACCTACGTGCAAAGGACCAATGGAGCTCGATCTCTGGCACAACACTACGAGCTACAAGGAAGGATAAATTCATGTTGGCGTAGGTGATTGGAGAGAGGATGAGGATTGGTAAGATGCGACGTTTCCCAGCCGAGCGAAAAATATAGTCACAGACTCACAAAATCATTGAAGGATATGAAAATTCGTGTTGCGTGATGAAATGACATGAGATGAATAGATCAATTATTTCTTCTTTCTTGGATCTTCTAATCAGAACACAAGTGCTCGTTCCTCTTGTATTGCTTCCACACCTGCTAAGCTCTGTCTCTACTTGGTGTCCCATGTTTTCTGGAGTAGGTCTTCATAATTATTATCTTAGTTTCATTGATACCAGGCATTCTGTGACATGTGCAGGCAATGTATGCTTATTTATGGCACATATACATTTCAGATGGGCACCAACATTTTCTTGATGGAAGTTGGATAGGTAGACATCGCTTTGGCATGAAAAAAGTATGCCTTAGCCACAAAAAAAAAAAAATGGAACGTACTCAGGTGCTCAGAAGCAACGAAAGGATTGTTGAGGAGTGGAGAATGGTCCGAAAAAAACTAGGATCTCTTCTTGGCGACGAGGTTGACGTAGCACGAAGGAAGCAGCTTGCTTCAGCGGCCTTCACTTCGATGTTTAACCTCTGGAAACGGAGATCTGCTGTGAGTGAGCATCTGCGCCTGTGACTGTAGTCGGCGTTCGTCCTACCCGTCCTCGCGTACAACTGTGGCACTTGGGGCCTCACGCAATCTGCTTTCCAGAAGTTGGATGCATTCCACCGACGTCAGTTGCGGTCTCTCCTTGGCATCAAATGGCCACAGCGCATCGCCAATGAAGCACTGTACCAGAGGTGCCAAATAGAGGAGATCAGCATCTTCGTACGCCTTGCCCGGTGGCGTCTATTTGGTCACATCTTGCGGCTGCCACCATCAACCCCCGCAGTATCGGCAATGGAAATCTGTTTCGCAAACAACAGCACCAGATGGCTTGGCCGGCCACGCATCACTCTTCCGAGCGTGCCGCATCAAAATCTGCAGAAAGCCGGGCAGGGTAGATTCCTGACTCTGGAAGATCTTCATTTGCTCCGGGCAACAGCTGCCTGTCGTAAGAGCTGGAAGGCTCTGCGTGTGGCAATATGTTCATCCAACTAGTTACAAATGAATGTACTTGTAATCCTATATTAGCCCGACAGTGCAACGTCAAATCAACCGGATGTATCTCCTTAATTTGTTCATCTCCCTATGTTTCTCTCTCTCTCTCCCTCTCATTCTCTCTCTCTCTTTCTCTCATCTACACCGGTGGGTGGGACGCAGATCTCACTGTAACCCACACACTTGACGTACAATGTACATCTTATCCAAATTCTACTTTGTTCTCCCAGAAATTTGAGGTATAATCAACTGGTTGACCTACCTGACGGGCTGTTCAAAGCCACAACTGAATTACAAACCCTGTAAGTCATGGTGGGCATGTATCGGAAAAGAGGTTTTTTGCGTAGTTCTGTCCAGCTGCCTTTGAGGCATCAAGACGAGGTAGAAGCGGGTGGTCTACATTGGGACGAAAGTGAACTGTCATCAGTGCAGGTGCGCAAGTGAACGCTGTGTCCAGTAGGTGCATCATACACTGCATTTCTTGGAAGAGAGACATGCTCTCTTAATGATTATGAACATGGCAGTAGATGAGTGAGGAAGAAGTGAAAAATCAAACTTAGGTCGTAGATACAGTATGACAGAGAGAACAAAAGAGGAAAGGGAGAAAACGAGAGAGAGTGAGAGAGAGAGAGAGAGAGAGAGAGAGAGAGAGAGAGAGAGAGAGAGAGAGAGAGGGAGAGAGAGAGACAGAATGAGAGAGAGAGTGAGAGAGTGAGAGAGAGAGTGAGAGAGTGAGAGAGAGAGAGAGGGAGGGGGGAGAGAGGAGGGAGAGTGAGAGGGGGGGGGGAAGGGAAGGAAGAGTGAGAGGGGGGGGGAAGGGAAGGGAGAGAGAAGGGGAAAGGGGAGAGAGAGAGAGAGAGAGAGAGAGAGAGAGAGAGAGAGAGAGAGAGAGAGAGAGAGAAAGAGAGAGAAAGAGAGAGGGAGGGGGAGAGAGGAGGGAGAGTGAGAGGGGGGGGGAGAGAAAGATATCGAGACAGAGATCGATCAGTATGTGAGAGTAGCTGACTGAGTTACTGCTCCGCTGCAATCACCTCTAGATGTAGTGCACGTGTGAGAGCCTGGAAGGTCCGCTTTCCACCCTCAGTTCTGACGCTGACGGGAAGAGCATTCCACTGGACACTTGCCACGAACCTGATGGAACGTCGCCCGAAGGGACCGCGGAGAAAACGCACACATAGCAGATTGGACTGCTGCCCTCAAGTTGCCCGGATGTTGCTGGGGACGCCAACTGGAGCAGTGCCTGTGAACATCTCCTAAAGCAGGGGGCTTGCTTTGTGGTGGAGGCACCGATGAACTACGACCAGAAACTTTTGATTTAGCAGTTGCAGTAGGCTGGGGACACCAGCAGGGATAGAAGAGGAGCTGTTGGCACGACATTACGCTGTTGGAGGGTTGACCGTAGACCCGTCTTGGAGAGTTTGAAGACTTGATCAAGCAGGTGTGCGCTAAGTCCTGGAAAGAAACGATTTGAACCATAACACAGCTGGGAAAGGATCATGCTCAGAAACCATGTTCGCCGGGGAAGCAAACTCAGTCCTCGTCCATGCCTCCAGAGCTGACCAATAATATTATTGTTCGAGCTGTCTTGCGACCAATATACTCCACATGTGGAGCCCAGGATAAATCATTATCCAGGACTAAATCAAGGTACTGAGCTGTAGGGGTCATACGGAATTTCTCGCCATTGCAGAAGACCTCCGGTTGTATTGTAGCCGTGCCTCGCGGCCGGATGAAGAGCAACTGTGTCTTGGGAGTGTTGAGGAGCAGGCCAACGTCCTCCAGCCAGGTAGCAATGTCTGTCATGGCTTGCGTGGGGGTTCTGCACACCATAGCAGGGTCAGAATGGGAGCAGTCGATGACAATGTCATCTGCAAATTCTTGGTGCTGTACAGACGGTGGCAGTATGGTGTGGAGTTTACTAGTGTAGAGCACAAAAAGCAGTGGCCCAAGGGCGCTAACTTGGGGAACACCACGGGAGAAACTGACGGCTTTACTACCAGAGTCAATAACACTCTGGACACGCCCTGAGACGTAGTCAGCGAACCAATCCAGGCCGTTCCAGCTATACAAAGGGAAAACAAAACTGTAACTAGACGTTCATGCTTAACACGGTCGAAGGCTTTCGACATATCAACAAACACTGTCCCAGTGAACTCTCGTTTGTGGCTAGCGGTGGACCATAGATTAACAGCTATAACAAGTGCATCCTCAGTCGAATGTTGCTTGCTATAAGCAAATTGGCTGTCGGGCAATAACTGGTGTGCCTCCAAAAAGGCAGTGAGCTGGACGATAGTTCTGGGGCAGGGTTCGGTTGCCACACATTGGACTGAAATGTGACACTTTGAAGGTTGGTGGAACCTGTCAAGTTCCAAGAGACAAATTGATAATGCTGGTGAGATTCGATGCAAGAACAGAGGCATCTTCATGTGAAACTGGCTGGAAATTGGATAGGGATGTCTCCAATGCTGGCCCTGCGGGTGGCTGAAGGTTCAATGTCCGAGCTGGGTCATGGACAATACTACCAAAGAGTAAAGTTAGTTCTGTGATGGATGCCTGTGGCTCAGACGGCTCTTTCTTCATACCAGCAACTGCATTCATGATTGACCAAAGTCTTCGCTGGTCACTGGTGTTACACTGTGCAGTGAAGAACACGTTTCTTAGCTTATGATCTAGCTTCCCTGCTGCAACCCTTGCAGCTCTATGTGGGTTGCGTAGCTCCTCATTTTGTTTGTCTCGCATGCCATTTTCAAATCAATGTGCTTACACTCCTTGACAAAGGAGTCAAAGACCCATAAATAGATTCCGAGATCAAGATGTAAGGCTGGCAGGCACACATGATCAATAGGAACAGAGAGCATGGCAGGACGTATGGCATTGTAGAAATGCTTTGCTTTGGATAAGCACCCACCGTCAGCCATAAATTAGCCATGGTGAAGTGAGAGTGTGTTGAGCGTGCGTGGCTCTGGCTGCTGCTCCCAATCAGCGGGGCACTGTTGTATCTGTTGCTTTGTACTCAAGCAGTGCAGACACGGATGCACTCCTGCAGATCCTGACAGGCCATAAACAGTCGTTTGAAACTCGTAGTCGCCAAACAAAATAAGGCGAAACGACTTGTTCTGCCATGTGGTTGCAGCAAGGCTATCAATGTGTTGTACAAGTGACGCAAAAGCAGTGGAAAGGTTGCCCGGGGTATCTTTTGCATTGAACACAAGGATAGGGATGGTGTTTTTCACAGCATTTGGGTGAGGGATGTTGCAAATCTGGAAGGATAATTTGAAAGACCCGCCCCCATGATCTCCCCCTAACTTCACCCAAATCTCATCCTGCGGGATAACACCATGGTCGGTAAGCATACCAGCCTCCTCGTACTGGTCCAAGAAGAAAAGGACAATCTCTGTGAGGTTGCATGCCACAACCATTGGTGACGAAACTACATCACCACTCGGAAGAGTGAAAGGGCACATTTCGGAAGCATAAAATGCAGGTACCTCTTCCGCAAGCTGCTGCCACATGGTGTTCTCCGACTCAATCTCACACCCAAAGGACTTGAGCCACCTCCGCAGTTTCCTCAGCTGGTTCCAAGGCATGTGCAGATCTGCTTTTAAAGCAAGGGCAGAATGAGATGAAGGTGCACAAGGAGACACGCCGGCAGATTTAAGCAAATTTTCACAGTCTATCTGATCCATACTACGCCGCTCATAGGCATCTTGCTTACCGACACCAACAGTGCCCCCACAGACTACCTCTTTCGCCTGTCGGATTTCCGCCGACCTCCTCTGCATCTGCCTTACAGACACAGCATCACTGCCACCTTGCGTCGTACGCACATACAAAGCAGGGGTACCACCCGTCCGTAACTCTAGCCTACCATCAGTGGACTTTGACTGTACCAAGTGGGTAGTCAAATGCTCCGCTGCCTCCCCACGAAGCTTGTGACGCTGTCAAACCATCTGCGACAGTAGTCGACCTGGTCACACAGGCAGGGCCACTGTATGCATTGAAAGGACAGACCTTCATATGCGTCTGCAATGAGAACGGTTTCATGCTGTGCTGGCAGCCAGAAAGAGAGGACACGTAATTGTCACACCTCACTGGCAGATGAGAAAGACATTCCAGCTCAAATGATGACAACTTTCTCATTCCAGATGCATACATGTCACACATGCAAGAAGGCCAGGTACGCGTAGTGCTGAGGTGCTCCCAAACACATAGCACACAAACTAGCTTGCTACAGCAAGGCGTCGTAAGTGCATTGTCGGCGACGTGCCGGCATACGCTACATGTAACATGAGGGAAAATAAATTTAAACCGATTAGGTGACAGCACCTGGCTCGCTTTGTAGGAAGGCGACCCCATGTCCAAAAGCACCTGCATGCTTTCAAGATCTATGCCAGTGGATGTGGCACTGTCGTCTGCTGACGCGGCTGCGGAAGCTGACGCGGCCGCGGAAGCCGACGAAGACACTGCAGAGTGCTGTGTACTACTATATGTAGGCATTTTTTTCTTTTTTGGTTTCCTCCCACCCTTGCTGCTACTGTTCTTGCAGAACGTACAGTCTGGCTCTGCATGGGCCACCCAAGCTACAAGTTTGCCTGCACAGCCACCACAACAGTGCCTGTACCCCTTTTCCTCACTACGTAAAATGACTTGATGGCAAGGGCTACAGATGTAGCGTGGATGTATGTGTGCCTCATCCTTGGTGACATCGCACTCAAAGACATGCTGTATGCCAATGGAGTATTCGTGAGCTTCATGCTTGTTTTTTTGGCATGCGACGAGAATCTCTCCCCACCAATTCTGCACACAGCTGAAAGGTACTGCACGTGTTGATCCATATTCAATGCAAAGTTGGCATCACAAAGGCGCCTTGGTCTAAGGCAAAGTACGTCGGTCCAGCAAGATTTGTGCAGAATTGGAAACTAGACCAGCAAGGCAAGCACAGAAAACTAAAAACTAACCAAGGAAAACAGGATGAAGAGCAGCAGCAGCCTTAGGAAAACGACCTCGGGTGAACCCAGCTCCTACGCTACGACTCTCAACACTGGAAACGGCTCCAACAGGAAAACGAAACGGAGAAAGAAGATCGTTCGAGCGATCGAGTTGTCAGCATTTTCTCTTGCACCCGCTGCACCGGGACTGGGTGTTCTCATTGGTGTGTGAGCGACGTGGCGAGGCAATATCGATGGGTTTGAGACGTGGGTGAGGATCGCGAAATTGAGGCTCTCAGCGAAAAATTTGAAAAATTTGAAAAACACAGTTGATTGAGCTGGACTCGAACCCGGGGCCTCATGTCGCTTTTTCGCGAGTTTTGATAAGCCGTGCCCTGTAGCTGCACGTGGTTTCTCGACCTCGGCGTGGTCGTCCACCGAAGTGTCCAGTGCAGTCTGTGTCTGAGGTGGACTTGTCCAAGTCCGCTGTGGATACGCTTGCCGACGCCTCCTCCTTTTCGTCGGGCGGAGGGCTGGAGCCAACCCAAACAACAGTCAACAAGAAGAAGAGACCGATACGGAAACCACCGAAACTGACATCTGGACAATCGAGCCCCGGATGAGTCACCAGAAGTCAATTGAGGAGACGAATTGATGACGAATCAAAAGAACCAATACTGGAAGTGACGACAACGGTTAATGTGAAGAAACGAGGAAGACCACGGAAGCAGGACAGACTGGACGTGGAGCAGCACACTGATCTCGACCGAGGCAATCGGAATTGCAGGGAAGCAGGGCGTAATGGGAGAGATTCGCAAGCGGCAATATCGGAGGTGACAACGGCCAAGTCGTCGGGTCAGGGAAACGGTACCTCGGCAATCAAGTGTCACCTGTCGGGCAGTGC